>NC_090267.1:17146666-17835833 GCF_040414725.1 Anabrus simplex
GATCCAGTGCTCTTGTTCGAGAGTACAACAAGATCTACAAGAATACTTTGCTACCTTTTCTAAAGGACATACCAGCTCTTAGTCTCCAAAGACTGAAGTCATGACTTCATGATGCTGCTCTGAAGATGTTGACCAACTTGAATGCTTTGAGGCATGGAAGGACTGCAGGAATAACTCTCCTGACTTGTCCCTGAATAACATCTTCAACTGGGGGGGGGGAATTGCTAACGGATCCCAACTGCCGCGTGCAACTTGGTCCAGAATTAACAGGATAAAAACAGGTCATGGAAGGTGCAGGTATTCTCTCTACAAGTGGAACTTTTACCATTTCTGGAATGTGATTGTGGAGCCCGTCGCCAGACTATTCCCCGAATTGTAAGCAAAGGTCAACTACGGGCTTATCCGGGTGGATTGTAAAACTTCCTATCACCAACAGCGGAAGCACTACAGTGGATTCAAAAGTTAGGCATTCAGATATAACAGATAACATTAATGCCTGAAGTAAAGCAGTGTTTTTTTGTTCTCGTGTATATATTGTATATTATGTAAATGTCCGACTCGTTGGCTGAACGGTCAGCGTACTGGCCTTCGGTTCAGAGGGTCCCGGGTTCGATTCCCGGCCGGGTTGGGGATTTTGACCTTAATTGGTTAATTCCAATGGCACGGGGGCTGGGTGTATGTGTTCTCTTCATCATCATTTCATCCTCATCACGACGTGCAGGTCGCCTACGGGAGTCAAGTAGAAAGACCTGCACCTGGTGAGCCAAACCCGCCATGGGATATCCTGGCACTAAAAGCCATACGACATTTCAGTCCGGCTCCATAGCTGAATGGTTAGCGTGCTGGCCTTTGGTCACATGATGTGCAGGTCACCTACGGGAGTCAAATCAAAAGACCTGCACAGCCAACCCAAGGCCACACTAACTATCAGCAATTACTGTACAGCTCGCAGTTTACCAAGTAACCACGGTGACTGCAAGAATAAAATGTACTAGCCCCATACCGGAGTTAAGCCAGTGCTGAGTGGTGAAAGTACCAGTGATATGCATAGTGAATTGGATCCACATAGGCTACGAGCATGGCTATCTTCCTTTTGTCATATTCGAACTGCTCCAAGCCGTTTCTTCCAAATGTCGATCTTAGATATTCATCTTTTGAATAAATTTTTTTCCTGGAAATATTACTTGTAGCAGACTGTTCTTTTCAGTAGTCCTCATAATGTTACCTATATATTCCAGCCTCCTCATGTTAATTGTCTTGATCAGCTCAGGTCGACACTTCGTTGTTCATGTTAATCACCAGCCTTGTATACTACCCGTTGCCAGTGATGTGGGCTTTGTATGGTACCTATAGCAGCACCTTGTGTGTTCGTATTGGTATATGGCTGACGAATCTCTGGAGCAGTCCTGAAGCAAGGGCCCCGAAGTGGTTCCTTCCTTGTAGGGATGGTACAGAAATTCCCAGCTCCATGAGCGAACAAATCAGCCACAGTTTGCACTGTTCTTACTGCGAGCCTTTCATGCAAAGTGATGCATGTCTTTTCTTTCCCAAAGCAGGTTGCGTTCCTAAAATGAACAGTCATATGGTGCATTGACAGTCTGCTGTGGAGGAACATAATGTGTAAGGATAACACCACCACAGTCGTACCGTAGAATAACCTTAACTTTCACACGGCTTGTGTTCTGACAAAATATCGATTTTTGTGGTTACCCATAATGATCCCATTCATTTGATTGGCGTGTCAGTTGTGGTGTCATACAATTTACCCCATGTCTCATCCAGCATAATGGTATAGCATAAGGAAGCCTCTCCTTCACACTTACAGGGCTCCATGTTGTTACGAGCAGTGTTTTACCGTAACCATTTCTGCAGTTATGTCAAATCACGCTGAACACAATGTGATGCAATTTTTCCCATCCCCATGTGTTCCTTCAAATGTGAAGCACAGTCATATTCCCTAACCTGGAGTCTCGGGCTACCTCACAAATCATACAGCTTCTTCACAGGCACTAATACCTGGCTGATGCACGTCTGCCACATTTTGACATTACACGGATGTGCTTAGTAATAACCTGTTGTAATTAGGATACATACCATATTTACTCATGTATTAGACCCTCCAGCTTTTTGAGACCAAGAGAATGGAAAAAATAAATCTCGCATATTAGACCCCGTAACAAAATTCGGCTGAGATCAACAACAACGATTCCACTTTGTAGCAGATATTACAAGCCGTACTGCAACTCTGATGACGTTGTACAAATATGTGTGCAAGTTTGCGCATATTTTCTTGAGCCCTCAGCTGCCTTGTGCCAGATCGGCACAGTCGGAGCTGACAGCTTTTTCTGTGACAGCCACTACAGCAGTACAAGCATCACAGAATATTGTCCAAGTTTGTAGGTGGATTACCGTAAATGAAGAAATAGGCTTACTACATTTTTATTCTCAACTTTCCAACTACAGACTATCACGGTATGTGTGTCTGTGTCTTGGAAAATTGCCAACATGTCAGAAAATACGAGTGGCGAGTTTTCCTCCGTAGACTCGCAGTCGGCCATCAGTGAATGAATTGCGACTTAAAATGTCCCGTAAAAGCTGATATAATCAGTATTTATGACGCAAATGGGGGTTTATTAAAATATGCTTTGAATTCTTAACCTTCTATATGTCAATATGACGAACTTTGTTACCGATGGTTCCATTGCCGGCTGGTTGGCCTCCCTGCAGGAAGAGAGGCGGAAGTGCAACTCTCAACTCACCACAGCTTTCTACACTGCGACAGCTCAAGGTTTGTCCGTCCGAGCCGCCCGATTCAAGCCCACACCAAAGTCATGTGATACGTCTGTCTTATAGTTAAGAGATGTTAGTCTCCGTAGATTTAGCACCATTAGCTGCCGTCCTCGGGGCCCTGAGTTTGATTCCCAGTATTGCCAGAGATTGGAGAATGGCAGGAAGGTTGGTATGCAGTAAAAGGGCACATGCAAGTCATCTCTCTAAGGAATGTGCCTGAAAAGAGCTGCAAAACTTTGCAGGGGAGGGGGGGGGGAGCTGAGGACACGAGTGTACTTTAGTTGAGAAATATTCATGGATGATGCATTAATAGCAAGGTTTAAAATGTGATGAAAGCAATTTAATCTGAGCCATGCCTAATGGCATGTTCATAAATGTGACGTTTTTTCAATATGTAAATGGCTTCCAATGGCCTCAATTCGAATAGCTTATGTGTTTCTGACAATGTACTAGAGAGGGCAGCACTCTGTGATATAAACACGGAAGATCGTTTCTTTTGCGAGACAAGAAGTATTATCTCTTTAAAAGGGTCTCTTTGCTTTGTTTATGGGAGGTGAATAAAAAAATTGAGCCCACACAGAGAAGAGCTGCATTCCTACCTTATAAATGGGTGTTTAATATATTCAAACCTAGCTCATTGTAACATGCATCTTATTATTTTGATTATTCATATCGCAGGTACGTTAATTCTTGTTTAACTTTGGTTCTGCAGTTCTTTAGTATTACTATTGGCCCTATTCATTATGGCTGATCGACATGCATCTTTCGCCCCAAACAGCATGAATGAGATGTGTGACTGTTAGTATGTTTGTGACTATGCCATGATGAGAACTGAGTCTCAAATTGATTCCATTTATGTGCACTGCATCATATGGTATTTTGCCATCAAATATATCTATGCTCTCTGTGTCGACTGGAAGCTCCATTCTCGTCGTACGGGGCACGTGACATGGTGCTTTGAGTACGGGATTCTTCCGATCCCGTTGTTATATTGTTTGCATCGTGCACACTGCTGTCTGGTGTACGAGAGACCTGCAGTTCGTGACCAGGTGAGTCACCCTATATGGATTGGTGTTGGACTTCATTAATTGGAGCGACCGCTCGTATTGCCTGCCATACTTGGCATATGTGTGTGAGTTCGGGAGTGTGTGCGTGAGTGAGGGGAGTGGAAAGATGATGTACCGGTCAGTTCTATTTTCATTTTTAATTTTTAGTTTCTCTACCTTATTTTTGTTCTCGGTACAGTATTACTTATTCTGTCTTGGTCTCTGTCTCGGGCGCTTGCTTGTCCGTGAGACAGCCATGTTTGTTTACTTTCATTCTTGTGGGCAACGCATGCCTGAGTTTTCTCCTTTGATTTTTAATACACTTCTTTGGTCCAGAGACATTCCTCTCTCTCTGGCGTGATATTGTCTTTCATATTTGTTTTACCTGCCTTTTCTTCTCCATGATGCGGAGAGGTTTTATGTAGAGATATGGCTATTGTTGTTGTGTGAATAATGAGCGCAAAGAATATATATGCTTGAATGAAGTCAATCTCATAAAAAGAACGACCTAACCGGGACGTGTGAGCTGTATTAATACCTGCACATGATGTAACGAGGTTATATTTGAGGCGGCGAGCTTGTGATAATAGTTATCTGTATTTTGGAGTGTAATAACGCCATGCTCACGCTATAATGTTTTGACATCCATTGAACGAGGTATGCTTATGGTACAAACCTTTTCCCTTTTTAAGTTATTGACATCACTATTTTGCTTATCTGTTTCAGTTTTACTTTATCAATAAACCCCCATTTATGTTTTATTCAGATTTTATTTCCATAGTATTAGATCGATATCCTTATTCATCAATAATGCGGAACGATTTCAGCTCAAGGCTTTCTCCTGGCCTTTCCTAGTCGTGGTCCACGCCTCATTTTTCCCCTACGTGCGTGTCATTTTTCGTCTCACGTCATCGATAGGGAAGGGGGGGTGGTGCAAATCATAACGATTAAAGTATATTTCTTGTCAACATACCAGACAAATAATAATAATAAAAAATATGGAGACAATGATCGAAACTAATTTATTAATGATAATAAAATGCATTTCCTCCACCACCACACCTTTAGATATCCATAAATATAGTAAACATTCCTAATGTCTTATTATTTTATGGATCTTATGGAACATCCTCCATGCACTCAGAAATAACATACCTAACCTAAATGTTGCAGTCTATCTCAAACCAAAGAGAATGTCTCAAACTAGTGGAATAAATGTAGAGAATAAGCATGAAGTATAATTTAAAGTTCTGGCACAATTATTTAAATAATAATGCTTCCAGTCATCAGTTTTACCTTTACATGTATGGTACTCCCATTCGCTCAGTCCGTCCCAATCGCGATCAGCTGTATTTAGGTATTCACTCTATTTGTTCTACTGTATGTTATGTACTTATATAGTATGATTACTTATTTAAGTTAATAACAACAGCGCTTTTCAAATTTCCAAGTGACCCACGAGGTAAAGGGGTGTCAAGCGAAATAGAATGTACTTTCTCACTTGTGTCTAGAGAATAACGAGACCAACATAGGAACAACTGAAATATACTTATATAAATTACACTATCATAAGAGATTCTCTGGCTATTAAACTGATTACTGGTGTTCGTATTCATGCTACTGGCCATTGTGAGTGCTGCTGGCTGCACCTTGTGGTAATCCTTGGTGGGATGAGCTAAATGCCGAGATTACCCGAGCAGTTCCGAGTACAGCCGATTGTGGCTGTACAAGTGAGCACGCACGCCTACAATGCAGCTTGCTTACAACGGGAAGGTAGTGGTATCGGTACAATAACGGTGTGAAATCGTACTATTAACAACTTCCTTTTGATAGTGACGTGTGTCTAATTCAGTTGCCTGTTGTTAAGGGAGTTTTGCTTCAAATTATGGAGGTAAATAGTATGACACATAAGAAATGTAGTTTCACTGCAGCTTTCAAATTAAACACTGTGAATTTAGCGGAAAAACAAGGGGTGAAGGCAGCGGCCAGGACATTTAATGTGAACCAAACATGATCAGATATTGGCGCAACCAAAAAGAGAAACAGGAAGCAGCAAACTTTTCATGGGACCAAAATGGGCAAATATCCTGAGATCGATACCAAAGTGCTAGAATATATAACCAAGTTGAGAAATGATGGTTTTGCTGTAACTCATGATATGATACAGCTTAAAGCACTGGAAGTGGAAGGGACATTGAATCTTAGTCGGCAACAATTCAAAGCCAGCAGAGGTTGGGCTACACGTTTTATGAGGAGAAATGGTCTGAGTTTGAGAAGATGAACAACTATTTGCCAGAGACTACCTAGTGATTATAAGGATAAGGTCATCGCTTTTCATCGTTACATCGTTCAGCAAAGGAAATTAAACAACTACTTGCTTCCTCAGCTTGGAAATGCAGATCAAACTCCGATCTATTTCGACTTGCCCCGAAACACTACTATTCATGAAAAAGGTGTTGCTGGTGTCATAATGCGTACAAGTGGTGCTGAGAAAATGAGATGTACAGTCATGCTGGGCATAACTGCCGATGGTAGGAAGCTTCCTCCATACATAATGTTTAAACAGAAGAGTCTACCAAAGGGTTAATTTCCAAGCGGTATTCATGTTTGAGTACATGAAAAAGATTGGATGACAGCAGACCTGGTTCAGGACTGGCTGAAAACCGTGTGGGGTCTTCGTCCTGGAGCACTGTTGCAGCAGAAAGCCTTAATTGTGCTAGATAGCTTTAGGGGCTATTTGTTAGATGCCATTAAGGACGAACTGAAATTCCTAAAGACGGATCTCGCAATCATCCCTGGGGGACTAACATCAATACTCCAGCATCTAGATGTGTCCATTAACAAGCCATTTAAAGGTCACATGAAAAGGCTTTATTTGGAATGGACGGCTTTTGCTACACATACATTCACACCAACTGGGAGAATACAGAGACCATCTCTAGAAACCATATGTGAATGGGTTCTCACTCCGTGGACTCTTATCAAGAATGAAACTATTGTGAAAAGTTTCAAAAAATCTGGGGATCTCAAATGCTCTCGACGGGAGTGGAGATGACATAACGTGGGATGGTAACGTCGGCAGCGGGGAAGATGATGACACAGATGATGGATCAGATGAAGCAGTGGTTAGGACTGCTATAACCTGAACATTATAGTCTGTAAATTGAGTTTTTGCCTACCGATATGGTTTGCGATCTTGAGCATTTTCATCAGTAATTTGTGTTTTTTTATATTGTTATATTACTTCTAGTCTTCATCTCTCAAGGATAGCATAGTTCACAGCATAAGTTAGAGGAATAACATATTGGTTTTTATGCATTTAATAGTTTATTGTAGTTGTATTTGTATCAATATTTGTGTGTCGGTTAGTGTCTCTAGTTCTTCTGTGTGTACCATGTCTCGTTTATTCCGGGAAATGCACGTGGCAAGAAAGTGACTTGAGTCTCAGATCAGTGGAGTGTTTCCTTTGTAGACCATAACCTCCTGTGCCTCCCTTAACTGTAAGTACCATAATTTGTTATTTCCTCACTCTCTTTTATTCTTGTATTCTCATTTTAGTGCCGCATGTTGTTAGTAAGTGTATATTTTGTGAATTAATTTTCCCTCATGAATAATTATCTTTTTGGAGTACAGTGTTACATTTTATGCGGGCTATGCTCCGCGGTCGTATTGCATCAGCTGAGCGTTGGCATCGTAGGTACGGCGATGCTCGCGTGTTTCCCGAACTATCAAACACAACTGACATTGACAAATGACTGGCCATGAAGTTCTTTTTCATTATTTTGTGTTAATATTGCTTAATGCGGTAAATAAAAGTGATTTATTATATTTACAATATATGTAGGCCTAAAAGTAATGTTCACCATTTATTGTCTTTTTAAATTTATAAATTTTCAAATGAAAATAGCCAGTAAAAATCAGAATACATTCATAAGTTTGTTAAGGAACAGTGTAGAATGTTTACATGTACAATTTATAGCCTACCCTCATGTGTTCACTGCACAAAATTTGATGTTATCGCATATTGGACCCCCTTCACATTTTTTTTACTGTAAACGTGGGGAAAAAAAGGGGGTCTAATATGCAAGTAAGTATGGTAGTTTAAAATGATTGTAGTGTATTGTAGTATCTTTTAGAAATTTGTGCATTTATTTTCTTACTGGGAAATATTTGTGTAGTATGGTATCTGTAGTATCTGTTGTAACTCTCTTACTAGAAATTGGTTGTAGCAATTAGGGTAGACTTAACTGCAGTGTAGAATTTAATTCTTGGATATTACTTTCAGTTTTCAGTAATTAACAGCAATTTTCATTCTGTTAGGGTGTTGTAGGAAAAAATTTTGTACAACTAAGTAGTATTATAGTGTAGTAGTAGCTTATACTAATTTCCATTTTTCATGTGATCTTTGTGAACTATCTTAGACAATATTACTTTCCTTTCATTTTTATTTTGCAAAGAATAAATTATCTTATTTTTCCTCTTATTTTCATTATTCTGTGAAGAAGTGTAGGAACTGTGGGTGTAGCCAGGCATTACGGAGTATGAGGGAGGATTTGGAGAGTTTAAGGGAAATAATTAGAATTCTCTCAATGGGCTGGAAGGAGAGTAGGCCTCCCTCAAAATATGTGGAGGATACAGTAGGAGTAAAGGAGTGATGGGAAGGAAAGGGGGGAACTTTAGATGACAGGTGGTCTAATGTTTTAAGCAGAAGGAGATTGAAGGCTAAAGGCTCTATTCAGGATCAGAATTCAGGACAGGTGCCTGTGAGAAATTGGTATAAGTCACTGCAGGTAGAACAACCGAGTGAAGATTATGAACAGAAAACTGTTGCTGAGAAGTGTGGAAGTTGGAGGAAGGGAAAAGGTAGGAAAGGAAATGAAAGGTGGAACAAGGGCATGGGAGGGAGAAAAGGGAGGAGGAAGTAGCTTCTGTAGCTGTCAGGAAAGATAGGGCTGACAGGGAGGGGAGGGGATCAAATGAGGTGGTACGGTTGAGGCTCTGGTCATGGGGGATTCCATTGCAAAACACGTAGGGAAAGAGTGTGTTGGAAAGGGAACCAGGGTAGAGTGTTATCCAGGAATTGGGCTGAGGCAGATGTTGAGGAAAATAGAAGAGAAGGAGGAGGGAAAGGAGAATGTGGTAGTGTTTCATGTTGATACTAACAACGTAAGACAAGCAACATAGTTGGGGATGTGTGGGATCTGGTAAATGCACCTTGGGTGAAGTTAAAGGAAGCAGAGATTGTTGTCAGTGGAATACTTGTAGGAGGGATACTGACTGGAACGTGATAGGGGATTTAAATGAGACTATGGAGTGGGGATGTGGGAAGCTGCAAGTGAAATTTCTAGAACCTAATGGGTGGGTAGGCAATAGGGATCTGTGCTCAGATGGCCTTCACTTAAACTGCAGTGGTATATAGGAAATTTGTTTAGAAGGGTTATAGTGAGGTACATTCAGGGAAACGGGCTGGCCTAGGGAGTGGTAAAAAGGGTACAGGGAACTGGACATCAAGTAGGGATGACGTAAAAATGTTAGTGCTCAACTGTAGAAGTATAGTAAAGAAAGGAATAGAATTAAGTAATTTAATAGATATATACTTAACAATATTGTAATAGGAGTTGAATCATGCGTGAGAAATGATATAATGGATGCAGAAATATTCTCATAGAACTGAAGAGTGTATCATAGAGATAGGAAGGGTAAAGGGGGAGTATTTATGCTGGTGAAAGAAGAATTTGTAAGTTACAAAAAGTTAAAGATGACAAACATGATACTCTAGGTGTAAGGCTCATCTCTAAAGATTATAGGTAACTTAATGCCTTTGGAGTGTACAGGCCGGGAAAGGGTAGCGCTGACGGCTGTCTGAGGCCTGCTCATTCCAGCTCTGGAACTTTGTACTGTTAGATCGGCACTGAAGTACTGTTTGTTAAAGTGAGAAAACGTGCAGTTCTTCATTTCATCGAGTATTTTATGTGATAACACTTCCTTTAATCACCACATTCCTACTGCCTTTTTTGTAATGACCTATGTTGATGACTTCAGTTAGGAAAACCACAAAAAGTCTTTCTGAGAATCCTGTTGCGAAGCACGGGTACTTCAGCTAGTTTTAATGAAAAATGTAAGAGTATGCATAGGTACTTTAAATCAGGAGATGGACATTCGAGGAACCATTAATGAACAAGGGGAGTGTGTATGCGAGGATCTTCAAAAATCAGATGTATTCAGTCAGCAGTATGTAATGATTATTGGTTACAAGGATAATGTCCAGATAGAGAAGGAGACTAATACATTTACAGTAAGATACAAAGGCTGAAAACTAGAAAAGCAGCTGGAATTTATAAGATTTCTGGGGATAAACTAAAGACAATGGGTTGGGATATAGTACCATATCTGATGTACTTATCTGATTACTGTTTGCATGAAGGTGCTATACTAAATGAGTGGAGAGTTGCTATAGTAGCCATTGTGTATAAACAAAAGGGTGACAGACATAAAACCGAAAGTTACACGTTAGTCATTTTGACATGCATTAACTACGGAAAGCAACCTTTCTGATTATATTAGATAAGCTAGCGAAATTAATAACTGGTACGATAGAAGGAAGCTAAAGTTGTAGGATTCCAGCAAGATATAGCAGATATCCTGGATTCAGGAGGTCAAATGAACTGTGTTATGACTGACCTATCTAAGGCATTTGATAGGGTAGATCATGGGACACTACTGGCAAAAATGAGTGCTGTTGTACTAGAAAAAGGTATATTTCTAGAAAATAGAACTCGGAGAATTGGAGTAGTTGAAGCTTTATCTGTCCCAGTAATAATTAAGAGGGGAATTCCTCAAGACAGTGTTATTGGACCTTTGTATTTTCTTATATATATATCAATGATATGTGTAAAAAAGTGGATCAGAGATTTTTTAGGATGGTGTTATTTGGACAGAGTAATAAATAAGTTACAAGATTGTGAGCAACTGCAAAATGACCTTAATAAAGTTGTGAGATGGGCAGTAGGCAATGGAATGATGATAACCAGGGTTAGAAGTCAGGTTGTTAGTTTCACAAATAGGAAAAGTCCCTTCATTTTCAATTACTGCATTGATGGGGTGAATGTTCCTTTTGGGAATCATTGTAAGTACCTAGGGTAATAACTTAAATATGATTTTAATTAAGGGGTACAGATCTCTGTACATGGTTATGAGGGTATTTAGGGTTTGTAGTAAGAATGTAAAAGTGAGGGCATATACGTCTCTGGTAGGACCCCAACTAGAGTATTGAACAAGTGGAATAAAATAAACTTTAATATTTATTTGACTTCATTGTACATTTCATGTTTGTGGATTACTGTAGTCGCATCCTAGTTCGTGAACCATGGGTAACGGCTGAGTGGCCTAGTAAGTGGTCCTGAGAGTCGGGATACCAGTTGCTATGGAATGGGAGTCGGCATCTTGGACATATTCTGAGTCATGGCCCTCCTTGTGCTCAGGCGGCTAGGACTATACAATTCACCGGTGGTCCATAACCCGTTAGAGGAGAGATCCTCACTTGGACTATGTGCAAGTAGGGTAGCATCCTGCTTCATGAATTTACCGAGCTCAGAACACTTTAAGCAAGCCTCGGACCTATGGGGTATCGGAGTCCCACTTCCATTTGACAGGCGAGGGACTCCTTGGAAACAACTTGGCGAACAAAATGGAATTCGATGGGGAGCTATCAATATTAATGGGGCTTATGGAAGAAAGAAAGTAGAACTGGCTGAGTCAGCAAAAAGGATGCATTTGGATGTGCTAGGAGTAAGTGATATTCGGGTAAGGGGAGATAACGAGGAAGAGATAGGAGATTATAAAGTGTACTTGACGGGTGTTAGAAAGTGAAGGGCAGAGTCTGGGGTAGGGCTGTTTATCAGAAATACTGTTGCACACAACATAGTTTCTGTTAGGCACATAAATGAGCGAATGATGTGGGTAGATTTGTCAGTTGCAGGAATTAGGACAAGAATTGTGTCCGTGTATTCACCATGTGAGGGTGCAGATGAGGATGAAATGTACAAGTTTTATGAAGCAATGAGTGACATCTTGGTCAGGGTCAACAGCAAGGATAGAATAGTGCTAATGAGCAATTTCAATGCAAGAGTTGGGAATAGAACTGAAGGATACGAAAGGGTGATTGGTAAATGTGGGGAAGATATGGAAGCTAATGGGAATGGGAAGCGTTTGCTGGACTTCTGTGCTAGTATGGGTTTAGCTGTTATGAATACATTCTTCAAGCATAAGGCTATTCACCGCTATACATGGGAGGCTAGGGGTACCAGATCCATAATAGATTATATCTTAACAGACTTCGAATTCAGGAAATCTGTTAGGAATGTACGAGTTTTCCGCAGATTTTTCGATGATACAGAGCACTATCTGATCTGTAGTGAACTAAGTATCTCTCGGCCTAGGGTAGAGAAAGTGAAATCTGTCTGCAAACGAATAAGGGTAAAATGTCTCCAGGACGAGGAAATTAGACAGAAGTACATGGATATGATTAGTGAGAAGTTTCAAACAGTAGACAGTAAGCAAGTTCAGGATATAGAAAGTGAATGGGTGGCATACAGGGATGCTGTAGTAGAAACAGCAAGGGAATGCCTAGGAACAACTGAGTGTAAAGATGGGAAAAGGCGAACATCTTGGTGGAATGATGAAGTGAGAGTAGCTTGTAAACGTAAAAAGAAGGCTTATCAGAAATGGCTCCAAACAAGGGCCGAGGCAGACAGGAATTTGTACGTAGATGAAAGAAACAGAGTGAAACAAATAGTTGTTGAATCAAAAAAGAAGTCATGGGAAGATTTTGGTAACAACCTGGAAAGGCTAGGTCAAGCAGCAGGGAAACCTTTCTGGACGGTAATAAAGAAGCTTAGGAAGGGAGGAAAAAAGGAAATGAACAGTGTTTTGTGTAATTCAGGTGAACTCATAATAGATCCCAGGGAATCACTGGAGAGGTGGAGGGAATATTTTGAACATCTTCTCAATGTAAAAGGAAATCATCCTTGTGGTGTTGCGAACAGCCAAGCTCATGAGGAGGAGGAAAATGATGTTGGTGAAATTATGCTAGAGGAAGTGGAAAGGATGGTCAATAAACTCCATTGTCATAAAGCAGCAGGAATAGATGAAATTAGACCTGAAATGGTGAAGTATAGTGGGAAGGCAGGGATGAAATGGCTTCATAGAGTAGTAAAATTAGCGTGGAGTGTTGGTAAGGTACCTTCAGATTGGACAAAAGCAGTAACTGCACCTATCTATTGCGATCAGTCGTTGAGAGGAAGTTGGATGAAACCCAGTGTGGTTTCAGACCACAGAGAGGCTGTCAGGATCAGATTTTCAGTATGCGCCAGGTAATTGAAAAATGCTTCGAGAGGAATAGGCAGTTGTGTTTATGTTTCGTAGATCTAGAGAAAGCATACGACAGGGTACCGAGGGAGAAGATGTTCGCTATACTGGGGGACTATGGAATTAAAGGTAGATTATTGAAATCAATCAAAGGTATTTATGTTGACAATTGGGCTTCAGTGAGAATTGATGGTAGAATGAGTTCTTGGTTCAGGGTACTTACAGGGGTTAGACAAGGCTGTAATCTTTCACCTTTGCTGTTCGTAGTTTACATGGATCATCTGCTGAAAGGTATAAAATGGCAGGGAGGGATTCAGTTAGGTGGAAATGTAATAAGCAGTCTGGCCTATGCTGACGACTTGGTCTTAATGGCAGATTGTGCCAAAAGCCTGGATTGTAATATCTTGGAACTTGAAAATAGGTGCAATGAGTATGGTATGAAAATTAGCCTCTCGAAGACTAAATTGATGTCAGTAGGTAAGAAATTCAACAGAATCGAATGTCAGATTGGTGATACAAAGCTAGAACAGGTCGATAATTTCAAGTATTTAGGTTGTGTATTCTCCTAGGACGGTAATATAGTAAGTGAGATTGAATCAAGGTGTCGTAAAGCTAATGCAGTGAGCTCGCAGTTGCGATCAACAGTATTCTGTAAGAAGGAGTCGGCTCTCAGACGAAACTATCATTACATCGGTCTGTTTTCAGACCAACTTTGCTTTACAGGAGCGAAAGCTGGGTGGACTCAGGATATCTTATTCATAAGTTAGAAGTAACAGACATGAAAGTAACAAAAATTATTGCTGGTACAAACAGGTTGGAACAATGGCAGGAGGGTACTCGGAATGAGGAGATAAAGGCTAATTTAGGAATGAACTCGGTGGATGAAGCTGTACGCATAAACCGGCTTCGGTGGTGGGGTCATGTGAGGCGAATGGAGGAGGATAGGTTACCTAGGAGAATAATGGACTCTGCTATGGAGAGTAAGAGAAGTAGAGGTAGTCCAAGACGACGATGGTTAGACTCGGTTTCTAACGATCTAAAGATAAGAGGTATAGAACTAAATGAGGCCACAACACTAGTTACAAATCGAGGATTGTGGCGATGTTTAGTAAATTCACAGAGGCTTGCAGACGGAACGCTGAAAGGCATAACAGTCTATAATGATAATGTATGTATGTATGTATGTATGTATGTATGTATGTATGTATGTATGTATGTATGTATGTATGTACATTTCAGTATGGACCTAAACATGAGAATTATAACGTGTAAGTGGTATGTTCCGATCTGTCAGTGGAGAGATGGCATGGAAGAAGATGAATAAGTTTGAGTGGTGTCTTTGAAAGTAGGAAAGATCACAGTATGAAGATTAAGCTGCATTTCAAGAGGACAAGTTGAGGCAAATATTTGTTTATAGGAAGGGGAGGTAGGGTAATGTTCAATATATTTCCAATTTCTTTGCAATCATTTAAGAAAAGGCTAGGAAAACAGGTAGGGAATCTGCCACCTGGGTGACTGCCCTAAATCCAGATCAGTTTTGGTCGGTCGGTTGGTCTGAAGGCTTTTACCACAGTGCTACTGTCATGTAAGGCAATGTGGATTCCCTGCAATTCTGTTGTAGACCTTTCTGACACTGTCATGCTGTATGACCTCGGGCACATTCAACCTTTATACAACTTCATTGTTCCTGTTTCAGAAACATCATGGCAAGACTAACTTAGGTCGTGAACTAACACAAAGGTGTGTTCCTGTCACCAGTTCACATGTGCATGTTGTTAGAAGGGAGAGTCTATTTGGGATTCCCTTTGTCTCTTCTCCTCCTCACAACCCATTGTTATGTTAATTCCTTGTTCTTTAAAAGAAATGAGAAACATAAAGAAGTAAATATTTACTGTGAACCCTAGTACTTTCTCTGTGTAAACATTAAAATAGATATGATTACAAACAGAAATTTCAAAAAAAATTCCTCTCTTACTATAAAACGGTGTAGAACTTTTATCCAAGGTGTATACACCGTTTATGTGAAATTCGTTACTAATAAACTGTGTATAAGCCTCCTATGTATACATATATTATAGTTATTCATTGAATTGCTCATATAGACTAGGACCCTTGTGTAAGCGTTGTATAGCAGCGAGTAAAGAGCAGCGAGTAGCGGAAAAAGAAATGAATGAGCAGTTTATTTTCGTGGTATTTACTGTCTGCAGTAATATAATCGTGGTGACATGTTCGACTTATCCATTTAACATTGAATACACATGGAAAGAATGGACGGTAACGTTGATGATCTTCATGATATTTTAAAAATAGAAGACATACACCATTTAGAAGTTAAGGAGGCTAGACATCTTTGTAAAGTAGAACACTTTCAAAGAGATGGAATGACCATGAAAAACTATAAAAGAAATGATGGTTGGCATATTTTTGTGTAATAATGTGTTACTGTTTGATAGGCTTTTGAAACTCTTAGTTTATTATACATTATCTGCCTCTACAAAGATCTTTCAAAAATTTGAGTATAAAAGGGACATTCCTTGACATAAAATTTGGTATGACTTGAAAACCGTATGTAACATGATTTCCATACTTTTGTAGTTGAATACGCAGATATGTGATGTGTAAATGCCTAATAGAATTTTTTTTTGATCAAACCTTTCTTTTACCTGCAAAACAGTTTTCCATTTCTCTCATGGCATTCATTACACTAACAAGCTGAAGAAATGTTGATATCAATATAAGCCAATGTCTAGCTGTCTCACTTTGTGTTGCCACTGACTTTCTGGAAAGTTTTGCAGAAGCCATCATAAAAGCAAAGAACATACAAAATACTTCAGTGAACAGCAGGAAGAGATTCCTATGACTTGGAACGTGTCTATATGTGCTGAATACCACATTTATTAGTAAGAAAAATATACAATGCTTATACAGGGTTTATTTGCTGTATAACTTAGTAGTAGTCCTATTAGTCTTATTAGTAAGATGTTTCATTTATAATTCAGTAAGACGTACTTTAAAAATTGTACCCTTGGTTTAGTTAAATTGTTAAGCGCAGCTATGCGCTGAACATAGCACTGGCATCCTTGAAGGAGGCAATCTAACTTTTCACTTCTTAGAACATACAAAAGTCCAGTCAGCATGTACAATCTCCCTGTCAGCTGATCGTATCTCATGTTGCCAACTCAAAACTTGACTGCCCTGACCAATTTGTATGGTTCATGAGTTTTAAGACTTATGTCCTTGATAACTTCCTTTCCAAATTTCATATGAGGTGGCCTGTCTAATCTATCTCTGGTAGGATACTGTATGCTCAATGCCTGACGTCTTCTGGATTATCCCAGAACAAGATTCTAACTTGTATTTTGTGTCCCAATCCCATCCTTGACTCTGATGATATGAAAGTGTCTGAGATATGAGCAGTGCTAGTATAACCATTCCTAATAAAGCCAGAACCAGTAGGAAAGGATGAGGAATTGACATTGATATTATAACCATTCAGTGGCATTTGGGTCAGTTATAGAGCCATTGGAGGTTATGCTAAGGAGGAGATCAACGGAATTACTCGGAAAAATACTTCCAGCAGCTACAGATCCAGTCATCATACGTCTAATTATGTCTTATAGCCGGAATAATTTGCTCATTTAAATAAGAAATTGAATGGATACAAAATGGGGACGGAGATTCATAAGCTCAGAACCCCAAGGTCATTGGATGCTTACAGTCACGAAATGTCACTTGATATATAAGCTAAGGCTAGTAAGTAAAGTTTACATTTTCAGCAGCAGGAAGAAGCAAGTCTACCATATGACATTTAGGTCCTGCAACAACATGCGGCGGAGGCCATGATTTAACGTTATAAGTTCAATGATCAAGAAGGCGCTGAAGAGATAAATTGATTGTATACGTCATGAAGAAAAAATAAATGGTGAAGTGTTCCTTTGTATAACATCCTAGTTAGAAGAGATGACGTCATCACAGAGTTTATTCCTCAAATGTCAAAAACATATGGAAAATAAATTATAAATTAACGAACATAACAGAAAATATGAAACACGGACCAATATTATTAATGTAACAATTTTTAATGGACTTCTGTTTTTATGAACAATTGGATTGTAGAAAAAAGAACTAAAAACTGAGATTGAAGGTCGACACATTGAAAGGCATATTAGGAAATATCTAACATTGTATAAAATAATGAAACACAATATTTGATATTAAAACAATGAGAGTATTTTGGGCTAGTAGTGAAATATTTTATGATGATGATGATGCTTGTTGTTTTAAAGGGCCTAACATCGAAGGTCATCGGCCCCTAAAGAAATATTATATAACGCCTATATCATTGTACTAATTCTGTCCATACAAGTTTCAGGTCCGATAGCTCACAATGATTGAAGATTGTTCCTGCAATGTAATGATGAGAGTCAACACGTGGGTGTAACGGGAGTAGTGTCCTGACAGGCCTGGAATGATGCTAGAGTGGATGCCAGATTGAGACCGATGAAATGGAGAGAGGAGAGCAGTGTTACGTGGTCTTCAATGAAAAGTACCCAAGATATCATCTTTCTTATTCTATCTTGTAGCATGCATAGTAGTAGAGTAGATTTTATTTCATTTTATCATGAGGTGACATTAATTGTGACAGCTTGAGTGACCTAATGTGATCATCGCAAACGCCCAGTGATATTCGTAATTGCAACTCAGTTTAATGTGAGGATATTGAGGTCTTTTGTCCCGTGCGATGTTCAACTTGTGGAATACGCATTTTGTCGTAAATTACCTGGGATTTTTCCATAATGATCATGAATAAAAAGGGATGTTTTCTTCATAATTTTGAATCATACTAGAACTGCGTAGATATTTTTGTGAGGTGATATGATTTTAAAAAGGTCTTCTTATGTGATAATTTTGTACGTTGCACAGTTGCAAGTGTTTCGTGAGATTAGTGCCACGATGATTGTGACATGTTTTGTAATGATGATGATAATTGTTCTTCGGATAAGGTGTTTGTGAATTTCTTGGGATAAATAATTTTGAGTAGGCATGGTGCGCTTAAAAGTATGGTGTATGACAAATGACAGAGTCGTCGATAAGTGTTTAGATGGTGAAAATGAAGTTATTATAGTAAATGATTTGTTGAGAACATGTATTATGGAAGTGCAATAAGTAATCTTTGAGATTTTCAATGAATCTCGGATTGAGAAATGGATTAAAGTGTTCATCATGCAAAGTTAAGAGAATCCAGAGATAGATAAGCAGTAAGGTTGTTATTAGTGATTTTCGAATAACATATCCGAAGGTCATAAATGTAGATAGATGTACGACCATCAAGATATTAATCTGTGGCGTGATGTGGTGTGGATATTGAATATTTCAAACGGATAATCACTGATAGGAGGTCTTCGACATTAAATAACACTGACATGGATGTATTAGAACATCATACTCAAGCAAATTGTTATCACGTGGCGTAGTACAAGTTGTATTCATTTGAGTAGTTGCTTTGTAGCATGGATCTTTGTAGATAGTAGATCTTCACCATATTTTACAGGAGGATAGCTCTGGCGAGACAAGATGCTGTCAACTCATTTTTAGATCTTCTCTTTATCATGATGGAATTAGCTAGATATTTTACATTCTTTCTCAGGTGATGCACATTAGTTCCTGGGAGATGCTGTTTCTATTCGACTGAATTACTATGAAATCCAGTTATAATGTCTTTGAATGATATATGATCACTTATTTAACCTTTTCACTGCTGAGTTTTGATGACCAGCCGAGCCCTGTGGGCCGGGTTTTTTTAAGGAAGAAGCACTTTGACAGATACATATTTGCTGATACTAGTAATGGAATGCATATCGTCCCCTTAGCCCTGCAGCCCAATACGATGTCGGGGATGAAGTGAGATTATATTTTACACCATATCTTACGACCGGATGCCCTTCCCGATGCAAACCTCAGTTGAGAAGATAATGAATATGAAATGAATGATGGTGAATGAAACTGCTTACAGAAGTGGAAGGAATCGGCTGTGGCTTATGAATAGGAACTGTCCCAGCATTTGCTTGGGAGTACGAAAGGGAAACCACAAAGAAAAGAAAAGAAAAGGAATTCTCAAGACAGCTGACGATGAGGTTCGAACCAACTCGCCTGCCGAGTGCAGAGCTTGGCTCCATAGCCGTAGCATGTTAATACGCGCGGCTATTCCACTCGGTGATACTATTACTGAAATATCATATAAAATTCTTTATGCAAGAACTGGTAATATCAAAATTTTACATTTGGGGAAAAATAATTTATCTGAGGAAGGGGTGACAATTCCGCATGAGATTCATCATTACTACTTTGTCTCGCACTTTCTTGTAGTTCAGTGTCGCCACTTAGATATTCTCCACCTTCATTATCAAAATATAGCTCTCCAGAATCACTACTTATGAGGAAACATTCAAATTCTTCGTCAACAAGAGATGAATGTATACTTCAAGACGCCATGATGGCTACATGTTGGCGGGAAAGATGTTCCGCTCCAAAGAAGCTAAAATAACACCAGATTGCTTTCAAAACATGCCAAATGGAGTGGTATATCTGCAATACAGAACTTCTTTGAGCATTTCCACGGAATCTCAAAGCATGACATTATATCGCGTTCATTTGTGAGATCGGTGAAGTACACACGGCACCAAAACATATATATACGGGTTTGGTGGACGTGGCACGGCATACAAAAATGTATATATACGGGTTTGGCAGTGATTGGGTTAAGGATGGGCACATTGATAATAGGTTATTATTGGTAAACTGAAGTTGAAAAGCACTTAGGCAAGTTATGAGAAAAACAATAAGAAGGATAGAATATTGAAAGATGAAATCTTGGATCAATGAACGGTAAAGTAAGTGAAATGTTTAAGATTTTTCATTTCATTTCTATAACGGGCAGACAGTTAATGATAATGGAATAATTTTATAAGTGACACTAATCCTTCAGCAAGTTCCATGTTTGATTTCATCATGATAGGATATTGAATTTAAAATTAATTTTTAATGATGTGATTAACTGTAATGGTGTTAGCCAACAAAGGATTTAACCTCGTTTTATTTTCATACTTGTCCAATCATGTTGCGATGTAAATGTTATTGTCATTTAATTCTAATTACTATGATTTTATTAAAATGGCAAGATCCTTCCAAGAAACTGACATTTTTGATAATTTTCTTTACTTAATTGAGAAATATTTTAGCCTTGCTTTAAATAGAAATAGAACCTAATTGTTGCTCACTGAATGTCCATGCCCTGAGTCGAGACTCGTATATCACCGTTGATTTCCAGCGGAGGTATATTCATAATATCTATGAACCTTTAATATCCAAGACCACAGACGGTTACAATATGGTTGAACCGTGCATACATTTCATTGAACATAAGAGACTGGTATGTAACAGGACTGTCTGGCTGGAGAGGAAAACAATGGAAAACTACCTCACTCTTCATTTCCTTTGTTTGCCTACTCAGTGACACCTAGCTCTCCATGGCAGCTGATGGTAGAGCTGTTGAGGATCCTCTGTGCCTTCTGGCTGAGCACTTCACGGACAACAGGATATATGGAGGATTCGTATTTCGTACAGTATATTAAAGATAACAGTGATAAGTTTTAAGTTCTGTGTATTTACAAATTGGTTTGTTTATGATGAGCAGAATATTTTTCAGTATATCTGTACATTGTCCTGATTGTTCAGTGTCATTTTCAAAGGATTTATGTTGTACAATTGCTACATTTCAACAATACCCTGAGCAATCAAACAGGACACTTTTCACTCTTTATGGTCTTCTTCGTTGTCATGCTTTTAACGATCCTCAACATGGAAATTTTATTTAAAAAACCATAATGAGTATTTGAAAGTGACTCATTTAGTGGGAAACAATGAATTGTTAAGCCCACTCATATGAAAATAAATTGCCAGATGTGTCTGAGGGATGTGCCTAATATATTAACTTTTCTACAGGACAATTATGAACTTACATCAGACGAAATGCATTTGAAAGAAGGAACCAAACCAGTGTTGGCAGAGCCAGGACAAACACAGGTGAACAAATTTTATGTAATCTAATATTTTGATGACCTCCTTTCATTTTCTTCATGTAGTTCAAAATTTAAGGCAGGTAATGTGTAGTGGATAGTATTGCTTAAAGCCCCTCCACTGCATGGCATCTGGCAGCTGGTTTAATCACTGATACTGCTACTTTATCTTAAAACTGGATTTAGGCTACAGCCACGGCTATCTTCCTTTTGTCACGTGTCAAAAGAACTCCAACACATTTCTTTAAAATGTCGATCCTAGATGTACATCATCCACCAGGTCCTCTTTTGCCTGAACTTTTTCCTTGAAATATTATTTTTAGCAAATTGTTTCAGGAGTCCTCATAATGTGACCCATATATTCAAGCCTCCTCATTTTAATTGTCTTAATGAGCTCAGGTCGACAGTTCTTTGTGTGGAGTACTTCTTTCCTTTATTATGCTGCAACCACAAGATCATTGGGTTTGAAGCCCACTTTTGGCAGCCCTGAAGATATTTTTCTGCTGATTTCCATTTTTACACTAGTCAAATCCTGGGGCTGTACCTTATATAAGGCCATACCTATTCCTTTCCAGTCGTAGGCCTTTCCTATCCCATCATCTCCTTAAGACCTATCTCTGTCAGTGCGACGTAGAGCAACTTATAAAAAACACAAGATTTATAACATTTCCTGTTATATCCACATCTTGAACTTCTGTTTTCTCTGGGAAATGATATGTATAGGGCTCTGCAGTATTTAGTCCACCAAGATACAATTTGTTATCCAAACTTGGACATAGTAGGCAAGAGTTTGAGATCCAATATATATCCCTTTGACTATCAGTTGTCTGTGGGACACAAGGCACAATCGAGTGACAAGTCATTTAAGAAGGCTAAATAGGATGAACATGATGACAGCATGTTGTGGGAAGAAGGAAGAGGAGATGAGAGGTTTATATTTGTCCTTCTAGTTTGTCTTCTATTACTCCCTCTTCCAGAGGTGTCCTCTTTATTCTATTATGAGGCCCTTTTCTTGCTCCTGTTCTTCATATAATTATGGCATGAAACATGTTGTTCATTTCATTTCTTACATCAGGAGAATATATTGTTTTTACTGTGCAACTATGAAAGTCATATTGTCAACTAGGTCATGTTTATTTATAAACTTTTACTCTAGTTATCTGTTTACTTTGCATATTTGTTTGTTACAGCCTTCTACTGATTTTAAGGAAGAAATAAGCATAGATGAACCCACAGTTGGTCAGCTGGTTGCCTGTCTCAAAGAAGAAGACAAGTAAGTACAGTTTAGCTTAATTAGATTTTACATCCCTTACCGTCGACAATATGGTACTGGCTATTTATTTGTTCAGTAGCTCCATCTTCAGACAAGTGGTCGAGTGAAGTCCTCGAGAACCCAATATCGAGCTTTCTAAAGCCAGCAAATGTCCGTCTATATTATTCTTGAATTCTGTCATTTGTACTTCCATCCAGTCCTAACTTGTTGGTTTGATCGTGGCATGATAGAAAATCCCACAAATTTACATTAACTCTGTTCATAGTATCTAGTGTTTAGCAGGCTGCCTACATGTCGCCACTTGGTAGCTGAGTCAGTAAAAAGATATTAATATTTCCATCAGAGTTTTGTTCTCCATATTGTAATAAGTGTTTCTGGAGGGGGGTTTATGTAGTTCACCTTGACCTTGCTTTTAGCCATTTTTGCAACATGACCAATCCAATGAATCAACTTGCTGTGATTTAGACACGTGATTTTGTCTCCTTTCATATCTATAATCTCTGCATTCTTCTATCAATTCACATATCTTTTATTAGTGACACTTTGCAAATATATTCTTTCTGTGATATTGATTTGTTTTGTGAATGGTTCTTGAAAAGACAACTGGATTTTCTTCCTAGAATTATTCCTGTTGATGAATTATGTTTCACACATTACGGAATTCATAATTTTCTTAACACTGATATCTGGAATAATGAAAATCCTCATGTTGTTCACTCACGTTCAAAATAGGTTCACATTGAATGTATAAGTAGAAAGCAGCAACAGAATCATTGGCCCTTCATACACCCACTGCCTTTGACAGGCCTACAGTACTTGCATGTCCTACATGAAACAATGCCAGAGGTTCTCACTGACATTCCTCTGCACATACAAAGGGGCATCTTGTTCCGTCATGATTGTGTGACCAGCATATTTCTCTGCCGTGCAGGAATACTTAGACACAACATTTTTCCCCGCAATTGGTTTTGTTGAAATCATGTATTTGAGTGGGTGGCACAAAGCCTTGAATAAATCCCTTTGATTTTTATTTCCTGGGGCGTGCTGAGTGGCTCAGTCATTTGGGGTGCCAGCCTTTTGACCCTAGCTTTGCAGGCTCGATCCTGTTTGAGTTCGGTGATATTTGAATGTGCTCAAATACTTCAGCCTCATATTGGTAGATTTACTGGCACGTAAAGAAGTCCTGCAGGACTAAATTCTGGTACCTTGGTATCTCCGAAAACTGGAAAAGTAGTTAATGGGACATAAAGCATATAACATTATAATTTTACCAGGTGTATGGCCTATCCATTAATTCAAAATGCTGCTTTTCTTGACTATGCTGTCATCTTATTAGAAATCACCAAACTATGATTTGTCCTAAATGTTTTATTCTGTGTGACGAGATATTCCCAGCAGCAGTTTTATAGTAATTCCTGGTGTTCATAAACTGACTTACCATCAAGAGTGTTGGTGTTCTCAAATTGGATTACTCAATCAACATTCAGTTGTTTATTGATAAATTTAGAGTTTTCAACACTGTGATTAAATCGAACAATAAATAACATGGTTTGATATCAAAACTTTATCAACCTATCAAATTTAGCTCAATGTTTTTTTTTTTTTTTTTGACTGACCACTTCTGCAATCATTTATGAATGAGCTAGGAAGATAGCTGATATGGAATCTACCATGTGGGTGACTGCCCTAAATACATTTGATTGATTGATTGATTGATTGATCGATTGATAAGCTGGGAGTCTTCAGGGACATAGTATCTTGAAACAGTCTGTTATTGAGTGTTCCATGTAAGCAAGGAGATCTGCTTCAGGAGATATATGGAGTATGTTACATAGCAGAGATGGTTTTTTTTAGTGATAGTGATGTAGTTCCCAATTGATCTAGTGAAAATAAACTAGCAAGGTCTTCAGTGGATAGTTATCATGACAGTCACAACAGAGGACTCTCTGTGAAAATTGACTGGGAATGCAGTGTCAGGGCAATTCAAGGTAGTGTATATCCTGGGGCTATTACTTCTGTGATAATGGCAAATCTTAACAAAATGTATTAAAATTCTGAAATTAACTCTGCCCCTCAGAAATTCAACAAATTTCTTAGTTATGAAATTATCCCATAGGCATGATCTTCCAGAATGGTTTTGTGTGAATAAGGAAATTAGCAAAACTCACAAAGTTTTTATTAGTATCTGTAAGCACTTTAACCCATTCGGTGGGCGATGCGGCAAGATCCGTGGCTACAAGTTGCTTGCTCAGTGGGGAACGCGGATATATGCGCCGATTCAATTTTTTTTTTTCTCAGTTCCCTGCCTGCAGAGGTTTATTTCCTTTTCAGCAGCATATTCTGGATGAGTCTGCCCTCTGATATGAATTTTTTCAACTACATTCTCCCAATACCAATGTGTCATCCATGAGTTGCAGCATAAAGAACGCTGCTGAGTCCGGGCAAGAAAGACCTAAGGCTTAATAGCTCCACGCTGAAGCTTTAGCTAATCGCCTAATTGTCCCTTGGATGTAATAATATTGCTGTAGAAGGGATTTCTAGAGATTATGACACTGAACAGACCTCTCTGATGACATTTTAGAACTGTGACCTGATTTGTTATCCCCAGTCTTGAGTTCTTCCTTCATGACTGGAGTGTGTGTTTATCGCGAGTTACACTACATTTTATTATCGTATGCATCCATAATACTGTCATATTTCATAATTCCCGTCTAAACTGCTGAGACCAGTGTTCTATTCGATCCTTTTTCTTACATTCTTTCCCTAAAATATCTATAACGAATTACTGGCCCCCACTGTTAGAGGAAGATGATTTATGGGTCATGATAAATGAAATGTTGGAATTTAGTGGGGAGAATTGTGATATTAGTGAAGTAAATTCTGCCGAAGGGGAATTCATAAGTTACAGGAAAAATACCTGGAATAAGTACAGCAGGCTCGAATATACAGGGTTTGGGCGTAGCTGATGCGAATGTTCAGCAGTCGCAAAAGAGACAACACGTGTTCGATTCCAGTTCAAGTAGCAATCATGACAGTGACAGTTGTGACATAATACTGATTACAATCGAACCATTGCAAGTTCTTCATCAACTTATACTGAAAATGGACAAAGAAATTCCCGCTTTGATCCTAATTTCCATCGTGATGTAAAGAGAGTATTTTTAGGTAAATAAAACTGAGCGAAATATTTTAATTACTTTTTATGACGAGATATGCCAGAACATAGCTGAACAGACAAGAGATGTTGAGTAGGAAATCACACATAAAAGCCAGTTTAGTAAGACGAAAGGAAGGAATTGGGATCAAGACCGTGTTTGGACAAATAAGGATGAAATAAAGCTTCTTATGGCCATTCTGATGCCACAGGGGATTGCACAGAATCCTAAATTAGGACACTATTTCTCGCAATCGCTTGTTCACTACGCCTATTTTCTATGAGCTGATGACACAGAAGAGATTTTTTCTCGCCAGATTGAGTGGCCTGGCCGGCCTCCTGACCTCAACTTGGCAGGTTCGATTCTGGCTCAGACCAGTGGTATTTGAAGTGCTCAAATACATTACAAGATATTAGAATCATTCCGTATTGACGGTTTTCACTTTACAATGGCGAAAAATGAAAGTATCCTCCTATTCAATACATATGCTCAAATACGTCGGCCTCTTGTCAGTAGATTTACTGGCATGCAAAAGAACTTCTGCGGGACAAAATTCCAGCACCTCAGTGTCTCTGAAAACCGTAAAAGTAGTTAGTGGGACGTGAAGCCAATAATATTATTATTATTAGTATTATTATTATTATTATTATTATTATTATTATTATTATTATTATTATTATTATTATTATTATTTATTATTAGATTTTCCTCCACGGCTTTTTACATATCTCCGACAATGAGGTGAATAATGCACAATTTCCTCCCAAAATATACGAGATAAATCCAGTATTTGACCACCTGTTAGCAATATTTTCGGAGGCTTATGCCTGTGATGGCAAAATGTCAATCGATGAGAACCTCTTGCTATGGAAAGGGTGGCTAGGATGGAAAGTTTACATAACAAGAAAACAATCGCGTTTCAGTATGGAATTATATAAATTATGCGAAGGCAAGGCAGGTTATATAACATGACCTGCTTCCGTGTGTATCATAACGAACAGCTGTAAAAGACATAACACTGTGAAGACTGTAAATACTGTAAATATGATCTGTATTGTAGTGCAACATAGTCTGTTTATGTCACGTAGTAATTGTAGGGAGGCGATATAAACTTGATCCCTCGAAAGCGCTAACCAACATAACAGAAAATTTCATGAGTATTATAATTTATTCCATAGTACATCCTTTAAGTACATGTAAACTTTGTAAATCTACAATTTACATATGCAGAAACATTTATTTACAGGCAGAGATTGATAGTAAACTGCCTAAAATATTCAGGTGAAAGTTACTGTATAAACAAAGCCAGAGCTTTGCTGTTAGGAAGAAGCAATGTCGATTTCGCAGTGTGAAAGCACTTAGTACGTTTTAGCACAAAGTATTAAAAAATTAAAATAATCGAATTATTCATTCAAGTAAATTTTCTCTTTTGGCCCTTCAATAGTTCATTTTAGTCTAGGATTGTTTTCAATCAAGTAATTAAATATTTTCTTCAATCAGGGAAATCGCTCCCCACCTGGGAGTGAGCTAGTGTGTACCGAGCTCCCCGCTTAAGGGGTTAATTATATGAAGGCATGGTATGCATGTCTATAACAGGGGTAGAAATTTCTTGGTGAGAGAAGTACATGCAAGTATTAAAGAGTTTACAGTACCACAGAATATCATTGCACTTCCATACTCTTAGAAAGTAATTGAAGACACTGAAAGGAGTACAGAAGAACAGAGCCATGAAATTCAGGAAAGTATGGAATTTTACATTGCCAAATTGCCACAGTCAATCTTTAGGGAGGAAGAAGTTTAGAGATTGCTCTTCGTAAATTGTCGAAGAGTAGTAAATAAGCCATTAAAATTCAGTATATTGATGGAATCTGATGAGATTAATGTGTTAGTGGTGGAATCGTAGATCGTGGTTGAATGAAGGGGTGGTAATAAAGGTATTTCCAGAAGGTTATACTGTCTGTCACAGAGAACGAGGTTATAAGATATTGGAGGGGGGGGCATATTTATTCTGATGAAGGAATCCTATTGCTGTCATAAAAGGTTTACTGATGAAAGGGATGACATATTAAGGATAAAATTAGTCTGCGCTATGTAGGAGGTGAGAATTATTGGAACATATAGGCCTGGAAGAGAGGAAGGAGACATGGAAATCTTTGAGAAACTAATAGATTATACCACGCCCTTCCCACGTCCAGCTTCTCAGGGTATTTGAATATATAAGTTGTTTTATGTGGGGTCAAAGAAAAGTTAATACGCTGAGTATTATTATCTTTGTACCTGAATATTCAATGTACGTCTCCATCCGACGCATTAGTGAGTCAACTTGATCATCCAATAACTTATTACCTTAAGTCAAAAATACCTTAAACTATAGCAGAAGTCTATCAGTAAGACCTCGAATATTTTTTTAAAGCTACCATTATTTATTAAGTAAATGTATTTGAATCTAGGAAGAGAAAAAGGTAACAATATAATTAAAATCTGAAATTGATTGATTTCTGTATCTGTGAATTGATAAACTCATTTTTATAATGATCACGTTTGGTCTGTATGCTTCACTTGATCACTTTTGAAATTGGCTAAAGTCTTATTTACAACATTGCTTAAGTGACATTCTAAATAAATATAATCCCCTTATGGGAAATCTGGTTGCATCGAAATTACATTCCTTTCAATTAACATTCGTTGTCATTCGTAATACACTTACTTGTTCATACAACAGCTCAATAACATTAATTTGTGATAGCTGTACATCTGAATACAATTTCTGAATTCTAGCCTGAGTAATGCATTATCACATGAATTCTTTTATGGTTCTCTTAACCCTTTCTGGCCAAAAGTGTCCATCTTTTCATTTTGTCTTCCGGTCCTTAGCGCCCGAAAGCGCACGGCCTCATTGTCTACTCACGTCTGCGATCTATGTGATAGTTTTGTATTGTTTTCGACAGTGAAATATTTATAAGGTATTTATGAACACACTGTATAATCTACAATGCTTAGGAAATAAAAGAAGAGTGATAATCTGTCTTGAATTACAGCGCGCATGGGTCAGCTGTTTCTTTCATAAACATGGTGGGATTGAGTGCTGCGGACATTGAAAACAAGCTGAATTTAGGCAAAGAAAGTGACACAGAATCGTTGAGTAGTGGTGGAAGTGAATTTTTAGTAAGTGAAGAAGATATCAATAAAGATAATTTTAGTGATATCAGTGATGTAAGTGAAAACGGATATCCAGATATCGGACCTCATGGCGATGCGCTGGCAATTCAGGTAACACAAACATTTCGTTTTGTTACTCCGAATGATTATGTGGGTGATGTTGTACCTGTCCATAGTTGGGAAGTGGATCATGAAAACTATATTATTTTTTACATATGTTAGGAGGAGACAAACTATTCCATGACATAGCCAATTGCACAAATATCAATTCAGCATTCAAACAGGCACAGTCCGGTAAAATAGATATTGAATGGGAAGACACTTGCTCAGAGGAAATAAAGGCTTACATTGGAGTTCTTATATACATCGGCATCTTTCCACTTCCACAATCACGTGATTATTGGTTTAGTCCAGACATTGAGTGTCCTGTAATAAAAAAACTTATGAATTTTTAGAGATACAAGATTCTTGCAAAATATTTTCATATTGTGGACGTTAGACAGCTAAAATCCAGAGATGATCCCTCTTAAAACATGCTTCAAAGAGTTCTCCCACTCTTGCAAATAATAGACAGCTTCCTGTACAAATACAATCCAGGCAGAAAATTAGCTACTGATGAGGCAATGATCCCATTCAAAGGACGCAATGTTCTGAAACAGTATATAAAAGATAAGCCGGTAAGGTGGGGTTTCAATGCGTGGTTTCTTGCCACTCCGAAAGGATAAATTCTCAAAAGCATTATCTATCGTGGTAAGAAGAAACCCAGGAATAAGGGCATGTTGTTGGGAAACTAGGTTGTCATTAATTTATAAGAAGAAAGGTTAGGGTCATACCATCATGTTTATTTCGACAATTTCTTCTCATTACATGTAACTAATCTCATTATTAGACCCGTATTGAACTATGCTATGATATACTAACAATTTGTTGGTTATTTTGATCCACCTTTTCAATACAAATTACAGTTTGTGTTGCTAAGTTGTAATGTTACAACACTAATTTACCGGGACATGTTTCGCTTTTATTCACAAGCATCATCAGCCTATACAATTGCCTCAAGGTTTGTCATTTTTGGTTTGTTGTTACAAATTTCATTACATTGAATGTAAATCTAATTTCAGTGATAACAATATTTAAAACTATTTTTTTTTTTTTTTTGCTAGTTGCTTTTATGTCGCACCGACACAGATAGGTCTTATGGCGACGATGGGACAGGGAAGGGCTAGGAGAGGGAAGGAAGCGGCCGTGGCCTTAGTTAAGGTACATCCCCAGCATTTGCCTGGTGTGTAAATGGGAAACCACGGAAAACCATTTTCAGGGCTGCCGACAGTGGGGTTCGAACCTACTATCTCCCGAATACTGGATACTGGCCGCACTTAAGCGACTGCAGCTATCGAGCTCGGTAATATTTAAAACAAGAATAATATACACATTAAAAATTATGACAATATGATCTGCGATGTTAAAATGGATTAACTCTTAATTCTAAAACACATTGACGTCAAAAACACAGTTTTTAATTTGGCTAAAAATTGTTTGCAATGTTAAAATAAAATTGATTCAACTATAATTTGGCATTAAAATTTGAGTCATAAATATAAATATTGGATGTTAATATATAGGAGCCATAGTTTCTGAAGTGCGTTGGTTTCTAGAATACAGTAACATTTCAGTATTGCAAATTATAGTTAAGAATTGTGCTCTCTAAATAATGTTATTTAAAAACTGTAGTTTTGCATTATGCGTGATTAGTCATGATGATAATCTAGAATTGAAGTCTTGAGTTCGTTGGAAAATGGCTTCTAGATTTGCTGCTGCAGTTTGGCAATTTGATCAGAGGAAGTATTGACATATTTAATTCTTGTTTGTAGCGACCAGACTCTCCGTTGAAAGTTGATTGTTTTGATGTAAGTTATGGTTAAAAGGGGGCTTCAATCCAAATTTTGAGTACTGGTATCTGATTATGTTTCTTTCGATTTATCCCTTTGTCTGCTGCTACAGAATCTTGTGGGCCTTATTGCGTTACTGTGACTATTGTCTGTTGTGGAGAGTAGAGCCAAATCAAAAACATATCTATAGTCAGCTGATACATGGTTAACTACTCAAAGCCTTCTAATTAAACAAGATTATATTTCTTTTCAAGATTCTTGCTTGTATCTCTAATTTCTTTGTGAGCTCTGACTTCTGCTTGTCTATTGAATAGAATTCACAGCGTTATTTTGTTCTTGTAGCTTCTCAAGTATTTATTCTTCTCAATCCTGTCGGCATGTTGGTTATTGAATCTTGCCTAGCATTTAATATGTAGGTAACTTGTTTTATAAATATTTCTTGACTTATTTCGTGAAAAATTATTATCGTATTCTCGCTGATGTGTCCTTTTCTCTCAATACTCTTCTTTTCTTAGAGGTTTGTAAGATTAATTGAAATTATAATCTTTGATGTGCTTATCTGATGAAAATGTCCATCTTTTTATCTCAGAATTGGCTCTCCTCAACAATCCAAATCTGATGTTTTTTGTCTTTTTGACATTGCCATCATGATGATACCTATTCAGCTATTGTGTCCATCTGGACTTCCTTGACATACTATGAAGTTGTTCATTTTATTTACCTTTGTTGTGGGTACTTGTGTTTACTGTGATCTGACTGCAATTTTACTTTCGGGATAGCGTAATGGTACAATACTCATAAAAACAGTAATAATGATGTGGTAATAATTGGGGGAGATCTAAACTTGCTTGAAATTGAATGGAATGGAGCGGCAGCTAAGTTACATTATTGGAATATGCAAACAGTGTTTGGGATTCTCACCAAGAATACTTAATAAAAGAAATAGACTTTGTGCAGAGGCAAGTAGCAAGATTTGTAATAGGGGATTTCAGGAGAAAAAGTAATGTATCAGAAAAATTAGAAAAACATTGTGGGAAGCCTTCAGTAAAAGAAGAGAGAGAACTTGTTTTAAAGATTTATAAAGAGCCTATGCAGCGGAGTAGGTGAGGGGGGGATATCCAAAAGAGTCTTCAATTGGAAAATAATTATATCGGCATGGCTGATGACAGGTATAAAACTACATGGGGTTTCAGCACATGAGATGGAGGTAAATTTTCATTGATTGGGAAGGGCGTGAAGGTGTGGAACAATTTATCGGGGTAGGTATTTGGTTGTTTTCCAAAATCTATGCAAATGTTAAAGAAAAGAATAAACTGCAAAAGAGAAATGATATGAAATATTTGAGGCATCTGACCTGTGCAGTTATTGTATATAAAGAATTTTTGTGAATAAATTAAATCCACCCCTTTGTCTACGGAGATTGAACAGATGAAATACTGAACTGCCTGTAGGAGTGAAGTCCAGTGACATGTTTGAGGGCCTGGGACCTGGGCGGTAGCTGTAAAAGCCTTTCAGGAACTCTTAAAGAGGTGGAAAAAATGGCTCTGGGTAACACACAGCAGGTCGTTATTGTGCCATTTCACTGTCTGAAATTGATAGTTTATTGGAACTAAAATGGATGCAAATACCAAGACATAAATTAAATGCAGTACATAGATTCAGTCATCTGTGTCAGTGGAATACAATATATGGCATAATCGAGGCAGAAAAGATTAAGGCGGCAGTGAATGAGAGAAATAAAAGTTCAGAATTGTTAGAACACTACTATTAAGAGATTGAAAAATTGAAAGAGAAAAACTTGAGCGACGGTCATATTGGTCTAGTGATACTTATCGCAAGCAGCATTTTAAGACTGAGAGAGAAATTCAATTCATTTAAGGAAGAAGATTTGTAGAATATATATACTGAAGAACGCAGAATTATAGATACTGAAAATAAAGCTGCAAGATAAGAACAAAATTCGAAAGAAAGGCATACATTGAATCGTCAAGTCGGCAAGGGATAACCAATCACATGGTCATAAGCAGAGAAATTTTAAGAATATGATAAATAGCTAAATTAACCCCTAAAATAGCAACTTTAATACAGATATCTGAAATGCGGGTAGACACTTTGGTAGTCTACAAACGCAATTGAGGCTAAAGTGAAAGCAACAGAATTTACATTGAATTTATCATGTTAGAAGGCTATGGAATCCATATCATGATGCAGCTGTCTTCATATGTGTTAATTTCTGTTGTATTCTGCGCAAGACATGGCTCTCAAGATGTTCTAAGAAGATGATGGAGAGATGTCCAGAAGAGATTGACGTGAGGTGACGGCAAAGGAACCTTATCTAACCCAGAGCATCCTAGTGACCAGCAAGAGGATGTAATTGCTGCGCTTAGAGCATCTAACTCGATCCCGGTGGAGCTGACGGGAAAAGATAAGTCTTTATTATTAGTGCAGTAAGTTAGATAAATCCTGCAAATTATAATATAATCTTTAATCTGTTGGTGAGTAAATGGTTAGACATTGTGTTCTTCAAATTAGCTCAGGTATGTTAGACTCTCATGAATTAATGATATACTTGTGTCGAAATACAGGGATAATAGGTGGTCATCTGAATTCCATAACCAATCCTTGGCTAGGATATGTATGAAGTTATTAACATGTAAGTGCTTCGCAGTGACATTAAGTCAAATGAAGAGGTTATTATATATGAATTATGAGATTGATATCAACAAAAATAGTTAAAGTTAGGAATGAGTAAGGGTTAATATTTTAAATAAGATAGCCAGAATTTCAGTTTGAGGGGGGCATTAAGGTAGTTCTTCATCCAGAATTTTATTTTGGTAGGTGTCCACACTTCCAGAGTTTAGGTGGAATAGCATACCTAAACAGGAAATGAGAGTCCTTACATCCAAATAAGAATGGTGGATTCATGCAGATTCTGGAAGCCAATAGTAATCTTCTTCTACTTCCGATTTTCACACATCTGTGTCGCACATGTGGATTTGTCCCTGCTTTACAGCCAGATGCCCTTCCCGATTCCAACCATATAAGGAGAGAAGTAATCACTGTTGTGTGTTTCTTTGGTGGTTGGTAGTGTAGTATGTTGTCTGCATATGAAGAGGAAATTGTTGGGACAAACATCCAGTTCCTGAGCCAGAAGAATTAATCATAATTCCCTGACCCGGCAGGGAATTGGACCCGGGACCCACTGAAATGAAGGCCTCAGCACTGATCATTCAGGCAATGACTCTGACTCCGGTAGCTAATAGTAATATACATTATTTATAAAATGCTTAATGAAACTACATTCTTTAAAATTCCTGGGGTGTTTGGACTCCTAGGATGACACCACCCCCCATGCCAACTTTTGTTACTCCCATCCCAACATAACTGCAGCATTTCATATATTCCGAGTACAAGTGAAATGAATGGAAGAATAAACATTTTACGTAAAGATGCAATATTCTGCTTTAGAATAAATATGGTAATTTTATTATAATAATGGTCATGTTTTAAGCTATAAAGTAGTGACATTTTATACAAATAATGTGGCAAAGAAATACACACACAAGCACACTCATGCATCAAATAAAGGTTTCTCGCCCTTCTTGTCCATGGCTAGATGATGAAACCAAGAGAATGATGGCCCACCATGATTCGTTATTTTGACATTATAAACAAACCCTAGATGACACAGATTTCAAAACTTACTGCATCTTAAGAAATTGCACAAAGCAGTTAATCAGAAATATAAAATGTACATATTTCTGGAATTTAGCTACCAACTTAAATTCTAATCGCACATGGGACCACCTTAGAGCATCAACAAGGACAGACAACTCCTGACATTGCACTTCATGAACTGAACGATTACTTTAGTAGAATAAATATTCAACCTTCCCCAATTAACTGCACCGACTCACTGCCCACCCCTCCAGCCAATGTACCAATCACATTTCACAGTTTCACAGAAAATCAGGTTAAAAAAGGCTTTGTTTTGGATTAAATCAAAGGCTACAGGTGTAAATGATATTTCAATTACTTTTATACATAACATTATGGGTGCTGTCCTGCCTATGCTGGCGCACACACTGAAGTACTGGTTACTAAATGGAACTTTCCCTACTGTCTGGAAAACAGCCAATATTATACCGGTACCTAAGAGTTTAGACCCACAATGACCTTCTGGCTGTTGCCCTGTGTCCATACTCCATATGCTTTCTAAAGCCTTAGAACGTTTATTATATGAGCAAGTTCTGGAACACCTAAATAAAAATGCTCTTTTGGACCCTTTGCAACCTGGATTTAAGGAGAGTCACAGTACCGCAACAGCACTTTTGAAGGTTACTGAAGACATTAGAAATGCTATGGACAAACGACTACTCACTATACTTTTTTTTTTTTGCTAGGGGCTTTACGTCGCATCACTCACTATACTTATCCTTCTTGACTTCTGTAGCGCCTTTGACACTATAGAAATTCTGACTGATAAAGAAAATGGAACTTACGAATTTCAACCTGGCTCTGCTTAGGTTTTTAGTTCTTATTTGAGTAACTGTCAACAGCGTGTAACAGTAAATAACAAGGACTCTAAATGGAAAATGAAATTTAGTGGTGTCCCACAGGGCTATATTCTAGGGCCCTTACTTTTCTGTATTTATATCAATGACATACCATCTGTGACAGGGAATAAAACACACCACCTCTATGCTGATGATCTTCAAATATCAACACTGCAAGACAAGATATTAACAATGACTTCCGAAGACTCAGTATATATATGCACAATGAAATTCTCTCCACAAAATCTCGGGCAGTCATAACTTGATCATGAAAATTACTGAGCTGCTCAAACAATGTTACAATCCCACCTATCCTACTGAATGGTAACATTCTTCCCTGTAGTAAAATGGTTAAAAATCTCAGGGTAATTATTAATGTAATACTTGATTGGTCTGATCACATGAAAGAAATATGTAAAATGATTTTTGGTGTGCTTCACCCTCTTAAACAGCAGAGGGATGTACTTCCATTTGAGCTAAATGCCAAACTAATACAGACACTCATTCTGCCTATTCTTTATTATTGCGATGTTTTAGTTGACATGACAAGAGAAGAAATACTTAAACTTCAACGAGCATTGAATTCCTGCCTGCGATTTATTTACAATATTGGGTACGATGTTCATATGAACCGATACTATCAGGTTGTCTCAAGGCTGAAACCTGATAAACGCCGGCAGCTATACACTTTAACTATGGTGTTTAGAGTGTTAGCTGAAAGTCAGCCACAGTATATTTCTTTCGTATTCACTTTTATATCATCATTTCACAACTTAAATACATGTTCTAGATCCTTTCTTTCAATGCACATTCTAGAGCCTTTCTTTCTGTTCCACTACAAAAACAAAAACAAACCCCACGGCACTTTATGCTCTTGAAAGGGCCTTGGCCTACCCAGCGACCGCTGCTCAGCCTGAAGGCCTGCAGGTTACGAGGTGTCATGTGGTCAGCATGACGTATCCTCTCTGTCGTTATTCTTGGCTTTCTAGACCGGGGCTGCCATCTCACAGTCAGGTAGTTCCTCAATTATAAGGATGTGGGCTTAGTGTAACTTGGACCAGCCCTCAGATCCACATAAAAATCCCTGGCCTGGCCCGGAATGGAACCCGGGGCCTCCAGTAAGAGGCACGCACGCTACCCCTACACCATGGGGTAGGCTGGTTACTTTTAGGTCACCTTATTTTAGGATTTGACTTAAGGCATCCTGCATTCGATTCTCAGCACTGACAGTGTTAAGAAAGGCATGGCATGGGGAAGATACAGCCTTGCTTGTGGGTGCAGTAGAGTTGGCCTCGAGTCTCTCATAATCAAAATATCTACGACCTTCACAGGGCGTAGTACTAAAGTGGTTCCTTCTTTTTAAGAACACAAATTAAATGAAGATTCTACTTCCTCACAAATGAAGAACAATAATATCAATTTTACAAACAGTTTCAGTAATACATCTGGTTTATGTTAAGAGTACAGAAGCTATGACTGTACATGGTAACAATCAAAACCATCAATATCTACTGAAGATCCGTCACCTCACTCGGTAGGACCATTTTACTTTTCATATCCACTGGGTGAGTTGGCCGTGCAGCTGAGGGTGAACAGCTATGTGCTCGCATCTCGGAGATAGCGGGTTCGAACCCCACTGTCGGTAGCCCTAGAATTAGTTTTCCGTGGTTTCCCATTTTGACACGAGGCAAATGCTTGGGCTGTACCTTAATTGAGGCCATGGCCACTTCCAACTTCTAGCCCTTTCCTTTCCCATCATCACCATAAAACCTCCAGTGCGATGTAAAGCAAATTCTAACTAGAAATAAAAATCTTTTCACAACCCCTTCGAAGGAACTGTTGTATCCACGCTACTGGCCTGAAATTACTGAAATTATTTTGAGGGTACACCACTGTGTCCAGTCACCATTTAAGATACAATGTAAGCGCCAAGATTGGTTTGATACTCAAAATACACCACTACCAATGACGCAGTTATGGCTCAAAAGTACTAAAGAAAGATAAGGGACGTGATCTACTGTTTTAAGTAGAATATGAATCAATAGAACATGACTTCTCATTTAAAAAATGTTTCATGCATTGACTGCGATTCAAGCCTCAGCCATCTTGAGGAAAATACAGAACCTTAGGAACTGAGTTATCGCGCCCGCAATTTTCAAAATAGTTACCCACACTTAGGCATCCACCATCTGTCTTGCTACTGTTAGAATAAAGGAACTTTTTTATAACTTACCAAGGATGCACATAGTTTTGGCTTCTTAGTGACAAAATGGTCCATCTTCAAAACACGTTACTTATATGGCACAAAATGAGGAACTAACATGCTGCTCACAATCCTGTCAGTCTTCCCAACGCTGTAACTTACACACAGCACATCTCTCAGCCACGGTACAACCTCAGGATCGCTACGACATTGTTGTCTCCTGGAACCGATGTGCAAAAGCCGACACGGTGTTGTAAGCTTGCAACTGTTTCTGGCCACAGCCCCTGTTATCTCGGTCATCACATTCCGGACCCCTACTGAGTAATCCCTTGCTAATTACCCTTTTCACCATCTCTTGACATTTGCCTCTACAGGGAAATGTCCCTGCGCATCACAATCCTAAGTGTTTTCCTTTCATTCAAGCAGTATTAATATGGAGAATTATGAATGGCCTTACTGCGTCTTGCTAGTAGATTCTTTGTCACTATGTTAATTTAATATTTCGGCGTAAGTTTTTAAGTTGTTCCTACCGTACGTCAAACAACGGCCGATCCTCGCTCTAGTTCAGGAAACATTTTGGGGGTGGGCCGCACTCCTGACCCCTCCCTGAGCTATGCCAGTGAATATTTTATGATATGGAGAATATATAGTGCCGTACAAAATCAGAATTGACTTATATGAGGATATGAGAGTAATATGAAGTGAAACCGAGAGTGGTTGAGAAGAAATTGATTAAGTGCATAAATGATGATTAGAAGATTCTGTGCATCAAGTTAAGGTATAGATGAATATTATTTGCAAGAGAAAGAAGAAACATGATATTGAGATATGAAGAATGAGAGAGAGGAACATCGAATGAATATGAGGATGAATAACATTTTTTACATGTTTTGTTTCGTCAGTTAGGAAGGGAATAATCAGTTGTGAAGGTAGAAACAAGAGTATTGATGCAATCCAGGATCAGTAATATACTTGATACCATGACGTGTAATATTTGACAGATATTCCATATCCAACATGTGTGAGAACGTTTGATGAATTTTATAATGAGTTAAGGCACTAGTAATTCATCTAAATAATTCATTATAAGGAATGTTGAGTAGGATATTAATTCGAAATTAACCCATATCGCTATCATAATGTTGAATATCCGCTGAAGAAGTACATGGCACTCACTTAATCCTATGCACAAGTATTATAAGTTTTTCATATATAATTCCAGAAGGTAGAAAATTGATAGAGTCTTCATGAATAATACACTATACTTGTTTTACCAAATAACAATAGGCAAGGTGTTGGAATTCAATTAATTAACTGGCTATAGGTCTCATCAAACATATTTTTATAATTAAACTAATTTGTAAGATTTATATGATGAATGATATTCATTTGAGCTGAAAAGTGATACCAGATATTATAATAGAAAATAGCTCATATTGTGGTTGACTTCAAATAAAAATCAAATCAAAATCTCTTTATTTGCAAATGAGGTGTCTACCTCGGTGGCAAATGGTAAACTAAAATATATTATTGTCAAGCACTAAATATTAAATTAACAAGAGAATAAAATTTTCCTATAATACAATATTATATAATTTATGCTAATAATTTTTTTTTATTAAACACACAGCTCATCCTTAATAAATTTACATTGTTTACAAACTTCTGCTTATAATATCTCCTGTACTACTTACAAATATAGTCAACTGATATACAGTATGTGGAATTACTTCAAATGACACTGTACAACTGGTATAAGATTAAAATTTACATTGCATTTATTTACTTTCTCTTTTCTTTACCCATTCTGGAACCTAAGTAGCATAACGACCTGCTGCGTCTTAACCAGAGTCCCTTTTGCCACCACTTTTCAGAGTTCCTGAAGGGCCTTCACAGCTACTGTAGCGGTCCCAGGGCCCTCGAAGTCCCCACTGTACTTCACCCCTACAGGCAGTCCCCTACTTTGGCTGTCCAAACTCCTTAGACCAGGGGATGAAATTAATTTATTCACACACATTTTTTTATTTAAATTAACCTGCACTGGTCGAATGCCCTCTAACATTTCATTTATTTTCTCTGTTGCTGTTTATTCTCTTTTTGAATATCTGTACAGATTTTGGAAAAGGATCAAACACTACCGCTGGTAAACTGTTCCACTCCTTCACACCCTTCCCAATGAATGAATCGCTTCTGCTAAAATTCCTTCTAATTTTATATCTGTGGTTTGTCCTGCTGATATAATTATTTTCCAACTGCACGGATATCTCCCCATGCTTCTTCTCCTGTATAGGCTCTATATAATCCTATAAGTCTAGTTTTCTCCCTTCTCTTACTTAAAGTTTCCCACCCTAGTTCCTTTAACATTTCCGATACACTACTCTTTCTCCTGAAATCCCCTGTTACAAATCTTGCTGCTTTCCCCTGCACACTATCTATTTCTTTTATTAGGCATTCTTGGTGAGGGTCCCAAACACTGTTTGCATATTCCAATGATGGACGAACCATACTTAAGTAACTTTTCTCTTTTAATTCTTTGTTGCATCCTTTAAGTAGCCTCATTATGACATGTAACGATCTGTATGTTTTCCCAACAATGTCATCCACATGACCCTTCCAGTGCAAATTACTTTCAAATCTTACACCTAAGTATTTGCACTTGCCATCTTTTGGGATAACTACCCCATCCAAAGTATATTCAAATTCAGTTTTAAAACCCCTGTTTGTAAATGTTGTAACAGTTGATGTGCCTCCATTAACCTTCATGTTATTCTCTTCAACCCTTTGTTGGATACTCTCAAGGTCCCTTTGTAATTCTGAACAATCCTCAATGGTATTTATTTCCCTATAAACAATTATGTCATCTGCATACAATCTTATTTTTGACGTTATATTGTTCCCTAAATCATTTACATATATTAAGAAAAGAAACGGACCGATTATACTACCCTGTGCAATTCTCTTCCAAACTTTCTCTTCCTGTGATACGTTAATTCCTACTTTGACTTTCTGAACCCTTGAATTTAGAAATGTTTTTACTCAACATGTAACCCTTACGTCCAATCCTATTCCCTCCAATTTCTTTAATAATATTCCATGTTCCACTCTATCAAAGGCTTTGGAAAGATCTATGGCTATGCAATCTAACTGGCCTCCTGAATCCAATTGATCTGATATGTCCTGCTGAAATCCCACCAGTTTTGACTCACAAGAAAATTTCTTTCCAAATCCATACTGGCTCCTCATGGACCAATTTTTATCATCACATATCCCTCTGATGTACTTTGATATTAAACTCTCCAATATTTTACAAACTATACTGGTCAGGCTGATTGGTCTGTAGTTCTCTGGTTTCCTTTTATCACCTTTCCTTTATAAATTGGTATTATTATAGATTCCTTCCATTCCTTTGGTATTACACTATTATTTATGACATAGTCACAAAGAAATGTTAAATAAGGCACTATGTACCACCCCATTGTCTTTATCACCTCCCCAGCACTTACCTTTTTCCTGATGCATCCATGAAGCAGTATCCAAGAACAATAACAATTTTACTCTCATCCTGAAAAATAAATAAATAAGTAAATAAATAAATAAATAAATAAATAAATAATGTAAAATGAAATAATTTCCCAAGAAGACTTGTAAATAATTTTAAGAAACTTTGACTAAAGTTTAGAAACATTTTTCTTTCATACATATAATTAATAATGCACAGAAAATGATGTGATTTAATTTCAGTGATTTGAGGTCTACAATATCATTTTAATTTTCTTGTTGTTCATAGTCATTATTTCATTTTAATCAAATACCTTTCATACTAAAAGGAAAGTTAATTAACAAAATGGAGATGATAATTCTTTTTAAGTATATCTCCTCCTTTAATTTAATTTTCTCAGAATTTGAATAAGTAGATGTGATAAAGATATATTGGTATTTATGGTTATACTCTAGCATGAGTATTAGATTCTTATAAACATCCTTAATTAAAGATATATTCAGAATTATTTTTGACATAATTGACTTCGCCACAATAAAGACGCTTTAATAATAATAATAATAATAATAATAATAATATTTGGCATGATGGATACGTCCATTGGTGTTTGCAATAAATGACTTAGCCATATCGCAGAAAAGTCTTCTCACATTTTACGAACCCACAAAAAGAAGAGAAACTTTGATAGGCAATTTTACCTGAGCAACCTAGTCTGGATTTCTTTGCTACCTGTCAAATATTTATTTATCTACCACCCTGCCCACTCACTGCTATATGAAGTATCAGTTTTTCTATTGGGGTTTCTCTTCAGTACCATTTCTTACTGTGGGTAAGTCTTGTAGCTTCGTACAATATCTGAAAGTATGTGCCTTGGATGCAGGAAAGGTGCATTAGGCATGATAGGTAACAAAAGCGGGGAAGAAAGTACATACATATATTATCATTATAGACTGTTATGCCTCTCAGCATTCAGTCCGCAAGCCTCTGTGAATTTACTAAACGGTCGCCACAATCCTCGATTTGCAACTAGTGTTGTGGCCTCATTTAGTTCTATAACTCTTATCTTTAAATCGTTAAAAACCGAGTCTAACCAACATCGTCTTGGTCTACCTCTACTCCTTTTACCCTCCATAGCAGAGTCCATTATTCTCCTAGGTAACCTATCCTCCCCTCCTCCATTCGCCTCACATGACCCCACCACCAAAGCCGGTTTATGCGTACAGTTTCATCCATTGAGTTCATCCCTAAATTAGCCTTTATCTCCCGATTCCAAGTACCCTCCTGCCATTTTCCCCACCTGTTTGTTCCAGCAATCATTCTTGCTACTTTCATGCCTGTTTGTTCTAACTTATGAATAAGCTATCCTGAGTCCACCCAGCTTTCGCTCCCGCAAAGCAAAGTTGGTCTGAAAACAGACCGATGTAAAGATAGTTTCGTCTGGGGGTTCACTTCCTTCTTACAGAATACTGTTGATCGCAACTGCGAGCTCACTCCATTAGCCTTACTATATTACCATCCTGGGAGAACACAACCTAAATACTTGAAATTATTGACCTGTTCTATCTTTGTATCACCAATCTGACATTCAATTCTGTTGAATTTCTTACCTGCTGATATTAGTTTAGTCTTTGAGAGGCTAATTTTCATACCATACTCATTGAACCTATTTTCAAGTTCCAAGATATTAGACTACAGGCTTTCGGCACAATCTGCCATTAAGACCAAGTCGTCAACATAGGCCAGACTGCTTACTACATTTCCACCTAACTGAATCCCTCCCTGCTATTTTATACCTTTCAGCAGATGATCCATGTAAACTACAAACAGTAAAGGTGAAAGATTACAGCCTTGTCTAACTCCTGTAAGTACCCTGAACCATGAACTCGTTCTACCATCAATTCTCACTGAAGCCCAATTGTCAACATAAATGCCTTTTATTGCTTTTAATAATCTACCTTTAATTCCATAGTCCCCCAGTATGGCGAACATCTTTTCCCTCGGTACCCTGTCATATGCTTTCTCTAGATCTACGAAACATAAACACAACTGCCTATTCCTCTTGTAGCATTCTTCAATTACCTGGCGCATACTGAAAATCTGATCCTGACACCCTCTCTGTGGTCTGAAACCACACTGGTTTTCATCCAACATTCTCTCAACAACTGATTGCAGCCTCCCTTCCAAGATGCCAGTGAATACTGTGCCTGGTATACTAATCAATGAGATACCTCGATAGTTGTTGCAATCCTTCCTGTTCCCTTGCGTATAGATAGGTGCAATTACTGCTTTTGTCCAATCTGAAGGTACCTTACCAACATTCCATGCTAATTTTACTACTCTATGAAGCCATTTCATCCCTGCCTTCCCACTATATTTCACCATTTCAGGTCTAATTTCATCTATTCCTGCTGCCTTGTAACAATGGAATTTATTTACCATTCTTTCCATTTCCTCAAGCATAATTTCACCAACATCATTTTCCTCCTCTCCATGAACTTGGCTGTTCGCAACACCACCAGGATGATTTCCTTTTACATTGAGAAGATGCTCTAAATATTCCCTCCACCTCTCCAGTGATTCCCAGGGATCTATTATGAGTTTACCTGAATTACTTAAAACACTGTTCATTTCCTTTTTCCCTCCCTTCCTAAGATTCTTTATTACTGTCCAGAAAGGTTTCCCTGCTGCTTGACCTAGCCTTTCCAGGTTGTTACCAAAATCTTCCCAAGACTTCTTTTTAGATTCAACAACTATTTGTTCACTCTGTTTCTTTCATCTACGTACAAATCCCTGTCTGCTTCAGCCCTTGTTTGGAGCCATTTCTGATAAGCCTTCTTTTTATGTTGACAAGCTCTCTCACTTCATCATTCCACCAAGATGTTCGCCTTTTCCCATCTTATAATACCAATATAATGGTCCGTTATTGGACATTATAAATTTTCCAGCTAACTCATTCTTGGTTGCCTGCGTTTCGCTCTCGTGTGCTAAGTTAGGCTCGTCAGTTGGGACTTAGCACACCACCCAGGACGCAAGGCTAGTGCATACCGTGGAGGCCACTGCATAGGCTATTTGAAGCCACCAGCAGTGCCAATGCACTATGAGAGCTATGTCTCATTTCCAAAAAATAGGTGCCTGCCTGGCCATCAAATGATGTAGATGTTGATTCCCATAGGGAACCTAAAATATTTGTCCTGAATGAGTAAATTTATAATACCAATATAATGGTCCGTTATTGGACATTATAAATTTTCCAGCTAACTCATTCTTGGTTGCCTGCATTTCACCCTCGTGTGCTAAGTTAGACTCGTCAGTTGGGACTTAGCACACCACCCAGGACGCAAGGCTAGTGCATACCGTGGAGGCCACTGCATAGTAGTGTGTTTTAGGAAATGTTCTCCTGTTTTAAACTTAGGACTTAAAGCTTGAGAATAATGTATTATTTGGTAGCATTTACCACCGAGGTAGACCCCTCGTGCCAATGCACTATGAGAGCTATGTCTCATTTCCAAAAAATAGATGCCTGCCTGGCCATCAAATGATGTAGATGTTGATTTCCATAGGGACCATTATATTGGTATTATACAAAAGGGTGATTGGTAAGTGTGGGGAAGGTATGGAAGTTGATGGGAAAAAAGTAATGCAATTTAAATCTTTTAAGTATTGTATTGTATTACTTGAGTTGACTATGTGTAAGTGCAGTAGGTTTTATGAGTAGAATTTTGTAAATAATATAAATTTATTAAGGATGAGCTGTGTGTTTCATAGAAAAATTATTACTGAAAATTGTATAGTAGTGTATTTTAGGAAATGTTCTCCTGTTTTAAACTTAGGACTTAAAGGTTGAGAATAATGTATTATTTGGTAGCATTTACCACCGAGGTAGACCCCTCGTTTGCAAATGAAGTTATTTTGACTTGATCTGATGTGACCAACTTGCATGAGTAAGTAGGTCTGTATTTTGATGTATGTTAGCTGTAAAGTTTGCGGCTACTATTGGAATAGACTGTAGAGACAACAGAGAGAAGGATAGAGCCCTAGCGAGTATAGATGTGTAAATGTGCATCCTGTTCTGTGGGTGTGTGTTTTTGATAAGCATGTGTTATAGTGTAGAATAAACAACTAGATAATTAACCTTAGGTAGAAGCTACCAGTCGAATATTTATTTACCTACCACCCTGCCAACTCACTACCATATGAAGTATCAGTATTTCCATTGCGGTTTCTTTTCGGTACCATTTCCTACCGTGGGTAAGTCTTGTAGCTTCCTACAATATCCGAAAGTATGCTTTCAAGACAACCTCATTTTTATGTGCATCTGTCTACCGATAGTGGTGTACTGTAATGCCGTTTACATTCTGTATGACAGAGTTGCCTTTTAATTTGGAGAGAATAATTTGTTATGTATATTATGTTTGCTTTCGGAATCTGTGTTTGATCTTGTTGTCATACTCATAAATGGTATTAGTTTTTGCCATTCTTTATTCTAGGCTTCCAGTGCTTACAAGTGATAGTACCTGCAGGATATTTGAAGAAGAAAGTGATCTGATGTGTCATTTGCCACCTCATGACATACGTGACAGAGTGCTCTTGTCCCAGTCTGGGGAAAGGCCAATCCATCCCATTAGTGAATTGATACTCTGTTGTAATGAATACTTTAGGAAGTTTTCGCAGAAACCTGGTTTTCGAAAATATCTGCTGTCTCACAGTACAGAGGGAACACATTTGTGCAACGTATGTGGTAATAAGTTTAGTACAAAGGCAATCCTCAAGAGTCACCGCTTATCTCATAAAGAGAGTCACCTCTTATCTCATAAAGGAAAACGTCTGTGGTGCAGTCGATGTGGAGAGAGCTTTCAATATGAATGCATGGTCGCTAGACACATTACCACTCATAGTAGAGAGGGTTCACATGTCTGCAAAGAGTGTGGTAAGACGTCTTGTATAAAAAGCCGCGCTTATTACACAAATTAGAACTCGTGGTGAAGAATGTGCACGTCCCTGTTGCCACACAAGTAATATTCAAATTAGAGGACATACCATTTTGGATCGTTCCTCACCGATGCTGATGAGCCTGCATGATTCATCCTGGTGCACTTAATCCGGGGTAGAACACTGGATGTGGTATATTTAATTGGCTGTTTTTATTTAAATAGGAATTTTGCCTGATTTGTTCGCATAGGAGACATGATATCTTCCATCTCTCTATTAAGCTTTACTACTTGGAATTGCAGAGCATTAGATTGTTGATGATAAATCTACCATTTATACACATCAGCCTCCTGTCGGTAGGCACTGGCACGTAAAAGAACTCCTGTGGGACTAAATTGTGGCAAATTGGCATCTCCGAATGCCATGAAAGTAGTTAGTGGGATGTAAAGATAATGACTTTGCTTTGTTCTTCCAACCCTCGTCCTGTTTCTCTACAGGGTTGGTTATGATTGAGATGAATATGTTGTGGCGTATTTTTATGACTGAATGCCCATCCTTAGATCAACTTCATCAGAGGAATTAATGAGATGAAAGGAATGACATGATATCTGTTAGTAGGAAGGGAGAAGGTGAAACCTGGTGCCGGCACGTAGCTTGCTCCTATCGTATAACACGAAGAGGTCTGGTCATGGCTTAACATCTTCATCTGATGGATGAATCACCATCAACAGCATCATATGGCTTCACTCGAAATGATCTCAGTGGAGAGTTTTGTAATTTAATCCAGGCTTTTGTCACGCAATCTAGTGTTTAGAAATTATATACCTCAACCTCCCCTACCTGTGCATCAACATTCTCATGGTGAATTTTTTTTCGACCAACGGGACTAGAATCAGCTAGGCACAGTGTCAGACCATTTAGACTTCAACGCCTTAACGATAATGGCCACTAGGCGGGATATGTAAAGTAAATAACATTATTATTAAATATTTTACATGGACAAATTGTAGTCGACCCCGGATCCCAGAGTTGAAATCTAAACCTGCAAATTCAAGGTCCAATGCTCACACCTGGTGACTCTAATCAGATATATAATGTTTACTCCTGCAATCTTACGCGATGAAATATGATTACCTGGCAGAACGTAGGCTTCATAATGTTTCTCATACAGGAGTTGGTGTTAAGTTTCAGTGCCGTGTTTAACAAGTAAGCTGACAGCTATTGGAAGTGTAGTCTGATGTTGAAGCAAAGAACATGAAATATTTCGTGGGAATGAATAAAATGAACACTCGCTTGTTTGTTAGAATACAGAGCTGCCACTGCATATTTCATATACTCACTTTGCAGTTGCCGTGTGACCAGTTCTTACATAGACAAATAAGTACTGTTTGCAAGTATTTGCTGTCTAGGAGGCAATTCCAAATGTGAGATTTTTCCTCGCTTTCCATACTTTCAAGTTTTGTTTTGAATCTCTTTGTAGTAAATGTTCCAAGTTTCCTTTTTGACCATAATTGGTGCAATTTCAGTTATTCATATCATTGCATAAATGACTGCTTGAAAAAGGAGGCCTGATATTTTTGCTGTCCACAAGAGCTCTCCTCTAGTTGTGATATCTGAGTAGAATATATATGTTTCTAAACCAGGCTAATATTTTTTATTTGCAAATAATATTTTCGGCCCTGTTCCAGCATGCACCTTTACAGTGAGTAGTACTCTTTTATATTTCTTAATAACAAGGGATTTACTTCATTATAGGCAGTACAATTGTCAAAAGAACTTAATACAATAAGTTGCTTCATGCATGTTATAGTGGGTGTGATCCATGCTGCATAAATTCTGTAAACAGCAAGAGATTTCAATGTGTAAACACGTTTGGTTATTCAGTTTTCTTGTCTGCTCCTTTACCAAGACATTAATTTGTAGTGTTGTGACATTTTGTGTGTAATTCATTGTAATTTAAATACTTTCAATTCTTTAATTAATTTTGATTATTTCACTTTTTGGTGTTTTGATTTGATTCATTTATGTAATAGTTTAAACCAGTCTGGTTGGTATTATTTTGAGTAGAGTAGCCTGTAGATTAGGTTTCCCTATGTACCCTAAGAAGACGAATGCAATCCTGAGATATGAGAAGAGAGCAGTAAGTATTCATCGCATCGATCGAAAATCCAGAATACCAGTTGCCGCCTGCTCATGGAGATAAGGAAAGGATCACAGGGTACCGTACCTTTCCATGAATCAAGGTTAAGATACCTTCGATAATATTAGGTGAATGCTGGAACTGCTTGGCAATCCACCAAATTACAAACAATGGAGATATATACAAGGGTGAATTAAAAGTAAGTTACACTAGCTCGCACACGGTGTGACCTGCTGTGGCCAGTGCGGAGCAAGCTACAGTAACCGCTGACACCCCAATAGGAAGGTTGATATGATATCCCGTTGTGTTGTGTGTGCAGAACAGGCTAGGCTAAATGCACCAAATGTATCTTCATTCCAAACTGGAGGTGCATGCAACAATTACATTTCTATGGGCTAAACGGCTCAGTTGTGTGGACTTTCATCGTGAAATCACTTCTATGTATGGTGAGAGTGCAATTTTTCACCCAGGTATTGTAAAGTGATGTAAGCAATTTGACGCCGCACGCACAGATTGCACGGACAAATATAGCGAAGGCAGGCCCACAATGTCCAGTACCGTTGGAAGTGTTTACCGTGTGGATGGGATCATTAGAGAAAAATAGGCGAATTACATTGCAGGTAATAGACTGCGTGCTGAACATTAATATGGCAGTGTGTTCTTCATTGTCGCCAGCACCTTTGATGTCATAAACTGTGACAAAGATGGCTCCCACGTCTGCTCACCGATGTTCACAAGGGACGTCTCCAATCGTCACTGGCATTTTTACAACAGTATTCTGTGGAGGGCAACGAGTTTCTGCGGAGAATCATCAAGGAGATGAAAGCACGTAATCAGAGAGAACATTGGTGGAATGGGTGCAAGGCGAAGGCGCAACGTTCAGCAGGAAAAGTAATGGTGACTTTGTTTTTTGACATGGAGGGTGTGGTGCTTGCAGAATTTATGCCGAAATGAATGACAACCAACTCGGCTTCGTATTCTCAAGCGTTGAACCAGTTGCCTAAAGCAATTAAGGAAATGCAGTGGGGAAAATTTAGTGCCAGAGCGATTTATTTTGCACAATAACACAACACCCCACACAGCCCGCCAAACGTCTGAACTGCTGAAGCGATTCAAGTGGAAGGTATGGCAACGTCCTTCATACAGTCCAGACATAACGCCGTGCGATTATCATGTGTTTGATAAGCTGAAAAAGGATCTCGGTGGACGACGATTTTGAAACAATGAAAAGGTGAGGGCAGCTGTCTCTAGGTGGTTATATAGCATGCACTGGATGTGATTTCTTCGTATCCGGAATCAAACTGTTGGTTGACCATTCCGAGAAATACAGACTATGTGGAATAGAGAACTCACATTTTATGTTGTCATAGCTGTGTTGCTTATGTGTGGGACGGCTTCATAAATGTTCATAACATTGAAGTGTAACTTACTTTTGGATTCACCCTCGTACAGTGCAAGACAAGGTAGTGAAATAAAATGAGGCGTGAAAGCCAGGAGGTCGTGGAATTTTACGTGATTAATATTGATCTACCAATGTATCTTGAAATGATACTCGCAATCTGAAACAATACTTATTGTAATATACATAGTCTATACGTTCATAAAAATATGGACATGAATTTAAAATAGTGACTATATGTATTACCAGAAACAGGCATCACAAGTAGCAGTAAAGCTGAAAGGGTGCCCACATCACTTGACTGGTCTTGAGATTTAGCACTGTGAATATGTAAGGAAAGCACATAACGGCAGATATCAATAGCCTAAACGACATGTATGTTTTTCTGGTTTAGGTCAAAGATCACTGGAGAAGCTAACGAATGTGAATTTAAGACATGTTCATCTTCCGTATATTAACTAGTGACCTTGAAGATGTCTGTCTTTCTAATTATACTTTCCTTTCTTGCACAAGACAGGTCTTGTATTACGTAAATGTATGACAGATAAGAGAAGTGCTGTTGATTTTTTTTTAAGTATGATAGATGGTTATGGGGGAATGAGCATTTTGGTTTTGGGGTCATAACCCCCATTTAGCACTGTTAGGAACTCCTCTTTCTTTTCTACTGCTTTTTTGTATACTGTAGGGTCGTGGGTGTGAACTGTCATACATGTCATTTTGGCTCTGTTTTATGGCTGGATGCCCTTCTTGATACTAATGCTATGTGGAGGGATGTGTTTCTGTGGTGGTTTATAGTGTAGTGTGTAGTCTGAACATGAGAACGAGAGTGTTCGCATAAACACAAACACCCAGTCCCTGACCCAGAAGAACTAATCAAACATGATTGAAATCCATGATGGGCCGTTGACCTGCGATGTTAGGCCCCTTCAAATAAGAAGCACCAAACTCCACGATACAGCCGGCAATCGAACCCCGGACCCTGTAACCCGAAGGCCTCAATGCAGACCATTCGAATATGACAACTTCTGACAACACAGGAAGAACAATATTGTTTTGGCCCTTAATGGCAGAGATTTTCAAGAGTTCAAGAAGAGAGGCCTAAAGGCCAAGCTTGGACTTGGGCAGATCCTATTCCAAGTAATTAAGGGAAAAACAAAACCTAGCATTGGCAAGGATGGTGCTGATATTTCTTCAGGCCATCCCTCAACATAAAAAAGCACCTGTCACCAATTTCGTCAGGAAGTTCAAGTCCGAGGCTATTGACGTGGCACTTATACAAGAGCCATGGGTAGTCAAGGGCAGAGTAGAAGGACTGGTGGAATCTAGAAGTAAGCTAATGACCGACATCACATCGGGTATGCTCAGAACATGTCTACTTGTAAGTAAGAAATTAAAATTTCTTCTGGTACTGGAACATTGTTCAAGGGATCTAGTGGCGGCCAAGATAAAACTTGGAAATTGGGAATCGCCCAGAGAAATATTAATAGACTCTGCGTACCTTCCATACAACTCAATGGACCCTTCTCCATCGGAAGACATTGAAGAATTAATTTACAAAGCAAAAAGGAAAGGTGAACACTTAGTACTCAGAGCAGATGCAACTGCAAATCACACTGCATGGGGCAATACTAACTGCAATGCAAGAGCTGAGTCTTTACTAGAGTTTATTATTAGAACAGAACTGATAATATTAAACCTAGGTAATAAATCTACATAAATAAGAACCGTAGAGAGGTAATAGATATCGCATTGAGCACCACGCATATTGCAAACTTCATTAGGTTTGGAAGGCATTGGTGGAGCCATCCTTGGCAGACCGCCAGCGTATCCAATTTGTGATAAATGTGAGACAATGTGGTATTGAAATTTACAGAGATCCTAAAAGAATGTACTGGGATGGATAGAGAGAAGTTCTAGGGCAGACTGTAAAAAAGATCCAAACGAACATAAGGGGACAGAGGGAATTGGATGAGGCAGTGGAACAATTAGAAGAGGTCATTTTGGCCACTTACCATGAAAACTGTCCCCTCAGAGAAAAGAACACCAGCAAAAATATGAGATGGTGGAATAACAATCTAGTAAAAATGAAGACAGAGTTTAATGCGTTATAAAAAATATCATCAAGAGATGGAATGCGGGACGTGTATCATATATCATAGGAAACTCGCTGAGTATAATTTAGAGACACAGAGAGCAAAAAGGAACTCTTGGTGACTGTTCTGTGAGAAAGTGGAATCAAACGCTGAAACATCAGGCTCCAGAAGGTTCTTAAAATGATACATGAATATCAAGTGGGAACACAGGGGAATCCTGATGGGACGTACACTCAGATGGGAAAGGAGACACTGTAGATGTTGCTAGCTTGTCATTTCCCTGAGGCTGAGGAAGCAGAAGGGAGAGAAATGGTAGAAACAAAGGCCAGAGCTCGAAGAGCAGATTCGAACTGTGCCAACTGATTAATTAAGCCTAACCATGTGAGGTTTCAGCCCAAAAAGGCTCTGGGGCCAGGTGAAAAACTACTGATACTCCTGCAGGAAGGATGGAAGATGATCATCAAGGCCCTGACAGACCTTTTTAGTGCAAGCCTAGCTCTGGGGTATGTGCTGAAATCATGGTCTAAAGCTAAAGTGGTATTTACACCGAAGCCAGGAAGGGCAAACTATGCCCAAGCCGAAGCCTATAGACCATTATGCTTAAATTCCTTCATGCTAAAAGAAGTGGAGAAAATAGTGGATAAATACATCCGGAAAATAGTGCAATTGAACTCAAAATTACATAAAAATCAGTTTGCATACTGACCTGGCAGATCCACTCAGACAGCACTCCATCAATTGGTTTGCAAACTAGAGGAAAGCCTATAATACAAAGAACTTGCACAGACAGCATTCCTAGACATAGAAGGGACCTTCAGTAATACAATCTACAACTCAATGATTAAAGCTTTAAAGAGAGTTGAGCGAGAAAGACTGCCATGTTATGTGGAAGAAAAATAAAGTCAACTCTGAAAAGAGAGAGCCATTCGAGGTTGTGCACAGGGATTTTCCACACCAGGATACACAGAGGATCTAGTTATTGTGGTAAGAGGACCTCATGCAAATGGTGTCGGGAAGAACAATTCACAGTCAACCTGAGCATGATAACACTGGTCCCTTTCACAAGGAGGAAGAAATAGAGAACACTGAAGGTAACAGGTGTCACCTCATCTATCTGGACTTTATCCTTGTAATGAACACTCTTTACAAACTGCTGACTGAAGAATTCTGCCTTTTGAAGATCCTCACATACACACTCCCCTTGTTCATTAATGATTCCTCGAATGTTCTCCTTGGGACTTGTTTCTGCCTTAAAGTACCAATACATACCATTCAGTTTTTCACTAAAATTTGTATGACTGCCAATTATGATTGCCATCATGTTATCCTTAACTGACTTCATTGGTAGATTGAATTTACTAGTAAGTTTCTTCAATTTCTCTTTAATTCCACAGCCATTTTAACTCTATTTCTTTTCCAACCTGCACCTCCTTCTTTACTTCTCTGTTACAATATAGTGGGTCTTTGCCATTCCTTACCACCTTTAAAGTTACAAACCTGTTTTCACATTCCTCAACAATTGCTTTAAACCCATCCCGGAGTCTGTTCACATTTTTATTTACCATTTTCCACTGAACATAGTTCCTTTTTAAAATCCCCCTCATACCTGTTTTATCACCCATATGGTACTGTCTGTTAGTCCTACTTTTAAGACCTTCCTCTCTATCACAATTGTGTTTAACTATGACAAACACTGCTTTTGGTCACTAACAACATCTATTACTTTGGTTTCTCTACAGAGCTCATCTGATTCTACCAGCACCATGTCCAGAATAGTCTTCCCTGTAGTTGGTTCCATCACTTTTTGAATCAGCCGTCCTTCCCATGTTAACTTATTTGCTATTTCATGCTTCCTTTTGTTCGCATTACCTTCAAAATTTGTTTGGTAAATTGAGATCTCCGGCTACAATCACATTCCTTACCATATCGTTTCCCACATAGCTGACTATCTTATCAAATAATCCTGAACCAGTGTCAGTGCTATGCTTTCCCGATCTGTACACTCCAAAGACATCAGGTTGCTTATGCTTATAAATGAGCCTTACACATAGAACTTCATATTTGTAATATTTAGCTTTTTTGTAGCTTAAAAATTCTTCTTTCACCAGAATGAATACTCCCCCTCCTACCATTCCTATCCTATCTCTATGACACATACATCAGTTCCTTGAGAAAATTTCTGCATCCATTATATCATTTCTCAGCCATGATTCAACTCCTATTACAATTTCTGGTAAGTGTGTATCTATCGTGTGTATGTAGGGTACTCAGCCCGAAGCGTGCTATGATCCTCCACAGCTACGCAATAGCTGCCATAGACAAACTAGGTGCTACTGAAGAGGCATGCGAGGGAAATGAGGAAAGAAGTAGTTTCCTGTTGCTTTCCTTACTGAACCAGAAGTTGCTATTACATATCAGTCTGCCAAGCCCACCGAAATGCATGCATCAACCAACCCTATGAACAATATTTTCACACCATTCATTGCAGGGTCCGGTTGCATATGGAATGGTACTATTAACATCGCTCATACCTCATATTGTCAAAGCCAAAGATGAGACTGAGACTGGTCATTGAAAGTAACAGATTTATTCTAACCCATACCAGAAGACATAGTGCTCTGTAAACACTACATATTGCCAGCAAAAGCGTATATAGCTATTAAATTACTTAATAAATTATATTTCTCTCTTTACACTTTTACAGTTCAACACTAACATTGTTATGTCTGCCTTATTTGACTTCCAGATCCTTGTACCCTTATCACCACTCCCTAGACCACCCTGTTTCTCTGAATATGTCTCCGTATAACCCTTTTAAACAAATTTTCTAACTTATACATACCAATGCAGTTTAAGTGAAGGCCATCTGAGCATAGATCCCTATCGCCTACCCACCTATAGGACCTAGAAATCTCACACCCAGTTTCCCACATACCCACTCCCTAGTCTCATTTAAATCCCCAATCACCTTCCAGTCAGTATCTCTCCTTCACAGTATTCCACTGATAACAATCTCTGCTTCCTAAAACTTGCTGCATTTACCTGATCTCACACATCCCCAACTATGTTGGTACTTACACCTGCTTGCCTTACATTGTTGGTACCAATGTGAAACACTACCAACTTCTCCTTTCCCTCCTCCTTTTCTTCTACTTTCCTCAACATCTACCTTAACCTAATTCCTGGATAACACTCTACCAGATTCCCTTTCCTCCACACAATTTGCCTACATGTCTTTTCTTTCCCCAAAGATACAGTATATAGATCCTTAACATCAACTAAAGATTATGAATTTATATATACTTTCTTTAAAAAATCCAATCTGCAAGAGTGAATGTAGTTTTATATCAAGAGCAGCTTTAAATGTAACTTCAAAGTTTTCAGTCTTCGAACGCATAAGTCCAATATGAATATTACACTAGAGCATACCAGTAAAAACACACAATTAAACAAATTATGACTTTAAAAAGGGTATGGTAATAATACTAAAGGAGAATGACAATAGCTTACTTTTGAACGAACATCTAAACTGATCACTGTCATGTGCTGTCATGTGTTTTATATTGTTTTCTGATTAGTTGAGATTTGCTCAATTGATTCTTTGGCTGATGACATCCAATGGGCATCAAGACTAGTACCAATCTTGTATAAACAACATGAGATCTAAATTACATCAAACCAGGCGAGTTGGCCGTGCACATAGAGGCAAGTGGCTGTGAGCTTACAATCTGGGAGATTGTGGGTTCGAGCCCCACTGTTAGCAGTCCTGAAGATGGTTTTCCGTTGTTTCTCATTTTCATGGTCATCCTTCACAGTTGTATCCCTCGACCCGAAGTCTCACGCTCCAGGACACTACCCTTGAGGTGGTAGAGGTGGGATCCCTTGCTGAGTCTGTGGCAAACCCAACCCTGGAGGGGTAAAAAATTTAAGAAAGAAAGAAAGAAAGAAATAAAAACGGAAAACTAAACATGAAAGTGCTAACTGCTTTGAGCCTCTCCTGCTCTACGGAGAAATAGTGAAATGATAGTATCCCTTTGCTCTTTTGTTTCTGTTCGAAAAAAAAAGGCACACTGTAGAAAGAAAAGACAATCACTACACCTTAAAGAAACGAATTAGTGCATAAATTGAAATTCTTGTGTAGGACGAAGTTACAATGAGAAATCATTTTGAGCCACTAATTACATTTGTTCCTGTTTGCATAAAATTTCCACTCGAGTACACAAAAGCGCACAATAATGTCTCAAATTCCAAGATTTGTAAACGCAATTTAAAGAATATAATAATCACACTACACAATAAAACTCATTAGCACATAATTATCTGTTCTCAATATCAAGCCAACAAGAACCTCATTGCGAACACATTGTCAACATTTACGACAGCAAAACAATATAAATAAAACTGAAAATGCGGCAATTTGCGGTATACAGCTTCCTGACAGTGACTAGGAGGCCAGCGCTCCAGCAGCATTATGGTGAAACTTTCCAATTACAGCTTTATGCTGGGCTTCACAGGCGTTCCTGAACAGGATACTGTTTGGTATGTGGTATAACTGCCTTTATGCAATCATAATGTGTATGTTTTTTGTTCTGTATTCCGGTACTCATGAACCGTTCACAAGGCTGTTCTTTTATCTAATACATGCTTATGTATAAATGTTCCATTATTTTTAGTTATAGCGGGTGAGTTAGCCATGCAGTTAGGGGCGCGCGACTGTGAGCTTGCATCCGGGAGATAGTGGGTTCGAATCCCACTGTCGGCAGCCCTGAAGATGGTTTTCCGTGGTTCCCATTTTCACACCAGGCAAATGCTGGGTCGTTACCTTCTTAAGACATCGGCCGCTTCCTTCCAAATCCTAGGCCTTTGCTATCCCATCGTCGCCATAAGACCTATCTGTGTCGATACGACGTAAGGACACTAAAAAAAAAAAAAAAAAAAAAAAAAAAAAAGGAAAAATAGTTATAGGTACAGTACTTTCCGAAACTGCAATACGTTTGTACTGAATACCATTTGGAATATCTTACTACTGAGCTCTATGATCGCATAATTCCGAAAATATAAGCTACTGGCATTTAAAATTTTTTTCTGGACTGTCGAGTGCGTGTCATTTCGACTATGAAGATTTTCTCTTCTGTCAGTATGGTAAAAAGAAGCCCGCTTGCGGAAGCGCCACCAAAAGATGAAGTAATAAGACTGAAATACCGTACTCTATGGAGTAACTTTCACATGTTTGATTCTCATATGAATTAACTGACAGTGGCGATCTTACCAATATGACTACATAGTTTCGCCAGCGTATTGCAGTTTGCGTTGTCATCTTTATATTCTGTTTTCGCTGTAGAAAGTACTGTATTTGTGTGTGGTTTGCTTTCGAAGTAGCGTGCCTGTTTTTACTGATGTTCAAATTGAATTGTTTCGTACACTGTGTGTATTCGAGAGATATAACGCGATACTTGGACAGTTTAATTGCCTAAACTGTATTTCTCCGACATTCCTTTTCGTGAAGGAATTGTTTTTTCTTTCGTTTTACAATGTCTACAATATCAAACAAATAATGGCTATAAATTTCAAGTGTCAGTCATTTACTTCTACAAGCTTTCTAGGCCTCATTCAACACGACTAAGAACACGTACCACGTAAAATATAAAGTGCGGTTAGATTTATTTTTTACCTTACTAATTTCATGATAAGGAAGTGAAATGATTTTCTGTATGTTGATCCTGAAGTAGGGTAATATATCTTAAATATTGTTTATGGACTGTTCTTTCCTCAGTTTGTTATTAACTTACCGTTAGTTCCCAGACAATTTGCTTTGCCGACCGGGACAAAGTAAACCTATATACATTATTTTTTAATCATTGAACCTATAGTTGGTTAACCCCTGAGCGTCGGGGAACATTGGGTGTTGCTTTACCCAGCAGATGAAGGTGTTTAATATGTGAGCACTAAGAGAATGCAGCAATATCTTTTAAAAAAAGTCACTGTAACCACAGTTTAGCTCAGATTATTTTCAAATGTGTACAGTGGGGACTCAGAAGAATGTAGTTTACATTCATTAAACATTTATTTACCTTATAGTTCAGTAATGTAGAAGAGACTCTTCATATTTTGTACTGAATGAAGGTGACATTTTTGTATTTGCCTGGGTGGTTTCACAGTGCATTGAAAACTAGGGTAATCATTATCTCGGGAACTTTGCTGGATGCTTTAGACAAATACAGTAGAGACAATACGCCTTGCTAAAATGGGAGACAATTCGACGGTGGCGCTCCTAGTGACTTGACCTGAAAAAATCGCGCAAATATCAATGGAAATGGATAAATAAATTACGTCTAGAAAGAAAGTGTTATTGAGATATTAACTTCGAAGTTGCTAAAGCAATTCTGGATAAATGAATGAAGAATTATTTAAATTGTTATAAAAAATGAAGAATTGTTTAAAAGACAGGAAAGTAGCAAGAATGATTGCTGGTACAAACAGATGGGAACAATGGCAGGAGGGTACTCAGACTGAGGAGATAAAGGATAAATTAGGAATGAACTTGATGGATGAAGCTGTACGCATAAACCGGCTTCGGTGGTGGGGCCATGTGAGACGAATGGAGGAGGATAGGTTACCTAGGAGAATAATGGACTCTGCTATGGAGGGTAAGAGAAGTAGAGGTAGACCAAGACGACGATGGTTAGACTCTGTTTCTAACGATTTAAAGATAAGAGGTATAGAATTAATGAGGCCACAACACTAGTTGCAGATCGAGGATTGTGGCGACGTTTAGTAAATTCACAGAGGCTTGCAGACTGAACGCTGAAAGGCATAACAGTCTATAATGAAAATGTATGTATGAATGTTATTTTTCAAAGACTGAAATTAGACATAAAAACGAGATGTGAAATGGACTGCTGTGAAATGGCTTGATCTTTCATTTATGCATTACTTTTTTAGCTTTAGCATTCCTGCCTGAACTCTTACGGTTGGATTTGTCTTTTTCCTCATTTAAAAACTTTGTATCATCACATTAAGACACTTGTCAATAAAAATATCGGCACATTCCTTACACATATGATGCAAAGAATTAACATTTAATAGCTGAACAATTTTCCTCTTAACATGAAGCCTACTAACAGAAAGATAATCTATAAAATCTCGGCTTTAATCTGAGAAGAGGGACAAAAGAAAGAAAAGTATAAAAATGTTGTCGATAGTGATGCTTTGAGGAATATTTACGTACAATTAGAGTAAAAATATAACATACCCTTGGCTGTATAGTCGAGGATTTTTAAAGTCGCTGGCCAGGAAATGATCTGAACAGATCTTATAATTCTTATATAAGTGCAACGTCCCTTCTTTCTTGTACACCTTACCTAAATCACTTCTGTGACATTTCAAAACCCACAGATCACACCTACAACAACACAACGGTATTGAAGGTTAACTGCTGCACTATACAATAAAATATGCATATTACATTTTAAGCCAGTTAAAACATGGGTCGAGCAGGTGAGAAGATTATGAAGTAGTATAAAAATCTCTGTCACTGGAAGAATATATATGCAAACACAATATTACTTACATTTTCTTGTCACGAGTGAACCTGAAGAATGACCGCGCATTCTTCTCTACTTCATAGTTACTGCAGCCAAACACAGCACATACCATTCCCCTCATGTTGAGAGGTGATATCAAGGAATGACACATGCTACTATTTAATTATGTCAACTCACTGAAAATGCATAAATAACACCAAAAACTTCACACAAAGATACATGTGCTCTTATGACAGAATCAGTAGTTTTCAGGTCTACTCGCTAGAGAGAGCTCCAATAGCTGTCCCTCGATATCTATCTCAGTGTCGCGTATTGTCTCTACTGTATTTGCTTTAGGTCACACCGACACAGATACTATCTGCGCACTTTTTAGCGATAGATTTACACCCTAGTGCTGAATCGGTCGACTTCAGTTATCTTAGAGATTCGTATTGGCAACCTTTGAAACACAAACTAAGAATCGCTAACCATCACCGTGTGACATCTGGCGAACACTTTAAGTACTCATACTGTTGTTGTTTACACAGCAAAGCCAAACTTTAGAATTCATGCTAGGAACACGTTTTGCAACGGGAAATTTTATATAGTATTATATATTGTGTGTGTGACACAGTTGTTTGCTTAAAATAATAAAAGTTTAGAAAATTCATATCGATCGATCATATTATTAATTCAATTCAGATTTCATTTCCATTCAGTTGGCAGTATTAGCGGAACCGGCAGTACTCCCTTCTTACTTCTCCGACGAGTACAAAAATCTATCACTAAAAAGTGCGTATACTATAGGTCTTCTAGCGACGATGGGACAGGGAAGGGCTAGGAGTGGGAAGGAAGCGGCCGTGGCTTTAATTGAGGTACAGCCCCAGCATTCGCCTGGTGTAAAAATGGGAAACCACGGAAAACCATCTTCAGGGCTGTTGACAGTGGGGTTCAAACCTTCTATCTCCCGAATACTGGATACTGGCCCCATTTAAGCGACTGCAGCTATCGAGCTCGGTCGGGAACATTGAGCAGAAGGACCGGGACATTAGTTCAAAGATTCATTTAGCACAAATCTCAGGTTAATGGGACTATTAGTTCATGAGAAAGAGGTTGAACACTTTTGTTGTCCTTTACTTGACTGCGCGCACCATGTCCTCCCATTCTTTATGTTATGAATTCATTCTTGCTTTGCTACACTCTGGTGTAGTGGTGTTATCAACTGATTTCTTAAAACTTAATTATGTCTCCTTCATTCAAACTGCACCATGCCATCCTTCTGTGCCACACAGTTTTGTATTTCAAAGTGATAGCGAGTCAAGTAATTACGAGTTGTAAGAGAGTTAAAGGCCCTGAAATAAGTAGAGGTATTTTCACCAGATGATGTCAACATTTATATCAGTAAAGAGATGGGGATTTATACAATCAATCTACATAAGGTAACATCCTGTAACGACACATACATCTGCTAGAATGCAGCAGGAATTTAAGCTTATATGGTGTCAAGGAGAAAGAGGTCAGACTATTTTAAACACTTTGAAAAGAAAAACAGAAACACTGATTTGGGCTGATTCATACATACAAGGAAGGCAGAGATCTTCTTCACCTTCAAAGGTATACCATTTTCATCTCAACAACTTTTGAACTTTACAAGCTAGAATAAAATTAATTTATGCCTGTAGGGGTCTACACAACGCATGAGGGTCAGCAGCGTGTGAAGAAAAGGAGGTCTGTATGATGTGTGAAGGTTGGCATGAGGGGGTTAAATATATGGAAGTTGAATGGGGCAGTTGTATAAGATTTACAGGCTACCAGGCTATGGGCTGTTCAGGCTTTGCTCGACCAGTATAGCTTGCCTATTGTGGGGTTCCATCGGTTTGCTCCCAAGGAATTTGAAATATCGGTAACCGATCTTGTGATTGTTGCACAGCTTCCAATCAGCAGCTCAACCACACATAATTTTTTAGTGTTATGTGCTTGCCAGAAGTAGCTTATTGTTGGCTCGTAGAACTGGCACTCTTTATCTTGATATTTAGGATGAGGAATGTCAAAAATCTTTCTTGTGACATGTAGGGGAGATAGATGCCAGTGCTCGGGACCCATTACCTCCCTGCAAAAAGTTACTTTACTTTTACATAAAATATAGTAACATTGCAACATTTTGGAAAGTAGGCAAGTCAAGCAAATTTGCTGTTGAGTGAATAATTCAGTATGGCATCACTTCTACAATTCAGTACACAAACTTACGTGGAGAATTGCCATTAACAACCACAGCACAATGAAAACTCTATAAACTAATGTCAAAATATTAATATGCGCACAGCCAAACAAATAAGGCCTGTATGCTGCTTTACTTCCCGTGCTGGTATGAGACGTGCTCATGCTTGGCATTTTGTGCCACGGGCGTACAACATAGTGTTCTCCCTAGGACCTCTTTATAGGTGTACCGTTCTTACAGACTGCCCGGCTAACATAATCTAGATATGTGCTAGTTGCATAATATTAATTTTCCGGCTCCGTGGCTAAATGGTTAGCGTGCTGGCTTTTGGACCAATGGATCCAGGGTTCAGTTTCCTATAGGGTCAGGGATTTTAACCATCGTTTGTTAATTCTGACAGTTCAGGGACTGGGTGTATATATTGTCTTAAGCATTAGAAATCATGTAGGTAGGGCCCTATGCTCACAGACGGGCAGGTCGTCTGTGCGGTGTCAAGTCAAAAGATGTGGACCAGATCTCTCTGGAAACCACACACCTTTATTATTATTATTATTATTATTATTATTATTATTATTATTATTATTATTATTATTATTATTATTATTATATTAATACATATTTGATTTATTGGGTGCTCCAAATTAAAATTTAAATGCTAGAAAACTGTTTATTTAAATGATAAACCTTATTTTTGTCAGCATAGTTGCATCAATTACATCAGAGTTTAAATGTATAGTTTGACTATCACGTAGTGTCGTGCCTGAGCAGTGTCTTGATTAGCATGGAATTGCATTTCAGCACTCCATTTCGCATGATGTCACAAACCCATATGCCCCTCCACAGCAACTGGGTGGTAAGCCCCGGTGTTACATGGTTATGAATGAGCAGTAGAACACATGAAGTTGTCTGTTAGGTCCTTTTTTTTTTATAATAACACTAAAATAGAATTTTTCCGTTAATCTTAACCTGTATTAATTTGTAGTTAATGCTCTGAAGGGAAGATGTTGAAACTTTATCATATTAATTTTTTAAGTAGTCTTTACTGCCCAGTTGACAAAAATTTCACCCCGTGTTTGGGGGTGGTAGAGTAACACCCATCGTATCCCCTCTTATGAGGCTACTGCAAGGGGCCCCAAGGCCTCTCAACTAGGGTGCTTATGCTGGCGACCTTGGGGCTGTTAGCTGACTCCTGGCATTGCTTTCACTTGTGCCAGGTTCTGTACTTTCTTCTATCCTATGCGAACTTCCTTGGTCAGCTCTTATTCTTTCCTGATCCTGACACTCTTAGAGCATTCAGGGGCTAGGGAGTCTTTAATTTTCATGCCCTTCATAGCCCTTGTGTTTCTTTGGCTGCTGTCTTAATTTATTGAAGTGTTTTATCTGTTTCGTTTTTTTCTTTCTGAGTACTGTTATATACAGGATGGTAGCCTAGTTGTACTTACTCTTAAAACAAAAATCACCACAACCACCTCACAAATTTTTCTGGAGAGAACACTGGTGTACACGGGTGAGCAAGCTGATACGTGTGTGCGCTTCATCAACAACAACTTTGTGTTATCTCACACACCAGAAGGTCAATGAATGGTGAATGTTCATTTTACTTTTGGGAGAGTAGTATAATTTTTTATTCCAGTGAACAGAAACTCTGGCAATTTGCAATATAAGTTACATTGTAAGATGTTACCCTACTTATTTCTGTTCTCGGTACAAAAAAAACAGTTTACAACCATTTCAATTTATTTTGTATTCTTCAAAATAAATTAAAATTGTTGCTACTTATTTTAAGATGGGTATGTTTTAGAAACATTCCTAATAAAATGAGTGCTGGGCTGAGTGGCTCAGACGGTTAAGGCGCTGGCCTTCTAACCCCAACTTGGCAGGTTCGATCGTGGCTCAGTCCGGTGCTATTTGAAGGTGCTCAAATACGACAGCCTCGTGTCGGTAGATTTACTGGCACATAAAAGAACTCCTGCGGGACTAAATTCCGGCACCTCGGTCTCCGAAGACCGTAAAAGTAGTTAGTGGGACGTAAAGTAAATAACATTATTATTAATAAAATGAGTAAAGCAGATAACCTGTGGCTTACCTTTGCTCAAGTTTAAATGGTCTTGATAAAGACGTTTGTTAGATGATTTATTTGAAGATGTACTCTATATGTACTTGTTACTGTATTTACAGTGTTGTTGTACTAGGGTAGTAAATTTCTGTCTCTCCACTCGTGGATAGCAAATACCTGTCTCCACTAGGTATGAAACTCACAGGCAATATAGAATCAATGTCTAATGAAAAGTTTTAAATACTATTTTCAGAAAAACATTGAGCAGGGAAGTCACATTTCATTATAATACTGTGCAAATATATTTATGTATTATAGCATGAATAACATGGACTCAGCCATTGTCCATGGTTCACGAACTAGAACATGACTACAGTAATCAACATCATAAACAACCTTGTAGAAGGCATCATTAAGTAAGAGCCTATTATACCAAACAGCACAACAATTATTTCAGAAATTTGCACCCTACTGTTTCCCGTGAATGCATTTCCAAGAAGTTTTACAAACCAGCAAAGGTCATCCACGGAAGTGACCTAGCTACCCTTGACTCTTTACTTTCAGTTCTTATTTACTGGAATAATAATAAATGAATTAGTTTCGTGTGGCGTAGGGACGTGGCGTCCCCATCGCCCAGTGGGAAACCACTGCAATCAGCCACACGAGTACCGGCGGGAGAACCGAAGCATGGGGTATGGAGGAAATGCCATCCCGAGTCGAACATCAGGCTCTCTCCAAGGCTTACAACCTTGGAAGTAACTTGGTCGATGTAAAACTACACCGACCCCAAACTACAAGTTTTCAACTGCAAAGCATGGAGGAAAATTCAACAGGAAATTGTACCCCAGGTGGTAACCAATCCACCGTCGCCTTGAGGGACGCAAGCAGGCCTTCGGATACTGGGGAGCCTGCACCTACATGCAAGGAGGTATCGGAGACTCCTAGGAACAAAATCAGCCACAAACAACGAAATTTTTTTGCTACCTTCAATGCCAACTCCCTCTTGAAAGTTGGTAAACTCAAACATCTTACGGATGTCCTCTCCCATCCTGAAATCCTAATTACAGCAATTCAAGAGTCAAGGTTTACTGATGAACATACGTTTGAATCACAAGGTTATAGAATCTTCAAAGGGAAAACTGGCAAACTTGTGATGAAAACTATTCCACACCTCGGCACAGGATTTATTGTCAGCAGGAAAATTATTGATTCAGTCACCGATTTCAGCTCTCCTAACAGCAGGGTCTCGATGCTTAGCTTTCGGAGTATGAACAACATACACATGCTTGTGAACGTACATGCACCAATTAACCAGGCAAACAAGAAAGACCCAGAAGGAACAGACAAATTCTGGGAGGACCTGGAAGATGTTATACCAAAAATTCCTGACAAACACACAATCATTTTGCTTGGAGACTTCAATGCCCAGATTGGCAAAGAAAGGAAATTCCAAAATATCGTTGGAAACTATCCAGCCCACAGACGAACCAACCGAAATGGGGAAAGGCTTATAGAGCTTTGTAAGGCATTCAATCTTGTTCTTAAGTCAACAGCCTTCAAACATCTACCAAGAAAACAAAAGACATGGATATCACCAAATCCTCACTTGGGAGAATTTCAAATAGATCATGTTGCCATTGCACGAAAAGCAACACAAGAGATCCAAAATGTTAAAGTCCTGAGAAGTACTAACCTTGACTCAGACCACTATCTATCCAAGATCAAAATTAAGCTTCATCCAAGAAACACCAAAAGAGTTAAGATAAAGAAAACTAGCAAATTTGATACAGAAAAGCTGAAAACCAGCGAAAAATTCACTCAGAAACTTCAGTCTTTGGACACAGAAAATTGGGAACAACTGAAAAAATGCCATTGTTGAAACGGCTGAGGAGACAGTATTGCTAAAGAAACCAAAGAAGCATCGGTGGTGGACTCAAGAATGTGATGAAGCCATAACACAAAGACAAATCACTTGGCAAAGATGGAATTCCCTGAAGAATCCAGAAAGATATGAAGACTTTCTGGAGGCTAGGAAACATGCAGCGAAAGTGATCCGCCAAGTAAAGCGCGCATTTGGCAAAAACCAACTGACACAGATCGAGTAGGACTTCAATAAGAATAATACTAGGGATTTCTATAGAACCTTCAAACACAACCTCACCAAGTACACCCCACCAAGTCTACACTTCCGAGATCAAAATGGAGAAGTTGCCTACAACGACAAGGATAACTGCCAAATCTTGGCTAAATATTTTGAATCTCTTCTTAACTGCGAAGAACCAGAATCAGAATTCACCTTTGAAGAATCCAGACATCCCAACCCAGACTCTTCTCCCCCACAAAAGAGGAAATGAAACAGATAATTACATCATTAAAGAACAACAAAGCACCTGAAGAAGATGCGATAATTGCTGAACTCTGGAAGGCTGCAGGTGAAAAGGCGATCGATAAACTAACTGAGATCATTCGCGAGATCTGGGAAACAGAGAAGATCCCAAATGATTGGACAGCAGCCCTGATTCATCCCCTACATAAGAAAGGTGGCAAAACAGATGTAAACAACTATCGCGGCATCTCCCTTCTCACAGTAACATACAAAATTCTCTCCAAAGCCCTTCAAACTCGGGCAGAAGAGCAACTTGATTCACAGTTGGGTGAATACCATGGAGGCTTTAGAAAAGGACGATCTTGTGCAGAGCAGATCATGTACCTTAAGTCTGTCCTGCCGTACCTAAAATCCAGGAATAAGAATTTTGTAGTTACTTTTGTTGACTTCCAAAAAGCCTACGACTCCATAGACCGACACACACTCCTCCGGATTCTGAAGGAAATGGGCTTAGACAACAAAACGAGAGCTATCATTCAACAGACCTTAACCAGCACTACGTCCAGGGTGAAATTCGGGGGAGAAATTTCGAACATCTTTGAAATCAAGACTGGTGTTAGGCAAGGGGATGGACTATCACCGCTTCTCTTCAACTGCGCTCTGGAGAAAATCATTCGGGAATGGCGCAAGGAGATGTGCAAGGAAGAGGTTGAGAATTGCCTTAGAATAGGATATAAGAAAGGTGATCTTATCATAGACTGCCTAGCTTTTGCAGATGACCTAGCGATCTTTTCTGATTCCCTAGATACTGCTGAAAAACAAATTAACCAACTGAGAATCCAAGCAGCAAAAGCTGGCCTCCAAATCTCTTTCCAAAAAACAGAGTTTATAACCAACATCAAGCCAGCCCCCAGAGAGCTCATTGTGGAACAGGGAAAAATCAAGCAGGTGGAAAATTTTAAGTACTTAGGCGAGTGGATAGTACCTAACAACTCTGAGAAAGAAGCAATCATGTGCAGAATCAACAAGATGGAGGTGGCATATCAGCTGTCTAGGAATGTCTACAACAAAAGATCAGTGTCCATCAACGCCAAGCTTAGGCATTATTGTTCGGTTGTACGCCCGGAAGCACTGTACGCAGCAGAATGCCTTGCAATGAACAGAAAAGGTCTGATGGAGAAGCTAAAAGCTAAAGAAAGAAAAATCCTGAGAAAGATTCTTGGACCAATCAAAGAAAATGGTGAGTAGAGGAGACGACACAACAGCGATCTGTACCAGCATATGGAGAGGATAACGGACACGATTCGGAAAAGGAGGATTAATTTTTATGGCCATATAGCACGCATGAGCACACAGAGACAAACCAATAGGATCTTTTCCTACTTTCTTAACAAGAATACCAAGGGACCCTGGTTTATCGAAGTTGAAAAAGACCTTCAAGAAATAGGAAACACACTCGAAGACATCCAGAAACGTGCTCCTCTCCAGAAAAAGCTCCAGGGATACAAGAGGTTCCAAGAAAGGCCAAAGTTGAAAACAGGCAAGAAGTGGACTGATGAAAGGAAGCAGGCTCACAGAACGAGAATGCGTGAGTACTGGGGAAGAATTAAAGCTCAAGGATGCAAACAGTTGAAATAACGTGGTCCACAGCAGGCCGAAACGAAGAAAGAAAGAAAGAAAGAAGAAGAATTAGTTTCGTAAAATAAATAAGACTAGTTATATATTCTGCAAAGAATAATGTTAAGTATTATTTGATTTGGATTAAATTGCCTCTTTCTTCTGATAAATAGAAACACTGCTGCTTTATTATGCACATGTTTTGATAAATGGAGCATTTTAAGATATGTTAGGATATATTTAATTTAATCTCTTTTCCTATCATTTTGTGGCACTTTCATGCACACATGGTCACAGTTTTCATTTTCCTACACTTACACATTTAAAGAAAACTGACACATTAAAAGTTTCATGTTACAATGTATAAAAACACGAGGTTGAAGCATGCAAACTATGATTTACAATGTCTTGTATGGGAGTGGCCCTGAGAGTTGGGATACCAGTTGCTATGGAATGGGAGTGGGGTCTTGGCCATATTCTGAGTCATGGCCCTCCTTATGCTCAGGTGGATAAGACTGTGCAATCCACCGGTGGTCCCTAACACGTTAGAGGAGAGATCCTCACTTGGACTATGTGTAAATGAGGTAGCATCCTGCTTCACAGAATTTACAGAGCTCAGAACATTTTAAGCAAGCCTGAAACCTATGGGAGTAATTGAGTTCCACTACCATTTGACAGGTGAGGGACTCCTTGGAAACAACTTGGCAAATGAATGAGGAGCTTTCAACATTAATGGAGCATATGGAAGTAAGAATGTAGAACTGCCTGAGTCAGCAAAGAGTTCTGGATGTGTTAAAAGTTAATGGTATTTGGATAAGGTGAAATAACAAGATAGGAGATAGGTGATTATAGTGTTCTCGACAAGTGTTATAAAGGGAATGGCAGAATATCTGGTAGGACTGTTCATCAGGAATACTATTGCACACAACATAGTTTCTGTTTGACAATGTGGACAGATTTGGCAGTTGGAGGAATTAGGACAAGAATTATCTCAGTCTATTTACCATGTCAGTACGAGAGTTGAAAATCTGAAGGATACGAGAAGGTGATGGGTAAATGTGGGGATGATATGGAAGCTAATATGAATGGGAAGCATTTACTGGACTTCTGTGCTAGTAAATGATTAGCAGTTACAAATACATTCTCACTGCTACAGATGGGACGGTAGGGGCACCGGATCCATAATAGACTATATCATAGCCGACTTCAAATTAGGAGATTTGTTAGCCCGCCAGTGCACGGGTCACAAAAAGTTACATGAGTAAACGGGTTGGGTCTCACAGACCCATCATCATATTTCTTTTTTTATAGTATGCTAATATATTTTTATTTTCAGTACTCATTTCCTCCTATTCCGATAATATTATAAACACATTGCTGTCACAAAACCATTGATGATTAACACTTACTTAACATTTTACAAAGCAATTCTCTAACCACTGCAAATTTACACACAATATTTTACTTGATCACAAAATTCAGAACTTATCAAGTCAAAATTTATGAAATCGTCATAACCTAATCTTCACGATCCACAATGTTCACTGGAACATTCACATTTCACTGCGCACAAATACGGAGAGTTCAAACAGCACGAGTAGCGGGTCTTCTCTGTCTCTACAGTATGCACGACGTCCTCTTTTATTTTCTGTATTTTCACGTCCAGCTTCTGCCGTCAACCCAGATATCCTCCTTGCCGTATCGCTAATGCTCTTAGAAAGATATCTTGAGACAGCTCTTTCTCTTAATTGTACTTCAATTAGAAGAAACAAGAGTTTCTTCAAAAAAATTATTCTGTTCCTTGCGTCTGGAGAGTTAGGGTTGTTGGCTCTGAGTATTAAATATGCGTTAAAGCCTGTAATATTCAGCAACGCATAGAAGACCACCATTGTCCAACGTCTGGTGTTTCGAGCCGTCCTTTCGTCTAACCACCCTTAGCTGAATTATAGAATGTGACTATTACAGGCTTCCTCTTTCCTCCTATACTTTCCTCAGTTTTATCATCGCTGTGCATCGATGAGAGGAAAACCACAGTAAATTTCATCGTCTGATAATGGTTCCTCCAATAATGCGGCAACTTGTTCCATATCACGTGGATTGCTGACGTCATAACACTCCTTTTTCTTAGACCTACGAAGAAACGAACTCATCAGCCCAGTTCAACCCATTTTCAGTCTCACCTGTGTTCTTAAAACCCAAGGAACTAAGGTGAAAGACAGCCAGGCTAGCTAAACCACGGATTTGGACAAGACGCTAAGATATAATCACCCTATAATCTTCTTTATGTACACGGTTAAAATTGAAAAACAAAAATGCTTATGATAAAAAACTTAAACGACTGCACGGGTTGGGTCTCACAGGCCCACAGAGCACTTTAACTTACCACTGCTCACGTACTAAAGCAATCACTTCCATGTTCGTCTGCAGGAATACTACACCGGTGATAAAAGGAAGGTAGCAGAAGCCGCAAGTATGCAGCTATCACCGTCTATCAGAAAATGTTGGAAATACCAGCGCATGGGTCTCACAGGCCCAACCCATGCATTGGCGGGTTAGGATTGTATGGGTGATTCTTTGATGATACAGACCACTATCTGATATCTAGTGTCCTGAGTATCTGTAGGCCTAGGATAGAGAAGGTGGTTAAAAGGGACACAAATATTTGTTACTTAGTTGTTGACACCAACCACGCTTTAATAACGAACAGACCAGTAAAAATTGGCTGACTCAAATCAGTTGGGAATTGGTGAAGATTACAAGTATGATGCACACAACAGATTACAAACCTCCAATGTTCCATTTGAATAATGGTGTAATTCTCATCTAACGAGAATATATAGCAAGTTTAGTCTTCTAATTCATTAATCTTCTTATGAACATTTATGCTTTGATAAATAACTTAACACTAGCAGTGTTAGGAAAAATGGGAATTTTTAGCCATATTTTACAATTTAATTGGCACATTACTATGACTTGGACGTCAACTTCCTGTGATTAACGTCTAGTCTCTTATAGACCCATTTTACAGTAATTGTTAATTCTTCCTGTTAACTTTTTATATAGTAACGATATTTTATTGTATAATATATAAAAACAAGAAATTGTAACTATTATTAGTAAGTTCAGTAGGGCAAAAGCATGAAATTGGTCTTTTGTAATATGTGGTATGTTCCGAGGTGTCAGTGGAGCGATAGTGTGGAATGACATTAGTAGATGGATAAGCTTGAGTGGTGTTTTTAAAAGTAGAAAATATAATATGAAGATAAAGTTGGGGTAAATCTGACATGTACACATCTTCCTTTCTATCTTTGCCAGTAGTTTCTTCAACCTGCGTAATCAGGGACTTGTGCTCTTCTTACGACCACATCTATGTCGTAAGCTTGACACTCCAGACTCACTCTGATTTTTTAAAATGTTTTGCACTGTTTTGTGGTCAATGAACAATTTCCTCACAGTTTCTTGACTTGATATTCCTTCATTTTTCAGGGCAAGAACCATTCCCTGCTTTCTTGGTGAAATATCCTTCTTTCTTTCCATGAACTAAAATGAAATCTTTAAGTTGCATCTTGTGCAGAAACCGTTTACAAGTATTTGAAACAATAGCAAAGAATGCTTTTTAACAACAATTAACATTAAAAAGGTCAACTTTATACTAACTGTCAATTGTCACTCATGACCAAGAAAATAAGTTGTTGAAGTACTGTACTTTCCACACCACAGCCACTGTTAGCAGGCACAAAATGGCACAAGAGGGTACTTTTATGCTATCTAGTGATATAATGATAAGTTACAGGCAAGGGCACTCTTTTCAAATTATTTAGAAGTTGATCAATTTAAACCGATCTTGTCAATTGTGTTGAGTTCACTCTACATCTCTTCTTAAATCCAGCATACTAAATTCTTTTAGAAAAATAATATTTGAAATCATTTGATAAATGCTATTGACTAATATAAAGTTGTACAAATCTGAATAATCAAGTAAAACTCTGAGGAAATCAAAGTGAAATATGAAAATCTTTGGATACAAATAAGTGGGGATATTTTTTTGGACTGCAGTATATTTCCACATATCCAGTGAAGTGATATTTAAATGAAAGCATTGTTATTTGACTGAGTGAAATTTCTAAATAATCATCTTTTTGTTCTCTGTTAATGTGGGGCTATCCATCTATTCTAGTACGATATGTAATTTTAATGCCGGGCTGAGTAGCTCAGACCTTGGAGTGCTTGCCTTCTGAGCCCAACTGCAGGTAATTAATAGATATTTAAGAATTAAACGTTAGGCCTTCCCCTAAAGTACCATTTGACTTAGCGTGAATAAATTACTTATAGCTAGATTGTAGTGCCTCATTCCCCGACTTAACATATCAATCATCACTCCCTCTTGTCTTATTCTCCAAGAGATCATTCCTTTACGATGTTATTCTTTTTTTAAATTCATCTTCACAATTTTCCTTGTCAAAACGGAATCATGACTAAAACCATTGACAGTGTTCGTGACTGAACCTTATTTCCATGTTAGCAATGTTTGGCGTTGATATGGACGAAGCAACAAAAGTCTAAATTCATGAATTCTATTATCATAATCAGTACGGTAAAACTGTATAAGACATAAATGATCGGAAATTGTTTTCTCTATAACTTTTGTTATGTAGTACAGTACTTTTCGATGGGACCAATACCCATTTTTTTGCATGTCATCTTCTCCCCAGAGAGTAAGTCGTATGTGTACCAATTTTGCTTGAGAGCTATCTATGCTTGAGCATACACGCATACATGCATAATCTTGGTTATATTGGACATTCTGACTATGGCTGAACTATGACTCAAACGGCATCAGTATTGTCAGTTCCTCTCGGGGTCCTTAAAAATTATGGATTCAACATTAATATCTGGGTGCTAGGGGTGTCTTTCCCTCAAAGTTGTTTTATTTTTCAGATAGTAAGTCATATGTGAACCAAGTTTGGTTGAGAGCTATGCTGGAACATACATTCTTTCATCCGTAATCTCGATCATTCTGGACATATTCTTTTCCACTCCTTCTCACTGCCCTGCCATTGGGGCTGATCTTGGACTTAAATTATATCTGTAGTGTGACTGTTCACCTTAGCGGCCGCCAAAACTATGGATTCTACATTACTATAGGTTGCTTTCTATTGTTTTTATACTTGACCTCCTTTCCATCCCGAACCAAAGGAGTCCTATGAATGACTTACACAAGAGTATATTTTTTCCAGATAGTAAGTAATACATGTACCAGGTTTTGTTGGCAGGTACATGTGTAATCTCACTGCTGTAGAATCCTGGAGCTAACGTTGCCATGGTTACGGCAGTTCATTTCTTTATCCGATTCCTAGAGCAGGGAATATATGCTTCGCTGATGATACTGCACTCATTGCAGGAAGTGGATAAGAACTTGATGAATTTCTCTGGAGTGAAAATCATTAGTTCAGATTTTGCTCTAGAAATGAACATGAATGGGACCAAATTAATGGTCATCAACTGACAATGTCAAATCCCAATCCAATGCCTGAAGGTCTGGAGTTGGTGAATGATTGTGTATATCTGGGTTCCATAATCAGTGACATGGGAAACTGTGATAAAGAAATAAAACTGCTGCACTGGTTAAACTTATAAAGATCTGGCAGAACCGGGCATTATCCAAAACAGCGAAAATACGATTGATGGAATCTCTGGTGTTTTCTGTTTTCTTGTGTGGTTGTGAGACCTGGACTGTGAACACTAGTGACACTTTTGAGATGTGGTTTTGCCAGAGAGTGCTCTATATACCATGGACAGAAAGAAGTACAGATGCCTCCATTATAGAAGAACTGGGCATCACCAAACCTTTATCATCCCGCGTTAGTGAAAATTATCTGCAGTTCCTGGGACACATTTGGAGGAGAGGAAGAGATAATTTAGAAAAGACCATTCTGCAAGGCAAAATTGAAGGCACCAGACCACGAGGCTGAACAACAAGTAGATGGTTGGACCAAGCAAGGAAGATCACTAGTCTACCTTTTAACAATATCTTAAGAAGAGCTGAAGACTACTCAAGATGGAAAAATCTTGTTAAGTTTGCAGTTACTAATGAAGTGAAGAAATGAGGTCACAATGCTCAGCACTGAATAAATCTACTGCTGATGATGATGAGAGCAGGGGTAGTATGGTGCCAGTATCTCCATAACGGTTAGTTTTAGGGCCTTAAAACATGGCTTTTGGGCCCATAGTGCTTACCAAGTTTTGTTCTTTGTGTCAAAGGGCTTAAAATGAGCTTTGTCTTGTCCTTGTACGACAAATTCGATATTTCGCCTACATTAGCCTATTATTCTTATATCTTCCCCGTCGACCCCCCCCCCCCCCTCCCCCGAATTGTTTTGAAAATAAAATACAGCCCATGTCCCTGAGGGGTAATGTATATTTACATCAGTAAAATATATTGTGGAATCAGTCTGGTAGTTCCTGAGATTAGCCATTACATACAAACAAAGTTTACCTCTTTATATTTTAGTATAGATTAATGCATATTCGAATGAGGATGCTCTGTGAAAGCAAAAACAGTCTAAACTCTGTAAATAATTCATTCTCATTTTTAATACATTGTCAGAGAATTTAAATTAGAAACTCCACCATCCCTCATTATTCCATTTATTATTGACAGTTGAGCGTAATTTGGCTCTCTTGTAATAATTACCAGTTCCAAGGCATTGTTTGAAATAACGTCCCATTTAACTTCATCTTCTTGGATGGTTTTAACATGCTGCACATAGTCTGCCAATGACATTGCCATAATACTTTCAATAGCTTTGCAAAATGATTTCTCTGTGTCTTCGATTTTGAAAATAGCTTTTCTTTCTGCCATGAATCCCTTAATCTGCGCCCATACAAGTTGTGTCAGATTATACTGACAATGATATGGCAGCAAGCATATAACCCTGTGGTCACGCCGTTGGCTACGCTATAGTACAAGGCCTTGAAATGCACTCGTGGAAACGGGTTGCTTCCTAGTTCACCATTCATCCGCTAGGATCGCGGTCTTGTCCCCATGTATTCGCATGGCCGTATATGTCAATAAGTAAAGTATATCCTAAATAAAAAGAACTGAATGTTTTTGCGTGTATTGACAGTACTTTATTTATAGAGCGGTGCTGCATTGGCTTGGATATGTCATTGAAGTTTCAAAACTTTCCTTCTGAGGGGCTTCTTATCAAGTTTCAAAACTTTCTCCCTACTACTTGAGTGGCTCAAAGCAATGTTGTCTAACAGAGGTCTCAGAAATGTTCACAGTAAAAAAAGAGGTGGTTTGTCGCCTTTACACTTTCCATACTTAATTTCACTGTTGAACATGTCTTTCGAAAAAATAAACGTACACCTTTTAGTAATTCTCTTTGGGACAAATACTGCGTAGCGGAAGTGACAAATTCCGTCGTTCACTGCAGAAGTGCCACAGACGATTTTCGGTATCTGAGAGCTCCTCGATCTTGAAAACGAATAAGACACAATGTTGGACTTTGAGTAGCTGGAGAACAGATATGTTCTAAACAACCTTTATAGTCTGTTTTTCCTTTTGCCACACGAACCATAATGTCATTGTATTCCGCTTGGCGTCTTAGGTAGCTGAAGAAGAGTTCGATGACATAGATCGTTAGGTTCGTCATCAATGCATAATGCAAATGTATACTTATGAGGTATTTTACGCAGGCCACAATGGACTGGGTAGTCAAGATCTATGCCTGATACATTTCTCTCATGATTCTTTTTTACTTTCTCTGAATGCATTTTAAGTTTCTTAATATATGACAGGAAATCATTAATTAACCAACTGAGGAGTTCATCTTCAGTACTAAAAGATGCTTTTTTTTTTTTTTTTTTTTTTGCTAGTGACTTTACATCGCACCGACTTAGATAGGTATTATGGCGACGATGGGATAGGAAAGGCCTACGAGTTGAAAGGAAGTGGCCGTGGCCTTAATTAAAGTACAGCCCCAGTATTTGCCTGGTGCCAAATGGGAAACCATGGAAAACCATCTTCAGGGCTGCCGAGTGGGATTCGAACCCACTATCTTCTGGATGCAAGCTCACAGCTGCGCGCCCCTAACCGTACGACCAACTCGCCCGGTTAAAAGATGCTCGTTTGTTCTCGTTCCTGAATATGTCCCATGTGAGGTGTTGCCGACGTTATGCGCATTGAACAATTTAATAAAATGCTCCATAAAACAAATGGCTTATTTTAAACTGTATTTTATGCTCTTGGGACAAAACCACCTCCGTACTTAACAAACCAGAGATTGTTTCAGGGGAAAACACAATATTTTTAGCTCTTGCTACATTCATTTTCGTGAAATTTGTTGGTCAAATTATTTTCCTCGTTGGTTTCCTAATTTAAGATTTCTGAGTTTGAAGATGCCTCTCAAATGATTGCCGGTCATGGTAGCATAGTTTAAAAAAAAGTCCAGTGACAAATTTTGGGATCGCCCAATTCTTATCACGTAACTCGGATCAAAACTTACTACTTCGATCAGCTTGAAGTCGTATCTCATGCGTAATACTTCCACTGTATAATGTTTCAAACATTGAACATTCACTGGAAACTTGTGAAACGAAATTCCACTACCTTTAATTTCTCGTGAATAAACCATGACTTGAACTGCGAATGCTTAACATCAGACAAATACATAACACATTCACAACCGAGTTAATGAACACGTTTAAAGGCGCGAGCCTGGTAGACAGGGAGCAAGATAGCGATCCTAGCGGCCCAGATTTGAACTTCAGTGTAACCACTTCCATAGTGTTTTATGGGCTCTATTTCCAGGCCTTGTATTATAACGTAGGCAACGGGTCACGCTCACGAGCGACAGCATCAAAGTCATAATATTCATCGGTCGACTTGTCCATTTTAACTAGTTGCAAAATCTCTGCATGCATATGTGAAAGCCGAGTGTATAATTGATGTACTGGATAGCCATGCTACAACATCAGTTATTTATAATGTCCACTACATTGGTATTATAAATTTACTCATACGGGACAAATATTTCTGGTTCTGTATGGGAATTAACATCTATGTCATCTGATGGCCAGGCAAGCATCAGTTTTTTTGGAAATGAGAGAAAGTGTCTTGTTGTGCATTGGCACTGCCGATACCTCCAAGTAGCCTACGCAGTAGCTTCCACGGTATGCACTAGCCATGCGTCTTGGTGAGTGTGCTATTTACCAACTGATGAGCCCAATTTAGCATACTGGGGCAAAATGCTGGCAACCAGAAATGAGTTAGCTTGAAAATTTATAATGTCCAATAACACACCAACTACATTGGTATTATAAATTTTCTCATTGGGAACAAATATTTCAGGTTCCCTATAGGAATCAACATCTATGTCATCTGATGATCAGGCGGGCATCAATTTTTGGAAATAAGACAAAGTCTCTCATAGTGCATTGGCACTGCCAGTGGCTCCAAGTAGCCCACGCACTGGCCTCCACGGTATGCACTAGCCGTGCATCTTAGTTGGTGTGCTATTTATCAACTCATGAGCCCAATTTAGCACACTGGGGCAAAACGCCAGCAACCAGGAATGAGTTAGCTCAATAATTTATAATGTCCAATAATGGGCCAACTACTTATGTGCCCATGTTGCAAGATTTTATTTATTATTGTTGTTAATTATATTTTTTCAATTAATTGATTTGATTAAAGTGGAACATTGTTCCAATTAAAAATATATTCTCAATATTGTCATTTATAGATTAAGAATTAAAATAGCCTCAAATAATTATAAGATACAGATTCTCATGATAATGATGATAACATGCTAATAATTGCCATGAATAACCGGTGAATGATTGAACCTGCACGCCCGTGAGTGGAATCCCATGGATCACTGTTGAATGAGGCCGAGGCAAGTCTATAACATTTCTTCAAACCCCAAATATAACTTATAATTGAATGCTTACTGTTTATGCACAGTGGAACATTGGATATTTCTAAATATATGTCCTAGTTTGCATTTATTAAAATATTTTTTAATATATATGTTTTGTCTTCATTTATTTTGAACTAAAACAAAAAAAACATTGTCCAACCTATAAAAATGGCATTTTAATTATTACTTGAAATTTTAGTTATCTGGCACCAATTTCCTCCCCTTTGTTCCAGTTAACAGAAGTTCTACAGAAATAATAAATGTTCTGGCCCATGTTTCAGTGCAAGGTCACCAGAAATAATTAACATTCCCAGCACCTTCTAGTACTTCCTTTGTTGTCTGAAATGGATCTGGAAATAGAAATCAAGGAGGAACCAGTCTGGCTTGAAGGAACAGAAAATATCTCAGTTGTAAGTATCATTCCATCTAATTTGATAGTGATTAGAAATTATCCCTTAGCAGTAGAATGTGATTGGCTTGTTACTGTCAGCATAACACATCTTATAACAAACACCATGTTAAAGACTGAGTTTCAGTGAAAGGTTTTGGGGAAGAAGCAAAATTTTTATCATCTTCCATTACTCTGTTGGTTAATTCAAGAACTGTATTTTTTTCATCTTCTGAATGTGTTGCTTGCACTTCAATGGATCATCATCTTGATGGGAAAAATGTCAGTCTGAAGAGCTCTGATGGTAGATGGTAGATGTGATCTGGTCTGGTCCAGTAGTGTTTGAAGATGTCAAAATATGCTGTTTTTCATGGCGGTTAAAGCTGTTGTTCCACTTCATATGTTGGTGAGTGACCAACGTTTCACCATCATTCCAGTAGGCTTTGTTAAAGCAGAGTGATAGCTGTGAGAAAGGCAAGGGAATTTATACTTGGCAGTCAATTTGCACTGTAAACGTTTTCCCCCTCGGGTAGTTCTGGTTTCTTCAGTCATTTTATAGCTTGATTTGAGATTTTAGGTAGCGGTTATTGCTCCTTTAAATTATTAACATGTTTTAATTTCTATGCCTTCTCTGGTTTTTATGTGGTGGAAGTGCCAGTTAGAGGCTAGTATCTTGGTATTATTTAAATGGATGGGATGTCTGTCTGTGTTTTCGGATAGGTTGATGTCGAGAGCTACGGGAAGTGTGTGTGTATCTCATGTGTTGCATCCCCCTTGCAGGTATGGATTGCACCATCGTCCTGATATAGACCCAACCACAGGCGCACAGTATTTTGTATACTCCTTCCCTTCACTGGTTTGATAAGATCACCTACCTTCAGTCATGATCTAAATGTGGTGTGTATCTCATGATAGGGAGATGTGGAGAATGCTGTCTGTTGAAGTGTTTTTATGTACAGTTTGATTACAACTTGTGAAATGTGAGCCTGTTGAGACTCCCTCCATCTCTTGGTAATACTGTCCATTCTTAAGGAACAGATGTCGTATAAGGGTTATCTAACATTTGGAAACTAGCACTGAGAGGTGAAGAACAGTGCTGGACTTCTCCAGATGACAGCACATTCACTGCATATACCAAACGTCAAGTACAACTTCTGATGCCTTTCCCTCTGCTATCTGTCTGCCTTGACAGAGCCAAACAGATATTGTTGAAACATCAGTCAATCACCAACTTAGGACACATTAAAATATACCGAAGCCCCACAGGCAACATCATTAGCTCCAGCCATCAAAGTCAAAGAAGCAAGATGCTGAAATATGCCAGCCCGTGTCAGAAGTTTTACTGATGTGTATGTGAACTATTGCATGACAAAATTGTAGCATCTCGGTGTCTTCAAAAACCACAAGGGTTAGTGGGATGTTATACTGTTACTAGTGACTGCTACAAATGGAAACTGTTGGAGCGCACCTCATTCCACATGGTGTAACTGCAATAAGAAATCTGTATGGTGTGAGAGTAAACAGCTGGAGTTTTTCTTACTTCACATGGCATAACCTCAGTACAATATTATGACATATGGTGTGAGGGTCATGAATCATTGATTAAACAACTAGTATAGTAAATTATCTCGTATGTGTTCAAGAAATTTGCTAATCTATGCAGGCACAATTTCAATACAAGTTTCAGTCACTACATCAGTTGTAAATCTCAATATTAGATTATATTTCTAGGATGGTGATCTCTGTTCGTTTAAAATATATGCGCCAAATTTTCTCACTGAATATTTTGCCTATAGTTATGTTACACCGTTTCGGTATTAAAATAAAACTCTTGTTTCCCACAGTCTGAACAATATTTTTACCACTGAATTTGATGTTGAGCTTACTTTCATCTCTGTCAGAAATTAAGCCCATTGGTGGATATGGTTTCAGTCCTATCTTCCTGCCAAATACAGCATTAGTTCATTTGTACCTTATTAGTGTGATATTGTACCGATGCTTCTCGGTAGGCTACTTTCCAAGCTGCTGGAAAAATGCCAATATCACACCATTACTTAAAGGTGGAGAGGAGTCAGTTATCACGAGTTATCACCCAATATCTGTTTTACCTGCTTTATCAGTTATTTGCGAAAGTGATTTTCCACCATTTGCTTTAATTTACCATTTCATACTGTACTGTGAAATGATCGGGGATGAAGGTATGAGATTCGCACTTAGGGGTGAACGGTCCTTATGGAGCAGGTACAGAGAGAGGTATATGCAGAATGAAATAATAGATGAGTTTACAAACTTAATTTATTCATCTCAATGAATTTGACGTGTATATCTCCTATTATTTCTGGCTTGAAATATTTGATTAAAGCAAAATATCTTATGAACGGATTATTTATCGTCTTGATATTTGAGATTAACCCAATCGCATCATTTGATGACCCTAGCTCACAAATGTTATTCGTGGCATATGAATCCAATGACGAGCTCAGCTCACGGTGATTCACTGCTGTATATCAATAATGCAGTTTAGTTACTAACTCATAGATGCCACTTGTAAATTCTGAGCTGAAGTTTAGACATGTGGCTTCGGTTATTTCCTACACTCCAGGTTATCACACATTTCTAGAACAAGAAATAAAATAATCTTTGTTCATATTATTTCGCTCACGTCAGTAGCGATCATTGCGTCAAGCAGATGTGTTGTTGTTGGAGAAGATGGAATACGAAACCTGATAGATAATGTTTTAGAGAGTGATCAATACGAAACCTGATAGATAATGTTTTAGAGAGTGATCATGAAGACATTCATGTTTGTGTTGACGAAATAGACCCTGAAGGTCTTAGTTCGAGTGATGCATGTAATAGTGCTGATGACACGTAAAGTGATACAAATGATGACGATGGGCCAAGTCTTTAAAAACGAGTTTGTACCTCAGCGCAGACTAACTTGAATGACTGGAACTGGACAGAAAGTGACAGTATCCCTGTTGTACATACGTTTAGTGAATCCAGCAGGGTTAATAATAATTTATTGAAAAGGTTTGATATGCAGGCACTATCTGAATTCACAGTTTTTTGTGAATACATGAACTTTTTGTTTGACAAAATATCTGACGAGACAAATGCTTATGCAGCAAGACAGTTGAGCAGTCCTGACCGAAAGAAAGTGAAAGACGATGACAAAGAGTTTGAGACTAAACCTGACGAAATTAGGGCATACTTTTCGTTAGTTATACTAATGTCACAACTGCGAAAATCTAGAATTCAGTTATAGTGGAGTAAAAGCAGGGGTATAGACACTCCGATTTTCCATGAAACCATGAGCAGGCACTGCCGGTGGCTCCAAGTGGCCTATGCAGTGGCTTCCACAGTATGCACTAGCCAGTGTCTTGGTGGGTGTACTATGTACCAACTTATGAGCCCAACATAGCACACGGGGGCAAAACGCTGGCAACCAGAAATTAGTTAGCTGGAAAATTGATAATGTCCAATAAAGGACCATTTATATTGGTATTATCATTATAATTTAACAATTTTTACATTTCGTTGACGATGAACGAGTCGATAGTAGTGACAAGCTCAGAAAGATTAGACCTATAATACAACGTTTCTGTTAATTACAAACCTTGTGCTCAATATATGTGAACCATTGTTAGGCTGAGGGCATATATTGTTTTTAGATAACTGGTATTCCTTCCCAGAAGACAAATGTAATTGGAACTGTTAGACAGAACCGAAAATATATGGCTTGTGATATCACTAAAACTAAAACTAAACTCACATGTGGATTGTATGAGACATGGGTTGCCAACAGTATATTATGTGTGAAGTGGAAATATAACAAGGATGTATGTTTTTCACCACTAAACACAAATCAGCTGACATGACGGGGACAGGCAAACTCGGACAAAAGAGAGGACAAACCCCTAGGGAGGAAGTGATAGAGCCCAAGTGTGGCCTTGAATACCAGAAGGGAATGGGTGGGGTTGACCTTCAGGATCAGGTGACAGCTCTGTTCACTCTCATGCGACGCACACTAAAAGGATATCGAAAAATATTCTTTTAACTCCTCGATATATGCATTTTCAATTCTTTCACTGTGTATCACAATATCACTGCTAACAAAAGGACGAGCTACGCTGACTTCAGAACTAGCATTGCAAAGCAGCTAATTGAAACTGTTAAGTTGCCGGAGTACTCTGTTCAGTGTCGATCTTCAGCGAGCACCACCCATACCAGATTACAAGCTAAATCATGAGCCCACTTTCCCATGCATATTCCCCCAACAGAGAAGAAAACAAAAGTCACAAAAAGGTGTGTTGTGTGCTACAGCCGGGGTAAGAGAAGTGAATATTGCTGGCTGTGCAAAAAGTGTGGTGTAGCACTTCACTTAGAAGAAAGTTTTGAGGTGTACCACACTTAGCAGACACACTAGAAAACGGCATTTGTAAGCTTATTCCTTCGTTATTATGCATGCAAATTTTCAGAAAGGAACCTTTACTGGTAGGTTTTGTATGATTTTTTAAATAATACTGTGCAGACGTCTGCCGTAGTGCAGTATTTTAATGCGTTTTCTCAGTGAACTGCTATGGTATTTAAATAGGATGCGAATGGGTTAAGTCATTGGTAGTGAATGTCTGTCATAATATCAGCGTTGCTTCCTATATTCTAACAATAAATGAATATTATTTCACTTCAAAAATCATTATTTTGTCATTTGTGATGTTCATAAAGTTCTTCCTAAAGTTTATCTAAATAATGAAAAAATGAAAATTATTTTGTTTCAAAACAAGTATTTCTTCAATTGGAAAATTTTATGAGCTTCTCCTAAAGTTTTTCTAAATAAATTAACACTTTGAAAAACACATCACAAAAATTAATGTTTAACACTTAGAGAATGTGGCTAGAGTAATATTATTTCCAATGAGCATCAGTTAATTGTTTGTAGAACTGCCAACAAAATCACTGATTCTAATGTTCCACTTATAAGAAAGTTAGTCTGGTGGAATCTTTAGATGGTTTGAAATGCACTCATATCACTTGTATACTCTGGAACTCAGGATTGGAATGTAGAGGGATGCGGTTCAGTGAACAGCAAGTTAAAACCATAGGCAGCCGGTGTTGTGATGTCATCCCCGTGGTACCATGTTCAACTCCCACATAGAAACCATGTTCCAAATCCCGCGTAGAGACCACGTTCCGTATCCCGCGTCAAAACCACGTTCCAGCTCGCATATTGACTTGAGATAACAGCAGGTAGATATGATAATTTAAGAAAATAGGCACTCGGTCAGGATTTCATGTGTTATTGTTAGATTTATGAACACGATAACGTCCAAGTGACTAAAATGATTTGTGAGTGTCCTATCTAGCATAACTCATATTTGAAAATCGTAAGATAGGCACAGTATTTTATTAAATGCATTCGTACAGTGTCTAACCACTGGCAGTGAAATTATTAAAGCTCATTTGATTGGAATCACTGTCTGTATGAAAGCACAGTTCTTATATATTTACAAGTATTTCACATGAAGACCGAAAGTTTATTCACAATAGCGTAATGTTCTGACTCGTGAATATTTACAAGTTCCGATAGCCATAGTTTTATAAAGCATTGAATGCAGCACAATCTTACAATCGCGATGAAAGTTTAGCCTGCTAAACGTTCAATAAACTGTCATTAAACGTGTATTTCAGTTACTGTTATGAAATCATTTGTTTCAATAGACTGAGTGTTTAATTAGTCAATCAGAAAATTGTCTTAATATGCACACGTCTATCAACCATGAATGTGCCAAGTTAATTTAACTCTTAAGATGAGTACAAGTTTTAACAATTTAAGTTCACTCGAGTTGTAGTTCAAATATGAAGTTCTGTTAAGTGAGTTAATGTCACACGTTCTTTTAAATTATGAGAAATATCGTAGTGATTGAAAGTTTCTAAGTTCAAGATGAGCACTTGTATTTTAAGTTCGTTGAAGATAGTTACCCTAGAGTTGTACTTCGCGACGACTTTGTTTGAATCTCGGCGTATACATTCGCGTACATCAGCATGTTTGCACATTAGCTGCGAGTTGAGAACTGTTTTCTACTCGGAAAATCCTGGCTCTTTTAAATGATTCTGCCGGGTTTGACTTCCTCCCCTCTTGGCGGAATTGAGTTTCTTTATAGTGGAATTATTAGCAAGTCCCGAGGCCAATTTTTATGAAATTTGATTATGTTGGCCTTTAAGTAACGGGCTACAAGATGGTATATTTCAATCATTGATATCTCATCAGGATCAAAAGCAAGCAGAATATGTTCTAGAAGTTTCCATATCACCATGTGCTGTGCACGTGATAGGTGCGTCACTTCTAGGTGATCTTTAAGTGTAGAGCTTGTGACGTAGTTTGCTCGCTAAATGCATGCCCGCGCTGTTACTTTGGGGTTCCTTGCATACAAACTTCATGCCAGGGCCATGCCGTTGCAGTACTTGACATTGAATAAAATAATGTTCCAGTCCATAAACGGTTCCTGGTACAATACACAACCTCCAGCCTATTGTTATCATAATGTCCTTCAATGTTATAAATCATGCACTACTGTTACAAACATTTTATGAAGATTTAACCTGTATGCGAGATAGTGTACAGAGCATTTTCATTGAAAATTACAGCAGCTGTTCCCTGATGGATGCAGATTTTCACCCACTGCCACTACCTCTAACAACACATTGTCCTAGGTCTCCTCCTTTCTTTTCCCCCCTTTTTATTGATGGTCTCGTCAATACTCTTTCTCCAAATCCATTCAAAATTCTTCTCCTTGCAGATGATTTGTAGAATATTAAGCAAAAAATGAACTTAAGTGCATTACATACCATCTTAAGGACACTGGGAATTTTTTGTCATTAAAATATGTTGTCATTTTAATTCCATTTAGTCCTCACTATTTCAAGATATCTCAATGAAATTTCATAATCATAGCTGGAGACCCTTACCAAACAAGATTATGTCAATAAGATACCATACATTTTAAATGTCTTTTAGGAGAGAGATTTTTTTCACTTCCTTATGAAAACATTTAGAAGCGTTTGTCTACCAATTAGGTACACTTTTCTCAGAAACTAGTGGTCAGATTCCAGAAAAATTTTAATACATGATTTCTAAGACACTGCTTGATATAGTGGGTGAAATATAAAGTTACAATCTTCCTCCTTACATTTTAAAAATAAAATTGTTGACATACATGAAATTTTTTTACAAAATTTTGAGTAACATTAAATTTTTTCTGGACACTGTTCTGCATATAATCACCATATCTTTCACCAGCTGTTGTACTGAATCCTCTTAATAACTACAAAAAAATCAGACCCGTATGAAAAATAGGGCTTGAGAAAAGTGTACCTAAATAAAGAAAATATCAACTTTTGGAAAAACATAAAAAACAAAAACCATGTCAATTTAGCACATACCAGTTGTGTTAAAACTCCCCAGGACCATACTTATCATCTTTCCTGGCCTCCTCATCTTCTTTCCTCTTTTTGTCTGCCCTCTTTTTCAACCTAGCTTCCTTGGTCATCTGCTGAACCGTTTTTTCAGCTTCCATGACTCGCTGCAAGTCTATCTTCTGGAGGGCACTCTTCATGTTCTTCCCTCGTTTGATGCCAAGCTTCTCCATAACTTGCAGTCTTTTAACACTTCCATTGTTAAAGCTTTTAACAGCATCAAATACTGCAAGTTTTAAAGTTTTTATACCTATGAAAACAGTTTTGGGCTTCTGGCTATGACCATGTAAACATTTAGCCAGCAGCTTTGAATCACAGAGTTCTCTGTACACAGGCTTCATTTCTGACGGAACTGCTTGAGGTAATGTGTGCTTATGGAAAAGGTGTCGCCTGTTACCTGTGCCTTTTGGTACCCACACCAAGAGTCAGCACCTTTTGGGTAAAGTTCATGGTGGCACTAACAGGTACATTCATAGAGTATTCCATTATTTCACTACAATTGGCTCTGTATCCTTTAGTGGCAACACGGGAACAATAGTTTCTCTTCCCAAATTTCTTAATTCTGCCCATACTCGTAAACTAGGTGCATAATATAAGAGCAAAACTAATAAAAACACGTTGCTTTCATTAACTTTCTCAACAAAACGCACCTCATGTAAACATACATGTGAAAGGCGGGAAATACGCTGTTCATTTGTTTTTGTGGCCTTCATAACTACTCCTGAGTGGCTAGAGATACCAACTTATCAGTTGACATTTACCACAGACTCGTAAATAAAGAGAATTGTTCCAACTGCACCAGATCATTACAAGCTTGAAAGGAGTGCGTAGCTGTACAGTCGCCGTATTTAAAAGACTGATTTGGGGACTTTAAATTGTGATAATGAAAAAAATAATTATATCAGCATATAGAGCACACTCCAAGGAATTATATCACATCAAAAAATAAAATTCAAATTATTGACCACAAAACACTTCCCGGTGTCCTTCTATCTCATCCCGCCAAGTGTTCCACCATTTCATTCACACTTCGTAAATCACCCATACTACATTAATATCACACGCTGAACCAATTGTTGATAGTCAGAAACATTTGGGAGTACATTATGATAGTAAACTGATGTTTATTTCCCACACACATATATAGGGTCACCTCACATCAGTCAGTAACTACTGATCTGCATTTAGGGCAGTGGCCTAGATGGCAGATCCCTATCTGTTGCTTTCCTAACGTTTTCTTAAATTATTTCAAAGAAATTGGAAATTTAATGAACATTCCCATCGGTAAGTTATTCCAATTCCTAACTACCCTTCCTAGAAAAAAATATTTGCCCCAATTTCTCCACTTGAATTCCAACTTTATCTTCATATTGTGATCTTTCCTACTTTTAAAGACACCACTCAAACTAATTAGTATACTGTCATTTCATGCATCTCTCCAGTGAGAGGTTGGAACATACCGCTTAAGAAACTGTTAGGTTTCTTAATTTTGTTTCTTAATTTTAACTGTATTAATATGGATCTATATGATGAAGTCAAGCAGCTCATCTCCTCTCTCCCAAGTCTTCCCAGCCCAAACTTTGAACAGTTTTGTAACTCTACTCTTCTGTCAGAAATCACCCAGAACAATCTAGTTGCTTTTCTCCCAGTTCTCGAATCAAGTAATCATGGTGAGAGTCCCATACACTGGAACCATAGTCTGGTTGGGATCTTACCAGAGACACACCCTCTCCTTAACATCCTTACTAAAACTTCTAAACATCCTCATAACCATGTGCAGAGATCCGTGCCCTTAATTTACAATCCCATCTATGTGATTATCCCAATGAAGATCCTTCCTTAAATTAATACCTAGGTACTTACAATGATACCTATAAGGAACTTGCACCCCATCAACACAATAATTAAAACTCAGAGGACTTTTCCTATTTGTGAAACTCACAACCTGACTTTTAACCCCATTTTTCATCATACCATTCATTGTGTAATGTCCATCTCAGAACATTATCGAGGTCATTTTGCATTTGCTCACAATCTTGTAATTTATTTATTACCGTATACAAAATATCATCATCCACAAAAAGCCTCAACTCTGATTGCAGTTCTTCAGTCATATCATTTATATATGTAAGAAAACTTAAAGGTCCAATAATACTGCCTTGAGGAATTTCCCTCGTAATTATTACAGAGTCAGATAAAGCTTCACCTACTCTATTTCTCTGAGGTCTATTTTCTAGAAATAGAGTATATTCAGTCACTCTGCTATATCTTGCTGGAATCCTACAAGTTCTGCTTCAGTGGAATAACCTTCCCTAAACCCGAACTGCTTTCTGTCGAACCAGTTATTAATTTTGCAAACATGTTTAATATATTCAGAAAGAATGTTTTCCCAAAGCTGATGGCCTGTAATTTTCAGCTTTATGTCTATTACTCTTTCCTTTATACACAGTGGCTACTATAGCAATTCTCCATTCATTTCTTATAGTTCCTTCATGAAAATAATAATCAAATAATAGCTTCAGATATGGCTTTGTGTTTAGTATATCCCTGGAAGTCTTATCAATGCCAGCTGCTTTTCTGTTTCTGAACTTTTATATCTTATTGTAAATGTTATTTTTATCAGAAGTTAATTTTTATACTTCTTTCATGTTTGTGGGTTACTGTAGTCACGTGCTAGTTCGTGAACCATGGGCAATGGCTGAATGGCCTAGTAAGTGGTCCTAAGAGTCGGGATACCAGTTGCTATGGAATGGGAATGGGCATCTCGGTCATATTCTGAGTCCTGGCCGTCCTTGTGCTCAGGCGGCTAGGACTATACAATTCACCGGTGGTCCATAACCCGTTAGAGGAGAGATCCTCACTTGGACTATGTGCAAGTAGGGTAGCATCCTGCATCATGAATCTACCGAGCTCAGAACATTTTAAGCAAGCCTCGGACCTATGGGAGTAATGGAGTACCACTCCAATTTGACAGGCAAGGGACTCCTTGGAAACAACTTGTCGAACGAAATAGAATTTGATGGGGAACTATCAATATTAATGGGGCTTATGGAAGAAAGAAAGTAGAACTGGCTGAGTCAGCAACGAGGATGCATCTTGATGTGCTAGGAGTAAGTGATATTCGGGTAATGGGAGATAACGAGGAAGAGATAGGAGATTATAAAGTGTACTTGACGGGTGTTAGAAAAGGAAGGGCAAAGTCTAAGGTAGGGCTCTTTATCAGGAATACCATTGCACACAACATAGTTTCTGTTAGGCACGTAAATGAGCGAATGATGTGGGTAGCTTTGTCAGTTGGAGGAATTAGGACTAGAATTGTGTCCGTGTATTCACCATGTGTGGGTGCAGATGAGGATGAAGTTGACAAGTTTTATGAAGCATTCAGTGACATCGTGGTCAGGGTCAACAGCAAGGATAGAATAGTGCTAATGGGCGATTTCAATGCGAGAGTTGGGAATAGAACTGAAGGATACGAAAGGGTGATTGGTAAATGTGGGGAAGATATGGAAGCTAATGGGAATGGGAAGCATTTGCTGGACTTCTGTGCTAGTATGGGGTTAGCTGTTATGAATACATTCTTCAAGCATAAGGCTATTCACCGCTACACATGGGAGGCTAGGGGTACCAGATCCATAATAGACTATATCTTAACAGACTTCGAATTCAGGAAATCTGTTAGGAATGTATGAGTTTTCCGGGGATTTTTCGATGATACAGACCACTATATGATCTGTAGTGAACTAAGTATCTCTAGCCCTAGGGTAAATAAAGTGAAATCTGTCTGCAAACGAATAACGGTAGAAAATCTCCAAGACGAGGAAATTAGACAGGAGTACATGGATATGATTAGTGAGAATTTTTGAACAGTAGGCAGTAAGCAGGTTCAGGATATAGAAAGTGAATGGGTGGCATACAGGGATGCTGTAGTAGAAATAGCAAGGGAATGCCTAGGAACAACTGTGTGTAAAGACGGGAAAAGGCGAACATATTGGTGGAATGTTGAAGTGAGAGCAGCTTGTAAACGTAAAAAGAAGGCTTATCAGAAATGGCTCCGAACAAGGGCCGAGGCAGGCAGGGAGCTGTATGTAGATGAAAGAAACAGAGCGAAACAAATAGTTGTTGAATCCAAAAAGAAGTCATGGGAAGATTTTGGTAATAACCTGGAAAGGCTAGGTCAAGCAGAAGGGAAACCTTTCTGGACAGTAATAAAGAATCTTAGGAAGGGAGGGAAAAAGGAAATGAACAGTGTTTTGAGTAATTCAGGTGAACTCATAATAGATCCCAGGGAATCACTGGAGAGGTGGAGGGAATATTTTGAACATCATCTCAATGTAAAAGGAAATAATCCTGGTGGTGTTGTGAACAGCCAAGCTCATGGGGAGGAAGAAAATGATGTTGGTGAAATTATGCTTGAGGAAATGGAAAGGATGGTAAATAAACTCCATTGTCATAAGGCAGCAGGAATAGATGAAATTAGACCTGAAATGGTGAAGTATAGTGGGAAGGCAGGGATAAAATGGCTTCACAGAGTAGTAAAATTAGCATGGAGTGTTGGTAAGGTACCTTCAGATTGGGCAAAAGCAGTAATTGTGCTTATCTATAATCAAGGGAACAGGAAGGATTGCAACAACTATCAAGGTATCCCATTGATCAGTATACCAGGAAAAGTATTCACTGGCATCTTGGAATGGAGGGTGCGATCAGTCGTTGAGAGGAAGGTGGATGAAAACCAGTGTGGTTTCAGACCACAGAGAGGTTGTCAGGATCAGATTTTCAGTATGCACCAGGTAATTGAAAAATACTACGAGAGGAATAGGCAGTTGTGTTTATGTTTCGTAGATCGAGAAAACATATGACAGGGTACCGAGGGAAAAGATGTTCACCATACTGGAGGACCATGGAATTAAAGGCAGATTATTAAAAGCAATCAAAGGCATTTATGTTGACAATTGGGCTTCAGTGAGAATTGATGGTAAAATGAGTTCTTGGTTCAGGGTACTTACAGAGGTTAGACAAGGCTGTAATCTTTCACCTTTGCTGTTCGTAGTTTACATGGATCATCTGCTGAAAGGTATTAAATGGCAGGGAGGGATTCAGTTAGGTGGAAATGTAGTAAGCAATCTGGCCTATGCTGACGACTTTGTCTTAATGGCAGATTGTGCCGAAAGCCTACAGTCTAATATCCTGGAACTTGAAAATAGGTGCAATGAGTTTGGTATGAAAATTATCCTCTCGAAGACTAAATTGATGTCAGTAGGTAAGAAATTCAACAGAATTGAATGTCAGATTGGTGATACAAAGCTAGAATAGGTCGATAGTTTCAAGTATTTAGGTTGTGTGTTCTCCCAGGATGGTAATATAGTAAGTGAGATTGAATCAAGGTGTCATAAAGGTAAATGCAGTTAGCTCACAGCTGCGATCAACAGTATTCTGTAAGAAGGAAGTGAGCCCCCAGACGAAACTATCTTTACATCGGTCTGTTTTCAGACCAACTTTGCTTTGCGGGAGCAAAAGCTGGGTGGACTCAGGATAGCTTATTCATAAGTTAGAACAAACAGGCATGAAAGTAGCAAGAATGATTGCTGGAACAAACAGGTGGGAACAATGGCAGGAGGGTACTCGGAATGAGGCAATAAAGGCTAATTTTGGAATGAATTCGATGGATGAAGCTGTACGCATAAACCGGCTTCGGTCGTGGGGTCATGTGAGGCGAATGGAGGATGATAAGTTACCTAGGAGAATAATGGACTCTGCTATGGAGGGTAAGAGAAATAGAGGTAGACCAAGACGATGATGGTTAGACTCAGTTTCTAACGATTTAAAGATAAGAGGTATAGAACTAAATGAGGCCACAACACTAGTTGCAAATCGAGGATTGCGGCGACATTTAGTAAATTCACAGAGGCTTGCAGACTGAACGCCGAAAAGCATAACAGTCTATAACGATAATGTGTGTATGTATTTACTATTAGTCATCTCCTCTAGCTGCACATTATTCCTCTAACCAACTATCTTTACATACTGCTGACTGAGTACTTCTGCCTTTTGAAGATCCTCACATACATACTCTGCTTGTTCATTAATTGTTCCTGGAATATCCTTCTTGGATCCTGTTTCTGCCCTTAAGTACCTATATATAACCTTCCATTTTTCACTCAAATTTGTATGACTGCCAATTATGCTTGCCATCATGTTACCCTTAGCTGACTTCTTTGCTAGATTCAACTTCCTAGTAAGTTCCTTCAATTTCTCCTTACTCCCACAGCCATTTCTAACTCTATTTCTTTCCAGTCTGCATCTTTTTCTTAGTCTCTTTACTTCTCTAATATAATATAGTTGCTGTTCTGTTTAGTGTACAAGCTTTTTGAGATCACAGATGAACTGTGAATGCCATCAGAGCAATATGTTTTTCCTATGATATACTGGTGGCCGAATACACTCCTCTCCAGTCTGGTCCATTTCATCACTTTGAGATCTCAGCCTGCTTGACCAGGCACAATAATCAGAACCAGTGTCCCTGGGGGTCGCAACATTTTTAGTGAAGGCTCTCTACCATATTTTCTACTCCCTCCTTCCTTTCTCTTATCCAAGGGTCCATCTCGATATGTATCTCAGTCATATATAACTAGCAGTTTCCCGCTGGCTCCGCCCGCAATGTATAAAGTATGGTGTTGTTCGTTACTATCCTCACGGATGTATTTGTAAAGTTTCAAGTTAATGAAATTAAGCACATGATCTGCTGTGGTAATAGAACGAAACATTATGTCAACAAAACACTTGAAAATACATCACACAAAGAAATTGAATTAAACATTCCTTGGAACAACACTACGCGCCGAACTGTTAAAAAGTCCTTCAAAGATCTTCGTCGTGGAGACAAATGTACTCAGAACTTTTCTCAGAATCCATCAATTTAAGCAGTTAGAAAGTGCATGATCCACTGAGTGTTTTAAAACCAAAATGAACTGTGTACCTCAATTAGAACGAAAGATATGATTGCTTCAATGAGAAAAATATGTTGATGAAATGAGACATCAAATTGAATGTGCACTCATAACATTCCTCAGAATCAACCAATTTGAATAGTTAAGATCTGAAATGAAACAGCTTGATCCACTGAGTGTTCTTAGGTCAAAATGTACTCTGTACCTCAATTAGAGCCAAAGATATGATAGCTTCAAAGAGACAAAAAATGGAAAAAGCAAATAATTTGATGAAGGCAAAAGTTAAGTGATTTATAGTGCCTGATGACAAATCTGTGCATGAATACCTTTCAGTTAAAAAAAATGAAGGAAATCAACCCGATAAAATGGCCGTATTGACTGACTCTAGTTTTCATCAATTTTTTTTTTTTTTTTTGTGCCTTTGCTGGTGGACCTAGTGTTTACAGTGCACTATGTCTTCTGGTATAGGCTAGAGCAATTTTGTTACTTTCATTGATCTGTCTCTGTCTTATACTTGGCTTTGACAATATGAAAGTGACTGAGGTATGAGCGATGCTAGTAATGCCATTCCTTATGCAGCCAGTCCCTGCTATGAATGGTGTGAAACTATTGCTCATAGGGTCGGTTGGTGCATGCATTTCGGTGGGCTTGGCAGACTGATATGTAATAGCAACTTCTGGCTCAGTGAGGAAAGCAACGGGAAACTACCTCACTCCTTATTTCCCTAGTACGCCTCTTCAGTGATGCCTAGGCCATCTATGATGGCTGATGGTGGAGCTGTTGAGGATCAAACCAGCCTTCGGGCTGATGACTAAACAAACAAAACATAGATGATTTATCTCTCAACAGGAACCTAAGATTTCTCCCAATCTTGCTCTTCCATCTGTTATGGTATTTCTGACAATAACATAGCATCATTCTTTTTTCTTCTGATTCTTCCATGATCTTCCATTCTCTCTCTCTTCTACTGTATTTACATGAATTTTCCTTTGTTTAAGTGATTGTTTACGTAAATATGCAAAATTGTTATAACTACTGTACGTAATATCTTTGTGATTCAGTGCTATGCTGTCTCTGATCCTCAATAAATAAATTAATTAATCAATAGACTAAGCATCTCATTCTCTTTTAATGATCTCCCTTTCATCACATAGTGCCTAACATATTTTCATGTACATAGTCATTCTTAGAGAGCATATGATGCATAAGGTTTAACACGGTCTTCATAATTACTACTAAAATTTGTTTTTCATTGTAGAGATAGATGTTGAATTGTTCCGTAGTTGCTATACCTTGGATGGTGGAATGTTTAAGCACCAAAGAACAGGAAAAGTTCAAAACTTCTATTGCATTATAACTGAACAAATATTTACGATAATAGGAACATAGCATGCGAACATTTATTTATTCTTACCAAATCTGCCTTTTTCTTTCTAATGAATTTTGGACTACAATATCTGTGTTCATACTTTTGATCATTTATTTTACAGAAACTGGTATTCAGTGGAAAGAATATCGTCCTGTTTTTTGTAACAAGAAATAATGTATTCTATGTTACACTTTGCTTTATATTCCGTTAACATTTAATATCTCAACCATAGAGTTGCATTGAATCAGATTGCAGCAGTAATTTAGCTGAAATTCTCTGTAACCTTCTCATTCATTTCTAGGATTCATACATAAATGGCTCTGTTGGTAATGGCAGCATTGCAAAGGATGAACCTCAGACTTCAATCATTCCAAAGGTAGAGAATGATGCTTTAGACCCTACAACTGAAGATGATTTAACAACAGTAAGTTCATTCTACCTATTTCTTCTTTGTTTTCCAAACAGATTTTATTTTTCACTTTGATTATTTAGAATAATTCTCCTTATTTCAGAATACTGTTTTCAACTGATATTGACGTAGGTCACCTTACATTGAATGGAAGACTATCCATTTTTGCTGATGACACTGATATTTTCTATGCAGGTTCTAGCAATCATCAACTTCAACAAAATATACAGCAGGATATTTGATTACTTGAAACATGTCTTGATTCCAACCAATTCTTCTTATTTTCCTACCACTTTTCCCACACATGTGGGGTTGCGGGTTCAAACTGTGTCTCACATGTGGATTTGGCCCTGTTTTTCAGCTGGATGCTCTTACTGATGCCAATCCTATATGAAGGGATGTAATTACTATGCATGTTTCTTTGTTGGTTGGTAGTGTAGTATTTTGTCTGAATATGAAGATGAGAGTTTTGGGACAGCCACAAACACCCAGTCCCCGAGCCAGAAGAATTAATCAAAAGTGATTAAAATCCTTGTCCTGGCTGGAAATTGAACCCGGGACCCTCTGACCATTCCACCAACGAGTCGGATATCTTAATTCCAACCGATTAATGTAACAAAAACAATTACGTAATTTTTCACAAATCTTTATATCCATGAAATCTGGATATAAACCTGCTTTTCTTCAATCGTAGAGGAATCAGAATGCATAATACTGACTCAGACTAAAGATTTGTATAAGCATTATAATATATTATCACTTACAAATCTCTGCATAAATGCTTCTATAATTGAATCCTCTAGATTCAAAACCCCTTAAAGACCATTAAAAAAAAAAATTGAAATAAGCATAGCAGTAGATTTTCAAGGATGAATTTGATCGGTTGGTGAACCTCTGAGCCTGAAAACTCGGTAAGTTACACAGAACAAGCTACCTGAAAATCACTGTTAAATTCAAAATCCTCTATATCTACCACCAGTTACGTTCAAAAGCCTCTACGCGTATCACCAATGAGAAATTTCAGATATATTGAGGAATAAGAATGACGTCACTTGTTTAGCAGTGCAGCCAAATCTTGCGATCTTCTCTTAACTACAGATTTTCGTATGCTAATGGAGCCAAATGAAGACAAAACAGTATGATTGTCAGAGGATAATTTGAACGTATTCACAGGGATTTCGATTAGAGTAAAAGGCTTAATCACTGGAGAAAGGACAAGTTGTCCATTGTTTCTACCTCGGACAGGAGAATTCTAAAGCAGTATGTTAGCAATATGCGTTACTCTGATAGTAGATGGCTTCCTAGTGCATTAAGGAGAAAGCGATTTGTTGTCCATATCCTTGGCATCATTTATTGAAAAATGAGGGACGAAACTTTTCTTGTTGCTAAAGCAACTCCAGGAAGAGGGCAAAAAAGGTTGAGGCAAATGGATACTTGGAAAAGGTCTAGGGAAAAGCGAGAAAGGTGAATAATATTTAGCGATTAAAGTATTATTGAAGTGCTTATAGTTACATTGTTGACTGTGATTTAGAAGTTTGTGTTCATGATTACTAGGCCAGGAATGCAAAACAGTTGTATAAAATGTGATTCAGTGATCTTATACTGTTTAACATCATTTTCGTGACAAGAGCTGGAGTAAAGTGAGTTAGTTTCAAAGTGCTCCATATCCAGTAGTATTCATGACTATGAGTTTCAAAATCCCCTAAGTTTATATTTAACACTGATTTTACTGCATTTTATTATCTCTTCATGCATTTTATATAACTTATAATTGCTTCTGGATCCTCTTTGCGTGTTTAGATAACACAAATTTTTCAATGCCGGGCTGAGTGGCTCAGACAGTTGAGGCGTTGGCCTTCTGACCCCAACTTGGCAGGTTCGATCCTGGCTCAGTCCGGTGATATTTGAAGGTGCTCAAATACGTCGGCCTCATGTCGGTAGATTTACTGGCACGTAAAAGAACTGCGGGACTAAATTCCGGCACCTCAGCGTCTCCGAAAACCGTAAAAAGTAGTTAGTGGGACGTAAAGCAAATAACATTTCAAGAATAACCTGTCAAGAAAAAGTCACTTCCTGAACAATTTATAGATGTGGATGTAGAGGATTTTGAATGTAGAGGATTTAATTATGTTCTATATAATTCAAAACTAAGTAGTCTGCTCAAACTGATCAATAATTACCAATTCACAGATTCTTAATTGTGAAACAGGACTTATTTATAACATTCACTGCAGTCAGATTCATTCTACTATCCATGATTAAAATTCTCTTTGGCATTTTTCTACAACTATGTATAACTCAGTTCCAAAAAATATACAAATTTTACCAACTTTATCTAATTTCAAGAGTAATGTAACTAAATACTTAAAGTAGTATGGCAATTAGGTTTATGAAGCTTTGCCATATTGTATCTATTACATCATGTTACATCATATATTTATTCTTTTTTATTTTGTAATTACAGTGTGATATAACGGCCGTTGTAATTTATCTGTATTGCACCAAGAAGAGCCTCTGCTCAGCTGCCTGTATTGAAATGAAATGCAGTAGACCATGTTGTATATTTTGTTTCAGTGGAATTTCAGGATTGTTTGAGGAATGTCTTACTGGTATGAGTTTTTGATGCATTGTCTTATGAGGGGAAAAAATAATTTCTGTTTTAAATTACAGGGCTAACAGGAAAATATATTTTCAGACATATGGCACAACACATTAAATGCATAATGGGAAAAATTAAGGAGAATTGCTGAAACATTTCCTATCTACCCAGCAGTTAGTATCAATTACTGTGTAGAATTGCATCAATAATTTGTTAGTGGTGAACAACTGTGACATCTCCTAATATTCGGAATTGTTGTATTTACAATTACTTCAGCTTAGTGAGTGTGGGAGTGCGATGGTGCTCCACATTGGTAAAGATGGAATTGCAGTTAATCAAACACATTTTGATGTACTCTTTAGCTTCTTTTACTTTACTCTACTCTTTATGTTTATTGATAGGGAATCTTTCACCTGGGCGACAGCCCAAAATGCCTGAAAACATACAAGCTCTTCCTTTGAACATACTAATGAACTAAAATATCACTATTGAATTAAATCAGTAGTAATAGAGACACAGCAGTTCCTGCCCTAATAGATTATGGATCTGGCACATGTCATCTCATCTTAATGGATTAATGGAGGCTGTATGTTTTATTGTGTGATATTATGGTATTTTTAATGTTTTTAGAAGTTACACTTCAAAATATTTATTTTGATATATTGGAGAAGTGAAAGTGTCTGGATATGAAACTGTCCAGAGTCCACTTATTCAACAAGTCTTTCAAATAGATGCCGTATAAAGGATGGGGTCCTACCTATGATGAATTCTAATATTGAACTCGGCACACATACCCAGCCCCCGAGCCATCAGAATTAACCAATCGAGGTTAAAATCCTCGATCCAACTGGGAATCAAACCCGGGAGCCTCTGGACCAAAGGCCAGTAGTCTAACTATTTAACCATGAAGCTGGACAGAACACTAGTAACTACAATAATAATAATAGGCTGAACAGTGCTGTAATAAGTTACAGGAACAGTACCTATTGACCTACATACATAAAACGCTTTATTCAGGAAGGTTTTATTTCGGTGGAGTTGCTAGTAAACTTTACGAAAGTAGCTTAGTACCTATTTTATTGCATGTTTGAATATAAAGTTTTCTAATAGGACATAATAAAACTTCAATTTATGATAACAATAAGGTAATTGACAATAATTAACTTCATTCTTATATCCATACTGAATTCAATACTAGTTTCACATTCAACAGTTAAGTAATAAGAGTTTATTGCAGCCAGTTGGCCATACAATAGGTTACAACAATAGGTTACAAGGTTACAAAGTAAACATGATATATTGTCACAACATACTGCAATTTAGAGATGCTCAAGGTGGTTTAGTCTTTGGTGTAGTAGATATTTTATGGTTTTGCAAATTTTGTGATGGAAGCCATGTACGGCGCGTCTTGTGCCTATGTTTCTTTGTTCCTGATTTTCCTGTGTACATCGTCTGTTGGTCATTTCTTCTGTTGCGTAGAACTCCAGTGGTATATCCTGTTGCTTCAGGTGCTCCAGCTCAAGTACCTTCTCCATTTGCAGAGTACATGGCAGGTGTAGTTTGAAATGGAGGTCTTCGATATAGAAAGGTTTCCTTGCTAATTCATAGATTAGTCTGTATGGTGATGTTGTTGCCATGCCCTGTGCTCTCTTAGGGTATCGTGCTTTCACTTTTTCTATTGTGGTGAGGTCTGTTGTGGTTAGCCTTTCCCATATTAGCTGTAGGTTGTATGAGATAGTGGAAGTTATTTTGGCATGGAATAGTGTCATTGCTGTTTGTAATGAGAGTTTGGTTATGTTCTTCAGATAATATATTCCTCTGATAGCAGCTGCTGCTCTTTCCTTTATGTGGTGTTTGAAAGTGTGGCACGTTGTTTGCAGGGTGATGCTGAGGTATTTGTACGTATTGACCAACGTGAGTTCTTCTTCGCCGAGGGTAATTGTTTTTTCCACTGCCATTTTTCCCCCTTTTCAGAAAGCCATGTACACTGTCTTTCTCTGGTTTATGCTGAGATCATTATCAACTGCCCAATTGTAAGGTGGTTTAGTACTTTCTGTAGCTCTTGTCAGTTTGGGGAACCCAGGACCATGTCGTCTGCATATAGAGAGAAACTGAAGTTGTTTATTCTATAATCATTGTGACGTCTGGTGTTGCAGCGTTAAACAGGGTGGGGCTCAGTGGGTCCTCTTGCAGTATTCCATTTGTCTGGATTATTTCCTTTGAGGTCGATATTCTGTCGCATACTTCCACTTTGTTGTAGGCCAAAATGTTTCTTATCGCCTGTGTGATATCGTGGTCCTCCATAACATATGTTCTAGTTTCTGAACAAGCTTTGATCTGGTCAATAAGTTGAAGGCCTTTGTGAAGTCTACAAATACTGTGTGAAATATTCCTTTGGGATGTCTAAGTGCTTCCTCTATGGCATTGCTTATGGCATGCCAGGTGGACCTTCCTTTTGTGAACCCAAATTGCTGGTCAGGGATCATTAGATCTAGTGCCAGAGTGAGTCTCTTGAGGATTAGGCCTGTAATGACTTTGAAAATGTTATTCTCCAGAGCAATACCATGGTATGAGTTTGGGTTATTGCTTTCTCCTTTGCCTTTCTTCTGTTCATCTGGTATTTCCCTTGTTGATGGGCATGTGTTGAACAGGTCTGCCTATAGTTCGCTTAGTGTTTCTGCCGAGTCTTTAAGCATCTTGTTGTAGATCCCATTTGGGCCGGTCGCCTTCCTGTCTTTTGTCACCTTTATTGGTGCTGTCACTTCCTCTGTTGTGAATTGTGAGACTGGGCTAGTTCCTGTGTGGTGGGTAATGTACACAGTTTGCGATTGTGCTAGGTTCAGGACTTGTGAGAAGTGCCTTTCCCATACTTCCATTTGGATTTACCAGGCGAGTTGGGCGTGCGGTTAGGGGCGCGCAGCTGTGAGCTTGCATCCGGGAGATAGTGGGTTCGATCCCCACTGTCAGTAGCCCTGAAGATGGTTTTCTGTGGTTTCCCCTTTTCACACCAGGCAAATGCTGGGGCTGTACCTTATTAAGACCATGGTCACTTCCTACCCATTCCTAGGCCTTTCCGATCCCATCATCACCATGAGACCTATCTGTGTTGGTGTGACATAAAACAAATAGCCATTTTCATTTCCGCAAGTTTTCTATTGGACTTTCTTCTGCTGGCTACAAAAGGGTGTTTGAGCGCTTCTTCCGCCTCCCCAAGAGCTTGATTTTCAGTATATAGTGTGTTGCTTTTTTTTTTTCTTTCAACATGGCTTTGTACTCTTTAATTTTGACTGCGTATGTTTCGTGCATGGTCCATTCTTTATGTAGTTTGGCCTCATATAGGGCTTGTAGGGCAACAGTTATGTAGTACAGTAAAGTAAGAAAGCACATTGGCAGCAACGAGTTATGGACTTACCTGATCCTTCATATGCACTGTCAGTATCATCAAAATCTAGGTAGTCCGGATCGTTGTCACAGACGTCACTATTTTCTACATATTCTAACAATTTCTTCATATGTATACTAGTACATGCCGTGCTGCAAACTATCACCAACAATCTTGCGCACAGTGCATAACAAACACTATGATTCTGTAAATTAGCCGGTGTCCTTCTACCGGTAATTCATGGGATCTGGGCTTACTTCACTATGAATTTGAACAGAGAGTGTTATTCTAATGCCAAATCTTGGCATAACTCCATTTTTCAATTTTGCTGACTTATCCTACTATATTTCTCAACCCATCATATCTATATTGAACTTGTGTTTTTGACAGACTAGAAACCTTTAAAGTTACTTTTAACTGAGTTGACTCTGAAAAATATGGCTTCCTCCTTGTTCTGTCCGTTGAGGAAGAACATCTCAGTATTAATACTGTGTATTGAACATAATTAATCCTTCAGCATGGTGCATTTAAATGCCCGGTCATCTCTGTGCTGTGCCAGGAGTTCTGAGCATGGTGTTTAAACTTTCTCAGATTCATACAAGACGTTATTCAGAGCAACTCACCTTTGGTACTATTTTACAGATGTCGATAAACTTTCACGTACATGTTTGGAAAACTCCATTCTTTTGGCAAATATGATGCTATCCTACCTTAACAGTTGAGTTGGTGCGGTACGTCTTGAAGCATCCGTCAATGCAGAGACCCACTAGACAGTCTGGACGTGAAAACACTGTCTCTCTCCAAATTTTCTGTTTGTAACACATGACAGATAGTTTGGTTGGCCAACTCTTTCCCTCAGTTGGTGGGACTCTCTCTGTGAAATACCTTTCAGTGAGACTGGGCAGGTTTTTTCCGAAGAATAACATCCAGGTACTTTTCTTTCAAATGAACCTGAATATTTCACAAGTAGTGCCTGGACGACATCCATCCTAAATTTCAAATGATCTGTTCTAGTTTCAGGTGAATTTCTCTGGCAAATCATCATTGCATTTAGAATCGCAACATTCATTATCCTCCTGAAAACTTGATGTACCACTTGGTCATCTTCTTCCTGTCTGAAATATAGCCATAAAGTAGCTGGTATTTCAGATTGACTCCACCCATGTGATCATTATAGTCCGCAACCAAAATTGGCTTTTCTTTTTCCTGACCACGCTTTGTTTTCTTTGTGATGGTTCCTGCCCCATGGAATGTAGAAATCATTGTGAAATCTTTGTTATCACGCCACTTTAGAATGGAAACCAGGTCTGAATGCTGAGCTGTAATTTTGCCGTTCTTTAGTTTTGTGTTGATCACATCTTTTGGAACAACCTTTCTGTTGAGGCACACAGTTCCTGCACAGTCAATTTTCAGTGATTTGAATTTATGAGCCAATACAAGTGAATTATAAAAATTGATCCATCCACAACATGTATCCTTCATTGAGAAGTGGCTCCACAAGCAGTAAAACTGTGATAGTACATATATCACACCCCCGAATTATATGTAGAAGTTAGAGATATTATTGTCAGTATTCGATTTATTATTATTATTATTATTATTATTATTATTATTATTATTATTATTATTATTATTATTATTATCAGTATTTCATTTGTATATTTTGCCATTTATATTGGTAAGCTGGAAGATATCCACATATGTAGGTATGAGTAATTTGTTTTGCACGAGTGGGAAAACATTGCTTTAGTAACTCTGGTAATTTGAATGAGTCATATGGCTACCCCAGTGTGTGTTGTGATGTACTTGTGTCAGGAAATTCCATTTGTCATGTATATATCCCAGCCTAATGAGGTGAGCTTGTTGTTGTACCAGGGAAAGTTTGGTGATTCATGAAAACTCCCCAGAGTTTGTTATTGTCTTGGGAGGAAGAAGTAGTTCAGAGCAAGGTCTTGAGAAGAGGTTCACTCATGATTGGTGGGCAAGCACCAATCCAGACGTCTCATCTGAGAGGAGGGGGATGTTGATGTCGATAAAGGTTGGTCATACGGCGGCAACCAAGGGACTGTATAGGACATTGTATGAGAGACATTGTAAGGGTGATTGTAAAGGAACGAGAAGGAAGATAACTACAACTACAACTGACGCACTGTACGGGAAGGAAGTGGTGCTGATACACGGTACTGGAGTGACACGGCTGCAATGGACTGGACTTCAAACGTTCGTGGAGCGTAGTCTTGTTATGTTTGTGGAAAGTGGCTGATGGTGGAGAGTGCTTGCGCATTAAGTATTGTAGCACTTGTGGCGGCCTAGCATTATATGTTGGTGAAAGCTATCTCAGACTTTCCATAAATTATGTTGAGGATCGACAGACGTGTGTATATATCTTTACAACAAGTGTTAAAATATGTGAACACAGTAGTACAAGGTACAGTATCTGTGTGATGTGATAACTGCCGATTATGTGAATCGGTAAATCGAATTGATATAGAGACAGTGAAGGGTGTTTATCTTCATACATGTACATTGTTCATCGGACCATCTACAAATGGTAGCTTAGTTCTCGCTTTCGTTTTCCCACGGTTTTCATTATTGTTGTTGTTGTAAATATGGAGTCTTCCAGCAATATTTTATGTGTGTATTATATGTATAATGTTGTATGTTGATGAGGTGCTCATGCACGGAATTTGTTCAGAATATAGTTAGCTATTTTAGAATCAGTGTTATTGATAAACCTAGGTGCAGTTCCTACCTAATTAGTCGTTTTCAGGAGGTTAGGTAAGGCTTGCAGCAGATGTACCAGTACGCAGCATTATGTACACGCCCTGGGAAATACAGTTTATCATGCTCTTATCTAAATTCGAGGGATCCATTCTGGTGAACTCTGGCGCCCATACTACGGACATTTCGGTTAATTATGCTTATTAATTTTATTAAGTTTTTTTAGAAATATTTTTATTTATGATATATTTTATATTTATTATTATTTATTTATATTCATCAAAGAAAGTTACAAAACAATAGCATAAATTTTCATTGTGTCTGTTGATGTGTGTGTTGTTTGAAATATGGTATCTTTGCCTATCTATATTATAAATGATCAACGATAGCCTGAACTTGACTCACATAACTCGTACAATTTTATGCCAAATTTTGTGGATTTTAGAGGTATATGTTGCCTAAAAGACAACCTGCCCTGCGATAGGATTAGTGACTTGTCAGCTGCGATGTTCTGCTCTTGTAGGTACAAAGTCTGGAACCTATTTCTTTTTTTGATAGGACATAATCGGGTATATTTTGAAAAGTTTGGAGGGTCCCTGGTAAGTATCAGCTGCCTCATTGTTGTTGAAATGCATAAAGTTACTAATTGATTCAAATCTGTCCATTGAAATATCAGACCCAAATTTGGCAAAGACAGAATAGAGTTTTTAGAAAAATAGCTCCATAACATAGGCTTTTGTATTATAGCATACAAAGAGCAATCACAACATATATATCATCCTTCATGACTAGTTTTCAATCCCGCATTCCGGAACAAAATGGCAATAAGCCCCTAGATCAGATTCTTTGCTCGGTATATAAATTTGTTTCACGAACCATTACTTCCACTAACTCTTATGTAAAGGACATCTTAAAAACTTCACACCATTGCATTCCCCAACTGCTTCATTCTGAGGTCCTGGGTTCCCTATAAACTGTTCTGTTTGACCCATGTATTTAGACTTTTTTTCCCCAATCAAAATGTATTAGCTGTGACTTGAACATTGCCATTCTGAGCAAGTACTCTGTGTGCAGTGATGTCATCCACATCACTGTCATCCACATCACTATCTGCATCTAACAAACTTTTGTCAAAACCACTCAACTGTTCTAAAACATCCTCCATTTCGAAGCTCAATAACCCGCACTTGCTTGCACAAGCCATCTCCACTCACGACTAATGGGGAAAGAACAGTCTCAAGAGAGGCCCAAATAGATAAAATTTATGATTATGTTGACAGTCAGGTTCTTCCCCGAGGGGAAATGAAGGTGCAATGCAAGAAGTTCACATAGTACTCACCAGATAGCAGTGCTTACCCCTGGTGGCAGAGAAAAACATTCCTGGAAATACCACTCAAACTTCAGTGGCAAAGCACTAACAAAATAGGTATCAAGGTTTATCATTCAAAAGCTCGAACCTTACCTTTCAAGGAGAAATGAGTTAAAATACTAATGGCTTCCACTTTAGCCACTAGATCACATTACAGTACACACCTGTACCTTGCAGGCAGTGTTCATCACTCTATTGCACGCAATTTTCACTGCATGATGAGCACTGCTTGGCACTCCTAGCTTACAGGTTAAGTGTATCATAAAAACATTGGCCCTACAATTCTTTTAGCACTAATAGGGCATTGAAGTGCTATCTCAAGTCCATTAAATGGAGTTCTGTGAATTTCATGGATTCTGATATGACCATTACAGGCTTACAATACGGACCATAATGAAGCTTGTAACGTGTGATCATTACAGGATTTTAACAAATTTACGTGATCATGCAAATAAAACTGTGCCTCATTGGAAATTGGCTTCATTTCAGGATTTAATTCACCACTGTTGATGGACTCAAGGAAACAGTTGCAGTAATATATTCTTGAGGCTAGGTCTATTGGGCTTATACATTGAACTTCTGTGATTTTGTAAGGCTCAAATTTCACTTTTCTTCCTGTCTGGGATGCAGAAATATATGAAACCACATCCAGCTGATCCAGTTTCCTGAACCCTCAAACACATGTGTGTATAGTAGAATCCACCCTAGGCCATTTTAATTCCTTGTAAAATGAGCATATAATTTTTCTATGTCCTCCCCACTATTGAACCTTTCCAGCTGGATCCCCGCAGAAAGGGCTATTCTTACATAATCTATCTTAAAATCTCCAATTAATACAGTAATTCATATTTTAAAGTACAGTGATATGTGGGGTAGAAAGCACCCCAGGTGTGTGTCTGTATCCTCAGATCTGGTGCATGTGTTTGAGGGTTAGTGATTTATAGGGAGATGGTTCAAAACTCTCACAAATATCCTGATTCTTTTGTTACTTACGGCAGTTAGTTATTTATCTTGTTTTGTATGCGGGAATGAATTCCAATTCGACTGAGGCTTACACTGTACTAATCCTCAAGTTAAATGCAATATACAGCCATCTTCAGCTCCATGGCTAAATGGTTAGCATACTGGCCTTTGTTCACAGGGGTCCCGGGTTCAATTACTGGCAAGGTCAGGAACTTTAACAATCATTGGTTAATTTGCTGGCACGGAGGCTGGGTGTATGTGTTGTCTTCATCATCATTTCATCCTCATCACGACGCGCAGGTCTCTCACAGACATTAAATCAAAAGACCTGCACCTGGCAAGCTCAACATGTCCTCGGTCACTCCCGGCACTAAAAGCCATATGTCATTTCATTTCATAATAACATTTGATGGCATGTGACAGTTATTTAAGTTAAGTCAATGAATCACCACTGATCTGCATTTATGGCAGATATCATTTACCTAGTCTTTTCTTAAATAATTGCACATAATTTGGATATTGATTTAACATCTCTTTTAACAAATTATTCCCATCTCCAACTCCTCTTCCTGAAAATGAACATTTATCCCAATTCATCCTCTTGAATTCCAACTTTATCTTCATATTGTGATCTTTCCTACTTTTAAAAACACTGCTCAAAACTTACTCATGTACAAATGTTATTCCACACCATCTCTCCACTGGCTGCTTGGAACATACCACTTAGTCAAGAAGCTCATCTCCTTACTCCCAAGTCTTCCTAGCCCAAACTTTCCAACATTTTTGTAACACTGCTCTTTTGCCGGAAATCACCCAGAATAAATCGAGCTGCTTTTCTCTGGATTCTTCAGTTCTCAAATCAAGTAATCCTGTTGAGAGTCCCATGCACTGGAACCATATTCTAGTTGGTGTCTTAACCAGAGACTTACACGCCCTCTTCTTTACATCCTTACTTCAACCTCTAAATACCCTCATAACCATGTGCAGATCTGTCCACTTTATTTACAATCCCTTTTAGGTGTTACCCACAATGAAGATATTTTCTTATATTAATGCCTAATTACGTACAGTGGTCCCATCAGGAACTAACAGCTATTTCACCGTATTTAGTGGATACATACATTATATATATTTTAATGCCTTACAATTACTGTGGAAAGTGAAGTTTCCATGGTGTCATATTTACTCTTCAGGTTCAACACATTGGTGACTGGGTCAGAACAGAGGTTGTTACCCTCTGTTGACTGGATAGTTCCAGCCTGCAAGAACAAAATTACATTGCAGCATTGAAACTCATGTAATGTAGAAGGTATTCTAAATAATGACATCTGTTTTATGAACTGGATTGTCTTTTGAAAAGCCGCTGACTGTATCTGTACCTACTAGATAATTCAAGTGCTATCTATACTTGACTTGTGTATATTCGAGTCGCTTCTTTACTAGTATTCCAAAGTACGAGATTGTCTGATATAGAAGGAGCAAAATCATTGTAAGAATCACTCATATAATTAGAAATATCTAATTCTCTGTCTCTAGGTACATGTGATAACTGGTCTGCACATAATTCATCACAACTATCCATATCTGTTAGCAACTGCATGCACCACACTGTGTTGACTGTTGCCCTGAAGCTCCAAGAAACAGCTCGACATTTCCAATATTGGAAATTCTAAGTTCCCATGGAGGGAATTAGATTCTTTTCCACCAATAGAGCATATAAAAAATCAGATCAAAAATTAGATGGATGGCTTTTCCGGCGTTTGCTCTATTAACCAGCGTTTCGTCTTAGGTCTGACACTAGACTCTTCAGAGTGGGATGTGTCAGACCCTACCCACTGACGCTGGGGTGTATGCAGGTGAACTTATCAGAAGCTTATTTATGAAGCACAGTCTGATAATTCCATTGTGGAGTTTTATCTCCTGTATGCAGTTATCAGACTGTGCTTCATAAATAAGCTTCTGATAAGTTCACTTGCATACACCCCAGCGTCAGTGGGTAGGGTCTGACACATCCCACTCTGAAGAGTCTAGTGTCAGACCTAAGACGAAACGCTGGTTAATAGAGCAAACGCCGGAAAAGCCATCCATCTAATTTTTGATCTGATTTCCAATATTATTTTGTTAACTGGATGAAGGTTTAAAGAAAAGATGTTGAGGGGGCAATAGCTGCCTTATACTATTTATTCCCTGACTACACTGTTTAAAACTTATAATTTTGCTTCCAGTATGTAACAGCGATCAAGAAAACACGAAGTTAATAAAAATGATAAGTCTCTTAGATAGATAGATAGATAGATAGATAGATAAATAAAGAATGGGTGAACCCTGCCTTCGCAGGGCTCCACACATAGGTCTGTAAAGACCCTTTGTGTCCCTTAAACGGGTTTGCCTAGTCCAACCCTAGTGCTCCTATAAAGGATACCAGTGTCCGGATGTTGGCATTCCTGAAGTCCTCCAGGCTCACGAAATGTGAGCCAAGGGATCGACGTGTGGTGCTTGCAAGAGCCTTGCACTGACATAACACATGCGCGGAGGTCTCCTCCTCCCTACCGCATCTTCTACACATCGGATCCTGACTGATTTTCGTGATGTGTAGGTGTCTCTGAAAGGTTTTGCGGCCTGTCAACAGTCCAACTACCATTCGCATTCTGGTCCTATTCAACTTTATCAGGACCTTTTTATAACTTTGGCTAGGCCGTTTGATAAGTTCACATGCCTGCCTTGCTGTAGTTAACCTCTTCCAAATGTCTAAGTGAGACTGGTTTGTTCACTGGGATATTACCAGTTTCACGCTTCGGAGTGATGCTCCCAAGAAGGGCTCTGGTCCTATGAAAGGACCTTTTGAGCCTTGTTTCGCTAGTTTGTCAGCTTCTTCATTTCCACTGATACCTGTGTGCCCAGGGACCCATAATAGGGTAACTGAGCTAAGTTCACACAGCTGATCTAACATTCTTTGGCATTCCCATACCATTTTTGATGTTGTTTTTGACTGCACATAGTGCTTTTAATGCTGCCTGGCTATCGCTGCAAATGGTGATGCATCTTCTGTGTCCAGGCATATTCCATATATATACAGCACAGGCCACTATTGCGTATACTTCGGCCTGGAAAACAGTAGCGTATTTACACATAGGAAGGGGGAGCCTTGTCTTAGGCCTCAAGACCCCGGCGCCTGTGCCCGTGTCTGTCCGCAAGCCACCTGTGTACCATGTACAGCCCCCAGACCTAAGACGGGCCCCAGCATCCGCGGCCCACTCCTCCCTTGTGGGTATCGCCACTGTTAACTTATAATTCAAATTAAAACTAGGCTTTATCAGGTCCCTGATCATCATTTTCGTAGGGAAGGTCTGGTGAAGCCTTATAAGAATAGAGGCATGACCTCTGTTTGGATTCTTGAAGGACCATCCTCCAAATGACCAGAGGTGGTAGGCACTCATTCCCGCTATTTCCTTAACATATAAATGTAAGGGGGGAAGACCTAGGATGGCCTCCATTGCACATAATGGTGTAGTATCCAGAGCCCCTGTTATTCCTAGACACGCAAGTCTTTGGACACTGTTTAACTAGGTGGTCACAGTTTTACTCTCCAAACCTGGCCACCAGACTAAAGATGTGTAGGTGTTCGTGGGCCGTACAATAGAAATATAGAGCCGCTGGACCACCTTAGGTCCTGTCTTTAGGTCTTTCCGATGGCCCTACGACAGGCCCACATAATCTTGTGAGCCTTATCCACCTTATGGTCTATATGTTTCTTCCAACTCAGTCTTGCCTCAAGGATTACCCCTAGGTACTTAACTGAGGTTGTCTTAACTAATTTTTTCCCAAATAGGAAAGGCTCTGACAGTCTGTCTAGCCTCCTCCTTCTGGTAAATAGCACGAGCTCCATCTTGTCGGGATTAACCGAAAAGTCTGTGTCATGGCACCACCTTTCCACCCTACGTAGGGAGCTCTGTACGAGCTCTGAAACCGTACTGGGGAAATTTCCCACCGTCATCAGGCTAATGTCATCTGCATAGCCTTGGGCGTAAATTCCTCCAACATTAACCTTGTAAGTAGTTCATCCACTATCAGACACCATAATGTTCGTGATAATACTCCTCCCTGTGGACACCCCCTGTCTATATTAGCTCTCAACATTACTGCGTTGAGGGTAAACAGAACTTGACGGGCCTGCAGTGAGGCCATAATCCATTTTATGAGCATCCTGCTCACTCCTCTTCTCTCTAGACTAAATTCTATGGAGCCCAAAGATGTCTAGTTAAAGGCCCCTTCTATATCTAGGAATACAACCATAGCAAGTTGTTGCTGATCCAAGGCACTTTCCAGCCTAGAAACTAGCTGGTGTAGTGCCATCTCAACCGACTTCCCTGGTTGATATGCATGTTGATGAGGATGCAGGGGACACTCTCTTAATACTTTCTCCCTGATATGTCTATCCACCAGTCTTTCCAAGGTCTTAAGAATAAAAGACGTTAGACTAATGGGTCTATAATCCTTAGGTCTAGTATATGAAGACCTTCCGGGTTGGGGTATATGCACTACCTTCGCCTGACGCCACAAGGAGTACACGTACCCCATAGTGAGACAGGCTCTAAAAATTCTGACCAGGTATGATATAAGGACCCCACCCGCTTCCTAAAGAAGCGCTGGGAAGATCCCATCCACTCCTGGGCTTTTGTAGGGGGCAAAAATTCTAATGCCCACTTCACCCTTCTTGGGGTAACAATCTCTGCGGCTTCCTTCCAGCCACTTCTATTGGGTCTGAAGGATCCGCTCGATTCTACTTCACTATTCGTGACTGCTGAACCTGGAAAGTGGGCATCAAGCAGTAAGTTCAGGGTCTCCCTCTCTGTGGATGTATATCCACCTGAAGGTGATTCCAGTGAGCCCAGCCTTGCCCTTCCATCCAAGGTTAGAATTTCATGAAGCCTTGCTGCTTCATGTTGACTTTCAATGGAGTCACAAAACTGTTTCCAAGATTTCTTAGAAGCCTTTTTTGACTTCTGACTTGTACCTTCTTTGTAATTCTTTGTAAGAATCTAGGCTTTCTTGATCCTGAAGTTCCCTGTATTTATTCCAGAGCCTTCGTGTGTTTTTCCAAAGGTGTTCAAGATAACTGTTCCACTTGAAGCTTCCTGTTATTCTTTTTGCCTTAACAACTGGGCAGTTTAATTCATAAGAGGTAACCAGTATCTGTGTGAGAAAGCTCACACTGAGCTCCAGCTCCTCTTTGTTCTTAATTATATTTGAGGGTGCTCCTTCCAGTCACCTCCTTACGTCCTCCCTGAAAGACGTCCTATTGTTTCATCTAGGCTTTCTATAAGGTGTGATCTTAAAGGAGCCCTCTATATGAAACATAATGTGTCTATGGTCTGACAAGGAAGGCTCCAAAGAAACTTTCCAGTCTTTAAATTCCTGTATGATTCCCATGGAACCCAGGGTAAGATCTATGATCCCCTCACTCCTGTTATTGATGAAGGTAGGGGTATCACCTATGTTCATCATCTCAAGATCAGTTGTACATAGAAATTCTTTGAAATGCTCTCCCCTTTGGTTTGTGTGTTTACTTCCCCAAATGCTGTGATGAGCATTGGCGTCACATTATACTATGAGGTTTAGTCCTTCTTTCCTACAGTATATCACCAGTCTCTTGAACTCCTCTGGTGGGGGTGGAGATTCAGAGTCTCCTGGGAAATATGCAGAACAGACAACCAGGTCTCTTGGTTGTCCGCCCTCTTCATATCTCACTAGAACTGCTACAAGGTCTCTAATAATGAAGCCTGGTATAGCCCAAGCGTTATGATCCTTAACTAGTATACATGCTCTAGGCTTCTCCTCTGCTACTCCACTGAATAGAGTGAAGCCTGCACATCTTAGTCCCATGATATGCCCCTGTCAAAGCCAGGGTTCTTGTATCAGGGCGACCAAAAACCTGCCTTTCTGGATACTTCTAATAAGTACCCTATAGGCCGCTATACAATGCTGTATGTTTGCTTGTATGAAAGTAATCATTCCTTACTTTCATGCAATACTTTACTTTATGCGGTCTCCGGAACGTGCAGCTCCGTCTCCCGCGATGAATCTTGAGGCTTGGCTGGCCCCGGTTCCTGTCCAGGCTCCCGCTTTTCGCCCCTGCTAGTCTCAGTGTTGTCTGTGGTGGGGTTGGTCCTCTGCTTGTCGCGCTTGCCCTCCACCAAGTGAAGGTAGCAACATGCACCCCGCAGAAGATCTTCTTCCCCACCACTTTCTCCACATCTCTGGAGTCCATGCTGACCACAAGTCGGACACCTCTTATCTCCTCCTTGCGATCGTGGACCCTCCAGCTGTTGGGATTTAAGCCATGGTTCTGGCATGCCATTCTTCCCAAAAGGACGTTATTGTCCTTTGGTTGTCCTGGTATCCAGACCATGACTGTCTTATACGAAAGGAGTTTATCCATGCCCACAATTGTGATTCTGGCTCCTTCCCATGGTTGTATACCTGTAACAAGACTAGAAAGCCATGCTACAGTCTTATCAATCTCTGCGATAATGACGGCCGCACCTCTCGACAGACAGCAGTCCAGGAACTGAGGCTTAATGGGCCCCTGCTCTGGAAGCTCGTCTATCAGATTGGTGATAGCCTCCTCCACAGATTCCACCTGTTTCTCGGTTAGCTGCTGGCAGGATATCCTACAGGTACTATGGCCATCCTAATCCCAGCTTTAGCTATTCTAGCATATTCCACCGTGTTTTTTTGTGGGTCTGCCGATCTTCTTCTGGGGTTGCCTCGGACAGAAGTCGTTTTCCCACTGTCATCTTGGTGGGTGGAGTCCTCTGTGCCCTAGAAGCAGAGCCCTTTTCAGGGTCCCGCCTCTTGTGCCCATTGGATCCACCCATAGACGTCGCTGTCATGGCAGTAGAAGGCCTCTCAGCTCCAGGAGTTAGGCGCTCTTCGGCCTGCTCCCGGACCTTTAAAGCCTTCTTATACTTCCTCTTCTCAGCACCGGAGCGCTGTTTCTTCTTTTTCTTCTCGACTAGTAGATTGCCCACCTCTAGAGTGAGCTCTCTTACTGTCGAGGTCATACTATCCGAGGGTATCTCCGAAGAGTCCCCATCGGTTGTTGCTGAACTGATGTTTCTCTCAGAGGCCCCAGAAGAGCTCTCCGGTTTATGGGTAGCTACGGTACTCATTTAGGTCCCACGAGTAGCTAGGGAAATATATGTCTGCCCAGGCAGAGCCCCGCATACCCGGGTAAGGCTACTTACTTCAAGAGGGCGCCAAGTATCTCGAAGGCTCTGTTCAGGACGCATCTCCCATGTGCCATGCACCCCATCGGCACGGGTAGCGTTACACCTTAGGGTTGGGTGGTGCTTTAGCTTGCTCCTCCTTGTATACCGAATGGTTACCCATTACCCCTACAATTGTAGAAGCACACACGAGGGGGGATAAGTCTCTTAGCCCATCACATACGGTCAGCCGAGAAACTAGGAGAATTCTCAGTGTCCTTCACCAATGTGTTAAGAATTCCAATATTGCAACTTTAATGGTTTCACCCAATAAAGGAAAGGAGGTCTTGATTCACAATAATTTTGATTATCATCTTAGGCTAAAGAGAAAATATGGCCAGAAATTATACTGGAGGTGCTCTTGAACAGAGGTAGTTGTTTGAGTCATCAATCCTTAGACTTGTTTGATGCAGCCCTCCATGCCACCCATATCCTGTGCTAACTTTTCCATTTCTACGTAACTGTTTCATCGTACATCTCTTCTAATCGGCTTGTCACATTCTTACCGCCTACACTTTCCTAGTCCTCGGTGTCCTAAGATGTGTCCTATCATTCTATCTCTTCTTCTGCTCATATTTAGCCAAATTGATCTCCTCTCACCAATTCGATTCAGCATCTCATCATTCGTGCTTCGACTTATCCATCTTGCCTTCAGCATTTCAAAAGCTTTTATCCTCTTTCTCTCTGAGTTAGTTATCCTCCATGTTTCACTTTCATACAATGTCACATTCCAGATGAAAGGCTTCAAATTCCTATATCAGTGTTCGAAGTGAGCAAATTTCTTCTCCTAAGGAAGGCGTTCCTTGCTTGTGCTAGTCTGCATTTTATGTCATCCTTCTCCCATCACTGTCTCCCATAAGTCCAACCCCTTGTCCACGTCGTGGGAGATGTGCAATGTCATAAAGTAAGGGATTGACTGGTGGGATGATGTACAGTGGGGTCTGTGTGTGCCCCATGACCGCATTGGTAGCTGTCAAGACCCAGCAGGAACCCTGGGTGGTGGCTAACGGGGCTATGGTGAAGATGGTGCTGCCCTGTAGAATGTGGGGTTGGTTCTCCTAAGGCTAAGGGAAGAAAACTGTGATTAAAAGTTACCCATCCTCCAGAAGAGGTAGGATGTAGGGCTGACACCCCGCTTTGTAAAAAAGGTCAAGTTGTAAAACTTCAATGAAAGAAAGCTGGACTGATCAATGGAGACAAACTTGGCATGAAAAAGGACAATTATAAGGATCTCCGGGAAATGGGCTATAGGAATTGGAGAGTTTTAGCTTTGGATTGAGATAAATGGTGGAAGATTGTTGAAGAGGCCAAGGTTCACAATGAACTGTAGAGCCATAGAAGAAGTAGTTCTCCCATCACTAGTTATTTTACTACCCAAATAACAATACTCATCTGCTTCCTTTAAGACTGCATATCCTAGCCTAATGTTTCCTGACCGGGCGAGTTGGCCGTGCGCGTAGAGGCGCGCGGCTGTGAGCTTGCATCCGGGAGATAGTAGGTTCGAATCCCACTATCGGCAGCTCTGAAAATGGTTTTCTGTGGTTTCCCATTTTCACACCAGGCAAATGCTGGGCTGTACCTTAATTAAGGCCACGGCCGCTTCCTTCCAACTCCTAGGCCTTTCCTATCCCATCGTCGCCATAAGACCTATCTGTGTCGGTGCGACGTAAAGCAACTAGCAAAAAAAAAAAAATGTTTCCTGCATCACCTGACCATTTTCGACTGTTTTCATTTTGGACTTATTTATTTTTATCTTGTACTCCTTACCCAAGACTCTGTCCATACCATTCAGCAATTTCTTTAGATCTGCAGTTTTGTGTAGAATAACAATATCTTCAGCAAATCTCAGGGTTTTTATTTCCTCTCCTTGGATTGTGATTTCTTTGCCATATTGATCTTTGATTTCATTTACTGCCTGTTCTATATAAACTTTCAAAACTAGGGGGGACAAGTAGCAACTTTGCCTCACTCCTTTCTGGATTGCTGCTTCTTTTTTGAAGCCCTCGATTCTTATCACTGCAGACTGATTTTTATACACATTCTAGATAATTCTTCCTTTTCTTTATCTTATCCCAATCACCTTCAGAATCTCAAATAGCTTGGCCCAATTAGCATTATCAAGTGCCTTTTCTAGATCTATGAATGCTGTGTACATGGGCTCATCCTTCTTTAATCGGTTCTCTGAGATTGGATGTAAAGTCAGGATCGCTTCACATGTTCCTACATTTCTTCTGCATCCAAACTGATCTTCTCCCGCTCAGTTTCAACTTGTCGGTCCATTTTCTGTAAATAATACGCGTTAAAATTTTGCAAGTCATGGGATAATAAACTAAAGGTGGTGTAGTTTTCGCGCTTGTCAGCGCTGGCTTTCTTCCGAATAGGTATAACCTTTAAGTATTCTACTGAAAATCGGATGTCACTTTTCGTGTCATATACATCTTACACACTAAATGGAATAACATCACCATGCTAGTTTCTCTTAAGGCAGTGAGTAATTCAGAGGGAATGTTATCAATTCCAGGTGCCTTGTTCCTATTTAAGTCTCTTAAAGCTGTCAGATTCTGACCTCAAAATGGCATCTCCCATTCTATCAGCATCAGCAGCCTCTTCTTGTTCCAGAGCCATATAATCTGCGTCATTACATTGAAACAATTGTTGGATATATTCATGCCATCTTTCTGCCTTGTCTTCTTTCCCTAGAAGTAGTTTCCCATCTGTGCTCTTAATATTCATATACCTAGATTTCCTTTCTCAGAAGGTTTTCTTGATTTTCTGTATGGAGCTTTTACCTTTCCTATGACCATACAACCTTCAACATCCTTGTACTTCTCCTTCAGCCATTCTTCCTTAGCTGTCCTGGTTTCTATTCACTTCATAGTTTAATCACCGGTATTCTTTTCTGACCTCTTCATTTTTTGCAGGGCCGATGACCTAGATGGTAGGCCCCTTTAAACACCAAGCATCATCATCAGCATTTCCTGCATTCTTGTACTTTCATCATTCATCAATCAGGTCCAGTACATCCTGAGTTATCCATTGATTCTTAGTTGATCTTTCCTTTCTTCTGGGCCGATGACCTTCGATGTTAGGCCCCTTTAAACAACAAGCATCATCATCATCCTTTCTTCCAAGCATTTCTTCAGCAGCCCTAGAGACCTCATTCTTCACAACTGTCCATTCTTCCTCTATTGTGTTTCCTTCAGCCTTTTCACTTAGTCCTTGTGCAACATATTCCTTGAAACAATCCCTTACACTCCTTCCTTTCAACTTATCTAGATCCCATTTTTTGTAGTCCTTCCTTTCTTCAATTTATTCAGCTTCAGATGGCATTTCATGCGTAAATCCAATAAAATACACGTGTTAAATACAAAGTCTTGAAGAGTTGGAGATTATTCCTCTGTATGCTTTAACATTGAATGGCTAGCTATTTCTGACATTTGACTCTCGGCATGGAGAATATGACAGAATTCTGATATTTGCAAGAGACAAAACATTACGTCTCCTTTCTCAAAGCTCTGTAATAATAGCAGATGGGACATTTATGACTGTTTGAAGCATATTTTTTCAGCTCTACACTATCCACAGCCTTGTCCGAGTTCATGTTTCGTGTTGTTTATTGCTTATGCAAAAGGAAAAGAGAGAAATCCTACTGCACAATAATGAGGGATATAGAAACATTCATAGCACAGGTTTGATTTTTCTGACCAAAACGTGTTAGATCCCTTTAATTAGTCCTACTTTCATTAGTCATATGACCTATCTAGACGTATACTTGAACTTTCTTAAAGTGAATTATTCCAGGAATTGTCCCAGTGTAGTGACTGGATTTGACATTTACTTGTTTCTTTTCATTTCTTATTTTTTCATTGGGAGATAAATTAAATATATTTTGAGTTTGCAAATATGAACATCTATTTTGTTAGCTGTTTCATGTATATTTCCAAATTTTATTCTTGCTACCTCATTACTCTACTTTTCTCAACTAACTTACCTTATTTCTTACTTACAGCCTTCTGTAAAGGTTAAGAATGAAATATTCCCAAAAGAACCTACAATTGAACTGGTTCCATGTGTCAAGGAAGAAAAACAGTAAGTACAGTTTATTTACCTGTTCACTGCTATTAATTGGTCTGCATGCACTAGTTAGGTTTTTCTATTTAATCCTTCAACTGTCATTTCATAAAGAGCTAGTTTCTAGAAATTCTTGAAATAATGAAAAATTTTAAAGATCATCTGTTTGTGCAAAATATATCTGAAATATATATAAATATATATGAAGTTGGTTTTTTTATAATACCTTCATATAACCAAAAAATGTCTTCGATCTTTCACTGTCGCTGCATTATGAACCTTCAATATTTTTGTCACCTGAAATATCATCTGCAAATATTTCCACCAAGTTATTCATATATTTCAGATACATTAAGCCTTCTGTACTACCAGTCACACAGAGAGGAGGTCATATTCACAGAGTATAAACGACTTAAAATTTTGTCATTGCTAGAGTCTAGAATATATTCAATCTATCATAATTATATCAAACTATGATAACTAAACACAGAAATGGATAAATAAAGGCTTTGTTGATCAATATAGCAAGATTCTCTGCTTTTGGACGACACCAACATTATATGATGTACCGGTAACGGCGGTACAAAACTAAGTCCCCGTAATAGAAATCATAAAAAAACTTACGCGTTACGCTCTGGGCCGGCTACGAAAGACTGACTGAACGGCGAGCAACAGCTGTGTGCATGTGACGTAGAGAGCGGGTGACGTCACAGCATGCCTCGCCGCGACACAGAGCCTAGACTGATGTGGAATGTTCTTTGAGTTTCTATGGGTAATAACTTTCCCCACGATAATAATTAAACAAATTTAAGAATATCATCGTGTAACCCGATCCCTTATCTACGTTCCTGCAGAGTTTCACGTAAATCTGATATGAGGCGATGAAGTTATGGAACGAGATGTGAAGGCCCGGATCAGATATAAATACAGTACTGCTTCGCTCAGCAGAGCAGTGTGTGGCCTGAGTGTGTGGCCAGAATGTGTATGTGCACGCTAGGGAGTGGAGTTCATACAGTCGGTTCGCGAGGACCATGATCTAGCGTGAAGCGGCTATCAATCTTCGAGTCCGTGGACTTTAACCCAATCGCGTCGAATATGGACTTGTACAGATTTCTTTATACTGTGAGTGACAAACTTTTACTCCGACGGGACGTGATATAAATTGTGCTTCGTCTGAACATTATCAAGTGACTGTTATTCTACATGAGTGTCCAAGACTTGCGAATGTTTTCGAGTGCTCGTAATTTGAAGTTTCATGTTATGGACAGGACTTAGAACAATTTGCTCCTTACAGAGTACTAAATACTTCAAGTTTATGAGACTGTGTTTTAATCCAGATTTACTCGATTGCAAGCATAACTACGTCAATAATTTGCCATTTCATGAACTGTGTAAATATTTGTTGGTCATGAACTGTAAACTGTGTATGTGTGAGCTGTGCATTTCAATTCTACTAAACAGCACATTTCAATTCTACGAACATATAGTTTTATGAACAGTCGAACCGAGGACTGTCAATACTCGATTAATTTCGTCTTTTTATTTCATGTTATTATCAATACGTGAATGAGTTCGAATTCACGAGTGAAACATCTTTATTTTCGAATCCAATTAAATTACGCTGTACAGTGCTTCAAAGAACTAAGTCGTACCGCATTACTTTACACTATGCCAAGTGCCACAAACTTCAAGTGACTCTGTTAAAATTCGACAATAAGTTTCGTGTGGACTTTTATTTTTATGAGTATTAAACTTACATGCTCATTCGAGTTTAGTGGCCTTCTTTTCATTTAACATGGGACAAAATTTAGTGACATTTCACCGTGTGATAAACTTTCAAAGATACATTTTTTTGGTGTTTGAACCTTGATAAAGCCATTGATAAACTTTCCTCTCATCTGTGCAGAAGCAGTCTTTGCATTAACTCGCCCCAAGGCTTAACGATGTTCATTCACGTTCATCATTCACGAGGACTACCTCAACGCCCTTCATCAGCACCGTATGGATCTTCAAGACGTCGAATGGATCTTCTAGATCTTCCATCGGGGGAGGAATGGTGGTTCACTGGTATGAGAAAAGGAGGAGCTGCCGAAATCCAAGGACATTGCCAGCCCTAGGACGAGGAACATTTTCTACTGTATCTGCTGTACAGAGGTGACATGACTTTGAATTTACTAATAAACTCAGAGGAAAAATTTTAAGATTTATTTCTAAACAAACCCTCTCCCTCTGTACGCACTTCAACGAATGGTACACACCCTGCGTCTCATGTCTACCGAAGTACCACATTTTCTGTTACAATATATACTATATATATAAGCAAAGCTTTTATATTCAGTTTCTTGTCTTTGTTTATGATATCCTTCTCTGCAGTAAGAAATCAGGAATATCTGTAGATGATGATGGTGGTTAAGTGGGCAAGCACCATTACAGATATTGGGATGGGGCTGGAATTATTAAAATGTTGGTGTGATATCAGGTGGGATGGAGAGGAATGTGAACAACAATCACCTCTGCAAAAATGAGAGGTGAACCACAGTGTCAATTGTTAGCTTTGCTAAAGGAGACCGTAAGAATCTAACCCTCTTGGTGAGGCTTGAAAGTTGACATGAGGGACTACAGGGCTGAAATAAAAAAGCTGCCACTCAAATGCAGAAGTAGTGTATTAGAATTAGAACAATACAGACTTATTTCCAGTAAAAATAATTACCGTAATTGAGACAGTCAAGAAGAGCAACACTAGTTTGAATCTGGATGTACTGCATGTAGAGTGGGAGATTAAAGGGAACCATGGGTGGTGGTGAAGGCACATTGGAAGAATGACAAGGAAGGGAATGCCAATTGCTTGCGTGAGAGGAATATGCATTGTGCCTGGTGGCTTAATGAGGAAATACATTACCAGAGATGTGATGCATCATTCAGGACAAGGAAGCAGGCTCTTAAGTCTGAGTATTCCTGGGTGGTCAGCACACTAGTCCTCACTTGGTAAATTTCATTCAACTTTATATTCTGTTCAGCTAACGATGTTGAAGTTAGGAATGTCCTTGAAATCTTGTGGGTCTTCATATTTGTTATGCCAGTGCATTGTATTCTGTGCTTGTTGAACAACATTCCTCAGAAAATACAACTAATAATGATTGAACGATGCTGTTGTAGGCCTATCAACTGTTTTTGTTACATTCAGGGAGGTTTTCATCAGGATGAAGCACTAGTGTCATATCGGTATGAATACTTCATTTTCGTAAGCTTAGGGTCCAATATAGCATCACGTATTAGAAGTTCCATCATAAATATTTCACCATTTGTATGTCTGATATCTTGATTCATTATTATTTTTCAAGTCTCTTAAGGTAGGCACGAGAAGTGCTATATGATAGCAGATGTTTATGGTCCTCTACATGCAATTATTTGATATTGTTGCAAATGATTCTCAACACCACCAAAGTGCTTAGAAAATGGACAAAATTAATCTATATATAGCGCATGACTTATATGTTTGCACCAAGCAAGTAACTATGTGGTTTCGATCACTTAGCTATCAGCTTGCACTTAGGACATAGTGGGTTTGAACCCCACTGTTGGCAGCTCTCCAGGTAATATTCCATTGTTTCCCATTTTCACACCAGGCCAATGCTGGAACTGTACCTTAATTATGGCCATAGTCGCTTCCTTCCCACTCCTAGATCTTCTGTATCCCATCGTTGCTGTTTGGTTCAACATATGTCATCTTGTAAAAGAAAACCTGTTTGCCTATATGTCTATTTTATATATATAAATGAAACATGCATATCTGAAAGAAAACATAGTTCAGACTGACCTCAGTTGACTATATTTTCCCATTTGTTTCATCCTCATTAGTTGGCAGTACTGAGCAAGTGAACACTGAGCAGCATGCTTCTCCCTCCCCGGCCAGTGCTTCCTCATAAATCCAGTGACCAGTGTATTACATACATATCAGGGCACATAACTCCAATTAAAATGCTTTCAATACATACTGTATATAAAAAATGTAAATGAAATATCAAAACCAATGGAACTAGATTAGCAATATACATACCATATTTTCATTGAAAGGGAATAACATGTAATCTATCATAAGGCAGATTACATTATGAAAATATAATATGAATGGTAGAAGTAGTAGAGCAGTGGGGATTCAAATTCACAGTGTCAGCATTTTCTTTGCTGAGTCAGCACCTGAGGTCTAGTAGTGTAGAAATGCAGGTCCTCACCCGAGGTCATTGACTCCTAGTATAGTAGGTGCACAGTGTCGATTTTGCAGATTTGCATAAGAGAGCAAGCCCAACCTTACAGACATTACCTTGGAGGGGCCTAACCTCAGTTTTCTGGTTAGATGCCCTTCCTGACACCTATTAAAGTGATCCTAACCTCACACCTAACCACATGGAGGAGCCTAACCTCAGTTTTATGGGCAGATACCCTTTCTGACAATTGTGCAAGGTGGCAGCTATACATAGTCTCCTATGAGACGGCCCCTCCAAGATAGTGTCTGTAAGGTTAGGCTTGCTGTCTTATGCAAATCTGCAAAATCGACATTGCACACCTACTATACTAGGGGTCAATGACCCGGGTCAGAACCCACATTGCTACACTACTATACCTCGGGTGCTGACTCGGCAAAAAAAAATGCTGCTGCTGTGATTTTGAATCCTCACTGCTATACTACTGTTAAATACACACTCATGGTAATGGACAAAAACAACTGTGGCATTACATGCGTTATGTTTCAGTGCTGATTTAATTTCTTCCTGTATATTATTCATTTCGATGGATTTATTTCTTCAACAGTTTTGAAAATCAAGAGAATTATGAAGGAAAGTCTGTTTGTCTAAATTCAAGAGATATTTATTATTTAGTTCACACATTTTTGAATTTTTATTATGTGATGTGCTTGAGAATTTGCCTTCCTTGCCCTAAAATTTATGTTCTTGTAAAACTGCTGGTTATTTAACATTCCAGTTACTGTCCTGTAGAGATATGTCTGTTAAACTTATTCTACATGTACCGAACTATATCAAGATGAAGTGATTTAATAGATTTCTTTAGGAAACTCTATGATAATGTGAAGATAGGTTATATTTAAAAAAATATAAATATTACAAAAGATTTGTTTTGTTAATAGTGCACATGTACTGAGGAACCCACACTACACATGCATATTCAGTCCACTTCTACTAACTCAATATTTCTTCACTTTAAGTTCTTGAGAATTCCTAATAATAAATCCTAATTACATATATCCATCATTTGTAATTTTACAGATATAACTTAGACAGGTAAATTAAATTTTATAATTGAGTGTAGTACCCAGATTGTTTGTTAAATTAACATTGGTAAAAGCTCACCATTTAAAATATAATTATGCTCCAAAATTTCTTATTATTTTAAAATGTGATCACAAAACTAATTTTAATATTGATAAAAGTCTGTTTATAATACACCATCTGTAACCATCTTTTTTCCAAGTGCAGAATACTCAAATGACCTTGCTTTTCAAGATGGTGATCTCGATATCACATTGAATTGATGACCAGTAACCATTTGTTTAATCATAAGAAGGGTTATTGGGACAGTGTTCGATAGCCACCTTCAATGTTATACCTGTTTCAGTAAACACCAAGGCACTGTTCAACACCAGGGATGATCATAGATACTTCAGTCATTGGCAGATTGTTACGTTCAGTGAAACAGAAGAAGTAAGATGCCATAGTAATATTTATGGACATATGAAAGCTTTTGACAATATTAGTCATTGTCAACTTTTTAAAGCCTTCAGTATGAAGGAATACCTAAAAGAACTGCTGAACATACATTCTAATCTACAAAGAGGGAATACCATTAAGATAAAAACGCTGACTGGTGGAACAAGACTTTTACCCATGAAAAAGAGGTGTGATGCAAGGCTTTCCCTTGTCACCAGCCTTCTATAATTTAGCAGTCAAACATATCTTGGGGGAATAAACTGAAGATAATCTCTCACATCAGTATGGAAAACCTGTCATTCCAGAGCTACCACCACTAACCGCCATGGTCTTCACAGATAATACTGTCATCATCGGCCGTGACAGAAAAGCAGCAGTCAAACTCATGAGGTTTTTGTATTGATCCTCAGAAGTGCATGTTTAGAAGTGTGCTAACACAGGCATCTCTTGATATAGGAGAAGACTTTTGCAAATGGCGATAAGATTCATTACCTCAACACTACCTTCTGAGACACACTAGTCATCGACAAGAGTGAAGTGGTGAAGAAATTCCACAATGAATTTCTGCTTTTAGCTTCATGGCTACTAATTAAGAAAGTTCACAGTCAGCAATGACTCCATTTGCCCATAACGTTTGATTCCAGTAAAATTCCAAAGACGTTTTCGTCTGATGCCAATAAAATGATCAAACACACAGTAAATGAGATCCTGCAACATCCTATCTACATGTCAGACAACATGATCTGTTCAGAAAAGTAATGTAAAAGACTCGGCCTATTCAAAATGTGGTGGGAAACTTGCCTTCAATAGATTAACGCGTGTAACACACTAAACATACCCCTTAACAATGATATTCTATTGGCTAACAGCACAAGAGGCTCTCATACAGAATCTAAGGATGTTCAAAATTTTTGAACATTTCCAAAATTGATGCCCAAAAGCTGTAAATGTTTGAAACATCTGTATGATACTAAGTGCTAGCATTATCTCGATAAAAGAATCTTGGGGCATGGTCTCCATTGTGATTTATGTAATGATAATTCCTCTCTTTTCATTGGGAGGCGTGTATTGCCTCCTATGGTTTGCCATTTGTTCGTTCTCCTCCACACTGACTGGTGTGGGCGTGATGCATCCTGGGTTCGGCCGAACATGGTTAACTTAATTTGAGTTTGGATGGTTGTTTATTGATGATAACTGCAATTCAGCATCCTAAGTGACTTCATTTCATTCTTCCTGAGCTTTTGGCACTAATACTTGTTCTTATTTCCCTTGCAGTTTAGTATCCTGGTTCTTGTTTGTGTCATATAAGGCTAGTTTGGATGACAGTTATAATTACAACTATTTCATCAAGCAAGTTGGCCGTGCGGTTAGGGGGGTGCAGTGAGAGCTTGCATTCAGGTGATAGTGGTTTCAAGGTGCATGAAGATGGTTTTCTGTTGTTTCCCATTTTCACACTAGGTGAATGCTGGGGCTGTAATGTTAATTAAGGCCACGGCCGTTTCCTATCACTCCTAGCATTTTGCCATCCTATTGCTGCCATAATATCTGTTTGTGTTAGTGTGATATCAAAAAGATTGAAAAAACTATTTCTTCCCTTTTTGAAAATGAATCCCCTTTAATTCATGTAATTAAAATATTATGTAAATCTATGGTATGATTACTTTATTATTAATTAGTTATTTTGGCAAGCTTGTTAATTTATTAGATTTATTTCTGTTTTTCCCTTATTTTGGAGGAGTTTTAAGTTTAATTTTCATTTATTCTTACTTTAATATTTCATTTTTAGGAACTATTTGAATTCCCAATAATTTTATTTAATCTGATTATTAAATGTGTTAAGATCTAATTTATTTATCCATAAAATTAAAGTGGTATATTGTGTTTTAATTTCATTGCACTTTGGGGTGATGCATGTTTTATTTGTTAGCATCCATCCCCTGTTTGTATTTAGGTCTTCTGCCTGGGCTTTTAGTCCCATTCCATTTTACATAGAGTGGGATAAGTATTGCTGTTATAGGTGCCTACAGTGCTGCAGTAGAATAACCACTGTCATCATGCGATGCTTATCACCTAACCATTATACTGGTTTAATTTTGGTACGTGTCCAGAAATTATGAACACTTTGTGGACGGAAATATATATATATATATATATATATATATATATATATTGTACCAGAAAAAAATATTTATCTTTGAGGCACTTGACACTAATCTGATGAGCACGGACTATATCTTAGGGTGTGGCTTAAAACATTGGAATTGGTACTTAGAGATTTTTTTGGATAATCTGAGTTTATTGATCATTGAAAACAAATTAATATTACTTTCATACAGTAGAATTGAAGTGTCGTGGCCGGTTGGCAACTCCGGGCCCTGGGATGGTGCTGGATATGGCCTGGGTAGGAATCACGCCTGCCTGGATGTGAAGTTCTGGAATTAAGAGTTCTCGATTCTCCAGATGCACACGTTCCACGGTTTGATCTTTGAGACGTGATTCACATGCAAGCTCCCCATACGGCACTCCATTTATTTGTAGCACTGTTAAATAGATATGACCTTTAAATGATTGCATCTACTCGTACAATGAACTATGACAAGTGTTACTAAATCCATGATTCAGACACTTCATTGTATCAAAAATGTTCCTAAATCGTCACTTGAAAAACAGGATGATTGAACTAAATATTTGACCTTGTATTGGTCAAATTAATGTGTAAAATGTCAAGTTCATGATGTGAGCTTACTAACACAGGCGTGGTAAACTATAATGTTCTATAGGGTTACCAGTTATAGTCACCACAGTTCTCAATGCACAGTTTATGAAGGTTCGGAACACATTGGCACATTTGCAGTAAGCTTAGTAAATGAAATAGCACTCGGAAAATGTCTTATTCCGTCGATAAGCAAAGTAAATAATCATTAAAGAAAAATGGTACTTGGGAAAAGTCTAACTCCATAAATTGTGAGTTCACTTGTAACACTGGAAAGTTCTATGTTCCCTCGGAACATGGCATGTGTACTCTGAGTTGTCACAGTCTACTATGTTGACACGAGCCTAAGCACAAGTCCTGATGCAGTACTCTGAAAGTATTTCATGTTTTCACAATCGAACGCAATGTTTAAAAATACCCTAAGTTTCACAGTTTGTCATAAGACATAAGTTCAATGTGGTACTTGGAAGAAAAATCATACCATTCACACAAAAGTTTACGTTAACACAGCTTTGTTGTAGAAAACAAGTCCAACTTACACACTCGGAGAATTTCTATGTTACTGAAATCGGTCCACGAAAGTACAAGTTCGAAATACAAGTTCAAACGTTGTACTTGCAGAAGTCACGACACTCACGAGAATTCTAAATTCCTTCAATAGTCACCAGAGCACAAGTGCCAACGTGGCACTTGAAGAAAATAACAAAGTTCCAACACTCGAATTTCAAAGACTTATCGGACTATAAGTTCAGTCCGCACTCACAGCGCTCCTCCCGTCACCCGTGCTGCAGAGACGGTGGAGTGACCATATACTGAATTTGTAGTCCGGGTCGTCCTCCTTTTATACCGGATTGTGGGGAAGTATCTAGAACATGGATATTATCTACCCCTATAACTCTTAAAGTACACGATGGATTTTCCTAATAATTTGACAGGTTGGGTCCATTATAATGGTCTTCACGATGGCAGTGTCAAAATAGCAATATTTTAACACAAAATAGACTTTTGCAGATGGGCTGGGAGGTCATGTAAAGCTCACTCGAGGCGGCTACGTCACTCGCTGCGTACGTCATTGAGTTCGGCGGGCTGCATATCTCCCACCTCGCGCGAAGTTCAATAAACATACTTCGAACTTCACTTCCGTAGTGGCGTTGCCGGTACAATATGTTCCGTTTGAAAATCGCGGGTGTGGTAACCGAGGAGGTACCCAAGTATGCTCATAGATGGCAGGAGCTAATCTCTCAGCTCTTTCACTGAGGGAAATCCCTGCAGTATCTTGCCAAGTTTATTCTCCTATTAGTGGGAGTTATGTTGTACGTGCGTTGCGTGATGCAGTTTTCTCGTGTGTGTACTTCTTATGTATTATCGCGGTTTTCCAGTAAAACAGCATCACAAAAATGGATCACTGATACTGATATAATGTCAGTATTGTCCCCGTGAAAATTGGCGATCTTACGAATATTTTAACAAGTGGAAAGCAAAAATTTTATTGTCTGCTTGAAGCCGCAACACATCACTTGGGAAGTTGTGGAGAGCCGAGAACGAGTTTTTTTTGTCGTTCAGAGGGGTGCGATACGTCATCGGCGAGACTGTGCCAAGGTTATAGCTAACCACGTGACTGCCTTCGCACGCGCGACCCAGCTTGTTTCTGGAATAGTCTGCGCAAATTAAAGGAGATCATCAGCCAATTACCGTTCTCGCTGAAGAACACGCCTCCCTGGGCTAATTAGATAAAAGGCCTTGCTTCGGGTGAATCGCTCTCTTAATGCTTAATGCTCTTTATGCTCTTCTTAATGCTTGTTCGCTGCGTGAGACATCACATTACCGGACCACGTGGAAGGAAAAGTTTCAAGTCAAGTCGACGTCCGTTCTACCAGAATTTAGTCTGATAATTAGTGAATTCTGTGGAATAAAAACGCCTAGGAGCCAAGTTAAGTGTGACAGTGTAGACGAGCTGTTTATATTCTGCGTGTGCTTGTGCAAAATACTTAATTTTGTCATCTCAGTTACAGCTTGTGACCAGCAATCAACGGAAGACGTCTTGGAATTGAACGTCTCAAGATGAAGAATTCCGCAATTACCAACATCATTTCATCGAGGGACATCCATTGCAGAGCCTCCATGGAGCTGTAAACATGTAAGGCGTCTCTGGTAATGGGAAGGAGACTGGCCGGAGTATGCTGAAATAACTGACTGTCGTCGGGAATCGAACTCTACAAAAACTTGAGTACCTTTTTAATTTAATTTATCTGTCTTATCTTTTGTACAGCTAGAGGTCTTTCTTCTTAAGTCGTAGATCTATCAGTTTGCTGTAGTTAGAAATATTTCATTTTCCTACTTCTTAAGGTGTCGTGGTAGACTAGGTACGTGTGAATGAAATTTTGGAATCTATTAGAGTAGACATGTAGGTTGTCTTTGAATGACTTCCCATGCTTAAGGAGCTTAAGTTTAATAATCACTGACCACACGATAAATCTACTTTCTTTGTAATATTGAAAGTTACCGGACGGAAAATTTGCGCGTACATTTTGAGTGAATAGGGTCGAACCTAGTGTCTTTTAAAATCACTTGTTGTTTTTATGATGAAGTCATCTAATTTTACGACATTCCAGGAGAATCAGTAGATGTAATAATCACTTAAATAATAATAATATTGACTAAAGATCGGGTAAAACAGATGTAAATGCTCGTGAGCCATAAAACTACTGTAGAGTTCCTAAATGTGAGATGGAATGTGCTCTGTTCATGAAGGGTCTGGAATATGGCCTATCCTGAGGGATATTTGTTGCATAATTGAGTAAATGATGAATTAGTGGTGATATTGATTTATTCTTGTGTATTTGGAGCGCAAGATAGATTATAATTAGTGGAGCACGTGTTTGCGAGTGTATTTCACAGGTAGGAAGTAAAAATAATGCGAGTAAGGCTCACGCTTGCGGTAAATTCAACCTGTAGCCCACATGATGGTAGTGCTTATGGATTTTACTAGAATCTTCCATTATAATCTCATGAATTAGATGAACTTGCGCTGATATGTGAAATGTGTTTCTACCAAGTGATACCCATGACTTCGATCACTAGCCACCATTAATGTAGGAGAATTTCTGTACACGGATTATTCTGCGAGACATTACGCGTCCCGACCATCGATAAAAATCATAAATAAATTTGCCAAATCAGGATTCGATGTAAATAGTGTACATAAAAACGTGTTTCCCTAGTGTGATTGTGTGTGTGTAAATGTGTATATTTCTCTTGTGCCATGTTAATTTCATTTAATTTTGATCTGGTCGCGCACTCGCTGTGACGCGGATCACATTCATCGTTGTGTGTTGCCTTAAGAAATAATTTCATGCCCTTAAGGGAAAGTTTAATTAAATTAAGTCAAGGAAGACTAGGAAGGAATTTAATTTATTTTTTAATTAGCGAGATTTAAAAGGAAAGATCATCTCGTTACTTTGTGAAGGCACTCGATTTGTAAACAAAATTTATTTAACTAGCTCACACGTTGGTAATGTAAATTTCTAAAAATCTGAAATACTTTCAGATTAATTTGGATAGAAATGAAATGCAAAGATCAAAGGTATAAATTTGTCAGCCGCATGATTGTTTGAAACATTGTGGAAATAAGTCATTAATAATTAATTAAAAATCATTACCCTGAAATGCTAATGATGATCATTAGGTAAATGATGCGGTGGAGAATTAATAAGAACACGATCGTGTGACAATGAAACAGGTTAATTGAATGATAAAATAATAATAATAATAATAATCAAGATAATAATTAATTAATTTTGAGAATTTTGGAAACAGTTTTTCTTTGCTACTGAAGTTCATGTTGGTGTCATTGATCAACATTAAATACTGTAAATGACTAATTCAGTTGTGTACACCGTAAAAACCACGTGTTGAGATGACTTTAAATTGGTGAAACTTTGAACACATGTTTATTTAATTCTTTCAGTCAAATGTTTGGTTTAAAAAGGCAAGTGGCCTAATTACTTCTTTGGTTTCATTTACAGCACAGTAGAGCTGGAGATATGAACACGTGTCACTCTAAATCGAGGAAGAAATCCGATATTATGAAAGCTCTGTTATGTAAAAAGAAAAATATCATCAAGAATATTTTGTTGTCTGTCTGCTTATGTGAATAAATGTCAGAGTGTTGTTTTAATATTTCTTTTTATCCTGCTTGGTCATCAATCCTTAACAACCCTTAAATGCCTCTAGAAAGTGATAGCCAACGATCGAACGGTCCACCTTGGGATTCCTCGCTCGATGGCTGGGCTTAGCTCGGGAAAAATGGGGGCAGTATTAGATGATAAGGTCGAAGAAGTGTCTGGTTTTAGTGAATGTTAGTCTGAGGATGAAAATTCTTTCTCTAGCTTGACTGAGTGCAACAATGACACAAGTAACGCTGACAGATAGCGACAGAGTAGACAACTGAATGGACATGATTAATAGCGACCCTGAGCCAAACAACTATTATTCCCATTCATAATATTGATCAAAGGCCAATATTACAATCACACTTCAATACTGAAATACCCACTGTAGTATATTTTCATCTTTTTTTCATAACAAAATATTTCATGATATTCTCGGTGAAAATAAATTACATGGGGACAAAAGGAAAATACAGGCAACACCGACCACAATCACTTCAATAAATAACAACGAAAACATTCATCCTGTGAAATTAGTCTCGTTCTGTTTAGTTGATCGCAAACAATATCGTAACACAAATGGTGTTGAGCCTGTTTATAGGCTGTCCTTAGTTCGACTGCACGAAAATCAAATACTAATTACAGAAGCAAAAGTTCGAATATACTGTTCGTAGCTAGGAGCCTGCGGAATGTTTAGGAAGTATGTGAGAAATAATCTCCACTTTGCGAAAATACAAGTTCAGTGAAGTATTCAAAGTACTATCTCAATCGTTTATCACTCGAGAAATCCTAAGTTCAACTAGGGTGTATAATATTATACTTTGTCAAAATATGTCAATCACTTGATGTAAACTTGGATTTTAATGCACTGTTCGAAGTCTATCATCCGAAGAAATATTATGATAAAGTTGAAATGTAAGCACTCGGTTATTTAACGAAATATTTAAATCAGTTTGAAGTGCAAGCATTGGTTAGAAAATAATGCAAGTCCCAGAAACTTGAATCGAAGAAATGATAAGTCACTTGGAAATGAATGCAAGTTAAATAACACTGCTCAAGTTCACGTTGAGAAGTTTTTACACTCGCTAATGGACAACACTGAAAATCTAGAAGTCCGTTTTATGTTACTGTGGAGTTAAAGTTTCCTAAGTACGAAGAACTTCATCAAACACTTGACATTCGGCAAAACCATAGTTTACATTGCCATGATAATGCCACCAGCCGACCGTCCGGTCTCGACTGTGGAACATGACTGACTTTGACCTGCTAACTGGCTCTTCTTTTATACAAGAATCGTTGGAATTTAAGTGATTTTATCCTGTTGAATATCTCCCTTGATTCTGGTGGGATTCTCTTCAAACTTGGTGAAAATGGGGAAATAAAATTCGATGATGTGATTTTAATTATATCTTAACTCAAAAAACTTATTAGCAATTGAACGTTTCGAATGTTCTATCGACGGACGTTATCCAGCTGTGACAAGATAAGGGGCGATGTGACGTCACACGTTCCACATCGCACCCTGCCTGCTGCTGCAGCCAGCTGTGTGCTAACGCACGGCGCGTAGTTCCCAAGTTCAATTGGCGGGGACTCTGACTTGGACCAGCATTCCTTGTACAGTATGCAGTATTTAAAAATGTTGGGGCACATCACATTTATTTTTCGTTTTATTTTTTGAATGATATTGTGTAAACCGTAATGGATACTTGGATTCTTGAATGAGTTTCCGCTCTGCAATACATACATCAAAACATTTGTAGGCCTAGAGTGAGTGGGCTGTAAAAGAAATCCACTGCAGGGTCTACATTTCTAAAAGAATACAACAGGCTCCAACCGAAGTCACGTAAAGTTGCATAATATCTGCAAATTTTGAAGTCATAATATTCATGTCGTTGAGCACGGGAAGTTTCCTGAATGGTACTGATGATAAAGAAAGTGAAAAATGATGCAGATCTTCCGCTACCAGTGCGAATTCTCATGTTTTATAATATCTATTGGTACATTGGCCAAAACTAAGTATGGTGTTCTAAGGTTGAACTTGCAAATGTTATTATAGTCCTGAACAGTGCTAACTACAACTGGCCATTGATCCTTTGCTAAAATTATAATTTACCGAGCTCGATAGCTGCAGTCGCTTAAATGCGGCCAGTATCCAGTATTCGGGAGATAGTGGGTTCGAACCCCTCTGTCGGCAGCTCTGAAGATGTTTTACCGTGGTTTCCTATTTTTACACCAAGCAAATGCTGGTGCTGTACCTTAATTAAGGCCACGGCTGCTTCCTTCCTATTCCTAGACCTTTCCTATCCCATCGTCGCCATAAGACCTATCTGTGTCGGTGCGACGTAAAGCAAATAGCAGAAAATTATAATTTATAAGGCTAATTTCAGCTAAGTTGAATGGTTCTCTGTGAACTGTCTCTCCGCAAATGATTAAAGTCCCCGTTAATTATATTTCATGTAAATAAAATTCAATTAAATCATGATAATCAGCAAGTGAAATAATTAAGAATACATTCAGATCATTCAGATCCAAACTTGAACTGTAGGCCTAATGCTCACATAGACTTTATTTCAAGTAAATTATTGTGAATAGTGTATCTTTTGAGTTACTAGTAAACATCTTACAAAATAATGCCTACGTTGCAGATTTCACAGTATTCTTCAACACGGAATATTACTGTTGGCAAATTGCAGCAGTATTTCTGAAATTCTACTTCTCCAGCAAAGGTCATTACGTATGACACACTGTAGGCCTTTTGTTATTAACATCTTTGTCTCGACTGTTGTGATCAAATATATATCTACAATGCACTTATTCAGTTATTTCCTGAAGTAGACAAAATAAAGCTATGAAGTGAACTTCATAAAAGCGAATAAGGGAGAGGAGATTGATTTCTAATCCTATTGAAACCCCCAATCACAAAGTAGATTTAGTGGCAATATGTTTACCTAACATTAAGGCTAGCCAAGTGGATGTACGCAATTTATAACTTTAATTTTTGTATTGACGTTTGACTTCTATAATAAGAATAAGTCGAGGGATGTTCAACACTTTGTATAATGTATAACACGTATTAAATGAAGACCGGTTTCGATTCATTTGTAATTATCCTCAGCTGAAAACAGGTAATTCAGAAAGATATCTGGATTAACACGTATTTAACATAAAATTTTCCTTAGATACACTTAAAATTGTTGACGTGAGTTGTACGTCATAACTAGGGCCAGGGTATTTTGAACGTTGGTGCATATACATGAATATTTGTCTCTTATGTGTGATCGATTATCTAAGATTTCTGAAGGAAATGAAAAATCTAATGAACTCTATGTTGTACATCCCTTAATACGAGAAGCTTTCGCCTGATCAAGGAAAGTGCTTTCAGTGTCGCAATACAAGCAGGTAGACCCATAATGACCCATTTCACAGCAGCTATTTCCTCCTTTCTGACAATCCTTTCTCCTTACAGTATCCTCCCAAGGGTTGCTTAAACAAGTGCGTTCATCTGTTTACTTGCTGGACGTCTGTTACAGTGTTTTACTAGATTAAATAGCAAAAATGCCTAAAGATGAGGGCTCTGGGTCTTTTTTTAATTAAACAGTGGATAGTGACTATACAACTGACGGTACGGTAATGTGCTGTACTGTTAAATGTGCAACAAGAGTGTAAAATGCGATAAAAAATTTCAAATTGAACAGCATTCGAAAAGAATTTTACATCTGAGATCCAAAGGGCCCAGTAATAATACGCAACAGCTACTTTTAACCGACGTGAAAACACAGTATGAAGTTAGTAAATTTTCCGCTGATATTTGTAAAGCTTTTGTATGTGACAGATTATGGATGTTTGTATGTTCTGGCATAGCTGTCAACTGAACTTGGTACAAATATGACTTAGTATCTGGAAAAATACTGTGGGGACAAGATGCCCAGAACCACTAGGGGAGGGGGTGAAATATAAAAAACTAGGAAAATCCATATTAGTTTCGAATCCATAGTATTCGTGGTCACTGAGATGAACTGTGACAGATTGGATGCTCTTTAAATCAAATTTGTGCCCCAGTCAGAATGGAGTTGAAGGGGAAAAATGAACGTCCAATATGACCCAGATTATGGATGTGGATGTTCCAGCAAAGTGCTCAACCAAACTTGGTACACATATGACGTAGTATCTGGAAAAAAATACTGCGGGTTGGTGAGACACACCTAGCAACCCTACGGTTGGGGACAAAAAGACGTATAAAAATAAAATATATCGAGTCTATAGTATTCAGGGTGAATGAGATGAATAGTGACACTCTAGATTCTGCTTTAGTTCAAGTTCTTCCTCCATCAGCATGGTGATTGAGAACGGGTGAAAAAAATAATTCTAAAATGATCACGATTAGTGTTGAGTCCACAGACTTGAGAGTCGGTAGACTGATTGGTGACAGTCGCAGTGATAGTTGGAATTGTGTTAGTCATAAGCTATCGTACGACATGTAAATACAAACAGCTGTAACTTACTTTATTATTTATTTGAAAGGGCCGGCTATTTCCCAGACAGTTTGAACTGTCACAAGTTAAAATCTCAAATTGTAACTTAAAATTAAGAACGTAACAACAACTCTAAATCTACAGACGAGTTTGTAAAATGTCAGGCGTCACAATAAACAAATCTACAAAATCTCTTCAAACACGTAATACAAATTGTAAAATCAGATATTCAAAAATGTAGTTGAGCGGAGTCTGGTATTACAGATATTATTGTTTATATTTCTGTGACTGAGCTCATTCTTTTCATGCCTGTTCTGTGAATATGAGGTAGCGAAGAAAGGCACCAGGTGCAGTTATTAACTCAATTTGGTACCAAAAAATTGACAAAGCACATTCATTTCATGTAGTCTTCGTATTGAATTCATGGAAAAGAAGGTGTAGAAATAATGATAATAAAAATTAAAGTGAGGCTGAAATAAACTGATTTTTCAAATATGAGACCTGTCAATTCTATGTTTAATTAATTGATTTAGTTTTAAATGTTTTCTTTTTAAACTATTTTCTAATGTTATTATTTTCCATCCACTGGAAAACCTCAGTTATGGATTAAATAAGTCAAAACAAAAAATAAATGTTTTCCATTATAACATATATGTACCATCGCTCAAGCGAATGCCTTATGATCGCAAGGACAATCAACTTGTGTTATCTTTAGTTATTGTTTGTGTTTATTTATGTCAGTGGATGCTTCCGTGTTTTGCTAAGGAAATTCCATTGTATTTCTTGTACAGTTTCTCTAATTAGTTTTCCTATGACGATCGACAAAGACACCTCCCCTGTCACTCAAGCCTAAACACTTTCTTACTGTGTGATAATGGGACGGACCTTTCTACTGTTGTCACTCACATTCACTATCCGTTGCAGCTCATTGTTCAAGAATTATAGGCTATTATCGAAATTAATAAGGTGCATTGCATTGGCATATCAGAAAGTTGGCTATGTAAATATTTACCATCTTCTGCAGTAAATTTTGAGGTATTCTCGCTCTTATGTCACTAACATACAAGGAGGTAAAATACTGTTTTACTAAAGGAGAAATTTAAAATTTAATATTACAAGCACCTCAAACCCAAGCCTTCCTCTGGGACCTGAGTTTTTGAACTCAACTGTAATATTGATAGTAATTGTATAGAGGCCACCTACTCCTAGACAATGGGATAAATTCAAAGCTGCTGTAACCGATCTCAGTTAGTTTACGAAAATATCAGTCATGGATAACTTTAATACGGACTTCTTACAAAATAACCAGTGAAATGGCCAAACTGTGTAACGTATTAAATGCTTTCAGAATGACAATGTTTAACTCTACACAAATGACGTCAACTACCGTGAACACCCGACTTGCACATAAATAACTTTAAAATTGCAAACCAACCCCAGAAAGTTAAGCTTGGACTGATTTCCTCTTGGTATTCCTGCTTGCTGTATACTAGTATTCAGAGTGGGCAAAAAATGCTGCACGAGGATGTCAGCATGCGGTTCCTCGTCGAAATTCACGACAAAAGTTTATCTTTCAAAACCTACTCCCACCAATAGGTTTAATAGAAATGCAAGTTAAAAAACAAGGCTCTGGCAACGATGTAACGGTGTGCAGCGTGGCCAAGCACAGGTCGCATGAACTCGGCGCTCTGCCGGAGCTGTCTCGTTAGCTCAGTGAGACAATGTAATGCCATAAATGCCGGTTGTGAGGATGCACCGATGTTCAAGTCGCATTCGCGCAGAATTTTTTTAGTTAATGTATCAAATTGTATCCAATATACACCTCCACTATGTAATACAGTATGTTCTGTCTTTCTGTTACAGTTACCTTTATTTAAGCATTCAATCATAACATGGATTTCTTACAGACGTAAACAACCACTTTGTTTCGTCCATGGCACAAATAAAGCCAATACGTAGAACATAATAGTGGATACAGCAACATCCTCTCTATCCAATGCGGTACAAGAAAACACAATACAATACAGTAGGTAGGCTACATTGGATTGCCCATTATGCTACGCACAGTAATTCCATAGTGCACGTGTGACGTCCAGTCTTATCTTCATAGAGTTGATATGTACACTTACGAGCAACGTTCACTTCACAGCATATGTTCAAAGCGACAATCTTGCATTTGCAAACACTTCGCCACTCGCTGGAGCATACTTTGCTGGACTCTACGTAACCAACCTTCATCCACCATTGCCGATGCAGCATGCACGCGAGCTATTAGGTCTTTTACATCCGTGGGTGCAGTACTATAAATATGTTCCTTAATGTCCCCGCAAATAAAAATCTAGCGGTTTAAGGTCCGGGGAACACGGAGGTCAAAACATTGGACCTCCACGACCAATCCATTACCCTGGAAACGCTTCATTTAATCAGTTTCGCAGTCATTCCAAAGTGATGCGGTGCACCATCATGCTGAAACCATAGCTGTCACTGAACACCAAGTGGGACGTTTTCTAAAGCATCTCGTGTGTGCATCTTTATGAAGACGATAAGACATACTAACAATGGATTACCCATCATTACTGACACGCGTCCTTTCTCCCACCCCTCCCAAAGCCACTCGAATGTTTGATTCATCCACAAATAGCTGAATATCTGACTCTATCCAGTCCGGTTTTAAGGAGAACATAGCAGGGCGACAGCATTAGTATGAGTTGCAGAGGATATCATACATGCAATAGACCAGTGTGGTATGTGACTGAAGCGATCCTATTGCACCTAAGCAATGTATTCCACACTGTTAGCCCTGAATTTCTACTGAGCCTACTGTTACATCTGTAACTTAATGCGATAGCTCTCATTTTTTAGCTCCTACCTCACTGACTGGTATCAATAGAAAACGTACTGAGATATCGTACATAACCAGACAGCTTGTGTCCTGCAGTGGTCAGTCAGTTCTGGGCCCACTTTTATTCATTCTTAGTGTAAACAGCATAGGGATTCCATTAGAATATAGCTGGTACCACATCACTGCACCTGATCTTCAGGTGTATAATCACTGTTATCCATAAGGCATATATTTAGCTTTTTTATAGATTTAATTTTAACTTCTATTCAGCGGCTGTGTCAAAAATAACAGTTTATTAATAAACCGTAGCAGAACAAAGACTTTACTATTTGGTTTTCAGAAAGAAACAGAAATTAAAAATAAGTAGACATGTACCTAATTATGCTGAATCATTCTGTCATTCTCTCGTATATATCAGTAAACTTTAGGATTACTGAGATGCTAAATTGGATTAAACAATTAATTGACAAATACTTGTCCTAAAATTAAGAAATTGTTTTTCCTTGATATCTATACTAAATTTCAAAACACTTAAAAATACAACTGTTGCAATCCCTCATCCTTCCTGTTCTAGGCTACTGTGACACTGTACTTACAGACAAATCTCTAGACAATATTAAGATGCTTGAATGGACTGTAAACAGCATTAGATATATATTTACTGTGTGGTATGATTCTAAATTATCAACTTATTATTGGGAGTCATGTCGACTTCGTGTGCATGATGATTTCAATCTCCAAATATTGCATACACGTCTGTATTCAGGTGTAATGAATTACCTTTATTTCTCTTCATGTTATAACCATGACATCACTTCTCTCTACATATATCCCTCAGTCACTCCAGGTTTTACAACCACTTCTACATAACCATTGCTGCTAGGAAGGGGATTATCCCCCTGCCAACATAAGTGATTTGCGCTCTCGTAGAAAATTTGAAATGTTTTGCCCAAACAATTTTTTGTGTGCTGGCCGGTGAAGAAGAAATGTTTTGTTCTTTTGATAATAAATTTGTTATATTTTACATTCTAGAAATATAATTAATTCTGTTGTTGCTGTCTCATTTTTCCTATTAGTAATATACTTGTAAATTTTTTTATGGTTTATTGTAATATTCTTATTTCATAGTTGTGTAATTCTAATGTGGTGAAATGCATGTGTGGACTGTGAGCCTTAAATTTGGCAAAAATAAGGACACCTTGCTTATATTGATTTTCCTAATGTGAGTCTCTGATGTATTGTTGTTAAGAAATGTTATTGACTTCTTATTACAGGGTGGAGAATCCTGCAGATTCCGGGCCTATCTATTGTTCAGTTTGTTCAAGGACGTTTGAAAGTGCAAAAGATCTTAGGGAACACATTATTACACTACGTGATAACAAACACTTCTCTTGTTCAATTTGCAAAAAATCCTTTGGAACATTGAGGAGTTTGGAACTACATAGTCTAAGGCATCTTGATATTCGGCCTTTCAAATGTACTGTTTGTATAAAGAGTTATCCATCCAAGGCAGAATTACAATATCATAGTGCTGTACACGGTTATCATAAGCCTCTCTCATGTTCAATCTGTAGAAAAACGTTTAGGAGAGTTTCTGAACTTAATACCCACAAAATGCATCATGGAAGTGATCGGCCATTCTCTTGTTCATTTTGTGAAAAGGCATTTAAAACTAGGGCTGGACTTAGGTCGCACAGTAAGTCACATAGCTCTGATAGACCTTTCTTATGTTCAATTTGCGAAAAGGCTTTCAAGAGAATATCTGAACTCAAATACCATGAAGTTACACATAGTGATGTTCGCCCTTTCCGTTGTTCAATTTGTGGAAAGTCTTTTAGGAGAATCGCAGCCTTAAAACGACATAATTCTACACATCTGTTCAGTGTCTGATAATTCATTTCCGCGTCCTTCAGAATTAGTTCATGGGATTGTGTGTGCTCATATTCTTGCAGAGTGTGTGGTTCAGAAATAATCTTAAAGACCTTTGTGAGTATATGATTGTAATGACATTGAATTTGCCCATGTAACATCCGTGACAAAATCTTCTGACAACAGAATAAGTTAAATCAGCAACAAAAGGAACAAAATATGCTATGTCATACATGTTTGAATGCTGCAAAATTCTAAATAGCCGTAGAGTCTTTCTTGAAGTACAAGGGCACAAGTCATTGAATTGATATTTGCAGGGATTAAGAAGTACGCAACAATTCATATGGTCATACGAAGATTCGTAGTTTTATATGAACTTGTGACCAGGGCAGACTGTCACATGAATTTGCTCATGACAATGCACTAAAATTCTTTTTCGTTTGTTTGTTTTTTTTGTATCTAAACATCACGATATATTTAGCTTCCTAGCATTCCTGTTTACCAGTATATTTTCTTTGTGCATTGGCTATAGATTATTTCTTTATAAGTGTACGGGTGCTGAGTAATGACATTAGTACATTGTATTTCCGTACCCCCACATTCATCATTCTTTGTAATTTATCACATTTTTTATAATTCTCTGTTTATTGATGCTAATATGAGCATTGCATATTTTGAACCAGTGCATGTTAGTGTTACAAAAGGTGTTACTTATAGGATTAGTCATGCTACAATAGCTCTGTCAGACCCATAGAGGAAGGCAATGGCCAACTACCTCAGTCTTAATCTTGCCTAATATGCCTCATTTGAGGATTTGCTTGATTGTTGTGGTTTTCCTGTAACTGCATAGCATATGGTGGTGCTATATGAGGATCCAACCAGCCTGTTGGCTGTCAGATGTTGACTTATCAGACTGACAGAAGTACTAATTGATCACATGTGTGATATTAAGGTATACTGATTATTTAATTTTATTTTACTGTATATTTTGTTGGTTGTGTTAAATATGCATCTTAAAATATATTCATATTTTGAACAAGTCAGTGAAAGCATTTTCCCTCAAATGAGTTGATTTTTTTGAAATTTCAGCACCTTTTTTTAATCACACATATGCTATATATATGTTTTATGTCATTTACACCTTTTCCTATTAAAGAAGGTAAATATATTTTATAACATGTTCTGTGATATATTCCTCATGATTTGCAACTTCTGTGTGTGCATAAGATATCATTGCCTGGCAACAATCTCTTTTTTTACCTTGTGTCTAATGTGTTATGCAATATTACTACATTCTATTTCTATACTGCATATTCACCATTCTTAGTCATATATCTCATTTTTAATTATTTTCTATTCATTTATGGTAATTAAAGCATCGTTTAAGCAATGCTGAACCCTCCTTGTTGCAGACCTATGGTTGCTTTGTTGGAAGCATACATTAATATGAAGAAAATATAAGATGTACAAAAATACATTGTGTAGTTTCTTAAAAAGCCATATAGTGTACAATGCAACTGAGTGTGATAGAAGAATAGTGGTGTGCAGAAAAGTGGATTGTGTGAAATTGGGAGTTTGGAATTTTTTACATGGTACAGGCGGCACTCACAAGGTATGTGCAGCAGAATTGCTGTGGCCAGCTCAGCGTTTTGTAGGAGATATTTCAGAGCTGCATGACATGCAGTGAGAAAAAGTAAAGTTCACTGCTAGTCAGAACACTGTGTAATGTGATTACTAGTTGAGTGTAAGTCTGCCAGGAATGTGTATCAAACTTCATGCGATGTTTGAACAGTGCATAAGAAGAATTTGTCTGTTTTCACACGGATGTTGATAATATTGTTGCACATGACATTAAATTTGAAGTTTTAATGCTTCAGATGCAAAATATAAATGTCGAACAAAATGGTGAATTCCTTGTGGTGAAATTATTGGACACGTCACTGGATGAGAATGAGGGTCAAAATCAGGCTTTGTGGGCAAAACCAGAAATCCAACAAACATTTTCTTAAATCTTGCAGCTATTCCAACATCTGATTGAAAATTTTGTTAGCAGCAAGTTCCGCAGAGAGCGGGAATATCTGTATTATTGTCAGCAAGGGCAAGCATTCAAAAAAACTCTATTAATGTAGATCCACAGGAAATTATTTTAGCACTGATTTGTAAGATTAAAATATTGATAGTTGTTTCACATTGAACCTTATTGTCAGGTTGCAAATCCAAATAATCCATTTAGTTTTAATTGTTCAGCTAAAAATGAATTTGTGTTCATTGAAGAGATTTTGAATAAGGAATATAATGCTAATCTTAGGATTGTAGGTTTAGAGGCAACTGTAGGGAACTGTTCCACAATTTTGAAGCCTTTATTGGACTGCTTATAAACATTTACTTTAATCACAAATATTGTTCAGTACAATTGGATGGTGTACAAAAATTAAAGGAAGCTATTGATCGCAAGTTGCAGAAAGGAGCAAGTCAATTACATTCCAGATGTTACAAAAAAATTTCTTGTCTCATATGCTCCTGATTCAAAAATGCACTTCATGTCTTCTAACAATTCCTATAAATTTCTGAAAGAAAGTGTCATTACCGTGAGTGGTGTTCGTCTTGAATGAACTCGCATACAGGCTAAGAGAGAAGGCTTAATGTCACGCTGGCCACTTGTTAACATTCTACGACGTCAACGGCTAGGAGTGTGGGATTAACGTCACGCTGACCACATGGTGATTTCAGATAACCTAGCGCAGGCTTATCCTCACATATTGTCGTGCTGACCACTTGTGGACCCTATAAAGCTCCAGGTTTAACTGTTTTACTACGCAAGATGGCTGCTAATCATTGATTGTATAGGACAATTAGTAACTGATCATCGTCTTCGTAACCATCTGCCCTTTCCTATACTAACTGATAGGCTTCTGATGCGAGGGTTACAATGCAGGATAGATGACATACATTGCCTATATGGAAGGTTTTATGCTCCATTATTAAGGAACCCTTGCACAATCGCGGTCATCAGCTCAATGTAATTATAACGCGATTCAGCCACCCATACCAAAGTAGTTTTATGCAACCCAACTTATGTGTGACATGGTTATTAGGTGTCTGTTGCCCTGTAAGCATACTGTATGGTGCTAATGTGCAGTGGGCACATTTTGAACGTATTTTTGAACACTGCAGAGAGGTTATATCGTCCGCTCGCTAAGCATGACGCCATGAAATCACAGCAATGTTCTTTGGTGTTGTGCCTCATGACCAGGTGTAGCGAAGAGCGAAAACTATTCAAAAAACTAGGTAACATTGCAATCATCAATGTCTTAAACACCGAAGCGGATGGCGTATGTGCTCTATCCTCGTCGTACTACCGGTGTGTTACCAGCACTAGAACGTAGCTGATGTGATTAGGCGATAGTGTAGCAATGTACAGAATTCTCCAGCGGCGGTTCGAATCGTGCATCGTTCAGATATGTTTGCATCGGTAGGATGTTTGAATACCTAAACACAGGCCCAGGTTTTCCGCATTCAAAGAATGGAATCACATTCTTATTCACCTTGTGCCCAGCGCATACTCCACTGGTTAGGGCCTGAATGGAATTTCAGCTGTCATTGAGCATGTTTTCCACAGAGGAATACGTTGACATGCTCCTCATTTATGGGGAAGCAAGACAAAGCGAGGCACTACGTCTGTACTAAGAACGGTATCCTGATAGGTGACACATGGCTGCTACGACATTTCGCCGCGTTGAAAGACGCCTAAGGGTAACAACCGTAATTTCCAAACATACACCAGTCCGGGATAGGACTGGTACATCGGGTGAAACGGAAGAGGCCGTGCTGGAGTCAGCTCGTAATAGTCCATACATGAGTACAAGGGCGACTGCACAACAGGTGAACACCAGCCTTCCGTCCGTCTGGCGAAAACTGCGTGAACATAAATTTCACCCATACCATCTTCATCTACACCAAGAGGCGTTATTACGAAGCTCGAATGGAGTTCTGTCGGTGGCTAGTAGCCAGGCTGGATAGTGATTCAGCATTCGTATCGCACATCTTGTCGGACGAATCGCGCTTCCACAATAATGGGAACGTCAGTCGCCCCAACATGCACTATTGAAGTCCACACTGGTCCGACAGGTGGCCCATCAATTGTGATGGGGGTGAATGTATTGTGTGGAATCATGGGGCATCGCCTGATTGGGCCTCATTTCTCTGATGGCCATTGGGCGGGCCCACGATACCTGCTCTTGCTGCGTCTGGAACTCCCACTGCTGCTGGAGGATGTGCCCCTGCAGGACAGTTTGACGATGTGGTTGCAACAGGATTGATCTCCGCCACGTTCGACTTTACACGATCGTAACAATCTGAACAGGGAAATGGATAGGACGAGGAGGCCCTGCTTCTTGGCCCGCCAGATCACCGCATTTAACGCCGTTAGACTTCTTGTGGGAGCATTTGAAGAACTTCGTTTACACTCAAGCGCAGGAAAACCCCGAACAGCTCCGGCAACTCATCACGCACGCCTGCCGAGCAATTACACCTGCAGAGGTTAAGACGATCTATTGGACACCGGGCCCGAATGTGCATAAACCAAAATTGTCAACACATCGAGTATTTGCTGCGATAAAACATTGTCAAGGAAGTTGTGTTCCTATTATTTCCGGTCCGGATATGTCCGGCCTGCTAACTAATCGGCCACAAACACATTCATTCACACACAGTTTGTATGAAAGCTGGTATTGAACTTACATTAGGTGCGGGATGTATTAAATAAATGTTTCCAAAATATGGAATCTTCGCCCCGGACTCGAATCTCCTACCTCACACGTAAGCCCTCCCCACCACGCATTTGCTCACTACGCTACGGTTCCGAACGGCACACCATGCAGCTTATGGCATGTGTTAGGTTTACTGCGGTCGCATTATCAATTAATGTTTCACCGGCGTGTCAGGTTCATTTGATCTAGAAGGCACACGCATGCCTTCCAGAGTTTAATAGGATTATTACGGTGTCCTATCACGGTGAGGCGGTATACAAGTAAACCACGATATCCGGTTGTGTTGTCTGAGCATACCGGCAGGACATAATTAATATTGCGGGTTGCATATAACTACCTTGGAAGAGGTGCCTATGTAACACGGTATGTATGCATAATTTGTTCGATAACCTGCATTACTATAGTAATATTGTAGTAGTGTGTTAAAAGGTACTCGTGTTAGAAAGGGAGTGAATATATCCTTAATTTTAAAATTCAATTTCTCCTCAACCGATCGTCGTAGTAAACTGATTCTTAGTGTTCGCGGGGTTATCTGTGGAACGCAGAGGTGAGGGAAGGTGCGGGTTGGAATGGGTCTATCTACGAGAGACAAAGATTAATTTAAAACTTTACAATAAAGGTTATATTTCTTTTCAGTAAATTAAATGTTATCAAACAATATTTCAGGTACAAAGTTGCAATTTTGATACGCGAACAGAAAACCCAAGGCAAGGTAATCTACAAGTTTCCGAAGTCGCGATAAGGAGAGAAATCTCCCAAAACAGAACTTTCAAAAGCACTTCGCCTTCCCAACGCACCACTCATTATTACACAAATACCAGAAAAGAGCTTTCATGCTCTCCAAATTCAACCAAGGAGACTGCGCTCCCAACCCTTACAGCCTGATTAAGGCAACCTTTAAGTTTACATTACTAGGCCTCTCTAGGCACACCCTGCAGTTTACAACTCCATGGTAATTACTTTTCTGTTACACAGGGGTATCTAGTACCCACAAGAAAAACAGGTTACATTACTGACCCAAACTCAAAAATCTATGGAGGCGTACACTTGCGCACCTTGAAAACCAAGTGTTAAAACCCTACTTGGGCTTGCGGCCCGATGATGCAGAGGCTAATCAGACACTACTGAGGTGACTAGAAGGACAAGTTAATTGGTAATTTACAGGAGCGAAACAGTTACAAAATCAGTCACCTCAAGATAAATTGAAGGGGAATTCGAGAGGGTAACGCACTCTCTATCCCCGATTTACAGTTTAAGTCTATGAAATTTTACATTAAAAAGAAGAAAGTTTACATTTTCGAAAACAGACGGTTACATACTTAAAGGTCAGAAACTTCCCCTCGGGTCAGTTTGCTGAGATCACTACTTAGATGTGAAAAGTGTTGGCCTTTACCTTAGTTGATATTCTGCCTGCCGAAGATAGAGGCCACCGCCTCCTGTCTTAACACACACACTCAGTAATTCGATGATGAATAAGACAAGTTAACTTGAAAAATCTGCAGATTTTATACCCAAGAGGAGTGTTCGAGAAGGCTCAGGACTCAATCCGGACACACCCTCTCATGTTATTGGATAATCAAAAAGTTACAGGAAGCCTATGATTGGCTGAGAAATAAATACAGAAAATTTGCCAGTGGACAGACTCAAAAGCTGGCGGGATGGGAAGGAAGTGTTGCAAACCTTGAAGTACCAAAAATAATGAGTCAATTCAGTTGAGAAAACCAATAAACAAATTTCTTCAAATCTATAATTATTCCACTTTGCACCAGAGTGCATGACCACAGTTCTTTAGTAGAGACATAAATGGAGGAAAGTGCCAACTTCTTGTGATAAAACAAAACAAGGAAATCCAGTCAGTTTAGGAAACCTTGAAATAACATAGTCATCTGTTATTAAGGAGTGACATCTTCTGATCATTGTTCCAACTTCATGCACTAGCTGTTTTAAGATTTGTTCGATGGATAGCTTCCCTTAAGGCGCTTCTTTTAAATGTGCCGGGTTGAGGTGTACATCTCGGTACAGACTTCCCTCCCCCCAAAGGCCTTCCGCGGGGTGACACAGTAGAACTTAAAAAAGAACATATTTTAACGTTGGAATTTCACCTTTTCATGAGAAGCTTTAAGATAACTCTTAGCCTTCTTCCATATATCTCTAAGACTACCGGGATCTATTGCCTCTGGTAAGTTGTCATTAATTGACGAAAGGTTAGAGACGGGTGTGTTAGGAACAAACTTAAACTTGAGAGATGCGGGAGTGAACTTGTGGGACTCATGAACCGCCGAAATGAGAGCAAACACTAACCAATGCAGGGAAGTATCCCACCTGGACTAATCTTCATGATGAAATGCAATTTAAAGCCGATCGAAAATTGCGATTGACCTGCTCAGCCAGAGACGGTTGAGGGTAATAAGCAGAAGTTGTTACGTGTGAGATATACAAGTCAAGACAGAATTTCCGGAATAGGTTAGATGTAAACGCTTTAGCATTATCAGAAACTATATAATGACAAGGAAAGCAAAGATAATATTCAAACAAGAAATTGTAGACTGAGCGGTGGCCAGCTTAGTCGGAAATAACCATGAAAATCTAGTGAAGCCGTCTCCACACACCAGGAAGAATTTATTCCTGTTCCCCTTTGGTTGTGGGAAAGGTCCGACTTAGTCTATATATAGATATTCATAGGGCGAGACGCTTGATGCAATGACAAGGACCCTAGCTTAGTGGGCAAGATGGGCTTACTAAGCAAGCAAGAATTACAGGGTTTCACCATTTCCGTATTTTCACCGTCCATACCCTTCCAAATAAACATCTCTCGGATCATTTCCTGAGTTTTGAAGATGCCTAAATGCCCCACAAATGGGGTCCCATGACAGTATTTGAAGATCATAGGCACAAGCACAGCTAGAACCACTACTTTCATCTTCTGATTGTACGTCGAAGGGCAACACAAAACCCCGTTCCTCAATACATAAGGGACAACATGTTACCCAGAAGAAAGGGTTTCCATTATAAGAGCATCAGTCAGGATAGCATTAACCCCTGAATGTATGGGTATGGACATGGGAAGAGAAAAACTATCCTCCTATTCATTGGTCTCCACTTCATGTGAAAACATGCGGCTTAGTCCGTCAGCGCCTACATTTTCTGATCTTCTAATATGCCGCACATCAACATGTAATGCAGAAATCCTGATGGCGCAGCGGGCGATATGTCCAATACGACGAGGCCTAGTTAACACCCAACTTAAGGCTTGCTTATCCGTTTCTAATTCAAATTTGGTATGCTCAAGGTAAAGGCGGAACTACTCTAGGGAAAACAAAACTGCCAAACCCTCAAGTTCATAGATTGAATATTTGGCTTTTTGAGCCGATAAAATCCTAAAAGCATATTCGATGGGCCGCCTTCCGAGATCCGTTTCCTGAAGAAGGACGGTGGCAACAGCAGATGACGAAGCATCTGTTTGGACAATGAATTTCTTAGAGAAATCTGGCATGGCTAATACAGGGGCGTTACAAAGAGCTAATTTCAGATCTTCAAAAGTGTCTTGCTGAGACGCACCCTCTCATTTATTGGATATTCAAAAAGTTACAAGATGCATATACCTGGCTGAAAAATAAATACAGAAAATTTGCCATTGGCCAGACTCGAAAGCTGGCGAGATGAGAAGGAAGTGTTGCAAACCTTGAAGTACCAAAAATAATGACCGTCAATTCAGTTGAGAAAACCAATAAACAAAATTTCTTCAAATCTCTAGTTATTCCACTTTGCACCAGGGTGCATATATGGAGAAAAGTGCGAACTTCTAGTGATAAAAAAAAACAAAGAAATCCAGTCAGTTTAGGAAACTTTAAAATAACATATTCCTCTGTTATTTAGTAGTGACATCTTCCGATCAATGTCCCAACTTCATGCACTAGCTGTTTCAAGATGTGTTCGATAGATAGCGTTCCTGAAGGCTCTTCTTTTAAATGTGCCGGGTTGAGGTGTACCTCCCGGTACACACAGCTTAAAATGTATCAAGAATTACCATCTAACGAATGATATCTGTCAAGCAGTTTCTTCTCAAACTGTCAGGCATAAAATAACTTTGAACATTAAATATGTCTCGGATGATATGTTCAGTGACTTTTAGAGTAACTAATAGATTGGGAGTGGAAATATCCCTTAATTTAAATGTTGAAAATCCCTCAAGCCATTAGTTGCAGAAAATTGATTTTCAGATTAAAATTTATCAAACACCATCTTCTAACCGGTGATACATACAGGGTGTTAGGTGTATACGTGCAGATATTTAGCTAGTCGGTAAAGAAAAATACATCTCACAACATATGCTATGTACCGTTTACCTTGTCCTATTGGTTTACCCATAAATGAAGCGAATATTTTAGGGTCTAATGTGTTTTGAGCGACCGTAGTAGGAAACGCCGCTTATGTTATACTGTCCTCGTGAGTAGAGAACAGTAGCAGAGTTCAGAGGTTGTTGAGCCTCCCCCTAGCCGGTGGGCAAGACCACTTCCTGTACTCGAAAACCGGTCTAGGGTACTCTGTGAGATGTACAGTACACGTAATCCTTACCGACGTATCCAGTGATTGTTTTGGATTCATAGTCATTTTGTCATCATCATTCGTTTTAGATTTTAGTTAATGGATACATTTTGCAGTTTTAATTGTCGTTTCATGTCGTTGCAACATGATGCCGCGCGCCCGCTCCCCCCCCCCCCTCGGTGGAATGTACATAATGGTTCTAATCACAAGTAATCTCATGTTTCCAGTTCACCACTTGGTCGCCTCTTACGACAGGCAGGAAATGCCGCGGATGTATTCTTCGTCTACACCCCCCGTCCACAAGGGGTATTGGTAGATTTACTGGCACGTAAAAGAACTCTTGCGGAAGAAAATTCCGGCACCCCAGTTTCTTCGAAAAACGTAAAAGTAGTTGGTGGGTCGTAAAGCAAATAACATCAGTTTTAAAAGTGCCGCAGGGTATTTGTAATAGAAGGATTATTATTGGGCAAGAAATGATGTCTAACTGACCCGTTTAATTAGAGCTTCCGTAAGAATAATGGTAATATAATAAAAATTATACCGGGAGAATTGGCCATGCGGTTAGGGGCGCGCGGCTGTGAGCTTGCATGCGGGAGATATTTGGTTTGAATCCCACTGTCGGCAACCCTGAAGATGGTTTCCGTGCTTTCCCATGTACACACCAGTCAAATGCTCGTGCTGTACGTTAATTACGGCCACGGCCGCTAACTTAACTCATAGGCTTTTCCTATCCCATCGTCCCCATAAGACCTATCTGTGGCACTAGCAATAATAATAATAATAATAATAATTCCATACGTTCCACAACGCAGCGCGGCACCAATCATCTCGCCGGGCTGAGTGGCTCAGACGGTTGAGGCACTGGCCTTCTGACCCCATCTTGGCATGTTCGATCCTGGCTCAGTCCGGTAGAATTTGAACGTGCTCAAATACGTCAGCCTTGTGTGAGTAGTTTTACTGGCACATGAAGAACTCCTGCTGTACTAAATTCCGGCAACTCGGCGTCTCCGAAAACCGTGAAAAATAGTTAGTGGGACGTAAAGACAATAACGTTATTATTATCACCTTACCTGCATGGTTCATAGGGGTATCTTACCTGGAGTTCCTCAGGTACGTTACTAGAGCTTTCAGAGGACGCGCCGTTTCGACTACGCAGAAACATGTGGTTTTTACACGATGGTGCACCACCTGATATAATACGCTTACTGCGTGATCATTTGGATCAGATATTTGGTCAATGGTGGAAAGGACGACATGAACCCATCAACTGGCCCGCCAGATCTCCAGACCTTAATCCAATGGATATTTATGTCTGGGGAGAGACAAAAACAAAGTATATCGCACTAAAGTACCGACTTCAGATGACCTCCAAGAACGTATGTTTTAAGCAGCAGAGGATATTCGGAAAACCCTCGTATCTTGGCTCGAATACGTCGCAACTGGATTCGGAGAATTTTCTTTTGTTAGTTGCTTTACGTCGCACCGACACAGACAGGTCTTATGGCGACAATGGGACAGGAAAGGCCTAGGAATGGGAAGTAAGTGGCCGTGGCCTCAATTAAGGGACAACCCCAGTCAATGCCTGGTGAGAAATTGGGAAACCACGTATAACCATCTTCAGGGCTGCCGACATTTGGGGTTCAAACCCCCTATCTCCCGGATGCGAGCTCACAGCTGTGCGCTCCTAACCGCAAGGCCAACTCTCCCGGTACGGAGAAGTGAAGCCTTCATAAAAGCCCAGGGTGGTCACTTGAATAATAGCTACGAGTTTCACTTTGGTATGTCAGATGTTACACCATTTCTGCAGCGTATTGAGCTGGGAGTTCAGTTCTCAATCAATGTAGTATTTTGATTCTCGATAGTTCGATACTCTCATAAATCCGAGCAGAAAAATTGAAATACCGGTAACAAAAATTATAAATCGAGAGTTTCAGTGCACGATTGCCTTGCACATGGCATATGCAGAACACAACACACGGAAGACGTGCTTGTTAAAACATTGACCTTGAACGCAATTCGGCAGCTCCTCATTTCTACACTGCAAGTGGTATGGGTTCATTGCGTGTGTGTGTGTCTGTTGATGTGCATGTTTGATGTTTATACACAAAACCTGTTTGTCACACTTCTTCCTCTCGTGCTAACCACAATATGAAGTTACAGCTGATTTATCGCCAAGAGACCTGGTTCAGGTCTTACGCTTGGTATTCTGGAGTTAACTACTGCGATCGATGTTGGCACGTTTGAAGTACACTTCATCTTGTTTCCTCCTAAACCACGCATATTTTACTATTTTCTTCCCTGCCTTTCAGCTCTTAAAGACCTGATAATAATAATAATACTAATAATGATAATAATAATACCGGTAATGTTATTTGCTATACGTCCCACTAACTACTCCTACTGTTTCTGGAGGCGTTGTAACTTAGTGCCGCAGAAGTTCTTTCTACGTGCCAGTAAATCTACCGACTCGAGGCTGACGTATTTGAGCACCTTCGAATACCACCGGACTGACCCAAGATCGAGCCTGCTAATTTGGAACCAAGAATCCAGTGCTTTAACCGTCTGAGCAACTCAGACTGGCCATTTATATTTTGATAAATTTATTAAGCACTGCAAAGGCAGCTGTAAATCGCACCGACACATACAGGTCTTATAGTGGCGATGGGACAGGAAAGGCATAGGAATTTGTTACGTCCCAATAACTACTTTGACGGGTTTTGGAGACGCCCACCTGCCGGAATGTTGTACCGCAGGACTTTTTAATGCAAGTAAATCAACAGACACGAAACTGGCGTATTTCAGCAGCTTCAAATACCCCCGAACTGAGCCTCCATCGACCTGCCAAGTTGGGATCAGAAGACCAGCGCTCTATCGTCCGAGCTACTCAGCCCGGCATTAGAGCTGGGAATAAGTTGGTCATGCGGTTAGGGGCGCAAAATTGTGAACTTTTATTTGGGAGAGAGTGGGTTCGAACTCCACTGTCGGCAGCCCTGAAGATGGTTCTCCGTGGTTTCCCATTTTCACATAAGGAAAATGCTAGTCGCTGAACCTTTATTAAGGCCACGAAAGCTTCCTTCTCACTTCTACCCCTTTTCCGTCCCATCGCCGCCATAAGACCTATCTGCGACGTAAAGCCAATTTTTGAAATGTCATCATATTTAGGACATTATACAACTGTCGAGATGCATAGTTATAAACTATGAGAAGTATTTTCTGGGCAGACATTATTGGCGACTAGTCAATAATAATAATAATAATAATAATAATAATAATAATAATAATAATAATAATAATAATAATAATAATGGTATTTGCGTTACGTCCCACTAACTACTTTTACGGTTTTCGGAGACGATGACGTGCCGGAGTTTAGTCCCGCCGGAGTTCTTTTTACGTGCCACTAAATATACCGGCACGAGTGTGGCGTATTTGAGCACATTCAAATACTACCAGAGTGGGCCAGTTTCGAACCTGCGAGGTTGGAGTCAGAAGGCCAGCACCTCAACCGTCTGAGCCACACAGTCCGGCAGGAAGCACGAAATGTAGGTACGTTTAATTTATTTATTTGTGTAATATGTCCATTATTCGTTTGAAGCAAAACGTTGGCTGTGCTTCGATAATTCAATTCAATCCCATGCTTGCTTTCGTTGGCGTGAGGAACTGTCTTCTTTCTTCTACCGTTACGCAATGCACAACGGGGATCGTACCGTATTTTATGTCCCGGCCCGCCTATCACAGACAATAATTATATCACACGCTCGTACAGGTCCCGCACCGACACAGGTTTTCAGGTAATTTCCATACTCACTAGACCACGGGGCTGACGACAACAGATATCCCAATCCCCTAAAGGACGTAACAGCAAATGAACCAGTATTAACGCTGACAATTCGATACATCTCCAGGGTCCGAAACCAATAACTAGGGTTGTCTGAAGCCCCTCAGACGGGAACTAAGTACTAACAACAAAACCAGTCTGGCGAGAACGTAACGTAATATGGTATACACTGGTAGCAGCCTTCAGCTGTTATCGTAGTTCAGTTGCTCGTAAACATAAAACTAGTTTGGTAAGTATATTACGTAACATCTCGTGGCTTTGCATAGGTAGCGTTCAACTGTTACGGTAGTACATTTGCTCTTAAACATAAACAGAAACCAGTTTGGCACGGATGGCGCGTGACTTGCCTGTTATCAACTGAAAGCTATTCATTCACAGAACAAGGCTACTACCTATTCTAAAACATCGTATCCCTTTGCTCTCGAAAATAACTTCCGCGGATTACTAAAAGTTTGATATATACTGGTTCGTCGCATCGTTCTCTATTGCTACAAGAAATATCTCTACGTATACCCCTCTACCTTCCCCATTTTCACCCCAGGCAAATGCTGGGGCTGTACCTTAATTAAGGCCACGGCCGCTTCCTTCCCATTCCTAGGCCTTTCCCTATCCCATGCTTGCCATAAGATCTATCTGTGTCGGTGCGACGTAAAGCAAATGGAAAATAACACTTAACATTAACATTCAATATCTCTTCAACCGATCGTCATGGTTAACTGATTTTAGCTTAACTTTTTTCACAAATCATCCTTCAACCGGTTATATATATCAGCTCGCCCCGATTGTTTCTTTTTAAACTTTCGGGTTCAAAATGACTTCTAACATGAGAAAAGTGTAAGATAATGCTCTAAAATAATTTTCAGAGTAAAAAATAGGCAGGGGTGAAAACATACCTTAAAAATTCAATCTCTCTTGAACCGATTGTCCTTGAAAACGAATTTTCTGCTTAAAAAGTATCCTTTAATAGGTGATACATATCAACCTACGCCTGTTTCTATTTCAAAGTTTTGGGATAAACGTGGCTTCGAACGTAAAAAATCTTGGATGATTCTTTAAATGACTTTTAAGTAAAAATACGTTGGAGGTGAAAATATCCCGTAACAAAAGTTTTTCTTATCAACCGGTAGTCTTAGAAAACTGTTCTTTAACTTATTATGTTTGGTTTTGGTTGCTCTAAACCTTCACATATTGTTTCTACCTTTCATCCGTATATCTTTGGTGTGTATAACTCAGTTGATATCTAATGCTGGTTTATGTTGTGTGACGCATGCTCTTATATTTATTTTGTCTTAACATGTTTTTCTCTGCAGGCTATAATAACAGAGATGATCGGGAGTTCAAACTTTTACCAAGTTGCTAGAAAATGGTTAAACCTTACGTAATAAAACTTAAAACTTAGGAATGTTACGTCTTAGGCAATTAATAAAGTTATTCATGCTGAAATGGTAGTTTAGGGAAGTATAAAACTGTATCTGCGTATAATTACGTTATCAGCGGTTCTGTCGAAAAATACTCATGAATATAGCATTTCTAATCCCTTTTGTCTTTACATGATTTTTCGTACAGGCCATAAACAGAGAGATGATGGCTAATTTAGGCTTTGTTGAGTTGCGAGAAAATGGTTGAACGTAATGTAAAGGTTAGGAATAAAGTGCAATCGTGTAGGCCAGGGGTTCACACACGTGGTACGCATGATACGAGCGATAGGCTAGTAATGTCGTCTGTGTGCGTGAGCACTCAAACATTACACTGCTGTCCGTCCCTGCTAACGTCCTCTACATTCCTCCGCTACGCGGTTACCAGTTCGCCTCCCTCGGTTAGATCAGCGTGAACGGTGATTATGCAATATTTATAAGTCCCGTTGTGCATGTGTAACTGTTGTGTGTGGTAATTTTGCTTTTGTGCAAGGAGACTAAACTATGAAACGATTTTTGATGACCCGTTCTACTTCAAAGGGTAGTGTTAACAAACTTACACCACAGGCCAATCGTAAACACGATGAAAGGTGCTCACAGTTCGGTTTCATAGTGAAGCCCGCCACAGAAAATAGTGACAATCTCTTCCCCAATGTGGTCTTTGTTTCGAAACAATTTCGAAGCAAAGCATGAAGCCTTATGTACTGATGCGTCACCAACATTCTAAGCACTTTGATTTGGTTGGTAAGCTCATTGAATTTTATACAAGAAAATGTACTTCTTCAAGAAAGAAAATCTATGTATGACAATATCAGTACTGATACTAACTTGATAAAGGTATCATACGGTACTTTGCTAGTTATAGAATGGCAAAAGATAGAAAGTCTCACAGAATAGATGAGACACTTTTACTGCTGGCCGCTATGGATAATGTACAAGCCGTATTAGGAGAAAAGGCAGCCAAAGAAATTCAAAAAATACCATTGTCAAATAGCACAATGAAAAGGTAAATTCTGGATTTGTCTTTCAATAGAACAACTTGCTTTGCAACTCCAAGAACGCATTTATTTTGCACTTCAAGTACACGAAAGCACCGATGCCACAAATATGGCGCACCTACTTGTGTTCGTACGGTATGATCATGTGGAGAAATGAGAGAATAGTTTTTGTTGTGCAAACCATTTGAATCAATCACTACAGCGGAACTCATCTTTAACATCGTTGAAGAGTATGTGCTAAAAGCAGGCATTCCCTGGTCCATGTTTGTGTGTAGATGGAGCAAAAGGTATGCCGGAAAATCTAAACTCCATTTTACCGGATGCTGTGAAAGTTATTAACTTAATAAAGCCTAGGGCACTTAATTCAAGATTATTCTCCTTCATGTGTGAAGATATGGTGGGCAAGTTTAATACTCTACTCGTACATACAGAAATTAGGTGGTTAACTGGAGAGAATTTTTTTTGAGCGATCCCTCTGAACTGAGGTCAGAGGATTTTATGTTTCTAACTGAAAAAATAATGACGAGAAATTAGTTGGGTGATAAAAATGGTTGTCAAGATTGCCATGTCTAGCTGACATTTCTGACAGACACAACACGCTGAACATGGGACATCAGGGACCAAGCACAACAGCCTTCACATCCAATTATAAAATTAACTCCTTTAAGGAAAGTTCGTCCTGTATTGTTAACAAATACAGGAAGAGAATTTATCTGCATTTCCTACTCTGTCATAACTTGTTGAAGAAAATAAAATACTCCAATGCCAGATGTGATTGGTCGCTTGGAAGCCCTTCAAGAGAGTTTTAATACATATTTCCCCGAAGATTATTCAAAATTTGACCTTTTTGTGGACATCACCAAATGAGTTGAAATTGAAAGAAAATTTTATCGAATTAACAAGTATAGTACCATGAAATACAATTTTAAAGACAAATCTTTAATTTACTTCTGGATCGCATGTAAGGCTGAGTACACAATGATCTTCCAACATGCTCTGCTACTTTTTATGGCATGTGTTACAAGTTGCTTGTGTGAGAGTAGATTTTCTGAACTTTTATGCATCAAGAACAAACGCAGAAACATAATAAGTGTTGAAGAGGATTCAGAGTGAGGTTTTCCATTACTCCCGATATTGATAATTTAATCTCACGAAAACAACAAAAACAAGTTTCGCACTAAAATTGATTTTGATGATGTTGATTTGTTTTGCTTAGTTTGTATTAATTACATAAAATTGTATGTTTTTAGACCTATGAGTAATACAAACCTGTAATTTTCAGTAATCGATTTATATTTTCCTTTATCATAAAAATGTTATTAATATGCATATTTCTCTATATATTTTTAAATAAGAATTAGCCAGGAAATTTTGAAAAATCTAGATTTATTGTTGACTTGATAAAGCCCAGTCAGCATTGGATTTCACAATGAATTCTATGCGAGTTCAGTGTGAGTTCACTGTGAATTTCAATGCTGACTGTGCAGTAAAAACAAAATCTTTTCTGCAAATGCATTGTGAGTTAACAAATAATTCACTTCAAAGTCATTTGCGGCATAATGACGCGCGAATTGTGAGGCACACGTGAAACACGTGTAATTCACATGTGCTTCACACTGAATACACTGTGAAATTCAATGCTGACTGGAAGGGTTGATAAAACCGGAATCCAAGTGCGTTAATAATTAAATGTGAAGTTTTCTCAGTAATTTAATTAAAATAAAACATGTCATTGGGCACTTTTCCAACAGTAAATATCTTTTTAAAAAATTAGGACTGTTGGTTCGCGGAGATTTCTACAAATTTAAAGTGGTACGCAGTTTCTAAAAGGTTGGGAACCCCTGGTATAGGCTATAAATAATATTCATCCTAGAAACCAAACTTACAGTGCATATCAGTGATAGTGAACTGATAAATATACACTTTATTTCTAGAGGAATAAGGAATCATGTTTAATAAGTGAGCCTGCTATAAATAACACTCCCTGCGTATGATGACACGTCTGCGATGGTAAGTACGATGAGATGGCTTATGTAACTCGGGTGGAATTTTTATCTTTATAGGTAAGGTCTTGCTTTGGGAGGCTAGTACTCAATATCAGCATGAATTAATTCCTTCTATATTTCTAAAATATCTGTTTTATGACCTGTGTGACCAGCACCTTGATAGGCTCTTAGCAGTTGCAGACATTCTATGAGCAGGTTGAGGTGCTTCTAGAACCGCAGTCGACGTAGAGGTTTGTTGATGAGACCAAGACCACATACACACAGTCGATGTTAAGAAAACAGCGTTGAATTTAGCTCTTAATACTTTCGATGCTTATTTGCATTTACAGATTTCGTCCTCATGTCACAATTACGTCCATTAGCGTTAGTGGCAAAAATAATCGAACTAAACTTCGTACGATCATTTGGCGACATTCTTGTTGGGTATGAGAGAGGCAAGGAGTTCTAAAGCACATTTTGTATGTTTATGGGCGACACCTTTTGTGATGCCACTGTCGCTTTTAATTTTAACATCAGCATCACCAATACCAAAATAGTCATCTTCATAGCGAATACCGTAAGATGCGTCGGTGTTTCCCGTAAAAAGAATTCTACGAGGGCTGTAAGGAAAGTTGTAGCAATATTGATAGAATGCGATATGTAATGAAATAACAAGTAAAATTGCATTATATTCCTTCACTGTAGTCACCCGCAAAGCCAATTACATGTTGCCACATTTCGTAAAGCCCTTGGAGACCGTTGGCAAGGCGTTCTCTGTTCATGACAGAGATGGAGCTTCCTTCTGCGCGGTGTACAGGTGCCACGTCAGGAAATCGGCGGCCTCGGAGTGGTTCCTCCAACATCGGAAACAGCTCGAAAACACAGGGATTCGTATCTGGTGAGTACGGAGGGTGTTGCAATGTCACGGTTGCAATAAGAGCTTTACATTGTTTGCGACATAAAACGTGCGTTGTCATGCAACAGGCAGGGCGATCGTTTTGCCATCAACGTGAACTTTTCCGCCGCACAGCTGGACGCAGATGTCTCTCCAGAAATGGGCAATAGTAGTCACTGTTTACGGTTTGTCCCTCAGAAACAACATACGCAAGAATAACACCCTCGTAGACGTATGGCACAATCAGCACAAGCTTTGCAGGATTGGGTTTCCGTGGAGGTGGCGAGCCTGGGTGACGTTATTCATTCGATTGACGCTTTAATTCAGGCCCGTTCCCTCTCTCACCAACGGCGAAAATACGCGGCGTCTCCTTCGTTGCGGTAGGTGGATGCCAGCCACTGCAAACCGGTACCACGGTGGAATGTCGTGGAACCCAACGGGGCGGAATTTTGTCCACATTTCTTCAGTACGTGCCACACCGTTGAATGAGTGAGATATTTCCCGGATAGCCCATCGATGTTCCGCGGAAACGAGATCACCATGTCAATCTGATCTTGAGGAATGGAAGCTGACCGGGGTCTTGTAGATCCATAGCCTCGATCCGACCCGCACGAAACCCCTTGCCCCATCATGCAACCGTTCTACATGATAATGCATTCTCTCCATAGGCTTGACGTAATCCTTAATAACATTCTGATGCATTTTTAGCACGAGCAACCGCGATTTTTATCCAGGAATGTTTACCACCTTTTGAAAACATGCTTTCGAGCGGTGAAATCGACACTCTTCACTTCAACGGCAAACAGCAGCAACATTCCCAACTGGATGTTTGGAATAAATATCTATAACCGATTACGATACTCTGGTGTGATCGTAACCTCAGACAAAAAAGATGCATCAAGAAGAAGGAATATGTTACATACCGAAACCAGTCGGTAAAAGTAATCTAGCAGTAAAGCGCAATAAACAGACTGTACTCTAAATGTCGGCAGCAAACAGAACTCAATACACCTCTAGACGAACTGTGTATCTCATTGTCTAGACTTGCTACTTGTTCTGTCTGTGTACAACAAGAAGCAGGATAAAGAGAAGAACGAAGTGACCTCAACATCTTTTTGCCATCAGAGCAGAAAGTGATACATTTCATTAATCGCCGTTGTCTCCGGTTAACCTTCATTATTTATACAAGCACACCAAGAAACAACTCACTGGAACTTTCTGGAACCTTGTAGCTCTGTAGCTCTGTCGATCTTCCGGAACATTCTTGATACTTCAGTAGCAGCCTGGCAATCTGGATCATGCGAGGCAGACTGGCGATCTGGGCCCATTACCTTGTAGGGGAACTTTCTCTCCGGCTATGCGAGGAGTAACATAACCACGACACCACATGTTTAGTTAAAATATCGGTTTATTCAACACCACAATTCATACTATATATCTGTACAAGTCCACTCTTCAACTAAACCAGCTTACTATATCTTCTATCATCTCCAACTGACTTCAAACTGATTCATCACCTGGCACAACCATTTAGACAAAGAGAATGTGTAAGAGACGACTCTGAACATTATTTTTCACTTCTGTATGCACCGGCTGCAGCGAAGACTGCTGGGATCTGCCGCAAAGTTTGCCGGCAATTGCACGCTAGCGCCTCTGGGCGTCAGGAGCTCTGAACAAAAATTACCAGGCGGGCGATTTTAATAGTTTAGCGCGGCGGATTCCCAGGTTTTCATCCTCCCTCCACTCTTAAATATTATATTAAATATATTCATTTCTTTATTTCATGTCTTTCATATTCTTTTCTTTCTTCCTTTCTGTTACCTTTTTCTGAAATACTTCACTCTGTACAATGATACACCTGGAGGTTGGCCTCTGCTTTATTATTATTATTATTATTATTATTATTATTATTATTATTATTATTATTATTATTATTATGCCGTGGGAAGCCTCCCCTGGTCACTTGTATTTTATTCATCCTTGCAAGACTCTAATGTTATGTCTAACTTCATATTTGAAACTGTGTTCTTGTACATGTATATATGTTTATATATTCATTTCTAGCCTGCCTTCCTTCCCTTAATAAAGTATCGTTCTTTGATGATTAAGTATGTCTCCAGAGCAAGCGGATCTCTCCCACTCTGGAGCGCTTTCCCTCTAAATTCATCCCCCTTCTCGTACCTCCAGGTCTTTGGGCCACTTTCCCTACCCCTCTCAGGGGATCCAATCGTTGGTCATTAACCCGGCACGTGACCTCGCACTTGCGGCAAGGTGACGGCTGACCGAACGGTGAAAGTACACTCTGCTTCTCGTGCTTGAAGGCGACACTCTACGGGCTGGTCCCGCGTGGAGGTCGAACTAGGTTCCACTGACATGGAGGTAAGAGTCGAAATTACTAGAGTCCTCCAACATCTCACTAAGCGAGAAAGGGTATGAAGTGGTTGGATCTTTTTTTTAAATGAAAGTCAAGGCGTTAGGTTTGCACAAAGTTCATTTATAACTGTCTTTTGTAAATGTCAAGTTCATGTGATTACATAGTGATAAGGCTCCCTAGTTCTTGTACTGCATTTACTCCTGCCGTGGCAGTTTGTTTGAGGAGGCATGTTGTAATCCTTCATGGGGATATTTAAATTATAAGGTCGTGGAGTATAAATTGTAAAGCCACCGATCAGTTTCTTGCTGTATTAAGAACTGTTTAAAGCTTATTATAAGTCAACGATTACCTAGACTGTAGTACTTTACTGGTGGTAATTGGCAATTATATGAAGTGGAGTACCCTCCTCACTAGCTTTGTATTAACTGTATTTTAAATTACCTGGGCTGGTTCCCTGGGTTATTAGGTGCGTAATTTGTATACTACGTATTATATAAAAATGTTCTTATTATATATTGGATAATGTCAGATAGAACCTATCATTAAGGTTCGAAGTAATGCTGTCATCGAAACAAAGCAAATTTAAACTATTTATATAATAAAGTTTTGGCACTAATATTCGAGTGCTTATCTGTCCATCCTCATAGGCCCGCCACTTCCTTCTCGTTCGCCACGCTTGCCAATTGTGGCACGGAACTGGTAGCAGAGCGCTCGTGGTTTAATGGGGCTGGCCTAGGACCAACCTTTGTACGAGATTCGGAGGGACGTCTGCCCTGAGGGTGTTTCCGTCAGTGGGGTTCCTCATCTACCTTATTTTTGCCGTAAAATGGCTACTCGAGCGATCGCCTATTCTGGGGCTCTCCGGAAGGAGGAACTTCTGTACGAGTTAGGTATACGTGGCTTAGAATCTAGAGGCACTGTTAAAAGTGATGAGGTAATTTTAAGAGCTAATTTAGACAAAGTCACTTCCGTGCCCAACCTAACTGACGGCGTGGTTGGTGGAGCGGCCTCCTTGACTGAAGCAAACCTATGTGACATTTCGTCAGTAATGGAGTTTCTAGAGAGTGATGTAGCACCGAACCACCAACTTACAAGAGTCCAAGGCCGCATTACTCATTATCTTCACCGTATTGAAGATCTACTCTCATCAACCTTGAAGGAGGAAACTAGGCACCAAATTAAGGATTTAGAAGCTAAAGCCGGTAGCCTTTTAGAGAATTTTGACTCCTGGCTTACTAAGTTGGCTGTTAAGGCCAAATCTGCCCCGCTCGGTGTAGTTGTATGTGAAGTTGATTTGAGAAAACATACAGAGAATTTAGAATCGGTACAGCAGCAAACTCTTCAGTCGACCTTATCGTCTTATGTATACCCCTTTTCTAATATTTCCCATCCGTTGACCTTGATATTATTGTGTTAATTCGGCTGGCGATACTGTTTCTTTCCTGCGTTTCCTCGTGGAGTTTGAAACATGCTAATGCAGCATGGTTTCTTAGATGATGTTACCGATGTCTCATAGAATAGGTATCTGACTGTTCCGTGTATCTATGTATTTCCAGTTTCTGTCGATAGAGGGCATCCCCCTCTGTCGCGAACATTGGTTTATTGGTTTATTAGTGAACAACACAGGCGATTAGCCCCAATACATGTTCACAATAGAGCATAAAATTAACTAGCTACTACTACTACTACTGTCCGGCCATGTCATCACCCTTGGTGAGAGAAAGGCCACCCTCCCGTCGATGACATGGCCGGCCCTCTCCCTGGGGTCTAACTATGGACCCCCATAATCCTCACAGGTGACAATGTGATTCCCTCTCACCAATCCAATGCGGCCCATCCACTTCACTGGCGCCGCTCCCTTCTCCTATTCCTCTATTCCCATCTTATCTTCTTAACTCTAATCTGCGTGGGCCCCTCCCACCCCCTTCTTCATTTGGAATGGGCCCACCCCCACTCCGTCTTTATACATGACTAGGGAGAGAAAACCACATGCCATCCTGCACTCCTTTGGGCGCGCCATGGAGTCCATCAGATGCTCCGGAAACGTGCCTTCAAATATAGGTCACCACGGCAGCCATCCTTTTTTCCCCATGGCACGTCCATGCTTCCTTCTAAAAAATACTCAATTCCTAAGCCACTCTACACTATCACGTCATATAAATAATTATTTGAATAAATAAATAAATAACTAAATATAAAATGCCCCCTACCCACATATAAAATAATAATAATAATAATAATAATAATAATAATAATAATAATAATAATAATAATAATAATAATAATAATAATAATAATAATAATATAATAAAATAATGATAATAATCATCAACTGGCCAACGGTAGATTCCCTCTATGAACCGTTTGCCTTACTTGCAGTAAATAATAAACTTAAAATATCACATATGCGATCCCGGAGCAAGACTACACCTTCCACCAACTCTCCTTTCTTACTCAGCACATTCCCACACCGCCATTGTTTTTCTGTTTGACCTACTCTGCTTTAGTGTGCTCAGGCCAACCATGCCTATGTTTACCTTCAGCATTTTCATCACCTTTATTGTTCCCTGACCTACTCCAAAATAAACTACCACAGCAACATTACACGATTGCATACCAAACCAGCCATAATAACAACAATATTCCGTCATTACATTCCAATCCACCATACCACAACTTTTACAAATCCTCGGTAACATTGCTTCATTTCATTTCATTCCGTCATAGCACTCCATAATAAAATTACCTCTCCATCTCCAAAAAATTTCGGTAATCATATACCAACACCTCTCCAACATCATATTTCTTCGTCCCTTCTACACAAACAAACCAAAATTTACAAAATGATAATAAAATCATCTCTCTCCAACTCCAAAAATTCAATACTCATACCAGACACCAATACAATAATACCACCTCCCAACTCCTACGAATTCAGCCGTAAATAAACCATCTCAATACCAAGCCATACATCACCTCCTAACCACATTTCCAACACCTCATTTCTATATATACCACTTCTACTTCTCCGACAATTACACTCACCTTCTGCCTTCCACTATCTTATATCACCACTTCTCCCACACCACATAACACCTCATACAACACCAACTCCACACACAAATAGCCAAATTACATCACTACATCTTCATACTTTTCCAACACCACATTTCAACATCTACAAATACCACCCACTCATATACCATCACATTTGATACAACTTACTCATGAGTACACCCTCACTTCTCCATACCTTTCCAACACCACATTTCAACATATACCACCTCTACTTCCAACACCACATTTCAGCCCTAGCACACCCTCGTCTACCATCAAATAAATCTCCATCTACAAATACCATACACTCATACATCATCACAACCTTCAAAATATCACTTCATCTTCACCTACAAATACCAAACACTCATTCCTCAACACTACATTATTTACTTACTCGCTATATTATTGTTTTTTGCTTCTTGTTACAATACCCTCATTACTTTGCGCAACTCTCCACATGTCCCTTAAGCTTCTATTCCTCCCTCCGCTAAAACTCTGATTCTGCTCGAAAATCTCCCGGGTTAACACTGACCTTACTTTTTTACTCTGGTCTTGCCTTGCTACACCACTACACTCGGCTCTCTCAGCTTTTTGCTGCTCACTCTTCTTGCCCCTATCACCCATTTGTTCTTCAGCCTCTCGACTGCACTGTCCGTCCACTGCTCTTTCCTTGCCGTTAGCACTTGGCATTTCTCCCTGCCTCTCTTCACACGGTACACTGTTACTTCTGGTATTTTGCCTATCCTCTCCACTAATCGCTGCACTACACTCTTTCTCTTCGGCCTGTCTTGACTTATCTAACTCCATCAATCTATCCGCAGACCAGATTTTCTTCCAGCTTCTGTCTGACACCACTAGATTTTGACCTCTAATAGTTGCCCTCAGCCCCTGTTTTACAGCCAGTATCTTGTGTTTTCTGAGAATCCTCTCATTTCTGATCTCGTCGCTTCCAACGTCTCTCTTTATCCATATTTTCTCCCTCTGGACGTTTCCCGCATTTTTAACACAACATCCGCCATCAACGTTGAAAACAATTGTAGCTTTATAGGCCTGTTGCCTCTAGTTCTCCCCACTCTCTGCACATCGTCAATATCTACTTCACTAAAATTTATTTTCATTTTCCCCTGTATAAGGTCCACTACTTTATAAGTAGTAAGTACTTTGCCTTCTCTCGACTCCTCAGGCACTCCATAAATAAACAAGCACTTCTTCCTTCTGTATAAAGTATTTGCTTCCACTTCTGCTTTCAACTTGCAATTCTCCTCTTCAAGTCTTCCTACTTTTTCCCTTAATGCTACCACTTCCTCGGCGTTATTTCTCGCCTGTGCAACTATGTCGTCCGTTTTTTCTCTTATCCATACTTCCATTTCTTCAATCTTACTGGTTTGTTCTTCAATCATCTCTTTTATTTGCCCAAAAGGGCAAACTTCTGTCAACACCTCTCTTACAGCTCTTTTGATTGCATCCATATTTTCCCTATCCTCATTTCTACCAGATGACGGGCCTGGGTTCAACTCGACCCCCCAATACATAATAAAATTATAATCACTGCTGCCGATAACAATAGTTCTCCTTTCCTCTCCATATCCATTTTACACCCACCTGGCTTCTTTTCTTCTTTCTTCATTCTCCTCTGCCATCTTCCTATCGTCACTCTGTACTGCTCTATGCCAATCATTATCGGCCCACTTCTCGGCGACCTTCCAGCACTCCACACTCTCGAACTCCACTCCCCCTCCCGGGACCCACAGCTCACTGCGACCTCCTTCGTCCGTGGCTTAGGCAAGACTCCTGTCGCGAACATGAAGGATTATTTCTCGGCGAGAACTTTTAATATCTTCTCCTAGAAGTGAATATTTTTTCTGATTAAGCTGACTAATTAAGACATGGAGCCCTCACACATAGAAGCAGCGTTTTTACGTTTCAAATTGATATTTTATATGTTAAAAACGATGCTAAACTACTGCATCATTTGCGTGCTTCGATGATTGATATAGTACTGCATCATTTGAATGCTTCGATGATTGACATTGCCGGTAATGTAACATTTTGAATTTGTATCATTTGTGTATGATCATTCTTTCCTTTCTTTCCCTTTTATTACGGCCGACCGAGACCCATCTTTGTACTCGGGGCGAGTATGGCATGTGTGTGAGTTGTGGGAGTGATCGTAGTGCGTCATAATCAGGGCCTCTGTTTATTGCAATGAGCTTCCCGTTGTAACATTTTGCCATCATTTAGAGGTATGGTCTGTGTGTCGGCCGGAAGATCTGTTCTGGCCGTACGCAGTGTAAGGGGTGATGATTCTACGCGTGACCGTGGAGTCACAAACGTCCTGCTGTCGTTTGACCTGCTATTGACGTGAGACCTTATTGTTGGAATGTTGTATTGCACTCTACGAGGTGCCCTAATTTATTTATTCGGACCGAGCTGCAGAGATTATTTGCCTTAGAGGGCAATTGATTGTATGGTTGAATGAATGGGTAGATGGATGGGCTGAGTGTTAAGATGTCGTATCGGTCTGTTAAAATAATATTTATTTGTTCTTTATCGCCCCTCATTTTCTTTTGGGAGCGAATCCTTTGTTTCCTTATTGTGCGTGCTGGTCATTTTCTTCCTGGACGTCGCCATGTTGGTTTGTTTCTTCCTTGGCCGCGTGCCGGTCCATGTTACTCTTATTGATATGTTTTACATTCATTGCTCCGTAGAGCGTTCTCTTTGCCTTTCGTGTTAATTTCCTTGGTCACGTTTTTCTCTGATTTAAGCACATTTTTTTAATCTGCTCCTTGGTGTGTGGGATTTGAAATGTGTGGGAGGTATTGTTAAAAAAAGGGAGTTAGCAAAAGATAAGGGACTCCCACGCTTGTGATTTAGTATTTTATCCTCGGTGAAGGAATAACTGAATAAAATTCGAGCAAAGAATATTCACTTCGCAGATTTGAGTAGCAAAGTCACTGATTGTATTAGTGCCTACATCCCAAGAAGAACTATCCCAGGTGCATGTATGGAATGATGTGGTCACGGTACCTTGGCACGACTGTCATTCGGACTAACGCCGAGTATGTATGTATTATCCTGTTATAATCACTGATTTTTTCTTTAAATTGATCCTTTGATTGACGTTACATTTCAATAAACCCTTATTTATCTTTTCTCGGATATTTACTGCTAGTAGCGTTTGTTACTAACTTGTGTTGCTTGACGTGAATAACTTTTCCAGTTCAGTGTAATGTCTTTTGCCCTTACTGACCGGGGTCAACGCCTAGTTTTCTCTTCCGATCCTCGTATTTAACTATGTGCGTACGTTTGTTAGAGGGTGGGTGTGGCTCAGAAATGTTAGCAGAGACGTGCTCGATCAGGATGTTTCGTCTGGAAAAGCACCGGGCGAGATAGAACTGGAAATGGTATTCTGTGTTGGATGTACTAAGAAAATCATTATTTCTCTTGGATTTATACTTTCGAAACCACTAATGTTTATTTTGATCTTGTGTGTCGTTTATAATTTAACTATTTCGATGGCCATCGCGCATGTGTGTGTCTTTGATTACTAATGAAACTTTGATTTGAAAATGGAAAACGAGTGTTTTGTAAACATGAGTGATGAGAGTGAAGTGTTTACCGGGGAAATCTCCGATGTTGAAAGACAAAGACGCGAATGTATTAATCAGGATAATGTATCGGTCCCGTCAGGCAGTGAGAATAATATGTGTCTGAGGGATGACAAAACTGTTGCGGGTAGAAATAGTATCCTCGATGAGAATCGTGCCGATTTGGTTCACACCTATTCTATACCCGGTAGTAAACGTAGTCCTCATATTAACTCTGTTTTTAACGTAGTTAGAAAATGGCGACTCAATTTCTCCGGGGAAGGGAACAGTTCCAATGTGGTTGAATTTCTTGAGAGGGTCGAGGACATCGCTGAATGCAGCTCGATACCACTTAAACTTTTTATTCCTGTAATTCCGGGGATGCTGGCAGGGCCGGCGTTGAGGTGGTTTAGGTTGATCAAGATACGTGTCCGGTCGTGGGAGGATTTCGCAGGTCGCATTAAAAAACGTTTCAGGCTGTCCGACATGGACTATTGCCTGAAACAAGAGATCTACAGAAGAACCCAAGGCGTAGGGGAAGGTATCGACGACTATGCCACTGGCATTTTGACCCTGTATACCCGATTGTGTGTGAAGGTGCCTGAGTGCGAAATATTTGTCCAGTTTTATCGGAATTTGTCCCCCGAACAAAAATTATTCATCAAGAGATCTCAGGTTCAGTGCGTAGATGATGTTATTAATTTGGGTCGCGAGTTTGAATCAATTGTATGCCAAAATAAACAGTATCGTCCGCCTCCGACCCCATCTGAAAGCTCTTTTCCTGACGTTGCCTGCCGCGCATCCGTCATATCGGTGTCCTTTGATACAACCCCTTCGCCGTCCCGCCCCCCGAGTAGTCCCAAACGTAGGGCCGGTTTTGTATCTCCAACCCGGCGTTGTGTAAACGCTGTCCAACCCTCCGATTCGCTCGTTGCGAGCGGTTCTGCCGTAAGGAAATGCTGGAATTGTGGCAAGGCAGGACATGTTTCCAAAAATTGTTGGTCCAAATCCCGACTGAAATGTTCTAAGTGTGGACTCGTTGGCGTCACAGCGCGCGTATGTCCTCGATGTAGTTCCAGGCAGGGAAACTGAATGGGCGCCTGCGAGATGGCCCTTCGTGGGCCTGCGATTGTTAGAGAATCATAGACCAGGCCTCAACCTCCACGAAAGCGGTGGTGTGCAGTAACTCAAGATTTTACTAGAAATGTCATTATTTACCAACGTAAAAATATGATGGATTAGCAGTGAGGAAGGAAACTCATGACTACTCTGGTGTGTCATTTCGTTTGTTCATAAGAGCAGGCATGACAGTTCTCAAATTTGTGGAATGGGTGCCAATGTCGCAGTGATTCGGCAGCAGCATGTGCTTTTCCACCCACTTCCTGTAGTAAGACAGTGGCTGGAGGTTGTGGAATGCAGCAGGTAATAAAATGCCAAACCTGACAGATGTGAGCCTATTATTATTATTATTGTTATTATTATTATTATTATTATTATTATTATTATTATTATTATTATTATTATTATTATTATTATTATTATTATTATTATTGGCCTGCTTGGTGGCCATGATCCTTAAGGCTTCATGTCGTTATGGTCTAACACGGTTCGAGTCCCGTTGGTCGAAAGAAATTCACATTCAGAATGTTGGCCAGCAGGGGAGGAGAGGTGGTTGTATACAATTCCTAATCACTAGATTGCGTGTCTATAGCCTGGATTCAAATCCAAACCTTTCTGCAGTATTCATATGTCCGGCTCCTTGGCTGAATGTTCAGCGTACTGGCCTTCGGTTCAGAGGGTCCCGGGTTCGATTCCCGGCCGGGTTGGGAATTTTAACCTTAATTGGTCAATTCCAATGGCTCGGGAGCTGGGTGTGTGTGGCGTATTCAGCATTATAAATCATCCTAGGTAGGGCCCTCATCTTCACAGACATGCAGGTTGTCTAATAGGCCGTCTACTAGAAAAAGACCTACACCAGGCCTCTCCGGAGGCCATACGCCATTATTTATATGGAATGTTGGGCGATACTTCACGAACTGTGAACCACTGGCGTAGCCAGGGGGGGGCAGGGGGGCCGGCCCCCCCCCCAAATATTTCCCGAAACTAGAGCGAGGTTCAGCCGTTGTTTTACGTACGGTAGGAACAAATAAAGAACTTACGCCGAAATGTTAAATTAACGTAGCGACAACGGATCTACTAGCAAGGCTCAGTAGGGCCATACATAATTCTCCATACATGTACTGCTTGAAGGAGCTTGAATGGAAGGAAAACACTTAGCATTGTGACGAGCGGGGACATTCCCTGTAGAAGTCTCACAATTAGGAATATAACCGCTTGTTGACAAATGTCAAAAGATGAGGAGAAGGGCAATTAGCAAGGGATTACTCTGTAGGGGGCCGGAATGTGACTACCGAGGTAACGGGAGGGACCACGGTCAGAAACAGTTGCAAGCTTACAACATCATGGCCCGGTTGTATAAAGACATCTGACTGGAGATCAATTAAGAACTTAGTTCTGAAAATGAACTGAGATTACGACTTCATCGCGTTGTATAAAACTGAACTCGGTTTACACATGTGTAGTTCAAATGTAATCGGAGTTCAAAAAATTGGACGTGGCAACACCGCAAAACAAGTGAAATACGAAATAGCTCGGCCCGTTGGATAATACTTAAATAGTGGGATTGACCTGGCCGTGACTGTCAACAACTGAAATACGAAATTGCCGTGACTGTCGAAGAAGGAGAAGAAGATAATATTGTAATCTCGCGAAGTAAACATGGAAGGAACTTCACACAGAAAGAAAAGGGCGATCTGGTGGATATTGTACTATCAAGGTACAAACATATAATAGAAAATAAAAGAACCTATATGGTGACATCAAAGTTGAAAGAGAAAGCCCTTGACTTGTCAATGTTAAAGAGCTCTCCAACAACCATTTGAAAACTTACTGTAGCATAAAACCTAAGAGTTGTTAGGAACATACACATGGGTGACAGGGGATAATTTATTTGACTAGGTTTTTGTAGTGTGTCCCTTAACTTTAGTTCCAGTCGTTCCACAACATCTTTCGATAAACGAAATCTTATTTTGAACATTTCACACAATTCAATAATCGGATTCCGTCTGTGCCGGAAGACGCGAGGAGCTCGTTGTAAAATCAACTCTTCATCAGACGAAAAGTCGGAATAATCTGACATCCCTGCTAAAGAAAATATATATGCTTTGTTTTGTAAACTTGAAACATAATAGAAAACTAAGTAAGAACATGTTGGTATAGCAGTAGGCTATTGTTTATATGATATTCACATAACCTCACTTCTGAAAAAATCGAGCGATCTTTAGCATTATTTAACTACTAGCATTCAATATATTTATAACGCACCTCGATATTATTAAGGTACGGTATTCTTACGCATATACGATACAAGGAAACACTTCTCAAGTCTTCAGGTCTAGTTCAATGTTTAATATGAATGATAATGATCTAAGTTCAAGGAGATTAACCGACGAATATTCGGCAGTCAAATCTGAACTTAGATCAAGACGAGATGATCTTAGGTTAGCGTTTATACAACGGAAAATCGAAGTTCAACTTGACTGGCAGCCATTTTTCTTCTTTAAACTCAGATCAAAAGTTTTATACAACCGGGCCATGGCTTTTGTATAAACTCGGTTCCTGGAAACAACAATGTCACGTGGTCGCGATTGTCGGGTTGTACCATGCTATAGATATGTGCTGTATTTAACTTGCAGTGTTCGGAAGACTGTGACGGAATTGCGAGCTGCACGTTAGTTAATTTTGTGCCATATTAGTGACATCATTGAAGATGGACCGTTTTGTTATAAAGAAGCCAAAGCTATGCCCATCCTCGGTAAGTTATCAAAATCAGCAGCACTAGCATGACACGATCGCGGATGTGTGCACAAGTTGTTTTGTCAGATGCTCGGGGACTGATTGGAACTTCAAATAGCACCATCAAAAGTGCGGGTAACTATTTCCTAATTGGCGGGCGTGATAGCTCAGTTCCAATGGTTCTATGTTCTCATCAAGACGGCCGAGGTTTGAATCGCAGTCGATGCATGCACAATTTTTGAAATGGCAAGTCACGTTCTGTTGATCTGGAGTCTACTTAAAACCATAGATCTCGTCGCTAATGATTATAAGATTTAAAATCCCACGAGCCCTAAGCTTGCTTACTTCTTTTAAGTAACTTACTTCTGAATCATTACATCATTTATGTTAGTGTATTTTGAGTATCCAACCATTCTTCGGGCTTTCCTTGTATCTTAAATGGTGAGTGGATTCAGTGGCGTACTCAGTGGGTGCGGTATAAATCCAGGCCAGTAGCGTGGATACGACTTTACCTCAAAGAGGGGGATTTGAAAAGAAAGCCGGTCCTGCGGAGTACGGTGACGGATCTTCAATAAATATTGGTGGCTTTGATTGTTACGATGTAATTATATCCAACAAACGAAATCATAGCTTCTGTACTGTAAACATAAAGCGGCTGCATTATTGATACTGATCGTAAAATTAACAATATCGTTCTTTTGAGAGGAAGTAGAATCTCATTTAATTAATTTGTCTTTTAAAAAAGGAACCCCTTTGGTCTACGCCCCGTGAAGGTGAAGTGTGTCCTAGACATTTCGATTACAGGAGACACAGGGCCAACTCTATTGCACCCACAAACAAGGCTGTATCTTCCCCATCCCATTCGTTTTCTAACTCTGTCAGTGCCGGGAATCGAATGCATGATGCCTTAAGTCACATACAAGGATCGTTAGCTTCCAGCTAATTTTTCCGTCCGGTCTCGTGCATTTAGGACAGTTGGAAAATGTGTGTCTTAATAAATATTCCTCATACAAAATTTGTAAAAGTGATAACTGTACTTATTTATAACATTAATTACAAACGCCTCCTTTTCATGTGGCTCAGTTGCTGGAGTCGCTGTCCTTCTGAGTCCGAGTTCGCAGGTTCAAATCCAGGCTTGGGTCGGTGGCGCTTAAAAGGGTGTTGTAATTGCAACAGCTCCGTGCCATTGGCTTCTGGCACGTTAAAAATTCTCCTGCGGGATAAACTTCCGACGCTCCGGTGTCTGTTAAGAACTAGCATTTGGGACGAACTTCACAAAAATAAAAGTACTACCCCCAAAAATACGCCGCTGTCACAGATTACCGTTTATTAGCACTGGCTCCAGGTTTTTTTTTAAATTTCGTGTGGCTATTTCTAGCCGGGTGCAGCCCTTGTAAGGCAGACCCTCCGATGAGGGTGGGCGGCATCTGCCATGTGTAGGCAACTTCGTGTTAGTGTGGTGGAGGGTAGTGTTAGGTGTGGTGTGTGAGTAGCAGCGATGTTGGGGACAGCACAAACTCCCAGTCCCCGAGCCATTGGAATTAACCAATGAAGATTAAAATCCCCGACCCGGCCGGGAATCGAACTCGGGACCCTCTGAACCGAAGGCCAGTACGCTGACCATTCAGCCAACGATTCGGTAGTCTCGTTATTATTATTCCCCACGGGGAATCGGTCTAGCAGGCAGTCGCGCCTACGTGTTGAATTTCCTTTACTTTCTGTCGTCACTCATTTCGATTCGAACACAGCATGTTTCCATAAAATAATGTGACTAATAAAGTAATTCTAGTGCCGACATAGGCTAGTTTCTATACTTGATAAATTTATAACTTGTTGACCTCATTCAGTGGCGTATGCTGGGATGAAGACGTGGGCACCACTAAACTTAGGTTACCAATTTTAGATAGTTTGTTTAGTGAACGTCAAGCCTTAGGCGTTTTTTGCCACCAGAGAAGCCAGCTGTGTTATCAACCCTGTTTCACAACCCACTGCCCTGGCTTCTGCCACTGCTAATATTCAAAATCTGATCAGTGAAAATGGTAGCCTAGAGTTCAGCAAATTAAAGCCTGGATTTATTGCTAAATGGATAGAATGCTTGCCTTTGGTTCGAAGGCCGCGGTTCAGTTCTTGGGCTCAACCTTCTCGTACGCTTAATTTATCTGGCTTAGGGAATGGGTGTTTATGACATCTTCGCCACTCGTTTCATCCTCATTAGGTCACCACCAAGCCTTTGCAGAGGCTATGCATTATTATTATTATCACTATTATTATTATTATTATTATTATTATTATTATTATTATTATTATTATTATTATTATTATTATTATTATTATTATTATTATTATTATTATTATTATTTCTTTCTTGCGAACCGGCCAAACTTAGGACCACGCCAATACCACTTCACTTCCTTCTAATCATCCCTTCTTCCTTCCTCTTTCTCCACAGTGCCTTCATTCTTTCAGAATGTTGCGCTCTTCTCTCTTCAGTCCATCTTCCCCCTCTGCGCTCTTTCTTTTCTTCAACCAGAACTTTTATGTTGGAAAGTCTTTTCCTGAATTGGTCTCTATCACGACATTCTTCATCTGCAATTCCTAACCTCTTGAGTTCTTCCTTCATCTGCTTGGCATATCCCCCCTGGCTCTTCAAGTAGTATATTTTATTAAAAATTTGTTTATTTAACCTTGTTGGATCCATTCTGACCATGTGTCCATAGAATCGCAACCGTCTTTTCCTTATTGTTGTTTCCAGGTCTTCTGTTATTTTGTATATCTCCTTATTTGAGCGTAATCTGTAGTTTCCCTCTACCACCCTTGGGCCGTAAATCATCCTCAATATTCTCCTTTCAATCTTTAGTAGTTTTTCCAGGTTCGTTAGTGTTGCTGTTTCCAACCCATACAGAATCACTGGTTTTACCACAGCATCATAATGTCTTAGTTTCGCATTGATGGAGAGATTATTTTTGTTGTAAATGGCTTTGGTGGCAATGTTTAGCCTTTCCAACTTAAGTCTTCTATTTTCCATGGCCGCTTTATCCATCCCGTTGCTGCTGATAATTTCTCCCAGGTATTTAAACTGCTTTGTGACCTTCACTTCGCCATATTTCGTCTTCATTGTTCTCTTCACATAATTCCTGTCCGTGCTCATCATCTCTGTTTTCGTGAAGGAGATTTTTAAACCTGTTTTCTCGGCTATCTCCTGTAGTTCATTTATCTGTGTTATTGCTTCCTGTTCTGTCTCAGCGAAGAGTGCCAAATCATCAGCAAAGGCCAAACACTTGGGTTTGACATGTTTATTTTTACTACCTATTATAGCACCTGAGTCATTATGTTTCCACAGTGTTTTCATGACCTTATCTAGAACCACGTTGAAGAGTGTTGGGGATAAGCTGTCACCCTGTCTCAGACCTGTTTTTATCTGGAAGGGTTTGCTGATCTCTCCTCGAAATTTCACTTTGGATATGGTGTTTGTTAGTGTTAACCTAAGTAAGTTGAGTGTTTTTTGATCGATACCATATTCTCTCAAAACTTCCATCAATGTGTCTCTATCTATTGAATCATATGCTTTTTTAAAATCAACGAATGAGATGAAGATGTTCTTTGGCCGCGCATTGTAATATTTGATTATCATTTTTAGACTTAGGATATGGTCCTGACAAGAGCGCCCTCTCCTGAAGCCACCCTGATATTCTCCCAACTTGTGGTAAATTTGCGGTGTCAGTCTGTTCAATAGGAGTTTAGAAAAAATCTTATACGTGACAGATAAAAGTGATATTCCTCGGTAGTTGTTGACGTCTGTTTTCGGTCCCTTTTTATGTAGTGGGTGTATTAATGCCACTAGCCAGTCTTCTGGTATTTTCTCATCTCTCCAAATATTCCGGAACAGTTCTGTCACTTCAGTGATAAAGGCGTCATTGGCTATCTTCCACAGTTCTGCTATTACTCCATCTTCACCAGATGCTTTGTTGTTCTTTAGGGAGTTTATTACTTCCTTACTTCTTCCTCATCGGGTGGTTCAGAATCTGGGTTCTGGATTGTGTCCTTCTCAATCTCCAATTTTTCTCGTGGTGATTCACAGTTAAGGAGGTCTTCAAAGTACTTTGCAAGGATCTCACAGTTATCTTTATTGTTGAGGGCAAGAGTTCCGTCCGTTTTCTTGAAATGCAGGCTCGGTGCTATATAGCCTTTGATTCTATTTTTAAAGGCCCTATGGAATAATCTGGTATTGTTTTTCTTGAAGTTTTCATCCATTTCTGTGAGTTCTGTCCTAAGGTGTTCTCTTCTGACTCTTCTCAGTGTTTGGTGGGTTCGTTTCCTTATTTCTCGTGATTTTTCCAAATTTGTCACAGTCTTATTCTCATTCCATGATTTCCATGCCTCAAATCTTTCTTTGATTGCATTTTCACATTCTGCATTCCACCATGCATGCTTGCTTCGACGTTTCGTAGACGCTAATTCAACTGCTGGCTCCTGAAGATTTTTATTATTATTATTATTATTATTATTATTATTATTATTATTATTATTATTATTATTATTATCAAATTAAAATGTAGAATTTTACAGCATTACCAGCAGTCGTACCCGTCGTTCACCGGTTTATTAGCTTCCTCAGTAGATTGGTGGTGGTGTCCGACCTATGATCACGGGTTCGATTAAAAACAACATGAAAGATGGCATTTCATTTTAACAGATCTACCTATGAAAATAATATTACCTGTATATTACTTCTCTGTCAGCAGCCCTGCAGTGTCTTCCTACAAGGATGCAGAAGTAGACGGGAGTGAAATACCAGCACTCTGTTTTCTATATTATTAAGTCAGAAGTATGAGGCCAGCAAGTCTGTTCGATGAGGAACGAATTCTTGTTTGGAATCGATTTCGTGATCATGAATAGGACACCACCACTTGTCTACTGAGAAAGCTAAAGAACCAGTAAACGACGGGTGCGACCGCTCGTAATGCTGTTAATTTCCACATTTTAATTTAATAATAATATCATGGTGTGGGTTACTGTAGTCACGTCCTAGTTCGTGAACCATGGGCAATGGCTGAGTGGCCTAGTAAGTGGTCCTGAGAGTCGAGATACCAGTTGCTACGGAATGGGAGTGGGCATCCTGGATATATGCTGAGTCATGGCCTTCCTTGTGCTCAGGCGGCTAGGGCTATACAATCCATCGGAGGTTCCTAACCCGTCAGAGGAGAGATCCTCACTTGGATTATGTGTAAGTAGGGTAGTATCCTGCTTCATGAATTTACCGAGTTCAGAACATTTTAAGCAAGCCTCGGACCTATGGGAATAACGGAGTTCCACTCCCTTTTGACAGGCGAGGGACTCCTTGGAAACAACTTGGCGAAGGAAATGATATTCGATGGAGAGTTATCAATATTAATGGGGCTTATGGAAGAAAGGGGGCTGCCTGGCCGAGGCGGTAAAGGCGTGCTCGGTTCGCCCGGAAGGACTGGGTTCGAATCCCTGCCACGAAGTCGTAAAATTTAAGAAACGAGATTTCCACATCCGGAGGTACACATGGCCCTGAGGTTCACTCAGCCTACACCAAAAATGAGTACCAGGTTAATTCCTGGGGGCAAAGCGGCCGGGCGTAGAGCTAACCACTCTACCCCATCACGTGCCGAGGTTAACAATGGTGGAAGCCATTACCTTCCACTCCTCCAAGGGCCTTCATGGCCTGTACGGACGTGACTTTGCTGCGCATTGCTTTGCTTTTGTGGAAGAGTCAGCAAAGAGAATTCATGTGGATGTGCTAGGAGTAAGTGATATTCATGTAAGGGGAGATAAGGAGGAAAGGATAGGAGATTATGAAGTATATTTGATGGGTGTTAAAAAGGGAAGGCCAGAGTATGGGGCAGGGCTGTTCATCAGGAATACCATTGCACGTAACATAGTTTCCGTTAGGCACGTAAACGAGTGAATGATGTGGGTAGATTTGGCAGTTGGAGAAATTAGGACGAGAATTGTCTCAGTGAATTCACCATGTTAGGGTGCAGATGAGGATGAAATTGACAAGTTTTATGAAGCATTGAGTGACATCGTAGTCACGGTTAACAGCAAGGATAAGATAGTGCTAATGGGCGATTTCAATGCGGGAGCTGGAAATAGAACTGAAGGATATGAAAGGGTAATTCGTAAATGTGGGGAGGATGTGGAAGCTAATGGCTATGGAAAGCGCTTGCTGGACTTTTGTGCTAGTATGGGTTTAGCGGTTACGAATACATTCTTCAAGCATAAGGCTATTTACCGCTACACATGGGAGGCTAGGGGTACCAGATCCATAGTAGGCTACACTATATCTTAACAGACTTCGAATTCAGGAAATCTGTTAGGAATGTACGGATTTTTCGGGGATTTTTCGATTAAACAAGCGACTATCTGATCTGTAGTGAACTAAGTATCTCTAGGCCTAGGATAGAGTAAGTGAAATCTGTCTGCAAACGAATAAGGGTAGAAAATCTCCAGGACGAGGAAATTAGAACGAAGTACATGGGTATAATTAGTAGGAATTTCCGAACAGTGGACAGTAAGCAGGTTCGGGATATAGAACGAGAATGGGTGGCATACAGGGATGCTGTAGTTGCAACAGCAAGGGAATGCGTAGGAACAACTATGCGCAAAGATGGGAAAAGGCGAACATCTTGGTGGAATGATGAAGTGAGAGCAGCTTGTAAACGTAAAAAGAAGGCTTAGCAGAAATGGCTCCAAACAAGGGCTGATGCAGACAGGGAATTGTACATAGATGAAAGAAACAGAGCGAAACATATAGTTGCTGAATCCTAAACGAAGTCACCGAGCTCGATAGCTGCAGTCGCTTAAGTGCGGCCAGTATCCAGTAATCGGGTGATAGTGGGTTGGAACCCCACTGTTGGCAGCCCTGAAGAAGTTTTTCCGTGGTTTCCTATTTTCACACCAGGCAAATGCTGGGGCTGTACCTTAATTAAGGCCACGGCCGCTTCCTTCCCATTCCTAACCTTTCCCATCCCATCGTCGCCATAAGACATATCTGTGTCGGTGCGAGGTATAGCAAATAGAAAAAAAAAGAAGTCGTGGGAAGATATAGGTAATAACCTGGAAAGTCAAGGTCAAGCAGCAGGAAAACCTTTCTGGACAGTAATAAAGAATCTTAGGAAGGGAGGGAAAAAGGAAATGAACAGTGTTTTGGGTAATTCAGGTGAACTCATAATAGATCCCAGGGAATCACTGGACAGGTGGAAGGAATGTTTTGAAAATCTCATCGTAAAATCAAATGGTGGTGTCGCGAACAACGGAGGTCAAGGGGAGGAGGAAAATGATGTAGGTGAAATTACGCTTGACGAAGTGGAAAGGATGGTAGTAGTATAATGGGAGAGTTCGGCGGCCTTCTCCTCCTCCCTCCTCCTCCTCCCTCCTCCTCCTCCTCCTCCCGATGGAAATTTGAATTTTGGCGGGAAATTTGAATTTTGGCGGGAGATTTGAATTTGTAAACAAAGCCACGTGCTTTTTGACAGCTGTCATCGACAACAACGCATCGCTAACCTCAGTACTGCCATCTTGACGGGCCTAAACCTCACTAGTGCCAACTTAACCTAACTAGCGTGAGGTAAACAAAGCCACGTGCTTTTTGACAGACAACAACGCATCGCTAACCTCAGTACTGCCATCTTGACGGGCCTAAACCTTAGTGGTACCAACTTAACCTCACTAGCGCGAGGTAAACAAAGCCACGTGCTTTTTGACAGCCACGTGCTTTTTGACAGATTTGTAAACAAAGCCACGTGCTTTTTGACAGACAACAACGCATCGCTAACCTCAGTACTGCCATCTTGACGGGCCTAAACCTTAGTGGTACCAACTTAACCTCACTAGCTCGAGATAAACAAATCCACGTGCTTTTTGACAGCCACGTGCTTTTTTTTATAGCTGTCATCTGCCATCTTTGAGCACGGTGCTGCCCTCTTTAGCTACTTACCTTTGAAATGTGGTGGCGGATAATTTGAAAAAATGCTTTTCGACATGCGGCCATCTTTAATCCAGAGAGAACAGTGCTGCCCTCTATGTGGTGGCGGCAAATTCCACGTGCTCTTGTTTGAAAACATACTCACGTGCTTTTTTTGACAGCTGTCATCCGCCATCTTTAATCCAGAGAGAACAGTGCTGCCCTCTATGTGGTAGCGGCAAATTGAAAAATTCCACGTGCTCTTGTTTGAAAACATACTCACGTGCTTTTTTTTGACAGCTGTCATCCGCCATCTTTAATCCAGAGAGAACAGTGCTGCCCTCTATGTGGTGGCGGCAAATTGAAAAATTCCACGTGCTCTTGTTCGAAAACATACTCACGTGCTTTTTTGACAGCTGTCATCCGCCATCTTTAATCCAGAGAGAACAGTGCTGCCCTCTATGTGGTGGCGGCAAATTGAAAAATTCCACGTGCTCTTGTTTGAAAACATACTCACGTGCTTTTTTGACAGCTGTCATCCGCCATCTTTAATCCAGAGAGAACAGTGCTGCCCTCTATGTGGTGACGGCAAATTCCACGTGGAAACAAAGCCATGTGCTTTTTTTGACAGCTGTCATCCACCATCTTTAATCACCGTGCTGCCCCGGTGACGGCAAATTCCACGTGCTTTACAAAGCCATGTGCTTTTTTGACAGCTGTCATCCGCCATCTTTAATCCAGAGAGAACAGTGCTGCCCTCTATGTGGTGACGGCAAATTCCACGTAGAAACAAAGCCATGTGCTTTTTTGACAGCTGTCATCCGCCATCTTTAATCCAGAGAGAACCGTGCTGCCCTCTATGTGGTGACGGCAAATTCCACGTGGAAACAAAGCTATGTGCTTTTTTGACAGCTGTCATCCGCCATCTTTAATCACCGTGCTGCCCCGGTGACGGCAAATTCTAAATGCTTTACAAACCCATATGCTTTTCTGACAGAGCTGTCATCCACCATCTTTAATCACCGTGCTGCCCCGGTGACGGCAAATTCCACGTGCTCTTGTTTGGAAACAAAGCTTTTAATCCAGAGAGAACAGTGCTGCCCCGGCGGCGGTAAATTCCACGTGCTCTTGTTTGGAAACAAAGCTTTTAATCCAGAGAGAACAGTGCTGCCCCGGTGGTGGTAAATTCCACGTGCTCTTGTTAGTTCGTGATTTAAAATCTAAGCTAGCTGTAAATCCCCGATTCTCGACAGATTCTTAATCCGAGTTGTCAGGAAGGGCAACCAAGAGCTTAGATACTACTAGTTTTGCATCAGGGAGGGCGACTAGTCTTAAAACAAATTCTTGCGATTTAAAATCTTAGTTTTGCGTCAGGAAGGGCATCCGGCCGTAAAACAATAGTTCGTGATTTAAAATCTAAGAAGTGGATCTAGCTGTAAATCCCCGATTCCCCGTGTTAGACGTTGTAAAACAGATTCTTAATCCGAGTTGTCAGGAAGGGCAACCGGTCGTAAAACTATAGTGTATGAGGTTAGATACTGCTAGTTTTGCATCAGGAAGGACAACTCAACACATTCATGTGATTTAAACACATTTTTATTCCCAAGAGAATCGAACCCGAGACTACCGGGTGAGAGGCATGCATACTGTAGGCTATAGATTTGTTCTACAGTCCTCGAAGTATCGGCACAGTCATTCTGAGCGAGTTGTGTGGAATGCGTGTGTTAGCTGAAATTGTACACGTATCTTCCGGCTCGGCCTTGAACGAGGACGCTGATAAGCGACATGTAACTCGCGAACGTCTTCTTAGCTGAGTGGCATGTAAGCTCTTAAAACACAGTACCAATTAAGGTTGTAAAATATTCTGAAATAGTCCTCCTCTGTAGTGCTGTAGTTAGCTGCTACCCTCGGAGGCCCGAGTTCGATTCCCGGCTCTGCCACGGAATGTGTAGCATTTAGCCTATGTAAGTTCCTAACGTAAACTATCATGATTGTACGGAGAGGTTAAAACACATACAGTGCCTACTCCTATCGAAAGAACCAGCACGGTACCGGCATGTAGGCTTCTCCTGGTGAAGGAGCCTGCACATGGTTTAACGCCTCCTATCAACAACCCTTACTTAATGCTGGCTTTTTTTTGCACACCCCGCCTCACACCATAGTTTTATACGAACTCGAAGGCGTAAATGTTAGGCGAGGGACCTGCGCGATCGTCATTGCATGATCTAGCCGGATGCCCTTCCCGACGGTATAAGTTGCCAGGATTTGAATCGCGTACCCCGACTAGAAGAAGCCTGCACATAGCTTAACGCCTCCATCCGACGAATGAATCACCCTCAACACTCTCCAATCATTCTCACTACTTCGGGGGGGGGGATAGCGGGTTCGAACTAGAAGCCGTAAATGCTAGGCGAGGGGCCTGCGCGATCGTCATTACATGATCTAGCTTTAGCTCAATACCTACAGGTAAGGAATACCGCGTATGTACCCTCGAGAAGTCGAGGATCACACGCTTACTTTCCAAGGATCGAACTCTTAAATTCTGACACCTCGGCATCAACAGGAGGTTCGAATACGTCAGCCTGCAGGTGGGAGCTCTTGTTTGCATTCGTTCCGACTGTACCGCAGTTGTCAGCTCAGCGATTATCATATCCGCTTGGTAACAAGCAGAATATTTAACCGCTGCAGTCTGCGCGAAGTGCTCACAGTTCTCTGTATGCGTTTATTACGTACACACACATCTCCCGTCTGCAGTGAATATTATTCTTCAGCCTTTATCTTAAGGTAAGGTAGAACTGTTTATTACCTTTTTTTTTATTTGCAAAGCAACTTCTACGCTAGACATCTACATTCATATATGTTTGTTCTTTTTTAGGTACCGTTCGAAAGTACGCAACAATTTTATTCATCCGAGTAACAGTCTGCAGCACGTGCATTTTTTAAAAGGTAAGTTTTCGAACTTTGAGTTGTAAAGATAACTAGGTTAGATGATGCACCCTACACTACATTCATATATGTTTCTTCTTTTTTTAGGTACGACCAGAATATTATCATTCGAGTTTCAGGCTTGAACGCACGCATTTTATACATCCGAGTAACAGTTTGCAGCGCGAAGATTTTAAGGTATGTCTGACCTCTATTCGTTGAAACTTGGTTTCTTCTAAAACATCGTAACTTTAGTCTATTGATAAATAGTTGTTCTCTTTAATCCTCACGCGAGGTGCGTACATAGCTATGTCTGCCCTCAACGGGCTGAAACTTGGTTTCTTCTGTAACTTTAAGCTATTCATAAATAATTGTTCTCTTTAATCTACATACTATAGACGTGGTATAATTTCAAACACGCACACATAGCTATGTCCGTCCTCAACAGGCTTAAACTTGGTTTCTTCCGAACATCGTAACTTTAGTCTATTGATAAATAGTTGTTCTCTTTAATCTACATACTATAGACGTAGTATAATTTCAAACACGCACACATAGCTATGTCTGCCCTCAACAGGTTGAAAGTTGGTTTCTTCCGAACATCGTAACTTTAAGCTAATCATAAATAGTTGTTCTTGCATACTATAGACGTGGTATAATTTCAAACACGTACACATAGCTATGTCTGCCCTCAACGGGCTGAAACTTGGTTTCTTCTGTAACTTTAAGCTAATCATAAATAGTTGTTCTCTTTAATCTACATACTATAGACGTGGTATAATTTCAAACACGCACACATAGCTATGTCCGTCCTCAACAGGCTTAAACTTGGTTTCTTCCGAACATCGTAACTTTAGTCTATTGATAAATAGTTGTTCTCTTTAATCTACATACTATAGACGTAGTATACTTTCAAACACGCACACATAGCTATGTCTGCCCTCAACAGGTTGAAAGTTGGTTTCTTCCGAACATCGTAACTTTAAGCTAATCATAAATAGTTGTTCTTGCATACTATAGACGTGGTATAATTTCAAACACGTACACATAGCTATGTCTGCCCTCAACGGGCTGAAACTTGGTTTCTTCTGTAACTTTAAGCTAATCATAAATAGTTGGTCTCTTTAATCTACATACTATAGACGTGGTATAATTTCAAACACGTACACATAGCTATGTCCGTCCTCAACAGGCTTAAACTTGGTTTCTTCCGAACATCGTAACTTTAGTCTATTGATAAATAGTTGTTCTCTTTAATCTACATACTATAGACGTAGTATAATTTCAAATACGCACACATAGCTATGTCTGCCCTCAACGGGCTGAAACTTGGTTTCTTCCGAACATCGTAACTTTAGTCTATTGATAAATAGTTGTTCTTGCATACTATAGACGTGGTATAATTTCAAACACGTACACATAGCTATGTCTGCCCTCAACGGGCTGAAACTTGGTTTCTTCTGTAACTTTAAGCTAATCATAAATAGTTGTTCTTGCATACTATAGACGTGGTATAATTTCAAACACGCACACATAGCTATGTCCGTCCTCAACAGGCTTAAACTTGGTTTCTTCCGAACATCGTAACTTTAGTCTATTGATAAATAATTGTTCTCTTTAATCTACATACTATAGACGTAGTATAATTTCAAACACGCACACATAGCTATGTCTGCCCTCAACAGGTTGAAAGTTGGTTTCTTCCGAACATCGTAACTTTAAGCTAATCATAAATAGTTGTTCTCTTTAATCTACATACTATAGACGTAGTATAATTTCAAACACGCGCACATAGCTATGTCCGTCCTCAACAGGCTTAAACTTGGTTTCTTCTGAACATCGTAACTTTAGTCTATTGATAAATAGTTGTTCTCTTTAATCTACATACTATAGACGTAGTATAATTTCAAACACGCACACATAGCTATGTCTGCCCTCAACGGGCTGAAACTTGGTTTCTTCCGAACATCGTAACTTTAGTCTATTGATAAATAGTTGTTCTTGCATACTATAGACGTGGTATAATTTCAAACACGTACACATAGCTATGTCTGCCCTCAACGGGCTGAAACTTGGTTTCTTCTGTAACTTTAAGCTAATCATAAATAGTTGTTCTCTTTAATCTACATACTATAGACGTGGTATAATTTCAAACACGCACACATAGCTATGTCCGTCCTCAACAGGCTTAAACTTGGTTTCTTCCGAACATCGTAACTTTAGTCTATTGATAAATAGTTGTTCTCTTTAATCTACATACTATAGACGTGGTATAATTTCAAACACGCACACATAGCTATGTCTGCCCTCAACAGGCTGAAACTTGGTTTCTTCCGAACATCGTAACTTTAGTCGTTCTCTTCAATCCTCATGCTATAGGCCTAACTCACAGCCATGTCCAACCTCTATACGTTGAAACTTGGTTTCTTCCGTAACTTTCACCTAATCTCTATCGGTCGTTCTCTTTTCAGATGTTCCCCTGCTGCGAGGAATGTAATGTAACGTTTTCAAGGCGTGATAACTTCATGCGCCATATGAAATCAAAACACCCTAGCATAACATCTGCTTTATGTAAAGTTTGTAGTGTGTATTTCGCTAACGTAGAGCGATATGAGGATCACTTAGCAGAGGTACATCAAATATCTACTCGCCCTCAGGTAGTAGTAGGGAAAAAGCGTGCAGCTACTGATGTAGCTGTAGAAAGTACTAGTAGTAAAAAACCTAGAAAAAATCATGAACAGATGTTCCCCTGCTGTGAGGAATGTAATGTAACGTTTTCAAGGTGTGATAACTTCACGCGTCATATGAAATCAAAACACCCTAGCATAACATCTGCTTTATGTAAAGTTTGTAGTGTGTATTTCGCTAACGTAGAGCGATATGAGGATCACTTAGCAGAGGTACATCAAATATCTACTTGCCCTCAGGTAGTAGTAGGGAAAAAGCGTGCAGCTACTGATGTAGCTGTAGAAAGTGCTAGTAGTAAAAAACCTAGAAAAAATCATGAACTTCAAACTATTCACTGCGAGCACTGTAACACTGATGTTCCATCTTCGCATTTTCAGGGACACTTACGGAGTAATGCGCATAAAAATAATGCGTGTAGAAGTGGTAGTAACGCAAACATCGAGGAAATTAATACAGCATTTAAAAGTAGGATTGCTAGTTACCGAATTCGCACCAGTCAAAAGTTTCAGAGCACTTCAAACTTTTTAAATTTTGTTCAACCGGATGTACAACAGCTTCTTGCTAAATCTTTGTCCAATCATAGTTTATTTAAAGTTAATTTTGAACTTTTCGCCTTGTACATTAAAAGCACGGATGAATCTGAAATAACGGACATTAAATCATTTAATACGAAGAATTTTGTCATAAGTCAGTCGACTAATTTTGGTGATGTACTTAGGGATGTCTCTAACATTATTTCAACTAAGAGCGAGGAATTTCAGGAAAAGGAATCAGGGTGGGCTTTAGTTGAGATAATGTATCTAGAAGTTAACATCAATAAGTACAATCCTATGCGTGGATCTTCGCACATTGAGCTGCCGACATGGATTCAGCGAAAAGAAGCTGTTGTAAACATCCAAAACAATGACGAAGCATGTTTCGCATGGGCGGTGATGTCGGCTTTAAATCCTGCGAAATCAGACGTAGCTAAGAGAACATCATCGTATCCACACTATTCAACGCAGCTAAATTTCGATAGTATAGAATTTCCCGTACAGTTAAAAGATATTAAGCGCTTTGAGGAACTAAATAACATTAGTATTAATGTGTATGGTGTAGAGAAAAAGTCTGTAGTAGGTCCTCTGTATTATACATGTCATAAGAAGAGTACTCACGTTAATTTACTCTATATTGAAAACAGTGAGAATAGCCACTTTTGCTGGATTAAAAATCTGAGTAGACTTGTTGGCAGTCAATTGTCAAAACGTAATGGTAAAAAGTGGCTATGTGATGGATGCTTGCAGTATTTTAAAACCGAAGATCAGTTAACGAAGCATTCCAAGAATGACTGCAATCATGTACGTACGGAGATACCTACTACAGGCAATAATGTTTTAAAATTTACAAATTTTCACAAGCAGATGTGGGTACCGTTCGTGATTTATGCAGACTTTGAAGCCATCCTCACGCCATGCAACACATGCTCACCTAATCCTGACAACTCTTTCACTAATACTACGCACATGCATGTCCCGTATAGCTTCGCGTATTACATCAAGTGTAGTTACGATAGTACGCTTAACAAGTTAGAGCTGTATCGAGGACATGATGCTGCTAAAGTATTTTTAGAAAGACTTGAAAGTGATGCAGTTCGTCTCGGTCGTATTCTGAATAGTAATATTCCTATGAAGCCACTCACCGAAATTCAGTTAAATGATCATGAACGTGCTACAAAGTGTAGCATTTGTGATGGGGAATTTTCCGAAAATGACCCTAAAGTTTTTGATCATGATCATTTTACTGGTTTCTACAGATGTGCCGCTCATTATAGCTGTAATCTTAAGTATAGAGTTCCTAAATTTATCCCTGTAATTTTTCATAACTTATCCGGTTACGACTCTCATTTCATCATTTCACAATTTGGAGCTTCAGATGAAAAAGTAGATATAATCCCTCAGAATAAAGAGCGGTACATTGCGTTTGCAAAGTCTGTAAAAGTAGATGCTGAGCATTCTATAAAACTGAGATTCCTTGACTCGTTTCGCTTTATGGCGAGTAGCCTCGATAAACTTTCTAGTCATTTACAGCCTGAACAATTTACAGAAATTCGACGCGTTTTCCCTGAAGAAGCGCAGTTTAATTTACTTCGGCGTAAGGGTGTTTTTTGTTACGAATATCTCGACTGCTTAGACCGCCTCGAAGAACGTGCCTTACCATCGAAACAATCCTTTTACAGCTCGCTGAATTCAGCAGATATTAGTGATGATGACTATTTACATGCACAACATATCTGGGAGCAGTTCCACATTCAAACGCTGGGTGAATACTCCGATTTATATTTAAAGACAGATGTACTTTTGTTAGCTGATGTTTTTGAAAATTTTCGCTGTGTTTGCATGAACACCTACAGCCTTGACCCATGTCAGTATTTTACTGCACCTGGGTTAAGTTGGGACGCGATGTTGAAACACACGCGTGTGAATTTGGAGCTGCTAACTGATATTGATATGGTGCACTTTATAAAAGCATCCATTCGAGGCGGTCTGAGTCAGTGCAGCGGCCGGTATTCGAGTGCTAATAATAAGTACATGCCGAGTTTCGATTCCAGTCAGGAATCTCAGTATATCGTTTACCTCGATGCTAATAATCAGTATGGGTGGGCGATGAGTCAGCATCTACCGGTGAGTGGTTTCCGCTGGCTGACGCAGTGCGAAATTGATGCTTTACAGCTACACGCCCTAGGCGATGAAGCTGATAAAGGTTATTTCCTCGAAGTTGACTTACAGTATCCGAAAGAGTTACACACTTCTCATAATGACCTACCGTTCTGCCCTGAAAATATGAAGTCCCCGTACATTGCATCAACGACGAAAATGCTCATTGCTAATTTATGCGATAAATCTAAGTATATCATTCATTACCGAAATTTAAAACAGTGTTTGCAGCATGGTTTGAAGTTATCCAAAATTCATCGCGTACTAGAATTTAATCAGTCACCGTGGCTAAAGCCATATATCGATCTGAACAATAATTTAAGAACGAATGCGGTTAACGAGTTTGAAAAAGATTTCTACAAGCTCATGAATAACAGTGTGTTTGGTAAGACTATGGAGAATGTTGACAAACGCGTTGATGTAAAATTGATTACAAACTGGGATAATATTAAGAAAAGGTATGGTGCTAACTATTTAATAAGTAAACCAAATTTCCACAGCTGCACCATCATACATGAGAATTTAGTTATTATACAGATGAATCGTGTCAAGGTTAAGTATGACAAACCTACCTACGTCGGCTTCACAGTACTTGAATTGGCTAAAACACTCATGTATGAATTCCATTACGATTATATGATGAAGAAGTACGCGCATAATGCGCAATTGCTCTACACAGATACCGATTCGTTTATTTATCAAATCAAAACTGATGACTATTACAATGATATAAAGCCAGACTTGGGTAGGTTTGATACGAGTAACTATCCTGCAGATAATCAATATCATCTACCGCTAGTGAACAAAAAGGTTCTAGGTAAAATGAAAGATGAATGTGCTGGGAATATTATCGATTCATTTGTAGGTACTAAATCCAAGTCATATTGCATAAAACTCTTAAATGAATTACAAATAAAGAGATTGAAGGGGGTTAAAAAGAATGTCGTTCAGAATCAGCTAAGTTTTGAAAACTATAACAATTGCATTAAAAGTAATCCGCCTGTTTTGTATAAGCAAATGTCTGTCATTAGAAGCAAGAAGCACCAGTTGTACACTCATTTAATTAGTAAGGTGGCCCTTAATAGCGATGATTGTAAACGGTTTGTCATTCCAAATTCTACCAACACGCTAGCCTGGGGGCATAGTAGTATTGATAAGTACTACTTTACATAAACATTATGCTAGAGGTGTGTGTACTTACGTTACGCTGTCTTACATCACAATTCGGGAGAGGAACGCTGGTACGGCAAGTCTAAACTTGTACATTCAAGAATTGCATCGAGAAGTACGCTAGGGTAAAATGATTCGAGATAAAACTTGTACATACAAGATGTAAATAAATAATGTAGAATTGGCATATTCTTTTATTTTAGGTTAGGTATCACCTTCCTCCCGCTCCTTATTTGCAGGATAGAGTTTTTGTTTATTACTCATAGAAGAAAGAAGGTTATGAGCAGTTTCGTAAGTATAGTTCGGTAAGTATCTCGAGAGCAGAATTTTTTTTTGTCAAAAAAGCACATAGCTTTGTAAAGCACGTAGAATTTGCCACCACCGGGGTAGCACTGTTCTCTCTGGATTAAAAGCTTTGTTTCCAAACAAGAGCACGTGGAATTTGCCGTCACCGGGGCAGCACGGTGATTAAAGATGGTGGATGACAGCTCTGTCAGAAAAGCATATGGGTTTGTAAAGCATTTAGAATTTGCCGTCACCGGGGCAGCACGGTGATTAAAGATGGCGGATGACAGCTGTCAAAAAAGCACATAGCTTTGTTTCCACGTGGAATTTGCCGTCACCACATAGAGGGCAGCACGGTTCTCTCTGGATTAAAGATGGCGGATGACAGCTGTCAAAAAAGCACATGGCTTTGTTTCTACGTGGAATTTGCCGTCACCACATAGAGGGCAGCACTGTTCTCTCTGGATTAAAGATGGCGGATGACAGCTGTCAAAAAAGCACATGGCTTTGTAAAGCACGTGGAATTTGCCGTCACCGGGGCAGCACGGTGATTAAAGATGGCGGATGACAGCTGTCAAAAAAAGCACATGGCTTTGTTTCCACGTGGAATTTGCCGTCACCACATAGAGGGCAGCACTGTTCTCTCTGGATTAAAGATGGCGGATGACAGCTGTCAAAAAAGCACGTGAGTATGTTTTCAAACAAGAGCACGTGGAATTTTTCAATTTGCCGCCACCACATAGAGGGCAGCACTGTTCTCTCTGGATTAAAGATGGCGGATGACAGCTGTCAAAAAAGCACGTGAGTATGTTTTCGAACAAGAGCACGTGGAATTTTTCAATTTGCCGCCACCACATAGAGGGCAGCACTGTTCTCTCTGGATTAAAGATGGCGGATGACAGCTGTCAAAAAAAAGCACGTGAGTATGTTTTCAAACAAGAGCACGTGGAATTTTTCAATTTGCCGCTACCACATAGAGGGCAGCACTGTTCTCTCTGGATTAAAGATGGCGGATGACAGCTGTCAAAAAAAGCACGTGAGTATGTTTTCAAACAAGAGCACGTGGAATTTGCCGCCACCACATAGAGGGCAGCACTGTTCTCTCTGGATTAAAGATGGCTGCATGTCGAAAAGCATTTTTTCAAATTATCCGCCACCACATTTCAAAGGTAAGTAGCTAAAGAGGGCAGCACTGTGCTCAAAGATGGCAGATGACAGCTATAAAAAAAGCACGTGGCTGTCAAAAAGCACGTGGATTTGTTTATCTCGAGCTAGTGAGGTTAAGTTGGTACCACTAAGGTTTAGGCCCGTCAAGATGGCAGTACTGAGGTTAGCGATGCGTTGTTGTCTGTCAAAAAGCACGTGGCTTTGTTTACAAATCTGTCAAAAAGCACGTGGCTGTCAAAAAGCACGTGGCTTTGTTTACCTCGCGCTAGTGAGGTTAAGTTGGTACCACTAAGGTTTAGGCCCGTCAAGATGGCAGTACTGAGGTTAGCGATGCGTTGTTGTCTGTCAAAAAGCACGTGGCTTTGTTTACCTCACGCTAGTTAGGTTAAGTTGGCACTAGTGAGGTTTAGGCCCGTCAAGATGGCAGTACTGAGGTTAGCGATGCGTTGTTGTCGATGACAGCTGTCAAAAAGCACGTGGCTTTGTTTACAAATTCAAATCTCCCGCCAAAATTCAAATTTCCCGCGGGAGGAGGAGGAGGAGGAGGGAGGAGGAGGAGGCCGCCGAACTCTCCCATTATACTACTGATGGTAAATAAACTCCATTGTCGTACAGCAGCAGGGATAGATGAAATGAGACCTGAAATGGTGAAGTGTAGTGGGAAGGCAGGGATGAAATGGCTTTATAGAATAATAAGATTAGCATTGCGTGTTGGTAAGGTACTTTCAGATTGGACAAAAGCAGTAAATGCAGTATCTATAAGCAAGGGAACAGGAAGGCTTGCAACAACTATCGAGGTATCTCATTGATTAGTATACCAGGCAAAGTATTCACTGGCATCGTGGAAGGGAGTGTGCGATCAGTCGTTGAGAGGAAGTTGGATGAAGGCCAGTGTGGTTTCAGACCACAAAGGTGCTATCAGTATCAGATTTTCAGTATGCGCTAGGTAATTAAAACATGCTACGATAAGAATAGACAGTTGTGTTTATGTATCGTAGATCTAGAGAAAGCATATGACAGGGTACCGAGGGAAAAGTTGCTCACCATACTTGGGAACTATGGGATTAAATGTAGTTTATTAAAATGAATCAAAGGTATTTATGTTGACAATTGGGCTTCAGTGAGAATTGATGGTAGAATAAGTTCTTCGTTCAGGGTACTTACAGGGGTTAGACAAGGCTGTAATCTTTCACTTTTGTTGTTCGTATTTTACATCGATCATCTGCTGAAAGGTATGAGTGGCAAGGAGGGATTCAGTTCGGTGGAAATGTAGTAAGCAGTCTGGCCTATGCTGACGACGTGGTCTTAATGGCAGATTATGCCGAAAGCATGAAGTCTAATATATTGCAACTTGAAAATAGGTGCAATGAGTATGGTATGAAAATTAGCCTTTCGAAGACTAAATTGAAGTCAGTAGATAAGAAATTCAAGAGAACTGAATGTCAGATTGGTGATACAAAGCTTGAACAGGTAGATAGTTTCAAGTATTTAGGTTGTGTTTTCTCCCAGGATGGTAATATAGTAAGTGAGATTGAATCAAGGTGTAGTAAAGCTAATGCAGTGGGCTCGCAGTTGAGATCAACAGTATTCTGTAAGAAGGAAGTCAGCTCCCAGACGAAACTATCTTTACATTGGTCTGCTTTCAGACGAACGTTGCTTTACGGAAGCGAAGGTTGTGTGACTCAGGATTTCTTATTCATAAGTTAGAAGTTACTGACATGAAAGTAGCGAGAATAGTTGCTGGTACAAATAGGCGGGAACAATGGCAGGAGAGTATCGGAATGAGGAGATAAAGGCTAAGTTAGTAATGAACTCGATGGATGAAGCTGTACGCATAAACCGGCTTCGGTGGTGGGGTCATGCGAGGCGAATGGAGGAGGATAGTTTACCAGGTGAAGAATGGACTCTATTATGGCGGGTAAGAGGAAGAAGTAGAGGAAGGCCAAGACGACGATGGATAGACTCAGTTTCTAACGACTTAAGGCTAAGAGGTATAGAACTAAATGAGGCCACGACACTAGTTGTAAATAGAGGATTATAGGACATCTAGTAAATTCACAGAGGCTTGCAGACTGAACGCTGAAAGGCTAACAGTCTGTAATGATTATATATTATTATTATTATTATTATTATTATTATTATTATTATTATTATTATTATTATTATTATTATTATTATGCATGGCCTTTGGAAAAGATTGGTGGTGACCTATTCAGGATAAAATGAAAGATTGCGAAGTCATAAACACCCAATCGCCAAGGATGGAGAATTAAGAGTACGAATAGGAAGGTGAAGGGTAGACCATTTTAAACGATCGACAATTTATCTGCATACTTCAGTTGCGAGACTGTTTTATCCAGTACTTGTTTCATTGTACAAGGTTCAGCCCTTTTACAAAAGCAACTCCACAGGTCTGTCACGTTATGTGCTGTAACTTCAAATAAATTAAATTTGTTCTGAGAAATAGTTTTCTCAACAATAAACAATCAGTAAGAAGGCTTTGTACATAAGACAGCAAACACGTAGACTTGACACTGTAGTACATGAGTCAATCGTGTCCGTTCGGAGGCTTTCGGAGAACTTCTCTCTCTCGTGGGGAACTGACGGAGCGAAGTTTTGCCCACCTATCCCGTCAGTCCCCGCAGCCCGCACCTATTGCATATTCGGCCGCGAGCGGCACGTGGTGAGTCGAGGTGAGAGGGAAACAGCGCTTGGCCTGCGATGTCGGTCTCCGATGCCTTGCACTCAGAAATACGAGCGGCGATTTTCTCCCATTACTTTGAAGTTTTGTAAATGGAACAATGTGTCAGATGCTTACATTATAATGTGCTTTAGATTTCCATTGTTCTCATTTGAGGTTAGGGCTTCACCGATAGTCTTGGTACTGACTTCATTCATCAGACTACTCAAAAGATTGTAGTCGGCCGCGATTACACACGTATGTAGCCAACAAGAGAATCATAAGCCACATAGCTTCAAACTAAATGGATAGAGCTCTTGTTTTACAAATTGCTTTACGTCGCACCGACTCAGATAGCTCGTATGGCGACGATGGGACATGAAAGGGCTAATAATCCGAAGGAAGCGGCCGTGGCCTTAATTAACGTACAGCCCCAGCATTCTCCTGGTGTGGAAATGGGAAACCACAGAAAACCCTCCTCAGCGCTGCCGACAATGGGGTTCGAACCAGCTATCTCCCGAACACTGGGTACTGGCCGCACTTAAGCGATTGCAGTTATCGAGGTCGGTAATGGACAGAGTAACGATGTGTGTGTTTATATTCCGTAGAACTTGAAATGAACTACTACTAACGTAATGACGACTTTCAAAACATTCAATTCCCATTTGTGTTAATTTCATGTACTTTTCGTAGAGGATTCTACCCTTAAATTACCTCCCCTCCATGATACGCCACTGGATGGATTTATTATTTGAAAATCCAAATGTAAAAGCTGGAAGTGACATCGTGAACAACAATATCAGGATACAAGTGAGTCAAAGTACAGGACATGTGCTCATATTTGAGTCATTAGGATAGGAGAAAGTTAAGGTATAATTTGTTTCTAGGTATTTAAGCTTAATATTTTTGTAGACGAGGTGTGTATTTTTCAGCATTAAGCTTTTTAGTGGTTATATTTTTCATTAATTTACAGGAGCAGGAAAGAAACTCAGAGAAATATACATTATCGGATAACAATCCCAGCACGAGCAACGGGCAGACTAGTCGTCCAGAGCGACCTCCCATACACAGACTGGACAGTTCTTTCGGAGAACATCAGGATTATCCTAGAGAAGACATCGGTATGTTCATAGGAAAGCCAGTATCGAGCATTACAAATTCTGAGAAGGAAATGCTGCTTAGGAGAACATGGGAGCCTTCAGCATCTCACAAGTGTTACGTGCAGGTAATTGGTTCAAAGAAAAGAACGTTCCAAGTAAAATGGCTTCAGAAGTATCCATGGCTTGCCTACTCCGATAAACTTCAAGGTGCATTTTGTAAACATTGCGTTCTGTTTTCTCCATCGGAAATTGGAAACGGATCTCATGAAATACCTTCAAACCTAGTCAACAAACCCTTCAACAAGTGGAAAGATGCTCTTGAAGTGTTTGAAAAACACTCAAGAATGAAATACCATGCAAATTCACAGGCATCGGGAAATTTGTTTTTACAAATTTTTGACGGGAAGCAACCTAATATAAAAGATCAAATTTCAGAAACAACAAAACAGGAAAATGAAAGAAACAGGAAAATCATATCCGTGATGGCAGAGACCGTCCTATTTTGTGGCAGACAAGAAATAAGCCTGCGTGGTCACAGGGATTCTGGGCGACTTACTGCTGAAGAACCCGTGAACAACGATGGAAATTTTCGAGCGTTGCTTCGTTATCGCGCAAAAGGTGGGGACTTACTCCTCACTGACCACATCAACACAGGGGGAGCAAATGCGATGTATACTAGTCCAACAGTACAAAATGAACTTATCGGTTTGATTGAAGAGAAAATTAAAAGCGATATCGTTGAAAGAGTGAACAAAGCGAAGTTCTTCACAGTACTTGCAGATGAAACTACCGATGTTAGCCAGGTGGAGCAGCTTTCTTTGTGCATCAGATATTTTGACATTGATGTTCAAGATATTAGAGAAGATTTTTTGACATTTGTTCCTGTATATGATGTGATGGGGGTTGGATTAGCATCTGTCATCAAACAAGAGCTTAAGAGGCATGGCTTAGAGTTGGAAAACTTGCGTGGTCAAGGGTATGATGGCGCAGCAGCGATGAGTGGTACATTCAATGGAGTACAGGCTGTTATTCGTGAAGAATACCCCAAAGCTTCTTATACTCACTGTTTTTCCCATGTTCTTAACTTGTGCCTCAGTTACGCTGCACAGACTGATTTCATTCGTAACTGTTTTTGCACAGTGTCAGAAACTACAGCTTTCTTCCGGGTTTCACCGAAACGGACACACATCCTAAGGAAAGAGCTTGAATCTGATGGTAAAGCTAACTCTGCCATACACAAGTACTGTGACACTAGATGGGTGGAACGACATGACGCTGTCTCTGTATTCTCCGAGTCATTCCTATGCATTGTTCGAGCCTTGGAGAAGATAATAGCAACAGATTACGACCAGTCTTCAAAAACCAAAGCAACAGGTCTTCAGTCTAGTTTATGCTGCTTTTCATTCATTACAACTCTTCTTACAATGAGTAAATTCCTTTCAGTAACTCACAGGTTGTCCAAGTTTCTTCAAACAGAGTCTTTAGATCTCTCGTCAGCCATATCTAAAGTTGAAGAAGTTGGAAATACGAAAACTTTGTATCGAAAATCCGAGGAGATTTGTTGGTGTTTCTCCATCAATTCCAAGAAGAGTAGGAACACAGAACACAATGTGGAAGCCAGCTCACCTGAGGACTACTACAGACGTACAGTATTTATTCCATATTTGGATGAGATATCCACAACCCTTAAAAGGAAGTTTTCAAACAACAAAGAAACTTTACTCGGTTTGGAATGTCTATTGCCAAAATATGCCGTTAAGAAGGATTTTATTGACATTGTGAAGGCGATTGAATTTTACGAAAGCGATCTTGAAAATGCAAACAAAGACATTCTGGAGGCGGAGTGGCGTTTGTGGAAGCTCAAATGCAGAATCTCACCAGAAAATCAATCAAGGACTGTGATTGAAGTTCTAAAAGAAATCGACAAGACCTCCTTCCCAAACATTGCTATTCTTCTTACAATCCCGGCTGTTATTCCAGTAACTACAGCATCTGTGGAGAGAAGCTTCTCCACACTGAAAAGGCTAAAGACATATTTGAGGAATAAAACCGGTGAGGAAAGGCTGACGGCTCTTGCACTCATGGCAGTGCATAGAGATATCAATTTGGATATTGGCGAGGTTGTGAAACATTATGGACATAGTGCTCGAAGACTACCTCTTTCTTAGAGGCGAACTGCTTGTTCAGAAACATTGTACTGATATGCAGGGTGTAAGGGTATGAATATAAATATTTTTGTAGCAGTCAAGAACTATGTTAGAAACCAATATACAATCGTATTTTTGTAACCTGCGAAACATTTTCGGGAGCAAAGGGATTCAGTTTTGGGAGTAGGCAATATTATTATTATTATTATTATTTATTTTCCACTAATTGTAGTTACAATTTAGGGATGGTGAATGGAGAAAGGGCATAGCCCCATATACACAAAAGTGCCTCCATCACCACTTAAAATTATAATATACAAATATACAATTACATTCTACATGATGTTCTTATATACAGTTAAAATAATTACATAGGCATATTTACATACAGTAATACTCACAAGACCTGTTCAACATTCAAGTCATGACGACACACACACACACGCGCACGCACGCACGCACGCACGCGCACGCACACACACACACACACAGTCTCTCTCTCTCTCTCTCTCTAGAAACCCCACATATATTTTAGCTAGGCCGGCTCACTCATACACATTTACCGTCTCAATCACTCGGGACCCCATAACTTTCATCCATCCTCCCACTCATACTGAACATTCTCACAGTAGATAAATTATGTTTTGTACAGAGGGTTTCGTTATATATACATCCGTTTTACGTCTTTACAGAAATTTTCTGCAGGTAGTTCTTTTATCTGCGGTGGGAGTTCATTCCACAACCGAGCAGAACGACTAATGAAGCCACTTTGATATGATGCTGTTCTTGCAAATGGAGGGAAAAGGGACACACCTCGACCTCTTTGAGCGGAACGATAGTTCAGCTGTAAGCGGTTGAAAGGGTTTATATGAATGTTACCTGCGAGGGATTTTCTCAGGAAAGTAATATCTATTTGTTTACAGAGGGATGTTATGGAGGGCAGTGACCTGGCTGTATTTAAATGACCGTGTTGAGTAATTAGTCGTTCTGCTCGGCGTTGAACTCTCTCTAGTTTCGTCATGTTCTCCACTGTAGTAGGGTGCCAGGAAGGAAGCCCGTACAACAGTATTGGCCGTACTAATGACAGATAGGCTGTCTGAACGGCTTTCTCCCTGGCTCCCAGTAGAGATCTGCGGATGAATCCCAGGACTCTGTATGCTTTACACCTTATTTCCTCAACATGTTTATTCCATTTTAAATTGCTGCAGATGTGAATGCCAAGCAATTTTATTGAGGTACAAGGCATCAGGTTTTTACCACACAGTGAAATTTCGTGTTGTAACTGTGATCTTGCTCTAGTAAAGCGGATATATTTACATTTCTGTACATTTATACACATTCTATTTATTTTGCACCACAGAACCACGTTATCGAGATCTGACTGTAACTTATTTACGTCGTTCTCATTGCGAATGGCTCTGTAAATGATGGTGTCATCAGCGTACTGTGCCATAGAACACGCTGGCAGATCCAGCGTAAATATTGTGTACAGCAGCGGCCCTATCACACTACCTTGAATCACACCCGAGGTGACTGAGGTTTGTTTTGACCTGGCCCCACTGAACACAACGCTCTGCGTCCGACCTACCAGGAATGATCGAAACCATGCCTGCAGGTTGCCTTGAATGCCATACTTGTTAAGTTTTAACAACAGTCGTTGATGAGGTACCTGATCAAAGGCCTTACTCCAGTCGAGAGTTACGCAGTCCACTTGGGATATATTAGACTGGTCCAGGGAATGTTGCCACTCATCAATTACTGTTGTTAAAAGTGTAGTACAGGATTTTCCAGGGAGGAATCCATGTTGGTTGTTATTCAACAGGTTTCTCTCATTCAGAAAATCCAGCACATGTTTAACAATTAGGCGTTCCATGCATTTACATAAGGCAGATGTAATAGAGACTGGGCGATAGTTGTCTACATTTTCCCTGTCACCATCTTTGAATACGGGAACGACATTTGCTTTCTTCCATTCTTCTGGAACAGTCCCACTGTTCATTGAAATGTTAAATATTGCACAGAGAGAAGGTGCTAATGCTTCTGCACAGCGATGGAGAATTCTGGCCGGCACGTTGTCTGGGCCGTTCGCAGCATGAGGTCTAGTTCTCCGAAGACTTGTTGCGACCTCGTTAGCAGTGAAGTACAAGCTAGTTAGGGGCAGAAAGGGAGGGGTTGACCTTGGAGTGAACATGTCTTCATCCTTGTCAGCAGTGGAGAAGTTATTTTTAAATTTACTATTGAGTGTGTCTGCTATTTCTTGGGGAGAGGAAACTGATAGTCCGTTGTACTTGAAGACGGATGGAGCACTTTTGCCACTTTTGTTTCTAATGAAAGCCCATAGCTCTTTACTATTAGAACTAAGGCTGTGGATATATGAACTGTAGGCATCACGGATTAGTGATTTGAGTTTGTTCCTAGCCAGTCTGTACTTCTCCCACCTACTGTCACTTGGGTTTTCCTTCCATTTCCTGTATAAACAATTTCTCTTTCGAATACCTGATGTTATCTCTTTATTGATCCATGGCGTTTTTCGCTTATTAGAGATAGAAACTTTCGGTACAACTTGATCGACACATTCAAAAAATACTTTTTTCCAGTTTTCCCAGATCTCGTTGATATTTATATCGCCGGTGAAGGACGCGAGGGGAATAGGAAGACTTTTTGATAGAAGAGAGGAAAGATCGTTCCAGTTGGTGCGGAAAAAATTATATATTGTTCTGGAGTGGAGTTTTGGGGAGGGTTTTCTGTAGCTCAAAGTTGTAATTATGGCTTGGTACGTCCAGAAACTGGACGGATGATGGAGAGTTAGTAAGGAACAGGTCTAGTGTGGAGCGGGAATTTTGAGTAATACGAGTTGCCTCGAACACTAACTGATGGAGGAAAATGTCGTAGAAGGTGGAGAGAAAACTATTAGCAAGAGGATTGTTTGGTACTGGGGCGGCATTTCTAGACCAAGTAATTTCAAGATTGAAGTCACCAGCAATATAAATTGCGTCATAATTATTCTGTACTTGTTGCACACGATCCAGAGAGGAGAGCAAGGCATCGTTCATTGTTTGTGAGGACTTCGGTGAACGATATACAGATCCGATGAGGAATTTATTACTACCGCACGTAATTTCTACCCACACGGCTTCAGCTGTCGTCTCCAACTCGGGACGTCTAGTTGGATTACACTCTGGTTTTGCGGCAATAAGAACTCCGCCTCCTGTGGTTAGAGTGCGGTCCTTACGGAACAGGATGAAAGAATCTGGTAGCACTTCTGAGTCATTAATTGTGTCTGAAAGCCATGTTTCACTGATACACACAACAGAGGGATCTAGGCTTGAGAGCGAAGCGAGAATATATTCTTTTCTACCTGGACGTAAAATGCTGCGTGCGTTAAACGCAAAGAGAGTTAGATTATTATTTACATATTTACAGTTGTAGCTATTTACAGAGTCACTGGTAACGTCACTGGTATTGGTAAAGAAAGAGTTCGTTAGTGGCGGCATTTCGCATTGCCAGCAAGTCCACGTTCTTCCTCCCTTCTTTAATTTCCTGTATTCTGAAGTAGAAATTTGTGCACATGTCCTGTGACTGCTTGACGAACAATTATTGCAGTTTACAAATAGTTGATTACGACGCCCGCTGCTTTCACATATTGTACAATGCTGAGGTCCGGGGTTCAATTCAATGTCTCCAATTAGCGCGAGAGTTAGGCACCACAGTGGCCGCCCAGCAATCGGAAGTCTGACAACTCTGCCTTCCCCATTACGACGCGGCCGCCCAAGGCTTTCACTGCCACACCAAGTGAGACACTTAAGAGAACATTTCTCACTTACCAACAGTTTTTCCAGTAGATGAACCTTCTTCAAATCACCACAAGACTTATCCGAATGCACTGTTACACTTTTCGCGTACGTCACGGCACTTTTTATCAACAAAACTATGATTAATGCGCGGAGAACACTTGTAACGACCAGCATGCACGCCGCCATCTTGAACATTTTGAATGCAATAGTAAAGAGATTCAGTGCCACCTCACTACCTTCGTTCCCCTTCTCTTGTGTAACACGTAATTTCAAGACAAAAATATGGATAGAAGTCATCAGACGGGGGCGGGGCGGATAATCATAAACTTGAAATTATATACCTGATAAATGAGTACCCGGAACTGCAATATCGACACTGTTAGCCATTGATCATGCCTAAGTAATTAATAGAGGACAAAACATAAAAACTGTACATACGTATATTGGGGTAACAAAACTAACTTTATATTGTACTACTATATGCCGTATCCCAGGCTTGCGAGGGAAAGTAATAGGACGAGGTAAATCCTATCTAGCATACGTTGTGACATATATATTTCTTTACCAACTAACAAAATATCTATACCCATACCCCTATATTCTATATATATATATATATATAGTGTGTGTGTGTTTCTTCGCTGCATTATTTGTATAAAATGTTACTTCTTTGTAGCTTATCACATGACGATTATTACAATTAAATAATCGTATTTACTCTAGACCAGAATATTACATCTTTACTCAGACAATTTATTCATGCATTCATTTCACTTGTATTCGGAGTATATGAAATGCTGCAGTTATGTTGCGATGGGAATAATAGATTAAAACAACGACGTAACCAGATTTTGGGAGGGGGGACTGTCCAAAGAGAACAGACACCTCAGGAATTTTAACAAATGTACTTTTACTAAGCATGCACATTGTTAATAGTTTCGGCAATGCGCACGAATCAACCACTCTTACTAGGAACCAAGGACACTCATTTCCTTATAAGGTACTCCATACTATCTGAACTCTCCGGAAATTTGGACACCCACCAAAATAAAATTCTGGATGAAGACCTATCGTAATGGCCCACCCCCCCAAACCGAAATCCTGGCTACGCTACTGCTGTGAACGACATCTAAAAATCACGAGAAACGACTCTTAACGGCATCCGTGTGAATACAAAAGCATCACCATGGTTGCCAACAGTATGAATTTTCGCAGATTTTTTAACCGAGACAAATTATTGTAAGTATAAATATTGTGCACATTGATACGGAACATAAAAATAACTTAAACGTCATCGCTAGTAATATCAATTTTAGGATTTTGACCAGCAGTGAGTCCTACTAGGCAGAAATTGGAGAATATCTTAAACACTTAGAAGCACTAAAACACTACGTAATATTTTCATCACAAGTTCGAGGCACTCTCGTGACCACAAGCAGCACGAGCGGTCCACTGGTTGTGATCACGTCACTGTTAAAAATCACTAACATCAGAAAATCACGGTAGCGTGGAGCACTACGCATATGACGCTGTTGATTGTGGTGAAGAAAACTGCGCTGTCGGCAGATGTTGGAACAGCGACAGTCACCAAGTTCGTCTAACTTTTTTCATCCATGCAACTGCAGTGCTCCTCGTGGCCAGCAAGCTTGTAGTAATTCTATTAGAGATGAATAGTTTTCTGTTAATTTAAAGTAAATGGCGGCAGTGAGTATGTGATATGTTAAGTGAAGTGACGAAAAAACAAATTTATGTGAGTAATATCCACAATTCTTCAGGAATATACTGCAGATCAGTAACATCAATAACTCAGGAAACCATTAAAACAAAATCTAATTAGCACTCAAACAGCTACAACTAAATAAATAAGATAAACAACATCATGGTGTTCGTGTGCTCCCCGTGTGGCAAGAAAATAAAAAACAATCAACAGGCTGTAGGCTGTGATGGTAAATGCGAACGTTGGTTCCACGTAACATGTGTAAAAATGAACAAAGAAACTCTCCAAAACTTCCGTAAGGAAGAACAATTCCAATGGTCGTGTAAACGTGAAGACTGCATTGCACAACCTAACATAAATGAGGTTATGGCGAACTTCTCCAAACAACTGGAAGAGTCCCTCAAAGTACTAACAGAAGAAAACAAAGAATTACGGAAATTAGCGACCTTTCTTTCTGAAAAATATGATGACCTCAAGAAAGAACTAGACACTTTGAGGAAAGATAAGAAAAATGCGGAAATTGCGACAACGGCAGCCGTGAACGATCTAGAAGACTTGAAGCAGTATCAACGCAAAAACAATTTACTAGTGTATGGAGTTCCTGCTGAAAAGGATGAAAAAGTGTTCCAGAAAGTAACTGAAGTTGGCAAGGCGCTGGGAGTCGATATAAAGCCCGAAGATATTGACGCTGCACACAGACTTCCATCCACGAAACCTGGACCACAACCTATCATCGTGAAGTTTGTTAATCGATGGAAGAAAGAAGAAATCCTCAGTAGCAGACGACAAAAAAAGACACTAAAAACGAACGAAATCGGATATAGCTCGGTAAATAACATCTATATCAACGAGCACTTAACGCCTAGGAATGAGACCCTCGCCAAAAAATGCCGCGAGCTACGGCAACAGGGGAAAATATTTGGCACATGGGTCAGGGACTGTAAAGTGTATATCCGTAAGTTCCAGGACGGTCCTTCGAGGCTAGTGGCAAACCCTGAAGTTCTGCATGAACTTGCTCACTCCAGCTGATCTGGAAACAATGAGGTAACCTTTCCTTGTGTTGTGCCCGCTTCAATTCCAAGCTTTCTTTACTTAATTTCAAATTTTTGTCCTTACATAACCAAACCTGGATCCTGAAAACAAATTTCTTGAAGTACACGAATTTAAATGTGAAACCCTCTATAATTATATTAAAGATAGAGTTTCAGAAAGTAGATCATGTGAATTGAAAGGCCTACACATAAATGCACAAAGCATGAAAAATAAATTTGATAATATACAAATTATCTTAGATCAGATTAAAGAAGTAGATATTCTTGCAATCTCTGAAAATTGGTTAACCAACAAACTAACCCACGCTTTTGAAATAAAAAACTACACTTCTCATCATGTGGTAAGAGAGCAGATAGGTGGGGGTGTTTCGCTTTATGTTTCAAACAAATGGAAAAGCAATGTCATAAATGAAATAAATAAATCTCATAGCATACTGCAAGTCATGATTACAAAAGGAAATCAAAGATATGAAATCATTACCATTTATAACCCACAGGATAGTAACTCTCCAAGTTTTTTGTTTGATCTAGAAAATATCCTAAATAGCAGTTCAGGGCATACTTCAATAATACTTGGAGATACAAATATAGACTTGCTTTCTACCTCCAGAAACAGAACTTTGTATGACAATTTAATAACAACTTACGGCTATATAACATGTAATAACAAATACCCAACTAGAGTAACAAAAACAACCTCCACATTAATTGATCACATACTTGTCACAAATAGTAGTAAAAAATGTCATGTATTCAATATAACAAATAACTTAAGTGATCACTACCTACTGGTATGTGAAATTTCTAGTGAAAAATCAGTTCCAGCAGTACCAATAATCAAAGATAGTGGTAAGCAATTTGTAAATTACAACAAATTAAATCAGTATATCCTACAAAATAAATTTAAATGTGAGGAAATGGATATAAACACTTATTATAATAAATTTATTGAGTATATCAGCACAGGAATTGAAACCAGCTCAATTTCAATAAAAAGAAAGAACCCCAAAGACATTCCCCTAAAACCTTGGGTTACCCAAGAATTACTAACACTGATTCACATCAAAGACTCACTGTTTTCAAAAACTAAAGTAAAAAACCCCTCTGCAGAAGTAATTGAAGAATACAAAAGAATCAGTAATAAAATAACCAAATTGAAGAGAGAGTTACAAAAAAGGTATTATGAACACAGATTACAGAATTGCAAAAACCAAAAAGAAACATGGTATGTAGTCAATGAAGTGTTAAATAGGAAGCTTGGACATAAACATGAAATCAGCCATCTGGTGGTAAATGATGTCAGCATTACAAACACAGAGGACATATGCAATAACCTAAATGAACTAAACGTTAATGTAGCTGAAAATATAAGAAAAGGTCTTCCTGAAGACGAGCAAGTTCATGGCAGCACAACAGCTGAAAGTCAAACTAATAGTATTTTCATGTCTCCTACTGATGAATGTGAAGTGCTCAAAATTATCACTTCTCTAAAAAATAAAAATAATTTAACTGAAGATAAAATAACCAATGTCATATTAAAAACCTGTGTTGAAAGTTTAGTACCATATATTGTGGAAATTATTAACCGTTCAATTCTCAGTGGAGAAATACCCCAATTACTCAAATGTGCCAGAATTGTACCTATCTTTAAATCAGGAGATAACACAGATCCATCCAATTACAGACCAATTAGTATATTATCTGCAATTGGAAAACTCATAGAAATGGTAGTAAAAATTAGATTGGTAAATTTTCTGTGTAAAACTAATTACTTCTCCAATAATCAATATGGGTTTCTCCCAAATAGAGGAACTGATAATGCTGTATTTGATACAGTAATAGATGTTCAAAAGACCTTAGATGAAAATAAATTAGCAGCAGGGCTACTCATAGATCTTAAAAAAGCATTTGACCTGGTTGACCACAAAATACTTCTGAACAAGTTAAAATTAGCAGGAATTAGAGGTTTAGCACAAAAATGGTTCCAAAATTATTTATCAAATCGAACACAATATGTGATGATTAACGATACTAAAAGTTTTAAGCAGCAGACAAAAACGGGAATACCGCAGGGCTCAGTACTAGGTCCAATTCTATTTCTGATTTATATTAATGACATACAATCTCTAACACTAAAGGGGAAATGTAAAGTATTTGCTGATGATATCTTAATAACTTACAAAGGACTATGTGAAACACGAATTATGGAAGACATAAATTGTGACTTGGACAAGTTATCGGAATGGGCTTTATCTAATAAAATGATCATAAATGTGACTAAAACAAAATACCTAATCTTTCATAAAACAGCCCATAAGATAACAGCGGCTAACACTGTTAACCTAAAGGACCAAGTAATAGAGCGAGTCAACTCAGCTAAGTATCTTGGTATAATATTAGACTCAACACTTTCCTGGAAAAGCCATATTGATTATGTAATCAGCAAAATTACCCCTTTGATAGGAATAATGCACAGATTAAGATACAGTAATTTTTCTCATCAACAATTGAAGTGTATATATTATGCAATAATCCACCCACATCTAACATACGCAAGCTTTATTTGGGGAAGATGTAGGAAAGATTACATTAATAATTTGGAAATCCTACAAAAAAGAGCCATCAAAATCATGTATGGATTCCCCTTCCTCAAACCATCACATGAAGTTTTTTCAGAGTCAAATATTCTGCCATTCCATAAACAAATTGCATTTTCATCAGCAGTCTTTATGTATAAGCTAGACAGGAAGTTAACCCATTCTACTGTTAACTTCTCCCACTTTAGTGAAGTTCATGGATATGAAACTAGAGGATCATTAAGGATATATCCCTCTCATTCTAATTCAGTAAAGTACGGAGTGAAAGGCATAGAATCATCAATGTTTAGGGAATATAATGTGTTGCCTCCTGTTATAAAGAACTCTAAATCGATTATATGTTTTAAGAAAAAACTGAAGGAATATTACTCTTTTACAGATATCTTAATATAATCTCTATATAACTTGCTTTAATTAATACAATAATATATATATTGTCCATATTTAGTATATTACAGCCATGTAATATCTGAATATACTTCTGAAAAATTATGATCCTAACATGTAAAAAGAAAGAAAGAAAAAAGTACTTGTCACTTTACAGAAAAGCCATTGTATATGAAATGTAATTATTGTGTTGCCTTAAAAAAGTATGTACTGTATTGTCCCTATCACGAGCCAGAGGCTCATGGGACCTTTTATCACCAATAAATAAATAAATAAAATAAATAAATAACTTGGTATTTAAGTGGAGGGTATGTCATATGGAAATGAAACATGGACATTAAGAAAGAAACAAACAAACAAAATATTTGGAAAGTTTTGACATATTGTTTTGGAGAAGGATGGAAGAAGTGAAGTGGGCCGATAACGTGAGAAATGATGAAGTGCTAAGAATAGTAGGAAGGAAGGGGCACCTGACGGAGAATATAAGGAAGAGGAAAATATCCTTGTTGTGTCACATACTACGTAGAAATTGTCTTCAACAGAGGTTGATGGAGGGGAAAAATAGATGGATGAAAAGGAATGTTAACAGATGTCAAACAAGAGAGAAGCTATAAAAAACTAAAGCATGATGCTCAGGACAGAGAATCATGGAGGCTGTCCAGTTGATACCTGTTTCAAGAAAGATTCACAGAAGAAGGTATTTAAGAAAGGTGACGCGTGTAGTGTAATACATTGCTCAACTGCAATAAGACATAAAAGGAATCATTCTTTAGGTTCCCTTAAGATCCTGAAATGTAAACTTTGAACTACTGTTCATATTTCAGATACCAGAACTGTTATAGAACAAGTGTGAAAGTGTAGAAATGTAACTTCAAACAAGTAGGTGTTTCGTTTGTCGAAGATACAGAAATTTAACTCAATGGGAAATGTTACTAATTATGAAATTTAAGAACTTTTTTGACGCAATCGTCACATCTAACACGTAGCAGTGTTTTAGTTTTCAACGTGTAGAAATGGGCTTGTCAATAGGAGAACTTTAGGACAGCAGAGAAAAAGAAATGCGTATGGAATGAGATTCCATTTCAAATAAACCTCCTTGAATTTCTTCACAACGAAAGTTATTGCTTAGAGATGATCAACCCATTAAGAAGAGTTATTCCATCAAAACTAAAATCAGGCATTACAAGGCGGTAATTAAAGCAGAGTGTGTGTTCTCCATGAAAATAGCAGAAATAGAAGAGCTGGAGGAGAAGATGAGACAGATTCTAAAAAATATATGGGGCCCATTAAAGTCTAAAAATGGGTATTTCAGACACAGGAAGAATGAAGTACCTCTGAACTGAAGGAATGTCTGATAGGATCAGGAAGAGGAGAGGTAAGTTCATTGGTCACATAAGGAGGATGGATATGCCGAACTCATAAAACAAATATTTAATCATGTTTACAATAGTAAGAATGGCAATCAGTGGATGTAAAGTGTAAAGAGTGCGGATAAAATAAAGTCAGTAACCAGGCTGAATTACAGTTATCTGAGGAACGTCTTACTCAGTTACAATTACTGTACAGAACGCTCCTGACATGGGGCTGTCACAATTCCAAAGTTCGCACGGAAACTATAGCATAGAGACCATCAAGATGTGAGACCACGAGATAACGCGAACATTCAAAATTATCTTTAGCTCTCATAAAATTCTATGTTCGGGTTGGACATTTTAAACCGTGAGTGGTTAACTTCCTATTCTCAGGAAGAACGCGACTCACACAATAACACGCTGTTTTCCCTACAATACCCACATTACATTTTCTTTGACTTGTAGCCTTTGAAATAATTTTCCAGTTACTTTACAGACAAAATAACTGGTTCTTAAAATTCTCACCATCATTCATTCATCCCCGTTTCTATTTCCGTGCGATGTATGATCAATTACTAGAAAGTAACCATTCATGGCTCGACTACACTAAGGCCAGGTATACCTAGTGTGACGAACCTTTAAGTATCACGTGTTAGCAGGCATGGCGTCACCTGCAGCGCTGCTATCGCTCTAAAGGTTAGCAGGCGCGCGTTTTGTCCGCTTAAAGCCGAAATGTGTAAATATTTTCCGATCTATTTAGGTAGTCGTAACTGCGCGAAGTAACTGGAATTAATATTTCGTGAACTGAATTGTGGAAATATTAAGTACCGTATTTGAGGAGTAAGACGTATACCGTAATTCGCCTCATGTTTAAAAATATTTTCGCATGTGAATATATATATATATTAAATCGGCCCGGCTGCCCATGGGCTGCGCTAACAGTCGCCATACTAGCGACGGTCGCGAACAGTGCTCATCCTGGTGCAGTGACTTGCACAGTGTATCGGTCACAGACGGGACTGTCATGCAATGGCTCCAAGTATTATCAACTCTACTGCATCTGCTGGCTACTGGTGGGCTGCCACCCATGAAGACGCTGTAAACTTCATCATAGAGTACGTCGAAGCAGAGAACTCTATACACTTAGCACTGCATGCCTCACGCATCTTTCTTCATGAAGGTGAAGAAGTGGAGTCGCACTTTCCTTCCCGCCTGGATACACCCCCGGACCAGTGGCGGCTCGTGAAAAAATCGTCCTACGTGCTACAAAAAACAAGCTAAATACGCTGTTTTAAATCTGCATATTGCCATGATGAACAACGCATACTTCAAACTTGGTGGTAATAATAATAATAATAATAATAATAATAATAATAATAATAATAATAATAATAATAATAATAATAATACAACTTTTCTCACAATTTATAACTCAGAACAAACAAAAACAACTAATTTGGAAGCAGATGAATTCTTCGACAACTGTCTACTATATAAATAATTCATTGGAGAATTACATCAGTGCAAATAGAATCGTGGGAATATAGATCCCCACTAAGAACACTAATTTAATTTCACTTTATATACACTGCAGTGGATAAATAATTTGATAAATCTTCGTATAAACTTTAGCACTAACACAATGACAGAAAAAACACGCACCAGTAATATAACCGCCAGATTAAAAACCGCACAAAGCAACTGAAAGAGCTGCCAACTGATTCATTGAGACCTCCCCTATTACCAGAGTAAATGTCTGGCTCCATGGCTAAATGGTTAGGGCGCTGGCCTTTGGTCACAGGGATCCCGGGTTCGATTCCCGGCAGGGTCTGGAATTTTAACCATCATTGGGTGTACGTGTTGTCTTCATCATCATTTCATCCTCATCACGACTCGCAGGTCGCCTACAGGCGTCAAATCAAAAGATCTGCATCTGGCGAGTCGAACATGTCCTCGGATACTTCCGGCACTAAAAGCCATACGCTATTTCATTTCACCAGAGTAAATTACATTGTAATGCGGGATAACATTTAGGGTCATTCAAAGATTCTTTGACTCACCTACGAATTCCTTATTTTTGACACAAAAGCAAGATGGATATTTTAATAAGCATGTGTGAGATAGATTTCCTCCACTTACGCTTTACTTTCGAGCCCAGACGATGCTACTCTCTAGTGGCAGATTCGCTTACCACGTTCAACATAAGCACGGCCGACTGGATCCCTCGCTGCGCTCCAAGAAGGTAGCTAGAGCGACGCATCAAGTCGGCCGTGAACGCAAGGGTAGCAGGAGACATCGAGTAATTCTACCCCCTTGCGGGAGAGGAAGTAACTATAAACGGGATCAGTGAAAGTTGATCCCGGTTTACGGTATACTCCGCCGGCTAGGGGGAGTGTTGCAAGCTTGGCTGCGCCTGCGTATTGCTTCCTTCAGGCTACAGGCAAGGGCTCACTTCACATGAGCACGAGCCTTATTCCCCGGGAGAGCGGCGCTAGGTGTTCGACAGATCTCGTCCTGATTTTCACAAAACACAAATTCATATCGTACTCAAAACAAAGAAAAGGCACCAGGATAATGGTACTGTACATAAATAATATTCCTTACAGTTCCAAGCTACGTGCTGGAGCCCGGTAGCACGTACTGACCGGCCGCCACTGCCCCGGACGTAGATACCGTAGAATCTACTGATTTCTTCGACAAGGCGTATAAGAAGTTATCGGACATCGAGCATTACCCAACAGCTCATGGTTCTGTGTACAACTTCGTTGGCATCCATCGCTGGTGGTTTACGATGGCACCCTGTCAACCCAACAACGTTGCCCAGCTGACGGGAAGAAATACGAGATCTCCAACCTACATCGATGGAGGACGCAGACAACAGGGTACTGTGCTTGGCTGTATTGCCCTTTACCACATTCCTGAAAACCAACTGAATGCCCGTCAGGTAAGCCGTAGGATCGAGGCGTGGCTAGCGGACAAAAGGTATTTGATTTCCGACGTTAAGGTGACTATGAATAACATAAGGGAGTGGCATAATCAAATTAATAGATTTAATTTACAGATATTCAATTAGCACGGAAACGTTATTTATCAGGCTCGAAGGGAACGTGACATTAAAGACTATATATGCATTTTTCACCCCGATGGCAAATTTTCGTTAATAACGCGGCTAGATGCATTTCTCCGGGATAAGACACGAGTAGGGGTTCGTGAGTTTTGTAACACTTGCTGTCGCTACCACACTCCCGAAAAATGTTCCCGGAAAATTTTTCCTTTACAGGGTGATAAATCTGTCACCGTATCGGACAAGCCAGGAAGAATGCATAGTATAGAAATATTTGCTGATTTTGAGTCATATCGATGACACGAAGCAGCATGTCCCTTCGGGATACGCCTGGTGTGCATTTGTTAATGGAGAGTTGATACATAAAGACTTACAAACTCTGAACACAGTTAATGATTTAGCCGCCGCATTTGTTGAGTCTATTAGGCTGTGGACGAAAGACTGGTTGTCGTCTCCTGGTGCGAAGTCATCTAACTGTCTAATATGCGGCAATGAGATAACTGAACGTGACCCTGTGATCCACTACAGTAAAAATACTATAGACGGAAGCGGGGGTTCCTATCACGCACATTGCTGGCGCTGTATGCAAAATTGCATTCCGATTTTCTTTCATAATCTTAAGGGGTACGATTCACATTTATTGCTACGGGATGTAATTCGAACCTTTGGTCAATCGGTACAGGTACGGGCGAAAGGGTTCGAAAAAATTGATACCCTGAATGTATTGACGGATCAGGTGAGATTTAGAAATTTTGATAATTATAATATCCTATCTACGTCCTTGTCCAACCTTGCTAAAAATGTTGAACACAGAAGGTATGCTGTAAATGCAGATGAAAGGGCCGTATTTGCATATGAATGGTGTAATACAGCTGAGAAACTAAACATGCCCTTATCAAGCGACGATGCTGCATGGTTTTCCTCTTTAACAGGTATGGGACAAGATAAAACGAAAGCTTTTGCTGTGTGGGATGCGAAAGGAATGAAAACATTCGAAGAATATCATAATTATTATCTGGACCTCGATGTTGCTATATTAGCTGATGTCGCACACTCTCCTCCCAGGCGTACGGAGTAGGTCCCGTTTATTTCCAGGGAGCACCTGGCTATACGTGGTACTGTACGGTGAGCCGGAATAACCGCGATTTCAAAATTTTTCGCGATGCGAATGTCTACACATCCATTCAAGACAGCATGAGCGGTGGTGTGTCTTAATGTATACACCGTTATGCCAATGTTGAAATTAAACCGGATGAATATCTATTGTATCTCGCTGTACTCAAAATGTATGTTAAATAAGCTTCCGATTGAGCTTTTGTCAACAGAAACCAAGTTACCCATGTGGTGGGAAAGCTGGACTAACCAACCGGATAAATGATTTTTAGCGGATGTAGATCTTGAGTACCCTGCAGAAAAGCACGATAGTCATCGTCAAATGACTCTTTCCCCGCATCACTATCTCGAGAGACTGTACACCACGTTGTTAAATAAGGACAGGTATATCGTGCACAATATCGCACTGAAATTCTTCGTTGAAAAAGGTCTGAAGATATCCCGTGTATACGAAGTATATATATTTTCCCAAGGTTTCGTCTTAAAAGAATATGTTGATGATAACATTGTAAAACGACGAAATGCCTGTACGAAACCGCACAGTGATTTGTACAAGCTCATGAATAATGCATTGTATGGGTAAACCTGTGAAAATGTATTTAAATATAAGAAGTTCAGTCTTTTAATTGCTAAGATGAATATGAACAGTGGACGGGAAAACTCATTTTTTGTGGGCACTAAGAAGTTCCTCAAAATTGATGACTACTACTTTTGTGAGTTCGAGAACACAGAGATCCATTTAAACAAACCTATACAATTGGGGTTTGCGATCTTAGAATTCGCAAAATTAGAAATTTATTCTTTCATATTTCACATTTCGCAAGTATTTGACGAGAACGCCCGCTTATTGTATACTGATACAGACAGCTTAATGTGGCATTTTCAATCTCAACGCTCGCATCCATTGCTAACTATGATGCGAAACCCATGGTTGAGCTCCAAACCGGACTTTGAAAACGCACCACCCGGCTATGTTATTAGAACATTCGGAACTCACAAAGTAGAAGGATTATGGGCAGATGAGGTAAACTACAAAGAAATTGTAGAGTTCGTGGGTTTACGAGCGAAAACGTACGCCCTGCGTTTACGTGATGGTTCATCTACACAGAAACATAAGGGGGTACGAACAAACGCTCGTACTATTACCGGCAAGTGTGAAACAGTTTAAAGATTAGGTAAATTGTCTCTTCGACGATAAGGAATTGTTTGCTGATCAGTATTACATACCGTCTCGACAACACGTTCCTAGAACAATAAAACAACGTCGGTTGGCGCTGTCGTCCACCGACAAGAAGCGGATCGTGTTACCAGATCATATAAGTACCTTGCCACATGGATATGAAGGAGCAAACAAATAAATAAAACAAATTAATGTAAAAATATTTTATTATGTACAAATATATACAATAAACCCCGTGGTGTGGGGGTCACGTGCCTGTCTCTTACCCGGAGGCCCCGGGTTCGATTCCCGGCCAGGTCAGGGATTTTTACCTGAACCTGAGGGCTGGTTCAAGGTCCACTCAGCCTACGTGATTAGAATTGAGGAGCTATCTGACGATGAGATAGCGGCCCCGGTCTAGAAAGCCAAGAATAACGGCTGAGAGGATTCGTCGTGCTGACCACACTACACCTCGTAATCTGCAGGCCTTCGGCCTGAGCAGCGGTCGCTTGGTAGGCCAAGGCCCTTCAAGGGCTGTAGTGCCATGGGGTTTGGTTTGGTTTGGTTTTATATACAATAAATGATGTCAAAAAGGAAGTGTTGTTCCAATGATGTCATCATAATTACTAATTCCTACTCCCCATCCACATCTGCCTCGCAAATGCGCCATGTCCAAAGGAGCCATGCCTTGGGTTTCGTCATCACGAAACACAAATGAGATTTGAACACTTTATTCGAGCATAAGATACGTTCTCTGTTTCATCAAGTTCCCATTCGATTTCTTAATAGGTATCATTGTAAAGAAATGGCGCTCTAATGGCTTGTTTTGGGCATGGAGCCATTGAGAGCCCAGTGAGGTATTCCTACGATACGTTTTTGGATTGAAGGTCGACGGCCATGGGACGAAACCAAACTTCCAAAGAGTTTGTTAGGACTGCTTTTCCGTTCCTTTCACAGAAAAGAAAGTAAACGGTGTAGGCATTCCCACAGGCGCTATCAGGTCACCTTCTACATTGGTCTCCACCCCAAATTCGACTGTGTTACTTGAACCCAAGATATGAATCAAATCCCTATTTCGGCAAGTAGAGATTGTCATGGGGTCGAGAGACCAATTAGTCTTAACTGTCCTCTGTTGTGTCGTTTCGTCTACCACACCAAATGCGTGATCCAGACGGAGCCAGAGCTTATCCTCTTCTGTAGAAGGTGAAGCTAGCAGTTCGTGCTCCGTATATTCCAGATCATTTAATACGTATCCTTGATAACGATTGTCGTTAATCTCCAAGTTCCCGTGAATATGGGAAGCAATTTCATACAACTTGAGTTTTTCAAAGTTATCTGTCTTCTGTAAAGTGTATAGGAAATTGGAACGCCCACTCACCATAAAATCTTTCCATTTTATCGTACCGACACTATCACTGTCGAAAATAGTGTACCCGGTAGTTGACTGATACTTCGGCATGAAATGAATTATCTTACTATGTTGCGCAAACGAAGCCATCTCAATGTGCGTGTTACTTCGTACCTGCAGTTCATCTGTCAGGATGTTGACATTAGTCATCCTAACTTTCGGCTTATGAATGCGATAGCCTAGACAGCACGGCATGATGTGCTTTATAACACTAACATAGCCATCAAGCCAATGGTTAATGGCAGTGTAGACAACTCTGTCGACAGTTCTTTCCATGACCGTTGGGTAAAGGTGAACATGACGTGCTTAAATGGGAGAGGCCGTTCTACCGGCGATTCACTCTCGCCAGGAATTATACCAGCCTGTCCCAAATTGCCTGTACCACCAGTAGATCCAACTTTCCGCTTCACCCGTTGTGCAGACGGTTCCTGAGCGCTGCCTTCGTCGATTGACCGTTTCCGAGCCAAAGTTCAACCCGATTTCCACATTGTGACGTCCTGAGGATATAAACGACCCAATAAGCAAATTTGTTCGGTTTGACTTGTTTCACACACGAAAAAGGCACATGTAATTATATTACAGCATGAGATTCGCCAAGGCTTGCTCGTCACGTTTACCTAAGTAACCTTTACCCAGAAATTCGGAATTGTCCGATATTAACACAGGTGTGCGAAGCAAATCCTGATTTGTTGAATCCTTTTTGGAAATCTGAATGGGAGCACCAGCAAGAACAGATTTCACATCCTCACAAGTAGAATCCACCAAAAATGGTTCTTCGATTACAATGACAGATTTATTAAGAACATTTTCAAATGTAAACTCTGACAGTGAACCTACACTAGAGGCATACCCAGCCACGAAGTGTGCGGCAATGCTCTGCACTACAAAACTCTTTCCTGTGTTACTTGGTCCATAGAGAAAGAGCGAGTTAATCTTGGGTTGTTTCTCATCAAGAATTTTCTTAAGGTTGCAGACAAAATCAATAGGAGCAATATAAAACAATTCAGATATTGTATCTCTACTAAAGCTGGTGCTATCAGCCGCACAATTTAACAGATGTTGAAATCTGTTTTTCCTTCCAGAACAAAGTTTTTCTTAAATATAATAGGAAATTTTATTTTGAATTTCCCTAGCTAACACCTGGGAATAATGTCCAGTAAGGAGTGTCCATTCGTCCGGTGTACATAAATCGTATAATAAACTGTGCGAGGTAGCCTTTTACTGACTCGAGAATATTGTTTGAACCTTTTTGATGGCGAAGTACTCCCAGCTCGCTGTGACGGTCCAGGGTGATGGTTGTCCAGGGGTGGTTCAGGTGATGTGGTAATCCTCCTCTTCCGGGTCAGCTCCAGGAACTGCCGAGAGTCCTCCTTTTGAAGATGGATCGATTGTGGCACCACTGTGACGAACTCAGCGCATTCCCCAAATTTATGGTAAATAGACTCGCACTTTGTAGAGTTCGGAAGTAGCAGAAGTATGGTATTGTCGCCCTGCAGGTCGAACTTGCAATTTGGTTGATGAAAAATACCTCGCAGAAGAATTGAGAGGTCGTCAATCGACAGCTCTACTAAGTTGGCACTTTGAACGAGCCAGATCGAAGGAGTCGTTAATGCAGACATAATGAAGCTGAGGAGAGTCTGATGTCCTTATATACCTACGCGGGGTATTTATACTCCTTAAATTATGCGAGAAAGCTTTCTAGAAGCGACCTTTTAACTCCGCCCATTTTCCCCTACCTTATAGTAAAACTGAAATCCGTCCGCGAGCAAGGCTAACGTTAGCGCATCCCGTCACCAGGCGGGCCGACGTCAGGGGTCCCCCAGTAGCGAGCCCGGTCCCCGTCGCCAACAGTGCCGATTTAAGATAATAATAATAATAATAATAATAATAATAATAATAATAATAATAATAATAATAATAATAAATTGATAGATTGTTTTCTGTTAGTAGGTTTCAAGTTAAAAGGAAAATTGTCCAGCTCTTAAATGTAAATTCATTGAATCACGTGTGTAAGGAATGTGCCGATATTTTTATTGACAAGTGTCTTAATGTGATGATAAAATGTTTTTTAAATGCGAAAAAAGACAAATCTAACCGTAAAAGTTCAGGCAGGAATGCTAAAGCAAAGAAAGTAATGCATAAATGAAAGATCAAGCCATTTCACAGTAGTCCATTTCACATCGTGTTTATATGTCCAATTTGAGTCTTTCAATAATAACCTTTTAAATGATTCTTCATTCATTTATCCAGAATTGCTTTAGCAACTTCGAAGTTAATATCTCAATAGCACTTTCTTTCTAGACGTAATTTATTTGTCCATTTTCGTATATGCATTTCCATTGATATTTGAATTTAGGCTACCTTTCAGGTCATGCCACTAGGAGCGCCACCGTCGAATTGTCTCCCATTTTAATAAGGCTAAATCCGTAAGTGTCCCGTATTGTCTCTACTGTATTTGCCCTAAACAACATTTTAGCTCCCAGTTTTGGGAATCTGTCGTTCAGTATCATTGGAACTGCAGCCTGGATCTTCATGCTGTTTAGTGCTACCCTGAAGGAAAGTCGTTCCTAGAAACTTTCTCACAATGTGGCAGGTGCTCAGGAGGGTCGCTTTCTGTAGTTCAACGTAGGTGTGATGATGCAGGTTTGATGCGGCCAGAGAACTGTGATTATTATTATTATTATTATTATTATTATTATTATTATTATTATTATTATTATTATTATTATTATTATTATTATTACATGCCCGTAATTTTTCGACCAAGCGGGAAATAATTCAATACATCTGCAGTGAAACGGCGTTAATGACAACACGACCCGATTTCAGCGACAAAAATGAGCAATGACTGGGGTCGGTTTTATCTGGCTCCCGTAAAGCTTTTGTGTAATGTACATTATGACGTACTTCCTCCGTGAACCCTAGGTCTTGGCGAAGGCGTCTGCCATACACCGAGACCGAGTACCTACTTAAACAGTTAATTAGAACTTCAGGTAACCTAGAATACATTGGTAGAAATAAAAAAAGAACAACATATATTTAATATAATATTTGAGAGTGGAGGGAGGATGAGAACCTGGAGACCTGCCCCGTAATTTTAGTTTAGCCCTGTTGACGCCAGAGGCGCTAGCGCGCAATTCCTGGAGATCTTTGCGCAGCCATTTGCGCACAGAAATGAAAAATAACGTTGAGAGTCGTCTCTTTCATTCTCATTGGGTAGTATTTCTTCACACGTGTCAATCGGTAAGCTGAAAATAAGTACACTTTCGGTCATGATAGTGCAATAAATGTTCGAACACTGTTAGCAGTGCGATGTTAGAGGCTTCATTGGTGTTACAAATTCAGCGCTTTTGACCCAAACTAACGGTGCAGATCTTAATATCTCAAGTGAAATGATGCATGCATTACCTTCACTCTGTTTCTCATTGTGTACAATATTTCTTTACATTGGTTAACTGGTCGTTACACATTGTTTGTGCTGCGATTTATACACCAGTGATGCTTTATTTTGGCACTCAAACGTCTGTTTTCTTTAGCATAGCCCAACTTCATACTGGGTATTATTACTACTTTAAGCGATTAGTACCGAGCATATATGTATTGCATAGCCCAAGCGTACCGCAATAGTTATAAATTTCCAAATAAGACACTTACTTATATCGAGTTCGGTTTCGAAGTGGTAGCTTTGCTGTTTAATATTGAGTTTTTGGTGCGTGTCGCCCAGGGAGTAAAGAATACAGGGAGCTGCCCGCTACACTACTGTCTGTGGCTATCGCTTGTAGCCAACGGCCACGCCCCTCATGGTTACCAAAACATGGCAGTTCTTACGTTGGGGATATATAAAAAGTATTTTCTCCGGAGTAGGGAAACTTCGAATCGCTCAGTTAAGTAGAATCGTTTCAAAATAACACGGCGATTAACTGTAACATTTTTTTTGGCAAACAGACCAATTAATGCTTTTTTTACTAAGCTCTAATAAAGCGTTTCTCATGACCCGCCGCCTTAAATCTACCCTCTCGCTAGTTCAGTATCGGTACTACGAACCCAGTATATTAAAAACAGTAGATGCAAATCTTCACCAGATATCAGTATAGATAAGGAGTAGGCTATTAATAATGGCATACCGCAATCTGAATGCTTTAGGGAATTGCACAATAAATCACCAAACTGGGCTCAGCAACATTGCTTAGGCCTACTACATACTTTGGAGTGGCGGTGGTGATTATTGTTTTAATAGGAAGTAAACCCATGAAGTAAACCATTCTCTGACACAAGTGGAAAAACGCAGGACTCAGCCAAGGGCCCCTTGGACGCCAACCCATACTCCGAAGTTAAGAAACCTTTAGGCCCTTAATCGCCTTAAACGACACGTGGTGGTGATTATTGTTTTAAGAGGGAATACAACCAGGCAACCGTCCTCTATTAACACTAACCAGAGAGAAATGAAGATATCGGCCAAAGAAAGACAAGGGCCATGAAGGCCGAGAAAATGAAAGACTCCCTAGCCCTCGAATCCTCTTATAGCCTTGGGGTCAGAAAAGAACAAGAGTTGACCATGGGAGGTCGGACATGCTAGATTAAAATTAGCCTGGCAAAAGTAAGTGGAAGAAATGACAGGACTCAGCTAAGGGCCCCGTGGTTGTCAACCCATGCTCCCAAACTGGGAGCTCCTGGGGCCCCTTCCAGTCGCCTTTTGCAAAAAGCAGGGGATACCGTGGGTTTTGTACTTCTACCCACACCTCCCCAGGGACTTTTACGACAGGCAGGGGATACCGTGGACCTTATTCTACCATGCAGGAAGTACAACTGGACAATCATCCTCTATTACACTAATTAGGAGGAAAAATGGAAGGGATCCCATACTTCGAAAAATGAAGGTATCGGCCAAAGGAAGATGCGGGCCATGAAGGGCGTGAATATGAAAAATCCCTAGGCTTCGAGTGCTCTAATTCTGTAGGTAAGAAGGGAACGCTTCAAAACCAGTAGGTACTGCATTCACCTTCAAAAAACCAATAAAATAATTCCGGTTTGAAATGTGCTGAACATATTCTGGTGTAAGGAGAAGGTATCCAACTTTCCCTTCTAATGGCCTTAATCCACTCTGCTCTCCTTTCATCACGAACAGGAAACCTCAGGAAAAATTGACGATAAACAACAAGTCTAACCTAAAAATTCTTACAAAATTGAACGGTGCTTCTGAGACTCCGAAATACAATGGAGGTAGTATAATGTACATATTAAAACCCATACTTAGAATCTTACCAGTGAAATGTTATTCCAGGAATATTCTTGGATTTCCGATTCTTGCAACCGTATGCACAATACGACATTGTAAGAGCTACACCATCAACTAAATATTAGTAACTCTTTTACATTTTTGCGTATCGTACAGTGTTTTCATCTGAAAATTCCCGCAAATACAATTTGCGTACATCATATTCACTCCAATGAGCTGTAACAGATTTGACTATCAAGAAAGAGCATGCGTTCTCGCGCCTATTTACGACCACGCCCCCTATGTAGACCACTGTCATTGGGCTTTACTTTCAGAGCTCCAAGGCATCTCCCTGTATTCTTTACTCCCTGGTATCGCCATACTTAGTGCAGTTTTACTCCAATCATGCTTTTCTTTGTATGTTTCGTCTCATTACCGTATTGTATTTCCCCCCCCCCCCCCATTTGTGCAACTCTTCACTGCGAACCTCAAACCCTCTATGCGACGATTTGCAGGAATTTTGATTTAACTCTATTTTTTCTGTCTGAATGCCAGTTTCTTGTAGATGTCGACATTGTATTACATGAGTTAATGCGTTACGTTCTCACGGTTGTGTAGTTGACTTTGTACCGCAATGTATATAGCCTAAACTAGATGCTCTCGATGCAACCTAATAACCAGAATGTCTATTTCAGATATATTAAATATTATTTAGAAAAAAAATGTGGGAATGTAACACTTATTGATTGTGTTTAAGGAATTGTTTCCAGGAAGGTATTAATTATTGTTTGTGCCATCAGTCTGTGGACTGGTTTGATGCAGACTTCCATACCACCCTTTCCTCTGATAAAATTTTCATTTCTATGAAACTACTACATTCTAAATCTACTCTAATCTACTTTTCACATTCATGTCTTGGTCTACCCGTACTGTTCTTACCTCATACACATCCCTTGAATACTATTGGACAAATCCTGGGTGTCCTAATATGTGTCATACCATTCTATCCCTACTTCTTATCAAATTTAACCAAATTGTTTTCCTCTTACCAATCTTATGCATTATCTCATAATTTGTGATATCTATCCGTCTCTCCTTCAGCATTCTTCTGTAACACCACATATCATGTGGTTATATTACTTAAGTAGTTAATATCCATTATGTGAAGTGTCCTTTTTTAATCTTGTGTGATACAGGTATCAAATTTGCATAACTTTTTACTTTAGTCATGTAAAGTCCTCTGTATGTGTTATATGAACTAAGTATTGTGCTCGGTTTTGCCAGAGTGGAGGAAGTCTTTCCCTCAATTTGCTCAAGAGATGCACAATAACTGAACCAGTAATCTGCCACGTAACACTCCACCACAGTTCCAGATTGATCTATTGGGTTATTTGAGTAAAACTGAGATGCATCTCGTGAGATGTATCTCAAAGGAGGATTGAGACTGAAATCAGTTGCGAGATAGATCTCGAGATGTGTCTCCTTCCACTTGAAATGTATCTCGCACACTGTCAGCTGACACCACAGTTGTGTAAACATCTTGTCATCCTGCTTGGTCTTTTACAAGTCTTCTAATTCAGAACAATGGCGATGAAGGAAAATTTGCGGAGATTCCAGTTTGTTGATTAAGATTATAGAATGTACGATTTGATCTTCCCAAAATATGCTTCAGAGAAAACGCCGCACTGGGTGGTATGTGCCACAAATATTGTAATCTTTTAAATACTGAGTTGTCAGTGCTATGAATGTAGAAAAAGGTAATGAATATGAAAGTCATGTGAATAGGGGAGTAATGCTGTGCTTTGAATAATATCCTTGTATCCTATAAGAATGTGTGAGTATTGAAAACACTTTATGGTAGTATTGGGTCTTGGCCTATCAAAGGACTGCTGCCCAGCCTGAAACTTTCATGTTATGAGGAGAAGCGTGTACAGGGCGACGAATTCCTCAGTCATTATTGCTTACACCGGGGTGTTATCTCACCTTTCGATAGCTCTCAAGTTGTTCTCATGAAGTTTGAGTGGACCTCGGACCAGCCCTTACATTCAGATAAAAGTCCCTGACCTAACTGGTAATCGAATCCAAGTCTCCAGTTATTTGGCAGACTCACTACCCCTAGACTGCTGCGCCGCCGCCATGTGAAACCTGAAAACGGTTAGTTACATTTTGTAAGCAGGAAACTCACGGAGTAAATCACAGTTTCAAAATTGACGCACAGGCTTCTTAAATGGCGTCAGATTATAATAGCTTCAAACGATAGCTGATTTATTATCATAATTAATTATCTTCTGCCTGACATATGATGTATTTAAAGGAGAACCCAGGGGCTCTCTAGGTGGGGTTGCTACCATGCAGTCCTCAGTCTAGTCTGGGATTACTTCTACTTAATTTTGCCATGCTTTTCATTTTCAACTTTGCTAGCTGACCTTCTTTGGTTAACTTTTATTCTTTTCTGAACCCAACAGTATTAGATTTCCTAGTCCTTCAATTTCACATTTTTTACTCTCCCGTCTCTTCATTTTCTCAGGATTGGACCTCTTTCTTTCTTTCTTTTCTCTTTCTTCTGAATAGAGTTAGGAGAGGACGGTTGCCTAGTTGCACTTCCTCTTCCAACAATAATGTATTGATTAGGTGGACCTTTATAGTTCATCCTTTTCTTGTAATTGTAATTCAATACAGAGCAACATTAAGTTTATAGCTTATGATTACAGCCTTGTCTTATCTCTGTAAGTACCTTCAACAGAGAATTTATTTGACAGTCAATTCTCACTGCTGCCGAACTCTCAACCTGATAACCATTGATTGTTTTAATAATATACCCTTAATCACATAGTTCCCAGTACAGCAAACATGTTTTCGAACAATACTCTGTCATATGCTTTCTCAAGATCTATGAAACATAAACATTACTGTCTATTCTTCTTGTAGCATTTTTCAAACTGGCGCACACTTAGAATGTGATCCTGATAGCCCCTCTGTGGTCTGTAACCACAATGGTTTTCATCCAGCTGTAATAAGGCCAGAATTCGCCGGCACTCTCAACCACTGATCGTACACTTCTTACCAAAATGCCAGTGATGTCCTTGCCTGGTATTCTGATTAGTGAGATACCTTGATAGTTGTTGCAATCCTTCCTTCTTCCTTATAGATAGATGCAGTTACTGCTTTTGTCCAGTCAGAATGTACTTAAGTAACATTCTGCGCTAATCTTATTACTGTATGAAGTAATTTCATCCTTGCCTACCCTCTATATTTTACCATTTCAGGTCTGATTTCATCTATTCCATTAGCTTTATGATGGTTGAGTTTAATTACCATACTTTCCACTTCCTCAGTTGTAATTTCACCAACATCATTGTCCTCTCCGTAGAAGCTTGGTTGTTTGCAAAGTCACCAGGGAGATAACCTTTTACATTGCCAGGATTTTAAAAACATTCCTTCTACCTCTCCCGTGATTCCCTGGGATCTATTATGAGTTCATCCATCTGATTTACTCAGATCACCATTCATTTCCTCACTTTCTAAGGTTCCTTATTACTCTCTAGGTAGGTTTGCCTGTTTCTTGACAGCCTTTTCAGTTTGTTACCAAAATCTTCCCAAAATGTCTTCCTGGATCCAGCAAATCTTTGTGACACTCATTTTCATTCATCTTTGTAAAAATTCCTGTCTGTATCAGTCCTTGTGTAGAACAATTTCTGATTTACCTTCTTTTTACATTTAAAAGCTGCTCTCACTTCATCACTGAACCACCATGTTTGCTTTCTCCCATCCTTACATTCAGTTGTTCCTAGGCTCTCCATATTTCTACGACAGCATCCCAGCATACCACCCATCCTCTTTCCATATCCTTAACTTGCTTACCACCCATCCCTTGGAACTTTTTACTAATCATATCCATGTACTTGTGTCTAATTTTCTCATTGTGGAGAATTTCTTCCCTTATTCATCTGCAAAGAGATTCCATTTTTTCTATCATAGGTCTAGAGATACTTAGTTCACTATGGATCACATAGTGGTAGGTATTATCGGAAAATTCCCGGTAATCTCGCACTTTCTGAATGGATTTTCTTAATTCAAAGTTGGTTATGCTATGTTCTACTATGGATCTGGTGCCCCTACCCTCCCATGTGCACCAGTGAATAAATAGTGTTATGCTTGAAGAAAGTATTTGTAACTACTAATCTCAACTAGCACAGAAGACCAGCAAATGCTCCCCATTCCTATTAGCTTCCATGTCTTCCCTATGTTGAGGAGTTTTACTATAATAGTAGAAAACCAGTGCTCAACTCGTAAACAGATATTCATATTATGAAGACTTTTTAACACATTACTGTGGAGCATTCACAGTATTAGAATGAAAGACTAGAAACCTCTGATTGTGATGTTACCCAAATACTTTAAAAGTCAAATGCATAGTTCAGGTCACAAGTAAGGAGATTGTGAATAAGGTTGATAAGAGAAGAAGGGATTGGCAAAAGTATACCTTAGGTACGGATTCATGAGATGCATGCTGAGAAACCCAGAAATCATTGTGACCTTACACGTATTTCTAATTCAGGGTTCAAGTTGTTATTGTGATGCCTCGGCTGGTATCATGCGGAGATGCAAGGAGCTCCACTCAAGGGACGTGCAAGTTCGACGAGTCTGGTCACTGTATCTCACCGTTTAGACTTTTGAGATCTGACTGACATATGAGAGCGCATATTTAACAATTACTTAAAACTATACCATAATATAACATAAACTTATCCAATGAATTCAGAGAATAATTATTTTCCTTGGAACGATATTCCGTTTAATGAATATCATCTCACGAAACATAAATTGCAAATTAATTGAAGTAGCAATATAAATGGATGTCTAGTTGAAATTGAATATCATGATTAATTGAAAATGTCCAAAGTCCCATACTTGGTCATGTCACAAGAGCAAACTTTCATAGTATAATTAAACATGTTGGCTCCGCTATTAACCTTGACTTCCAACAAATAGGAGAAACCAACATATGAGTCGCTGAAGGCTTAATTTATATTACAAATCCATAATTCACATCATTTGTTTTCTGGTTAATGAAATAAAATTAAAGAAATCTTATTCTTTGGCACTCGTATTCGTTGACCAGAAAAATTCGTCTTTCAGTATTCCGTTACTTTTTAAAATCATCACCTAATTCAGTAAGATCTACTAAAACAACTTGGATGCACCAATGACGTGTTCAAAACGTTGTCGCTTATACCAACAAACGATCGAGAAAAATAGGACTATGTTATGATCCTTCTCTAATTACTAAGATTGCATAATAAATTAAAAATCAGCCTCCTTTGAAATTCTGCAACAACTGTGTCTAGACAAAAAGTTCCTGAAAATAAGGTCATCACTAATAATAATTCTTACGGGGTTACCCGTGAAATGCAGAGGTGAAAGAAGGTGCGGGCTGGAATGGTTCTATCAACAATATGAAACTAAACCTAAAATTTAACTGAAGGTTATATTTTCGATAGACAACCAAATTTAACAAATTTTCACTAGGTGTAATAACAATGAAAGATCAGGTACAAGGTATAGTTTTACAAACAAGAGCACAAAAGCACAAGTTTAGGGATCTTTACAAGTTCTGGGCTTCGAGCCCCAATTTTTACAATCCTTGAGCAACTAGCCCAAATTTACCAAGGCACAAATTTGTTCAAAGAGCAGAAAACGCCTAATTCCTGGAGCACTTGCTCCCAACTCTCAATATCAAGCCTTCAAAAGGCACTCAGTAATCTAATTTTGAAAAGAGCTAACAGGCTCTCAGTTAATCAAGCCTATTCAAGGCAACATCAAATTTTACAATTACTTGCCGTCAAGAACAACTTACAAAATTAAACCGGCGTATTTTGCACCCAACCTACTGGGCCTTAGCAGAAGAAGAACAGGTTAAGTAAATGACCCGACATACAAAAGGAATGGAGGCGTGAATTTGCACTCCTACATAAAACTTAAAACCTAAAATGCACTAGGTCGATGAAACAGGGGCTATTCCCAAACTATGGGGGTGAACCGTATAAGAAAGAAATATGAACATAACGGAAGAAAAGAAATTCAGTTACCAAAACGCGGTCACCTCAAATCAAAATGAAGGGGAGCTCAAGAAGGTAAGCACTCTCTATTGCCGATTTACAGTACACATTTACTTAAGTTTACATAAACTGGAAGAAATTTACATATTTATAGAGATAGGTTAAATGGTAAAGGTTTCGGAACTTCCCCGTGGGTTAAACTGCTGAGCTAGCAAGAAATAGAAATGTTAAGTGGCCATTACCTTGCTGAAGCGCTGCTGCCTGATGAACGAGGCACCTCCCGCCTCCTGCTACACTTCCATACGCAGGGCTAGATGTTAAACAAGTGGCCAAGAGACAGCAAAATCAGCAGTTTTTATACCCTCGGGGAAGTTTCGAGACCTTTCATGAATAGTTAAGACACACCCACAGGCTTTTATTGGCTACAGTACACAGTTACACACAAAATCGAAGAAGACATACGGGATTGGCTGGAAATTAATTACGGAAATAATTGTTTGGCTAACTTCAAAACTGGCGGAAAGAAAAGATTGATATTGCCAACCCACAAATGAAAGAACGAAATTTAGTAAAGAAAACCTTATGATTACAAAATTTCTTCAAATAAAGTTCGTTCACTTCGCACCCGGGTGCATGATCATAGTTATTCTTGGTAGAATCATCTAGAGAGAATGTCCACACTTCTTGATAAATAGTAAACTTAAACAAGTCGAAATTCACACAGTGACATCTTCGGAGCAAAAGTTTAAGTAGGTCCAGTTTTAAGTTCAGGCGGAAAATTCGAATGTGCGGCGTAGAGTTGTACCACCCGGAACAGACGTCCCCCCCTCCAAATGTCCTTCCACGGGGTTACACAGAAGAAGTTTTTTAACAAAAATTAATCATCAGTTGAAGAGAATTTCTGCTTCCTTGCAAATAGTTTTGTAGAAAAACATGCAAGAGACATTAAGAATTTCCCAAGTCTTTTGGCGTTGATTTGTAGAAGAATTTTGAAGAACGTAGAAAAAAGTTTCAAGGTATGGTTTTGAAGTAGATAGGTAGGAGTTAGTTGAACTCCGGCTGGAGAGTGTTTTAGTTGCCGTATACATTTGAAATACATGCTGTTCATTTTGACGGCAAATCCTGCCGCCGCTGCCGGTATCCACACGAGGTCGCCCGGACCCCTCAAGTACCCTGAGATACACTTCTCCCACTACTATGAGAGGTGTAGTAGTGGTGAAGGACGCCGCAGATCAAAGGTATATGTATAGACCCCAGACGAGTTGGCGGTCGGTGCGCCGCACTTCAGCCTTTGCCGGAAGATGGACTCTGGCGCGTCGTGCACAGGAAGACATCACTGGAGTGGAGTGGGCTCGTACCCCACCTCGTGGCTGTACTGCGACGAACGGCTGCGAGGCACTGAAACAATCAGATCTCGGCGGCAGAATTTGTTGGTGACTTGTTATTTTAGGGTACGATCTTTCTTGGTGAGGCTGAGGGGCCAGCGGCTTTGAAAATTTTAGCCACAGGAATTGTTTTGCAGGAGGCGGGGGCTTGGTTATGGCCGCAAGGTAAAGGGACAGCAGAAAAACGGGAGGGAAATATCGTACAATTAACCCATAGTCACAGGGAAATTAATCCAAGGGCAGAAGGCCTTAAAATTAAACAAAACTATAACCTTCTAAGCTCTTACAAAATGTTAATGACTAAGTTAACAAGGATATTACACAGGTTTCACCTGCGATAGGTGAACTCTAAATATCCTCTCTGTGGCTGGGTTGCTCATCAACAACGTTACTGAAGTCAGGAAATCCAAAATGGTGCACGGCCCATGAAATCTGGGGGCAAGCTTGCCCGCGGGAACAATGTTTTTTACCATGACTTGATCTCCTACCTTTAGATTGGTGGGCCTCCGGCCACGATCATATCTTTCCCTAACCTTTTCATGAGAAACTTTAAGATTGGCCTTAGCTTTCTTCCATAGATCTCTAATATTATCGGGATCTATTGTCTCAGGTAGAATATCACTAAGAGACCAAAGGTTAGAGAGCGGCGTGTTAGGTACGAACTTAAACATCAACGAAGCTGGAGAGAACTTATGAGATTCTTGAACCGCCGAATTCAAAGCGAAGGCCAACCAATGCAGGGATGTATCCCACCTGGAATGATCATCATGATGATAGGCAATAAGAGCCGATCTCAGATTACGATTGGCCCGCTCAGCCAGAGATGGTTGAGGATAGTACGCTGAAGTAGTTACGTGTGATATGGACAGGTCAAAACAGAATTTTCTGAAGAGATTGGAGGTAAAAGCTTTAGCATTATCAGAAACAATATATTGACACGGACCAAAAGAAGCAAAGATGGAATTTAAACAAGAAATGGTGGACTGAGCTGTAGCCAGCTTAGTCGGAAATAACCAGGAAAATCTTGTGAAACCGTCTAGACACACAAGGATGAATTTGTTGGCATTCCCCTTTGATTAGGGGAAAGGTCCTACGTAGTCGATATAGAGACGTTCCATGGTGCGCGACGCTTGATGCGAAGACAATAGACTTAGCTTAGTGGACATGGTGGGTTTACTAAGCAAACAAGATTAACAAGCCTTTACCAATTCACGAATTTTACCGTCCATACCTTTCCAAATGAACATCTCTAGGATCTTTTATCGGGCTTTGAAGATGCCTAAATGCCCCCTAACGGCGTCTCATGGTAGTACTTGAAGACCATAGGTACAAGAACAGCTGGAACCACAACTTTCATCTTCTGATCATGCCTCGACGGACAACATAAAACCCCATTCCTCTACACATAAGGGACGACATGTTCCCCAGAAGAAAGGGTTTCCATGATAGGGGCCAGCGTCGGATCTTCACGTTGATATTTTTCAATATCCCTAAACAACATGGGAGCATCAGTTAGAATGTTATTTACACCAGGAGGTATGGATTCCGGAAGTGAAGAACTGTCTTCATGTTCAGAGGTCTGTGCGTCATTAGAAAACATACGGCTTAGTCCGTCCGCCACAACATTTTCAGACCCTCTTATAAGCCTAATATCAAACTGGAAGGCAGAAATATTGATGGCCCAGCGGGCTATACGACCAGTACGACGCGGACTATCTAAGACCCAACTCATGGCTTGGTTATCTGTTTCCAAGTCGAACTTGACGTGTTCCAGATAGAGGCGGAACTTCTCTAGTGCAAATAAGACTGCCAAACCTTCAAGTTCATAGATGGAATACTTGGCTTCTTGAGCCGATAGAGTCCTAGATGCATTGGCGATGGGTCGCCTCCCTAGTTCAGTCTCTTGAAGGAGGACTGCAGCCACCGCCGACGACGACGCGTCGGTTTGAACAATGAATTTCATCGAGAAATCAGGCATAGCAAGGACAGGGGCATTACATAGAGCTGGCTTCAGGTCTTCGAAAGCGGCTTGTTGAGAAGGCCCCCACTCAAATTTGACGCCTTTCGTACGAAGTAAGTTCAAGGGCGCCGCTCGGTTTGCGAAGTTAGGAATAAACTTCCTGAAGAAATTCACCATGCCGATGAACCTGGCAATACCTTTAATGTCCTTGGGAGGTTTAAAATCACGGATGGCCTGTGTTCTAGAATGATCCACTGCGACACCATCGAGCGACACAATATGTCCTAGAAATGACATGGAAGGCTTAGCGAAAGCAACCTTAGATAACTTCACAGTTAACCCTGCCTTGCGAAGGCGATTAAGGACCTCTTGTAGATGATCTAGATGTTCTTCAAAGGTCTCAGAAAATACGACGACATCATCAAGATAATGGTATAGGCACTCGAATTTGATGTCGGAGAAGACCCGATCTAGCAGTCTCGTAAGCACAGCTGCTCCCGTGGGGAGCCCGAAAGCACGCGGTTGTACTCATACAAGTTCCAATCCGTGCCAAAAGCTGTAAGGTGTTTGGATTCCTGTGCTAGAGGAATCTGGTTATACGCCTGATTAAGATCTAAGATGGTGAAGAACTTAGCTTTACGAAATCATGAGAAACAATAGTGAAGGGCGGGAAGGGGCACAGATTGTAACACCACCTTCCGATTTAAAGCCCTATAGTCAATCACAGGCCTAAAGCCACCTTGGGGCTTCGGAACCAAGAAAATAGGCGATGAATACGCCGTCTTAGAGGGTCGAATAATACCATCCTTCAGCATTTGACCTATGATCTCCTTGAGAGCCTTCATTTTAGGTGGAGATAACCCATAAGGTGGAAATCGAAATGGAATCGAATCCGTAACCTCAATCTTGTATTCGATAAGGTCAGTAACACCAAGAGTATCAGAAAAAACATCAGGAAAGGACTGACACAACTTACAAATACTCTCAGCCTACTCCACAGGTAGATGTCTAAGGTCTAACAACATCTCTTCCTGGGTAGGCGAAACAGATGAACATGACACAGAATTACATTTTAACAAGGGGATTTTACAATTATTGGCAAACTTGAAGGTGCAGGACTTGCTCTGAATGTCGAGCACTAGACCAGTAAAAGATATGAAATCCGCTCCCAATATAATGCGGCAAGACAAATGCTTAGCCACTGGAGAAAAGTGGCCGAAATGCATTGAACCGAAGATGAACAATAAGCAGCAAATTTACAGACAGACTTTAATTTGGAGTACCATTCAGTCGAAATAATGGAACACACACTCCCAGAGACGAATAGAGCAGTAATCGGTTCATTATTCAACTCAATTTTCAGGAAAGGTACCGGTGCGGGGGTCACCGCCGCAATCTTAAGACATTCTTTAGGGTATTCAACTGTGGGGTTGGAAGACTTTCTACCATGTTCCGAGCCTGAAATTTCGGATGGTTTACTTGGAGCTGAGCCTTGAAAAGATGAATTTGCCGACTCAGCCGAAGCCACTAGTCACTTTTGATTATTAACGTTGGTGGAAGTTGCACCAGAAGTTGAACAGGAGGGGGTGCTATTAGCATTCGGGCAATTCTTGACAATATGAGAAAACGAGCCATATTTAAAACAGCCTTGGGTTGACCCTGCTCCCATTGGATTTGATCAAAGGGCACTTGTTCCGGAGATGATCTGCCGACCCACAAGCATAACATTTGCGGGTTTTGAAGGTTCGGCGAGGTTGAGGCCGAAAATTACTCGAAGACGGAGGGGGCTCCTTCGCTACACGTAAGGTGTCGGCGTACCTAACTCCTTCGGCTGAGACCGCCATAGGTTCTAACTCAGCAAAGGTTCGCGGAGGCGACGCAAACCACAAGTATGACCTGTAGGGTGGTGAAATCCCTTCCACAATCGGCTGCACAATTTGGTCTTCTGGGAAATGAAGAGCAAATACTCTAGTGTAAAACTTAATGTCTTGGATGAAATCGGCGAGATTTTCAGCCAGACTCTGTACTCGGTAATAGTACTTTTGTATTAGTGAAGATCCAGCCATAGCCGAAATAAAATTTGCTAGCAAATGGGCGTGGAAATCTTCTATAGATAACTGTTCAGCAATTACTCTGACTACTTTGTCTGAGAGAACACCAATGGAGTAAGGGTAAATAATCTGAAGTATTTGAGGAGGGGAAAGCGAAAACACAAGAGCCTGATCCTGAATCTCAACTAAAAATCGTAAGAATGAAATGACATCGCTAGTAGATTGAACGGAGAACTTAAAAATACCCCTAAGCAACATCGTTAAACGATGAGGCAAACTACTGAACCCGGGTGACATAGTAGGTAACGACCTAATGGGTGGAGAAGCTGTTTCAGAGACTGCATTATTCAACACAAATGGCGGGGTGGAGGTACGACGCTCAGATTCATTTTCTAATGGAGCAGAAGTTTGTTGAGTTGCCACAGATTTTCTACCTTCTTCACCCTTGGAAGAATCCTCCTCATTAGCTATGTTTACAACAGTGGGCTGGTCGGTTTTGGGAGTTTCTGCCCCAGTTAGCAATTGGCTAACCTTACTGGACATTTTAGAAAGGTGTTCAACAAGAGCACTAGCCTCCTTCCCCTGAACGTCGTTTTATTTACGAGACAATAGATCACTCACCCTATTATAAAAATGGTACAATCTAGCCTGTACTCTTTTAAGTTGATTTGGAGAAGGATCACTTACTTCAAAGAAACTAACTACAGATGCTAGCTCAGTAGTATTGTCAGTGATCGGCAAATCAAGGGAATCCTTAAGCTTGGTGGTATCGGCTGCAACCGTGCCTCCAGATTGAATATTTCTAATGGTTAGTTCATAAATCAATTCCTCCTTGCGCAAATAGCGCGGGATGGAGGACTTCGCGAGGGCCGGACATGATGACAAAAACGGACAAATTTGGAAAAGATAATTCCAGCGACTGAGAACATTGTTAGAGTACGTTTAGCCGTCAAAAGGGGCTTGATTGAGACCCATTCAACCACGCTCTGCTAATCATTGTTAGGGTTACCCGTGGAATGCAGAGGTGAAAGAAGGTGCGGGCTGGAATGGGTCTATCAAAATTTAACTGAAGGTTATATTTTCAATAAACAACCAATTTTAACAAATTTTCACTTAGTGAAATAACAATGAAAGATCAGGTACAAGGTATAATTTTACAAACAAGAGCACAAAAGCACAAGTTTAGGGATCTTTACAAGTTCTGGGCTTCGAGCCCCAATTTTTACAATCCTTGAGCAACTAGCCCAACTTTACCAAGGCACAAATTTGTTCAAAGGGCAGAAAACCCCTAATTCCTGGAGCACTTGTTCCCAACTCACAATATCAAGCCTTCAAAAGGCACTCAGTAATCTAATTTTGAAAAGAGCTAACAGGCTCTCAGTTAATCAAGCCTATTCAAGGCAACATCAAATTTTAAAATTACTTGCCATCAAGGCACAACTTACAAAATTAAACAGGGGTATCTTGCACCCAACCTACTGGGCTTAGCAAGAAAAGAACAGGTTAAGTAAATGGCCCAACATACAAAAGGAATGGAGGCGTGAATTTGCACTCTTATATGAAACGTCTTAAAACCTAAAAGGCACTAGGCTGATGAAACAGGGGCTATACCCAAACTATGGGGGTGACCCGTATAAGAAAGAAATATGAACATTACGGAAGAAAAGAAATTCAGTTACCAAAACGTGGTCACCTCAAATCAAAATGAAGGGGAGCTCAAGAAGGTAAGCACTCTCTATTGCCGATTTACAGTACACATTTACTTAAGTTTACATAAACTGGAAGAAATTTACATATTTATGGAGATAGGTTACATGGTAAAGGTTTCGGACCTTCCCCGCGGGTTAAACTGCTGAGCTAACAAGAAATAGAAATGTTAAGTGGCCATTACCTTGCTGAAGCGCTGCTGCCTGATGAACGAGGCACCTCCCGCCTCCTGCTACACTTCCATACACAGGGCTAGATGTTAAACAAGTGGCCAAGGGACAGGAAAATCAGAAGTTTTTATACCCTCGGGGAAGTTTCGAGACCTTTCATGAATAGTTAAGACACACCCACAGGCTTTTATTGGCTACTGTACACAGTTACACACAAAATCGAAGAAGACATACGGGATTGGCTGGAAATTAATTACGGAAATAATTGTTTGGCTAACTTCAAAACTGGCGGAAAGAAAAGATTGATATTGCCAACCCACAAATGAAAGAATGAAATTTCCACGAACCTGCTACGCAGGCGTAGCGGGGGGAGAGGTGATACTCCCACGTGGCGCGTCCCAGGTGGCGGATTGGGGGGTCCTAACCGGCTTGCCGGCGGACTTGAGGGAAATAAAATACCTCTCGCGGACCAAACACACACCCCCTGTGGGTGGGGGAGGCAGACGAATAATACACCCACGGTATCCCCTGCCTGTCGTGAGAGGCGACTAAAAGGGGCGACCAAGGGATGATTGCATTCGAACCATGAAAATACTTGTGATTAGTAACACCAGGCGGAGAACACCGAGGGTCGCTTTTACTTGTGCGTAGTACCACTATATTAGGTACGAAATAGGTTTATGATTAGTAGCACACAGGAGCACCACGCGGTCGGCTTTTGCAGTACCTGTGATTAGTACCACCATATGAGCAGGACCATGGGATGATAGCTACCATGGTTCTGCCTTGCCTATGATTAGTATCCACTATATGAGGACCACCACGGGATAGGGAGAGGTCCCTGTGGTTAGTACTCTTATGTGCTGAACACCATAGGTTTGCGTTGCCTGTAAATGGCGCCGCAAAGTGGGAAAAACATAGGTCTGTATTATACGTCGAATTTCATAACCTCTGAGTAGTACAATAATGTGTGGAATACCGCAAGTCTCTGCTACTTTTGATTAGTACCGCAACAGTACAGGTACCATGGTTCTGCATTACTAGCGATAAGTATCATTCTGAAGGGCCTTTGACCTGTATTTTAGACCCATTTAGACACCAAGCATCCTCGATTCAGGATTGTGCTTTGGAAGAGGTACCTTGGTCAGTAATACTATTAACTATGACTTTTTTGAGTCGGATCCACTGATTGTTTTAAATTCATGTTCATTCATTCATTCTTTCATTCATTCATTCTTCATGACATTTTTTATTTTGGTCAGTGGATGATTTTGAACTTTAACTTTGTCGTTTCACTTCGTACCATTAGGGGCCGATGACCTCGATGTTAGGCCCCTTTAAACAACAAGCATCATCATCATCATCAACAAAGAATGAAATTTAGTAAAGAAAACCTTATGATTACAAAATTTCTTCAAATATAGTTCCTTCACTTTGCACCAGGGTGCATGATCATAGTTCTTTTTGGTAGAGACATCTATGAGAGAATGTCCACACTTCTTGATAAATAGTAAACAAAAACAAGTCGAAATTCACACAGTGACATCTTCAGAACAAAAGGTTAAGTAGGTCCGGTTTTAAGTTCAGTGTTTCTCCAGTAGAGGAGTACTTTAAGGCAGAAAATTCGAATGTGTGGTTTAGAGGTGTACCGCCCAGTACAATAATAATAATTCAAAACTTCCGATGACTCTGCAACCGCTGGTATTCTCCATGAAAATCCTGAATATCTACATTCAGTGCTAATTACCAACTCTGTGATCTGTCAGAAGAATATCATTTAGCAGGAAATCAAGCTACACATTGCTCAAAATAATGTATTTCGTCCCTTCATATCTGCACGTAATTCACTTACAATAAATCTTAGGCTATTGCATCAGTTGATATAGATGTTGATTCCCATAGGGAATCTGAAATATTTGTTCCAAATGAGTAAATTTATAATACCAATATAAATGGTCCGTTATTGGACATTATAAATTTTCCAGCTAACTCATTCTTGTTGCCAGCGTTTCGCCCCCATGTGCTAGGCTGGGCTCATCAGTTGGTACCTAGCACACCTACCAAGACGCTGGATAGTGCATACCATGGAGGCCACTGCGTAGGCTAATTGTAGCTACCGGCAGTGCTAATGCACTATGAGAGACTTTGCCTCATTATCAAAATTTAATGCCTGCTTGGCCATCAGATGATATAGATGTTGATTCCCATAGGGAATCTGAAATATTTGTTCCGAATGAGTAAATTTATAATACCAATATAAATGGTCCGTTATTGGACATTATAAATATTCCAGCTAACTCATTTTTGATGCCAGCGTTTCGCCCCCATGTGCTAGGCTGGGCTCATCAGTTGGTACCTATAATGTCCAATAACAGACCATTTATATTGGTATTATAAATTTACTCATTCGGAACAAATATTTCAGATTCCCTATGGGAATCAACATCTATATCATCTGATGACCAAGCAGGCATCAATTTTTGATAATGAGACAAAGTCTCTCATAGTGCATTGGCACTGCCGGTAGCTACAATTAGCCTACGCAGTGGTCTCCATGGTATGCACTATCCAGCGTCTTGGTAGGTGTGCTAGGTACCAACTGATGAGCCCAGCCTAGCACATGGGGGCGAAATGCTGGCAACAAGAATGAGTTAGCTGGAAAATTTATAATGTCCAATAATGGACCATTTATATTGGTATTATATATTTACTCATTCGGAACAAATATTTCAGATTCCCTATGGGAATCAACATCTATATCATCTGATGGCCAAGCAGGCATCAATTTTTGATAATGAGACAAAGTCTCTCATAGTGCATTGGCACTGCCGGTAGCTACAATTAGCCTACGCAGTGGCCTCCATGGTATGCACTATCCAGCGTCTTGGTAGGTGTGCTAGGTACCAACTGATGAGCCCAGCCTAGCACATGGGGGGCAAAACGCTGGCAACAAGAACGAGTTAGCTGGAAAATTTATAATGTCCAATAGCGGACCATTTATATTGGTATTATAAATTTACTCATTCGGAACAAATATTTCAGATTCCCTATGGGAATCAACATCTATATCATCTGATGGCCAAGCAGGCATCAATTTTTGATAATGAGACAAAGTCTCTCATAGTGCATTGGCACTACCGGTAGCTACAATTAGCATACGCAGTGGCCTCCATGGTATGCACTATCCAGCATCTTGGTAGGTGTGCTAGGTACCAACTGATGAGCCCAGCCTAGCACATGGGGGCAAAACGCCGGCAACAAGAATGAGTTAGCTGGAAAATTTATAATGTCCAATAACGGACCATTTATATTGGTATTATTGCATCATTGATGACTATCACATAAGCAACTTCTGTATTCTTTGAAAACATCATCTCAAAATTACATCCATGCCTAAGTACTCATCACTCATTACCACCATTAAATTCATACACATGACGAACAGCTATCCTTACCTCAATAACATATCACCGGGACTCTCGATGACTGCATCACCCTGTTTAATGCTTTAACCCCAGTGAATTATTCTCCATCAAACAACACAAGAGTAATCATTCACTGTATTTGATGATCCTATTGCAAACCCCTCTTATTTCACATGTGCGTCATGGTCAATAAATTCCCAAATCATCTTTCAGGTACTCAAGCACATTATTTCTCGAAGACTACCTCATTCTTGCATACCCACAAAATCAATATAAGTGCGATAATAATATCATTATACTCGTTAAAGCTACGCATGACATGAAAATACAATCTTAGATGACTCTAATTTATACACATGTTAATCACCTTCAATAAAAATATACCTATGCAATAAATCACACACTCTGAGGTTCACTTACAATGATATTATTTTAGTAAAATGCAGGGACCATGTCTAAAAACCTCCTTCGTAATATCTGCTGTTGATCGCTTAAATTCAAAATATCGCATATGACAGGTTATAATTTCTCCTGGTTTATTCATGATGAAAATCACAACATTCCCTGTCCATTATGAAATAATGATCAACAACCGTATGGTATCATTCAAGTTGTGTACTTATACACGTCACATTCTGACACCACAAATTAATTCTACTCTACACTACTTATCAAACTGATGGCTTCAGGAAGATGACATCTCCCATCTCTTAATTTTGTCATTTGTCATCCATCTCAACACACTCCAGGTGTTCATCATAACCTGGTAGTTAAGCATCTCATAACAAATTTTCTTCATGTGTGGCGACTTCATTGTACCTGAAACTTGTAGTATGAAATATCATATACATAAATACCATTGACAATATCCTTGGTTAACACTCTCCTTATTACTTGAGAGAATAAGATATATCTTTATCCCTTTACAATAAATAATCCGTACAATTTGTACAATATTTATATAATTAAGATCAGCTTTTATCTGGTTGCTTTTATCTGCGATGCTTCTAATGTCTTTTATGAACTTTTTATTATCATCCATATTTTTCTCCCAAAAGAAGGTCCAATTCTAAAATACAATAATAAAAGTCGGTTTCCATTGTATAAATCTTCTGAATTCTGTAGCCTGTAATCTCCCTTCCAGGTGATTTTGACCTTTAATGCATAACCTCTTTGATACAGAATGCTCTTGTAATAATTGATCTTGGCAAAGGAACTCATTTAACAATCCGTCGCCTTCATAGCTCGACGTAGCAATCGATTATCTCATAATGGGTCTGGATTCTCAAATTATATCATAATAGATAGACAATATATTACCACCATATGTGAACTGAACTTGCCCGTTTGATCCAACCCATTCCATGGCCTCCGCTACACATTTTCGTCATTGAGATTTCATGACATATAATGATATTTGTTCATCTTCCATTGAAGAAAATACAATATTTACTCAATATTATCTAATCATACTATAGCATTCTGTTATTGACCATAATTTAATAAATACCATGGGGTTCTGAGCTTGTGAATTTACCGGTGCCTTCAATTCGTTATCTGTTATTTATTCAGTTGAGCGCGTTATTTCATTTACTGACGTACTTGGTCGTATGCTTTCATTAATTGTACATCGCCATAAACTTACAATGTTCTCTTTAACTTTGATCCAGCAACTATTGGAAGGTTATAGTATATAGGGTAGGAGTTCGGTATCAGTAGGGAAATGATGCAGATCTGAATAGATGAAGGATGTAATAGTTCTGTAGGAATGGGTAGGTAAGCACAGGACAGTGCATATTGGAGATGTGTATCAAACTAGTCTACAGACCTGGAGGGTAGTGCAGGATATGGTGACATGGAGATCTGTATCAAACTAGTCTATAGACCTGCAGGGTAGAGCAGGATATTATAACATGGAGATCTGTATCAAACTAGTCTACAGACCTGCAGGGTAGTGCAGGATATTATAACATGGAGATCTGTATCAAACTAGTCTACAGACCTGCAGGGTAGTGCAGGATGTGGTTACATGGAGATCTGTATCAAACTGTTCTTCAGACCTGGAGGGTAGCACAGGATATGGTGACATGGGGATCTGTATTAGCACTAGAACCATGGCTGGGTCACTTATGACCCACCTCTCTTTTTTGTGATTATTAATCTTTTCCGAGATACAGGAAAGTGTGCACAACATATTTGGAGTCTCCGTCTATCGCCATCCAATACTTCTGCTCATATTTTTCTTGTTTGGAGGCTATAAACTGGGTAAATTTACAGTGGCATTTCGAAGGAAAGAGCTGCTCGACAACAGTTACATAGCTACATTGGGTATTTGCAATGAAGGTGTATCAGATTTCTGATGCCAATGCAAATTTGTCTTCTTTTAGTCTTTCTGACCATGTAGATTTAACGTCAAATCTCAAGAAACACATTATTTATCTGAATCTATCATGAACCATTGTTGATTATACGATAGGATTGCCCCACTTCTCTGACTACAATGAGTCCAGTTCTAAGCCTTTAGCTCCTGTTGCACCACAAATGTACAATATAGCAAGAAAGGCTTCCATCTCATCAATCTTAAGACACCAATCATCTGACAACAGTACACGATGTGCGTCTGTCTCAGTACATGTCACAATATGTTTCAAAATCTTGTCCATGATCGTAAGTTGCCAAGTACTTCCGCAAGTCTCATCCACATTAAGTTTAGCATGTGCAGTAGGTCCGGCATGATCTCTGAACACAGTTTGAGCTCCGCGTCTACCAGCTGTAACATCACCGATTACCCCAACTTTCCAGGTCGTGCCATCTGGAGATACAATTTCTGTACCTGCTGGAAGCTGAATCAGGCTCTCAACACAAAACCTGCCTCGTTTTATTGATGGTGCATCCTCTCTGTTGTCGTGAAATTGTACAGTTCCTTGACCATTAGCGATGGCCTCCTCTCCCGACGAAGGAACTCCACAGTGCTCCTGGCCACGCCCCCTTTGAAGACTGTGAGAAGTCCCTGGCATTGCAAGTTTGTCTTAGTTTTTTCACCTAAAAATAATATTTACAGCAAGTAAAAATGCACCGGGCTATATAAACCTAATAGCCCAAACATGAATATCACAGTGATAAAGAAACTGTAAACTAAATACTTTTAAGCCTGAAATTTGCAAAATATCTAAATTATAATCCATACGTTACAATATGAAATTTTAGAAATGCATACCTGCTCTATCAGGATATGCTATAGCTTCAAATGGCATGACATCATCATCTTCTGATGATGAATCTGAAGGTACGAGCTGTGATCCTTCATCAGATGAAAAATCCATTGGTTCCCCTTCAGATTCCTCATTGGAAATGTCATTTAAGGCATCAATAATATTTTGTTCAGTAGTAAGTCGTTGACGTGCTGCCACTGTCAACTATTCACACACTATTTACACACCGTTACTGCAAAACTAACAACCTATTGTACAACAAAGCGTGAATAGTGTCCTTATTGCACGATTGTTCAGATGTGACTAAACGGTTTCGTACCTCTCCCTTCCTCTGCAGCCAATGCGATGTTGCGGGCTTGGGCACAGTATATATGCTTGGAGAATCCCGGTGACACACGGACGAAAAGTATAAGAGGCTAAATGTAAGAACAGATGCTAACACATTATTATCAATGACAGGTTAAATCTGACCCAGCCATGGTTCTAGGTAAATCTGAATTTTTTTTAAACAGGGGGTTGCCCCCTAAAACCTGAAATTATATGTGATTGTTGAAGTCCCTTGTTTATGAAAAGTCATAAAAATCTGGCACTCCAGGTAGAGACACAAAGAAGGTAGGGAAGAAAGAACTAGCAGCTGGGTCACAAATTACCCAGCGGTGGTTCTAGTGTTAAACTATTCTACAGACCTGGAGGGTACGCAGTATATGGTGACATGGAGATCTGTATCAAACTAGTCTACAGACCTAGGGGCCAGTGATATTGAAGTGGCATTGTCACTGACTTCTCAATTCAGTTACAACAAGTGCATATGGAATGTTTGAAGGAAAAAAAAAAAAAGGCTTGTCCCTGTGATTTGATTTCGAGGGGAGACTGAGCTGTGTGGCTGTGATAAAAGCATTGGAGAACTACACACCTGCTTGGTTAGTTGGTTTGTCTATATATGATGGCCCTAATAATAATATATTTCCTGTACTTTTTTTTTTCAGTAAAAGTCAGTGGAAGTATTTTTGGCTCATTTTCATGTAAGGATGTCCATTGCTGTGTGAAATGGACCAAAAAATAGAAGTCAAAGAGGAACCTGTCTGGCTTGAAGGCACAGCAAGTGCATCTTTCGTAAGTATCATTGCTGATAATTTTATAGTGATCGGATTTTATTTGATGTACAGAATATTTTCAGGTTTATAAGTTCTGACTTATTTCATTTGGAAGAATGTTTGGTGCATAACAAGAGGCATAATCACTGTAACTGTTAAATGGTTCTTTGTCAGGTATTTCATTGCACGACACATCTAGGTGGTATGCTGTATGTTGTAGCTGTATGAGTGGTGATGGCATGCTGGATGTCATTGATAGTTGTTGAAAAGAGTGGGTAGTTGTTGACATTGGAACCTTGCATTCATGATTTTTCGTCATACTTTAGGGAATGAGTGCCTTCATCTTACCTACTCGGCCCCAATGAGTTTGTGGCATCATTAATTGAAACTAAGTGCTGATGGGATGGACTTCACGCTCTTTATTTCTTAAGAATACAATAGTTCATACTGTTCATGACAAAATTACCGATGGTGACTGGTTGAGTTCTTTTCACCTAAAATCATAAAGTGAGGGGATTGAATCCACTATTGCAGGTATTGATTGTTTTATATCACCTTAGATTTACTGCTACTTTTCTCACTGGCGATTGTATGGGAAGTTTGCTAATTATTTTTTCTTACGTTTTCTCCTGATTGGGTAGATTTTATCACATTGAAAGTGAACTTTGATAACTTTTTTCAATTTATTATAAAATGGGCCCGTGTTCATGCAGGGAAGTTGAACATTTTTTGATGTTCTTAAATGTTTTTTTGAACAATGTCTGATGTATTCCCTCTGCTTCCACCCAATTAATTTTTCACCTTTCTTTTATTGATATCAGTAATTTATTTATGAGTTTTTTACTTCCTGATTTGAAAGTTTGTACTGGAAGATGTACAGCCATCTCCAAGGTGCGAGTTATACTAACCTAACTGTGAACCATTCTGTTGCATTGTTTGCAATTTTTGTTCATGGACTGATAAGCCAAGCATATGAGTAATGACTGTAATCTGTATAAATAAAATTGTAATATCTTTGTATATATACATTGGTTATTTTGGTGATATTTTTTAATAATTCATTTCGGATGTAATAACCATACCTGTATGTATTTTAGCTTTGGTGTCTTACCTGTCCTTCTGGTCCTGATTGAGTTCTTGTAACTGGAAAACTACAGGATGTATTTAAACCAAATTTCACATTTAGAATCCTCTTATCCACGGATATATTTTAAGGTCAATATCATTTCCACATCCTTGAATGGACTGGAGGTTTACACAAAAACTGACTTTACTCTCTTGTTATCGCTGTCAAGAATACTCTTTGGTACTACTTTCCAGGAGAACTGTTTGAGGATTGTTAACTTGTTTATTTAAAACAAAACCTTGATCTATAAAACAAAGGTCATGATTGGAACCTGTTTCTTTTGAACCTCGAGGTTTAGGTTTGAATTTCCTTATTTATAATTTTAAGGGCTTATTTGCCTCCCTATTTAGGGGATAAAAAGAGCAATTAGAACTTCACCATACATACGAGTGACAGATGCTGTGATTCAAGGGCCATAAAAACCAGATAGCAAGCACACAATTTGCTAATTGTACTTGTTTTGGATATGAAAATGTAGAAACATCAAAGAATTAATATACACATGCCACTGGACTTCAGAATATCTCCAGATAATATGCACTGTTGTTTTCATTGTTTAAATTTGTGTTAATCATTTTTGAGTTACCTGTTAGTTTTTTCTTTTTCTATTTTGATTTTTTTGATATTCTGCTATCAGTACAACAAAATATTGTTTTAATCCAAGTTTGTCCAGGCTGGTATTTGAACCCGTAAATCTAGTCCTAAGTTATGTAAAATGTTTACGTTCATGGCTATACATCAGCGGGTAAGGAAAGGATGGGTCCGTGACACGAGACCCTCCTGACAAAATCCCACTTGTTGTTCACCTATTTTGAACCAAATCATTACCCAGATTTATCACCACCATTTAATATTGTTATATAATAATAATAATAATAATAATAATAATAATAATAATAATAATAATAATAATAATAATAATAACAATAATAACAATAATAAGGTAGCAGGTAGGGACCCTCTTCGCAGGCAGCCCTGTCCAGGGCCTATGTGAGTCCCAGAGCACACTGACCCGGTGTGTATCATCTGGTAAGGGTCCTAGCTCAGCGTTACGAGTGAAGTCCTCAACGGCAGTGAAGGCGGAGATGAAGATCATTGGTACGGCGGAACTGGCGGAAGAGGCATCCTTGCTTTTTGGGATAGTAGTAAAAAGCATTCACGAAGATAGTCAACAACTTCAGCAGGGGATGAGGAATTTGGATCCCAACGGTGAAGAAGGTGAAAGAACTATCTTTGAAATGTAAATCCATACATCTGATCCCGCAGCAGGCGGTGTTGTGGTCAGCGTCTGTATCGAGGTCAGGGTTGGCTGTTTAAGCATGCTCCAGGTCTTACCAATCTGGTTCTAATTTTTGTGGGACCTACGGGTTCCACCCTCATGTGAAATGATTCACACAATCTACCATGATGGTAAAACACACATTGGAAACTACCCCAGCTGGTAAAATCCAGGGCCAGTTAGAGTCTGGTCTAAACAGGGCATTGGATTCTGGGGGCCCTGCACCATCATGTTGTGATCAGTCAGAGGATCCCTCACCCTGCAAGATCAGGACCAAGAAAAAACACTTATTTGGTACAATGAATGTCAATACCCTCCTAAGAGTCAGTAAACAGATGGAACTTGTCAAAGAACTGGAGAGATATCAGATCAAGCTATTCGCTCTACAGGAAACAAGATTCGCATCAAATGAAGTATCTGCGATGGGCAGTTACAAGATAATAAAGGGACAAACAGTGATCAGGTAATATAAAATGGGTAATAAAAGAAAATCTCCCTCAATTCTAGGAACAGCATTTTTTTGTTCACAGTTCAATTATAGATTCAATCATTGATTTTCAATCACCTTCCCCTAGGCTTTCCATCTTAACCTTGAAAAGTGGAAACAAATCATATACAATCTGCATATTAATGAGGACAACAAGAAAACTCCAGATAAAGTTGAAGAATTCTGGTCTTTCCTGGAAAAGGAGTTGTTGGAAACTCCAAAACATATGAAAAATATTAATGGGTGATTTTAATGCTCAAGTTGGCAAGGAAAGAAAATAGAGGAAAATAGTTGGCAGTTATCCTGGGCATATAAGAACCAATAGAAATGGGGAAAGGCTTACTGAAGTATGTGAAGCATTCAACCTCAAGTTAATGTCCACCCAATTCAAGAAAGAAAGGAAGAAATTAATGAGATGGCATTCACCAAGTCCCATGTTAGGGGAGTTCCAAATAGACCATGTAGCCACACGGAACCCAGCGGAGATTTTGAACGTTAAAGTGCAAAAATATGCAAACATAGATTCTGACCACTACCTTGTTAGAGTCAAGATAAGGTTTATTCCAAAGTCCTTCAAGAGACCTTCACCCAACATCAAGAAATATCGAACTGATGAACTCATGATAAACCAAGAGATTGTCGAGAACTATAAACGAGAGCTTGAGGTCTTGGAATCTTCGAATTGGGACAAAATGGCAAGGAGGATTCAAGAAGCAGCTGAAAAGACTATAATGATCGCCAAAAAGAAGAAACATCCATGGTAGAATGACGATTGTGAAGTAGCCTTACGGGAAAGGTGTAAGGCGTGGAATAAATGGTGTACCTTTCACAGAAATTTTGAAGACTTCAAAGAACAACGGAAACACACAGCAGAAATTCTTCAGAATGCAAAAAGAAAGTACGAGAAAGAGCAGCTGCACAACACAGAAGAAGGTTTCAAGGGAAACAACACAAGAGATTTCTATAGAAGGTTTAAAAACAAATTCAAAAAAATCTCCCCTGGTAATCTATGTTTTAAAAGTGAACAAGGGAAACTCATAATTGGCGACAAGAAGAATTGCGAGTATCTGGCCAACTATTTCCAGAATCTTCTGAACTGTCAACGTCCTGAACATGTATTGCTGTTTGGAGAGCCTCAATTCAAGTTGAAGGATTCATTAGCACCGAACAAGGAAGAAATTAGGGATATCATTAAGCAACTAAAAATCAACAAAGCTCCTGGGAAAGGTACAATTTCTGCAGAGTTATTCAAGTTTGCAGGTGAAAGTATAGCGGAAAAACTAGAGGAATTACTCGCTTTTATTTGGGAAAAGGAAGAAATACCAAGTGATTGGAAGAATGCACTCATTCATCCTTTACACAGAAAAGGGGACCAAACTAACGTCAACAACTATAGAGGTATCTCACTTTTCCCTATAGCATACAAAATCTTGTTCAAAGCTTTGCAGTGGAGGCTTGAAACACATCTAGATAAACAAATTGGTGAATACCAGGCCGGGTTCAAGAAAGGACGTTCATGTGCTGAGCAAATTTATATTCTAAAATCACTTATGAAAATATGATCAGTGAGACATCAGAAGAGGACAATCATAACCTTCATTGATTTCAAAAAGGCATATGATTCCATAGATCATGGAGTGCTCATGAAATTTCTGCAGGAATTAGGAGTGGATGAGAAAAATCTGGCCATAATTCGACAAGCTCTTACAAACACCTTTTCTCAAGTCAAATTTATGGGCGAACTCTCAAATCTGTTTGAGATTAAAATGGGTTTGAGGCAAGGAGACAGCCTTTCTCCACTACTCTTTAATTGCATTTTAGAAAAATTTATTAGGGAATGGAGGCTGAGAATGACTGAAAATGGAATGAAGAATGGGGTAAAGATAGGTTGTGGAAAAAATGCGATGACGTTGGACTGCCTTGCCTTCACAGACGACGTCGTTCTTATTACAGACAACCGTCAATCAGCCAAGAAACAAGTTGAAGAACTACAAAATGTTTCAGTCAAAACAGGGTTAAGAATCTCCTTCGAAAAAACTGCATTCATGGTTTCTATATAAAAAAGGCGACACGGACAGACTTGTTACACCGTATGGGGATATCCAGCATGTGATAAAATTTAAATACCTGGGGAAAATACTCACCCCGTATGGAGATGAAAAGGAGAGGGTGAGAAGGATGGAGTAGGCATTCAGACTATTTCATGACACCTATAAGTCCAAGTCCCTCGCAATTCAGGCCAAGTTAAAACATTACTGCACAGTGGTTAGAACGGAGTGCCTTTATGGAGCAGAAACCTTGATGAGGATGGCTGACCCAGTCCTTGAGAAAAGAGAAAGAAGATTCTTACAAAATATCTTAGGCCCGAGAAAGTCGACGAGGGACCCAAACACATTTTGGTTAAGATCGAATTTGGAGCTCTGCAAAACATTAGAAAGAATCACGACTGTGATGAGGGACAGGAGACTGATGTTTTATGGGCATATCAAAAGAATGAACCCTGAGTGATTGGCCAACAGGATACTTCTTCTGCAGGAAAAGTGGAAAAAACAACCAGGATGGCTTACACAGGTGCACAACGACTTGGCAGAAATAGGTATCAAGGACGAGGATATAAAAGAAAGGACATCATTTAGGAAGAAGTTTGCGAGAATGAGGGATGCGTCTGAAGAGCTACACACGAAGCCACGGAACATCTCGGTGGAAGAGCATGCAAGAAGAAGTCAAAGACTCAAGAGTCTTTGGCGAGAGTGTAAAGAGAAGGGTATCGGTCAGCGTGACAGAAGGAAGATTGTGTAAATGTGGTGCACAGGTGGCTGTATCATTAAATAAATAATAATAATAATAAATAATATTAGTACTCTGATCATTTATTTATTTATTCATTTATTTGATTATTGGATAGGGAATGTCCCTATGAGGAGGAAGATGCTTATTTCTTCTTCTTTTTTTTTTTTTTTGCTAGGGGCTTTACGTCGCACCGACACAGATAGGTCTTATAGCGACGATGGGATAGGAAGGGCCTAGGAGTTGGAAGGAAGCGGCCGTGGCCTTAATTAAGGTACAGCCCCAGCATTTGCCTGGTGTGAAAATGGGAAACCACGGAAAACCATTTTCAGGGCTGCCGATAGTGGGATTCGAACCTACTATCTCCCGGATGCAAGCTCACAGCCGCGCGCCTCTACGCGCACGGCTAACTCGCCCGGTGCTTATTTCTTAACGTTGCTTGTTGCAGATACTTAACTTGCTGAAATGATTGTTGTTATTAATAAAGTTATCCTTAGCAAGACACTTATTTGGCATTTGCTGGAAGTAGGTTGGGAAAGGTCGGATGCAGAATGGGCACCGAGACTCACCACTTGGTCTTACTTCAAGATAACTCGTCATGCTTACTGAACACACATTATCAGGCTTTGTGTTTGTCCTTATTTCTTAAAATTGAAAAAAAAAAAAAAAAAAAAAAAATCATGTAAAATTTAATTATTTCAACAGAATACCAAAAACAAATGGAAAGGCATTTCAGGTCAGCTGTGGCGAAAGATAGAGGGCTGGCAATATGGCGTTCAGAGGAGGAGTAAGAGGGAGACTGTCGTCGCCTCTTTCTCTCTCTCGCTCTGCATTGGCGAGGGCCTTCCCTAGTGATGACTGCTACAGTATCTCAATATCCCGTTGTAAACTATTATATTTTGAGAGTGGATTGGTCCCTGCGATATTGCAAAGAGCCAGAAAATTCCTACCTGTAGCAACAAGAATGAATACTAATAGTGTCCCTATATTCATGACTGTGTTGTTCTGTATTACGACCTTTAGCGAGTGGGCTACAAAAAGCACAACATTCCTGCATTCGTTTTGTCTTCAGTGTGAAAGCACATTAATGTATCTCCCCATAACTTAACAAATTGTGTATAGTAGACCTGGAGAAGGGAAGGTAACTTCATGCTCTGTGTCTGTTGCACAGCACTTGAAGTAAGTCTACACATCAGTACATTGCATCCAGGTTTACCGAACACTTGGAGACTTGCTCTCACATTGGGAACATCCTGACCACCCCGTATACACACTACTAAACAGTACACCCAGTCCTTTGCGGTGGGTACTGCATGGGTGTGGAATTCCGTTCAAGATGAGTACAGAGCCGGACGTCAGGCGCTTTGATCAAAAACCGGTGTAAGAAATATTTACTATCTGTTCAGTTTGGGCTGTTATTAGTGTTTAAGTTATTACAATTGTTTGTATAATTATCACTAGCATCATAATTAATAATCATCTTAGTATTATGACATTTGTAATAAATTTGTAATTATTTTACAGGATAGATTTGTAAATAATTATCAACTTACTGAAAAATTGTATTGGTTTCACATATTTGTTTATCTTTGTTTAGTGTAAAAGAAGGCTTCATTTGTTTAATTGTGCAAAGAAAAATGAGTCAAATAATTTAATAATTTCGATAAAAAAACTTCCTCATGTCGACTTTTAGCTTCTTCCCCCAGAAATCGGCCCAGCTGTTTTCATTTCATGTGGCCAGATTTCCCTTTTGGTTTAGGAGGATTTTGCATGATGTCTTAACACAAGTGCTCCAACCTGTTCATTGGAACAGAGGATTTGCATTTCTGTGCGTTTTGTTGTAAAACTCTGTATCCCGACAAACATGAATGATCCTTTTGGTGACACTAGCTGATTTTGCATTATTGTCAAGGTTCAGCTTTGAATTAGCTCCCCACAAGTACTACATATATCTATTTAAGGATATATAAATCTATAATTATGATATTTGTGGAAGTACTGTCCATAATTCTGTAAGAGTCATATTTTACCTTATTCGCAAGATTAGGATTTTTTTACAAATGGGTTCATACAAGGTTTTAATGTTATATTTAACACACTAGTAATTTATACTTTTATTACAGTTGTGTATGTTACTGTAGTCACATCCTAGTTCATGAATCATGGACAATGGCAGAGTTACCTAGTAAGTGGTCCTGAGAGTTGGGATACCAGTTGGTACAGAATGAGAGTGGGCATCTTGGACATATTCTCAGTCATGGCCCTCCTTGCATTTAGGCATCTAGGACTATGCAGTCCACCTGTAGTCCCTCACCCATTAGAGGAGAGATCCTCACTTAGACTATGTGTAAGTAAGGGTAGCATCCTGCTTCACAGATTTTCTACCAAGCATACTCAGGACATTTTAAGCAAGCTTCAGACGTATGGGAGTAATGGAGTCCCACTCCCATTTGAGTGTCTCCTTTGAAACGACTTTCCGAATGAAATGGTATTCGAAGGGGAGCTATCGATGTTAATGGGGCTTATGGAAGGCAGAAAGAAAGTAGAACTGGCTGAATCAGCAAAGAGGATGCATCTGGATGTGCTAGCCGTTAATGATATTTAGGTAAGGTGAGATAATGAAGGGAGAGGAGCTTATATATTCGATGTGTGTTAAGAGGGGAAGGTCAGATTATGGGGTCTCGGTGTACTTACTATGTGAGGGTGCAGATAAGGATGAAGTTAACAAATTTTATGAAGTATTGAATAACATCATAGTCTCAGTCAGTAGCAAGAATAGGATAGTGCTAATGGGTGATTTCAATGCAAGAGTTGGAAATTGACCTGAAGGATATGTAAGGTTTGTTGTAAGTGTGGGGGAAGGGGAAGGAATAGAAGCTAATAGGAACGGGAAACATTTGCTGGACTTCTGTGCTATTATAAGATTAGCAATTATAAATACCTTCTTCTAGATTAAGACAATTTACTGCTACACATCGGAAGATAGGTGCATCAGATCCATATATCATAACCGACTGTGAATTCAAGAAATCTGTTAGGAATGTGTGGGTATTCAGGGGATATTTTGATTATACAGACCACTATCTGATTTGTAGTCAACAAAGTATCTCTAGGCCCGCGATAGAGAAACTGCAAGCTGTTTTTAGACGAAGGATAGAAAATCTCCAGGATGGGGAAATTAAAAGTATATGGATAATTTTAGTAAAATGTTCCATACTGTGGAGAGTAGGCAGGTTCAGGATATATATGGTGTATCCGTGATAATCTTACAAACTTTCAGGGATGATGGAGGATGGCAAATGGATCAGTTTGAGATACCAGTTCAACTGGTCAATGCAGACTGAAGCTAACAGTACCGACATCACACACTGATCTCATCAGTAGATGGTACGCCATCTGCATTGGAGTCGTTGAGTTATTATCTTAGCGTCTTCTGCTCATTGGGATTGTCTCCCCTATTTTAACTCTTAGGACATGTAGTGTGCAGTACAGGCTGTACTTATTTTTGCTGTAACTTTTGACTACCAGCCGCTGTGGTGTAGTGGATACAGTGGTCTACTAATCCCAAGCTAAAAGGGTTCATACCCATACCCAACATAGGCCGGTGCCTTTTAAGGGTGTTTAAAGGTGACAACCCCATGTCGTTGGATTCCGGGACAGTAAAGAACTACTTCAGGATGAAATTCTAGCACCTCAGCATCTGTTAAGAGAGGACAGACATTGAGCAACTTGGATTATTAATAACTTTTGACTCAAATGTTTCTGGACTATGGTTCCCTATCTCAAATTGATCCATTTGCTGTCCTACATCATCCCTGAAAGTTTGTAACATTGTCACAGATACACCCAGTAGAAAGAGAAAGGGAGGCATACAGCGATGCTGCAGTAGAAACAGCTATGGAATGCTTAGGAACATATGTGCATAAGGATGGGAAAAAGCAAACGTCTTGGTGGAATGATAAAGTGAAAGCAGTTTGTAAACATGAAAAAGGCACATGAAAGTTGGTTCCAAACAAGGACTGATGTAGACAGGGAATTGTACCTAGATGAGAGAAATAGAACAAAAAAATAGTTGTTGAATTGAAGAAGAAGTCGTGGGAAGATTTTGGTGATAATATTGAAAGACTAGGTCAAGCAGCAGGGAATCATTTCTGGACAGAAATACAGAATCTTAGAAAGGGAGGGAAAAACAAAATGAATCGTGTTTTGGTAAAATTAGGTGAACTCATACATCCCGGGGAATCACATGATAGGTGGAGGGAATATTTTAAAAATCTTGTCAACATAAGAGGAAATATTCCTGCTGATGTCGCTAACAACTGAGCATATGAGGAGGACAATGATGTTGGAGAAATTACACTTAAAGAAGTGGAAAGCATGATAAATAAACTCAGTTATGTTAAAGCAGCAGGAATATTTGAAATTAGACCCAAAATGGTGAATTATATTGGGAAGGCATGGACGAAATTGCTTCGTACAGTAATAAGATTATCATGGAGTAAGAGTAATGTACCTTGGACAAAATCTGTAACTGCACCTATCTATAGCCAAAGGAACAGGAAGGATTGCAACAAGTATCGAGGTATCTCATTGATCAGTATAAAATGCAAGGTGTTCACTGTCATCTTAGAAGTGAGGGTGAGAAGAAGTTGGATGAAAACCAGTTTGGTTTCAGACAACAAGGGGGCTGTCAGGATCAGATTTTCATTATGCGCCAGGTAATTGAAAAATGCTGCAATAGGGATAGACAGTTATGTTTATGTTTCATATATCTAGAGAAGGCATATGACAGAGGACTGCAGGAAAAGATGTTTGCCGTACTGAGGGACTATGGGATTAAGGGTAGATTTTTAAAATTAATCAAATATATTTATTTGACAATTGAGCTGCAGTGAGAATTGATGTCAAATGAGTTCTTGGTTGAAGGTACTTACAGGGGTAAGACAAGGCTGTAAACTTTCAGCTGTGGTGTTCGTAGATTACGTGGAATTTTCTGTATAAGATCAGGGTTCAACACAACAGTGTCTTTCAAAGAACATATTAGAATTAAAAGATATGTTGATCTGACCATTGAGAAACTTCTGCCTATGTAACTTTGAATAGAGCACTTTTTTATTTCCTTCTGTGTTCCTCACATATGAGAAGAGGAATTTCAGGTGAACCTGACTTAAGCTGTATGTTAGGAGGTATTCTAGTACAGAATCACTCCCCAGACAATGTTTCTGATGGACCTTGCACATTTTACAAATCAAAAACGATACCATCATTACATTTTTTTCCATAGATTTACAGAGGGCTAAGCCATCAGTTAACATAATATTATTAAGACAATCAGTTCAGATTTGGGCAAGATTTGCAAGATTTAGGAACATTATGTCACAATCAGCAAACTCTTGAACATCCAGATCTTTGCAAAATTTAAGGGTATTAGCTACAGAATTACTGAAAGTTTATGCACGTAATGGAACATTTGTCTTCTGTCTTACCCACTTTAAATTCCTTCTCTATAATCTATTACCAGTGTGAAGGCATTACACTTCCTGTAAATTTAGGAGTTTTTCCAGGTATTTTGCCTCAGTTATATTTTCTTGGTCTAGAGCAATACGTGGCAAGTTTTATAATGTCACAGCATCAAGGAAAGCAAACACCTTTTGCTCAGAGTCTGCTGGATGGGAAAAACAACACCGGGAGTTCAGTCCAACAAACTTTATTCCTCAGGCTATTAGTCCCAACCCCTTCACAATGGTTGACTCTGCGAGTTTTGTACCAGTCTCTTGCAGTTTTTTCAAATACTGTTTTGCCAAATTCTACTCACTTCTTTTGGCCTGCTGCCCACTGGAATTTTCCACCTCCTATTCAGTGCTGCTACCATAAAGTGTAACACCTCCTTGGCCACTTCATACTCCTCAGTGTCTAAATATCTCCAACCACAGAACTGTTTATTGTCCCACACCAAGTCCTTCTTAATAGCTATTTCATCAATCATCAAAATTCTGAGGATTGGTTCTGAGAGAGCCCAAACCTTGTTTTTCTACTCTATTAAGGATAAAATTAGTTTGTAATAATATGAAGGAGGTGAGAATTACTGGAACATACAGGCCTGGAAGAGAAGAAAAAGACATGGAAATATTTGAGAGACTAATAGATTATACTCACAAAAACAATAATAATGATATGGTAATAATTGAGGGAGATCTAAATTTGCTTCACTCTGTCACACTGCAGCAAGTAAGTATGCTAAAATACCAGACAGCCAGAAGAAAGTACAAGACCATGCTTACGTGGAAGAAACAGAGCACAGAGAACAGGACCAAAAAAATGATACAGGAAGCAGAGGAAGACCCATACCAAGCCCTTAGATGAGAGAAGTCACGCTTCCTAACAGACATCCTAATGGCAACCATGAAGGAGACGAGGCTGACACTATTGATAAATGATACTCTTATAATGGAAAATAGCATGTGCTTTACCCCAGTGGAAGTAAGGAAGGTAATATCTGCATGTAAACTGCACAGGGAACCCGGTCTAAATGGGATCTGCAATGAACAGTTAAAGCTGTCAATGCCCTATCTGGAAAAACATATGTACAGAACTCTTTAAGGAGTGTGTTAAAAGAGGCCGTATTCCACTTGACTGGCACAAATCGGTCATCAAGTTGCTGTACAAACAGAAACATGGCGCAAGCAAACCCGGCTCCTATAGAGGAATAGCACTAGAATCAGAGCCATTTAAACTGCTATCAAGACTACGGACACAAAGGCTGAGTACCATAGTGGACCCACTTTTTCCAGAAGAACAATTTGGATTTTGACATGGTTGATCTACCTTGATGGCTGTTGGAAACCTGATCACCAAGATTAAGAGAAGACTAAGGACCATAAAAAGATGTTTGCGATCTTCGTTGATCTCAGCAGAGCATTTGACACAGTGAATAGGAGTGCGCTTATGGAAAAACTGGAGAACTTAGTAGGGCAGTTGGAGCTGACAAGACTAATTACAAGTATACTGGCTGATAATCAAATGCAGGTGTGGGACGGGCTATCAAAATCAAATTGCATAAGCCAAACGGTCAGTGTGCTTCAGGGCGATCAATTCAGTTCGGTATTGTTTAACATCTACATGAACGAAGTAGTCACCAGAGTCAAGGAAGGCGCACCAAACGCAATCATCTACATTTATGCAGATGATATGGCTCTCACCTCAGAACATAAAAAAATCTACAGAAAGTGATGGACCTCCTTGCAGAGTGGACAGAAGAGAAAGACTTGGTGATAAATGAAAGAAGGACAGAATTTGTAGCTTTTAGAAAAGGAGGTAGGCTACAGTGGAGAGAAGCTATAACATGCAAAGTACAAGTGCTGACTCCAAGGAATGACTTTAAGTACCTGGGCATCTCCTTGCGAGTAACCGCATCAGCCTTTACAATCCATATAAGAGAAAGACTAGCTGCTGCTATAAAAAGCATAAGCGACATCAGACATATATAGAGAATGTCCGTAGTCACGGCAGTGAAATTATATGAAGTGAAAATGATTCACGTGCTTAGTAATGGACTGGAATTAATATGGGAACACTTACTGAAGAAGCAATTAATACAGGAAGCCACTCTACCAATGAAGAAAAGCAGAGAACAAAAGTGGATCAAAAGCCAGTGCTACATTGCATGCAAAGACACTCTACGTGCACACCAGACAGTGAGAACAACGGCGACCTCTGAACACTTAGAGACATACGCCACTCAAAGGAGGAAGTAGAAAAATCTCCTAAAAGATAAGAGAGCTAAATACTTGGGAGGAAGAAGCCATGAAGCTAATAGCCAAAGCCGAGAAAGACCCTTTTACCATTTTCAGAAAGAAACAAACATACTGACCGAAAGTGCAGAAGACAATCCGTAAAGGCAAGGTGGGGATGGTGACAGGTCCAGACAGCATCTACATAGAGCACTTGAAAATCTCACAAGACTACTTATTGCAACTTTGGACAGATATATTCAACCAGAGCTTAAATTCAGCCAAAATACCAGAAACTTGGAGAATAGCAATGCTGAAATTTCTCTGCAGAGGTAAAGGAGATACTGACAACCCCGACTCATATAGAGGCATAGCGCTCGAAAACAACCTACATAAAACTTTCTAAACCATTCTCGCAAAACACCTGAGCAAAGAAATAGACCCGTTCGTACCAGAATGCCAACTAGGCTTCCGTACAGGGAGAAGCATGATACAAGCCGCAGCATACCTAAAACATAAAGTAGAAGAGGCATTGAGACACCCTAAGGGGAAATAATGTGTCGTCTTTATAGACTACAAAAAAGCCTTCAACCTTATAAACAGAGATATCCTGATAGGGAAGCTAAAGCAAATGATTGGTGACCACCGAGTCACGAGAATCATCACGTCCATCCTAGACTACAGTGTAATTAAAATTGACGATGGAATAACTACATCAGGAAAGATAACACAGACAAACAGCATATCCCAAGGAGAACCCCTTAGTCTGCTGGTATTCAGCATGGTAACAGCAGACATCACTTGAATAACGATGGATTCTCTCGAGGCTACTCTATTAATGTACGCTGACACTATGGCTCTGGGATCGTATTCAAAGGCGGAACTTCAGAATACAATGTTAAAGTTAGAAGCATGGGCATTAGAGAAAAAGATGTAAGATTAACCAGGAAAAAAGAGTTCAGATGGTGTTCAGAAAAGGTGGCAAGTTAGCCACAGATGACACTATAACACTAAAATATAATCCATGAGAAATAGTCAAGGCATCACAGATCAAACGACCATGACTTCTTTCAATTACAACATCTTAGACAGAAGCACAGCAGCAATCAATGCCGTCCACAACATGCTATCGCTCAACACACCAACGACATTATTCAAGACCACAATAACTCAGATTGTTGCATACGGAATCGAGATAATCTGGGACAACCTGACAATTAGCGACCTGGTGAAGATAGAAAGAGTCAAAGCAAGAAGACTCTAGGAGTGAGTAAATCGGCTTCTTCCAGACTCTTCTATATTCTGGCCTGGGAAACATACTTTATAGAAGATCTACAAATCAACCTACCTCCGTCATCTACCAAACATTCCAAGCACTACAGGAGAAACTAGTAAGGAAATGTGCTTTGAATTCTACGGCATTGATGCTGTGATTGATCAAAACTGGACCAAAGAACTACAAGAACAAAAACATGTTATAACCGGATACGCGATACATGGCTTCCACCACAAAATATGTGCAAAGGCAAAATACCATAACGCAACGAGTGACTATGCTTGCACACTGCAAAGACGTCTATGGTCGTTACCACATCCTGAAGTGTAAAAAGATATAAAAAATGCTATGTGAATATAGCGAAGAGTGAACCCATTAAACTCAGTACTCATTCGAGTGCTCTTTGTTATTATTAAACACAACTGGGGAAACCCTCCGTATCAATGGGGCTTTTGAAAAAAAAATGTAGAACTGTCTGACTCAACAATCAGGATGTGTTAGAAGTTAATGATCTTTGGGTAAGGGGAGGAAGGGGTAGAAAATTATAAAGTATACTTGACGGGTGTTAAAAAGGGATGGGCAGAGTGTGGGGTGGGACTGTCCATCAGGAATACTATTGCTCCAAAATACTTTCTGTTAGGCATGTAAACGAGTGAATGATGTAGGTAGATGTGGCAATTGCAGGAATTAGGATGAGAATTATCTCGGTGTACTCAGCAGGTGAGGGTGCAGGTGACGATGAAGTTGACAAGCTTTACAAAATATTGATTAACATCGTAGTCAGGGTCAACAGCAAAGATAGGATAGTTCTAATGGGCGATTTCACTGTGGGAGTTGGTAGTCAAGCTTAAGGACATGATAGGCTGATTGGTAAGTGTGGGGAAGTAATGGAAATTAATAGGAATGGGAAGCATCATAAGGCTATTTACTGCTACAAATTAGAAGGTAGGGCAACCAGATTCATAACCAACCTTGATTTCAGGATATCTGTTAAGAGTTTGTGGGTGTTCCAGGGATTTTTTGATGATGATCTGTAGTGAATTAGAAATAGGAGAGGATTTCCACCTATCAATATTTGTTTATAGCACTTATTATGCTACAGGACCGGTTTCGACCGTTTACATAAGGTCATCTTTGGCTGAACCATACATACATATCTATGTGAAGAAGCTATGATTATGATAGTAAACATTAGGTCACATCCAAATGGGGCATGTCGTAACGTGAACTGGTGTATATGTCACTATGTGCAACAATGCATTGTATGTCTAAAATAGTATGTTTAAGGTCTTAAAATTAGTTGATAAAACACATCTCTACTTAAAACTAACTAAATATATATATGTACAAGATGAATACAGTATATGGGAGCACTTCATGCACATGAACGTTCGTGTCTTGCTTGTTCAATTCATTGGCTGACTCCCGTGTTCAAGTCTTATTTACACAGATGTACACTCAGCTGCTGTTCCTGGAGTTTAAATGATATGGTTTGCTTGTAAAATTGTATAAGTAAAAGATTTTGTCTTCATGTATGTACATAGAATAAAACACTTTCCAGTTTTAAAAAGGTGCCAGACGTATGGATAAAATTAGGCTAAAATATGTTCAGCTCTGTTGTGTGTGTTGCCTTATGTTAAAATCAAATCATGTTGTCCTGTGACGTCCATAAAATTTGAGTGACATTGGGTTCAAAGTAGTGGCTCCTTTCCCATTTGTAGCTGTGCAGTGATGTTATATTTATTGTTGTTGGTGTGGCTGAGATGTGATGAAGATTTTAGATTACGATCTGTAGTGAACTAAGTATCTCTACGCTTAGATTAAAGAAAGTGAAACTGCAGACAAATTCGGCTATGAAATCTCTCGGATGAGGAAATTTGACAGACCTACATGGATATGATTAGTAAAAAGTTCCATTCAGTGGACAGTGAGAGAATGGGAGGCATAGGGGGGTGATGTAGTAGAAGCAGCAAGGAAATGCTTAGGAACTATTGTTTGTGTGAAAATGGGAACAAGCAAACATCTTGGTGGATTGATAAGTGAGACGATTACTGAACATGAAAGAAAGCATAAGAAATGGCTCCAAACAAGGATTAAATTAGGCAGGGAATTGTGCATAGATGAAAGTAACAGAACAAAACAAATAGTTGTTGAAATCAAAAATAATTAATGGGAAGCTTTTGATAATAAATTGGAATGGATAGATAAAAGCAGCAGGGAAATCTTCCTGGACAGTAATAAAGAATCATAGAGAGGGAGGGAGAAAAGGAAATGAAGAGTGTGAACTCATAATGGATCCCAGGGAATCACTGGAATATTTTGAAAATCCTACTATCATAAGAGGAGTCTTCCTATTGTCAGGCACAATTGAGCACGGGGGAGGAGGACAGTGATGTGGGTGAAGTCACGCTTAAGGAAGCAGAAGGGATGGTAAATAAAATCAATTATCATAAAACAGCAGGAATAGATGAAATTAGATTCAAAATGGTGAAGTATAGTGAGAAGGTATGGATCAAATGGCTTCATGTTGTTATAAGATTATCATGGAGTGCTAGTAAGGAACCTTCAGATTGGAAAAAAGCTGTAATTGCACATATCTATAAGCAAGGGACGGGAAGAATTGGAACAACTATCTCATTGATCAGTATACCAGGCAAGGTGTTCCCTGGCATCTTAGAAAGGAGGGTGAGGTAAGCGGTTGAGAGAAAGTAGGATGAAACTCAGTGTGGTTTCAGACCACAAAGGGGCTGTCAGGATCATATTTTCAGTATGCTCCAGGTAATTAAATAAAGCTACAGGAGGAATAGATAGTATGCTTATGCTTCGTAGATCTAGAGAAGCCATATGGCATACTACAAAGCAAAAAGATGTTCCTGATACTGGGGCATTATGTGATTCTTCTTCTCCTTCCTGATAAGTTTCCGGTTATGCAGGTGGTTCAACTGTAAGATTAAGGGTACATTATTAAAATCTAACAATTGGCCTGTAGTATGAATTGATCGTTGAAAGAGTTCTTAGTTCAGTGTACTTAATGGGGTTAGACAAGGCTGTAATCTTTCACCTTTGTTGTTCATAGTTTACAGTTTGGATGGTTTGCCTGCTGGAGGTTATAAAGTGCCAGTGAGGGATTCAGTCAGGTGGAAATGTACTAAGCAGTCCGGCCTATGCTGACAACTTTGCCTTAATGGCAGATTGTGCCAGAGGTCTGCAGTCTATTATCTTGGAACTCTAAAGTAGGTGAAATGAGTATCCTATGAAAATTAGCCTTTCTGAGAGTAAATTTATGTCAGTAGGTAAGGAATCATGGAGAATTGTATGTCAGCGGATTGCGGATGCAAAGTTGGAACTGGTAGATAATTTCAAATATTCAGGATGTGCCTTTCCAGGCTGGTAGTACAGTAAGTAAACTTGAATCAAGGTGCAATAAAGCTAATGCAATGAGGTTGCTGTTGCAATCAGCAGTGCTTCGTAAGAAGGAAGTGAGCTCATGGATGAAACTATCTACACATTGGTCTGTTTTCAGACCAACTTTGCTTTACAGAGTGAAAGCTGGGTGGACTCAGTATATCTTATTCGTAAGTTAGAAGAAACTGGCATTAAATTAGTGAAAAGGATTGCCGTTAAAAATAGGTGGGCACAATGGCAGGAGGGTACTTAGAATGAGGAAATAAAGGCTATATTTGGTTTGAACTAGATGCATGGCGCTGTAAGAATGATGCAGTTTTGGTGATGGGGTCATGTGGGGGTGAATTGATGGGGATAGGGTACCTGGTAGTGTAATGGACTCTGTTATGGAGGGTAAGAGGTGTATAAGCAGATCAAGGCAATGATGGTGAGACTCAGTTTGTAACGATTTATAGATATTGGATATAGAACTAAACAAGGCCACAGATAGGGTGTTATGGTGGTGATTACTAAATTCACAGAGGCTTACACACTGAGCACTGGAAGGAGTAACAGCCTATAATGACAATGTATGTATGATGTGTTCCTTTAACAGGACATTTTTAATGTGCTCATAGATAACGATTGCATTAGCGTGGTGTACATGTGAGCCATGCCCTGAAGTGATTCGGAAGATAACCATTCTTTATGCCATACAATATACTAAATGCATTCTTACATACAATCATGCATTCATTGCCTTTATTACATGATATACAAAGATGCTATTATCTTGTTTGTATGTTGGTTCACTATTAGATCACTTCCATGAACATGCATATTTTAAAGAGAAGACCCTAATCTTCAGGATAAAAAAAATTCAGAGTTAATCGCGATCTACATAATTCAATTACACCCCGACACTTGACTTTATATTGTCTTGAAGTTTGCAGTCTTAAATCTATACAGGAGGAATTCCTATCATTATGTGACGTGCAATCAAGAAATAAATACTCGGAAACTCTTATGATGAATCATAGCATTTAATTGTAACTTGAGGACGAATGGATCGTACTACGAAAATCCCTATACATTACATCACACTTCCTTCACCACGAACCTGCTACGCCTGCGTAGCAGGTTGAGATGTGATACTCCCACGTGGCGCGTCCCAGGTGGCGGATAGGGGGTCCTAACCGGCTTGCTGGCGGACTTGAGGGTAATAAAATACCTCTTGCGGACCAAACACACACCTCCTGTGGGTGGGGGAGGCAGACGAAGAATTCACCCAGGGTATCCCCTGCCTGTCGTAAGAGGCGACTAAAAGGGGTGACCAAGGGATGATTGTCTTGGAACCATGAAACTACTTTTGATTCGTACCAACACATGGGGAACACCATGGGTTGCCTGTACTTGCGAGTAGTACCACTATATTAGGTATGAAATAAGTTTGTGATTAGTAGCAGCTGGAGGGGGTTCTCCTGTGGGTTTCCAGTACCCGTGCGACGTATCCATGTGAGCAACACCGCGGGTCTGGGCATTGCCTGTGAGTTGTACCACTATATGAGCGACACCGTGGGTCTGCGTTGGCTGTGATTGGTACCGACTCTGTGAGGAACACCTCGGGATGTGTGGTTAGTACACCTAGGTGAGGAAACTTATCGGTTTGCGTTGGCTATGAGTGGCGCCATTGTGTGAGAAACACCATAGGTCTGCGTTCCCTGTACGAAGTGCAAAACTTGTGAGTTGTACCTTCTTGTGTGGAACACCGTGAGTCTTCGCTACTTTTGATTAGTACCCCGACATGACAAATATCATGGTTCTACTTTACTCGCGACATGAACCATTCTGTGGGGCCTTAGACGTGAACTTTACATCCCTTTAGACATCAAGCATCCTTGTGCTTTATAAGTGGTCCCTTGGTAGGTAATACTATTATTTTCGATCTTTTTTTAGTCTGATCCACTGTTTTTTGTTTGTTTGTTTGTTTGGTTGGTTGGTTGGTTGGTTGGTTGGTTGGTTGTTTTTTGTTGGGTTCATGTCCATCAAATCATTCTTCATGACAATTTTTATTTTATTTTGGTCAGTGGATGTATTTGACCATTTTGTTATTTCATTTCGTACCATTAGGGGCTGATGACCTCTATGTTAGGCCCCTTTAAACAACAAACATCATCATCATCAACACTTCCTTCATTTAACCTCATTTGTACGATCAGTTATATAACTCGTATTTCACTATACTCACTCAGATCAATTTCGTAACTGCACACGTAATAATTCACTTCAATCGACCACCTCATTTTTTACACTCCCGTGCCGCTCTGACACATAATTGAAGTAAAATCTTATCTCATACAGATCATAGCAAAGTGGATTACAGACGTAACAATTATTTGGTACACAGTGCACTGTCATTCGCTATGTGTAGTCGTTTATCACTACACAATACTGTTCAATAAGAACCTTCACAATGTGAAACACTGAATATTGAAACTGAATGTTCACTAAAGAATGCGTCTACTGATTAGACCGAATGTACTGGATATACTGCATATACTACAGTCTCGTCACCAGCCTTTATAATGAGAAGCCTAATTTTTTTGGAGGGGGAGTCAGGCCACGCCTCCTTGTCTAACAACGGTCCGGTGAAAGGTAGATTTAAAAGTTGAATTTGGTATCAAATTGAAGCCTGTACATCCTTCTTTCCACTGATCAGTTTTCGTTCCGAGTCCTTCGCGGGTTCGTCTGCAGTCATCAAAGCATCTGTATCAATTCTCAATGGGTGGAGCCTTACTCCTGGGATTTTTAAGTTTTCCTGGTCCTGTCAGAGTCGAACATCTGGTTTCACTCTCCTCTTGCCATCAACTATCTGCGCACTTCCTATTATTCTTATTATGTTGAATGGTTCTCGGCATGATAAGTCCGCATAAAATCTCCTCATTTACTGAAGTCATAACTCGAAATTATCCATCTAGTATTTCTGAGTTATTACTATTAATATCATCGAAATAGTTGAAAGCTACGCATTGGTACCAATGGAATTTTTGGGGAATACATAGGCTGATGTCATCTCGTATGTTGAGACGACTTCTTTCAGGCTGTTTTGTGACCTCACTTCTCAGTCATGTGACATTTATCTCGTTCTAGCTCTCTCGCTCAGAGAAAGAGCGAACTCCACGTACAAGTGCCTGTACTCTCTCTTTTTCTGAATTACGCGCAACGAGAGGAGGGGCGCGCGACTCTATGGCGAGCAGCTCGAGCCCCGGAACCGTTAAGAAAATCCTCATTTGGCAGCTATTTAACGTAAAACTGCGTGGAAAACGGCATATTCTCTATGCAGGATGTGTCTATATACATATGACGATGTCATGAACGGTTACAGTGTCTCCAGTGAACTGGAAGATGTGAAAACAATGTGCATCGGTAGTTTATTTGCTGATGACGCGCTCTTCCGTGAGAGTGGATCGCTTGCTGAAGTGCGACCACTCTGGCGATATTTCCGTGAAAGTGGAGGAGCACAAGACCTTGAATCTGGTTCATGGAGTAATCTTCCACCAAGATCTCATCTTGAACATTGATGATTTGATGGAAGGCATGAAGTACCGTGGCTTGACACACGTCCAGCGTATTACGTGCAAAGTCAACGGTGAAGATTTTACCACGGGTGCATTAATTTTCTCCTTCAAATCGTCAGTGTTACCAGAAAAAGTCAAGGTAACAACCTATCGCTGCGATGTGAGGCCGTACATCCTGCCTCCCATGTGCTGCTATCAATGTCAGAGGTTTTGTCATATGGTATCTCGTTGCTGGAATTCGTTTGTATGTGGTACATGTGGCAGAGGAGCTCACAGTGCGGAATTGTGCACAACTCCTTCCAGGTGCACTGTTTGCCCTGGTCTTCATTCATCTTGAGATCGGAACTGTCTGATTTATCTCGCTGAGAAGAAGATCCAGGAGATCAAGGCTCTGGATGGACTTCCGTACCAGGAAGTGCACTGTAAGTTTAATTCTTGAATGCTTCAGCCAAGACGCTAAACTACACAAAAATAGCACAGAGTCTTCTTCCAATTTCATCGTTTACATCTTCTCAACCTGTTACGATGGCTCCGCCCAAGGCGGCTGTTGCTCCTGTAAGCAAAGCCGTAAAGTGCGAAAGCTCAAAGTTGGGACCATCCCACCTTTGACCACAAACAATTCTGTGTCGGCTGGGACTCCTTAGCTAGCACAGCAGGTGGATAAGGCCAAGTAACCCCCACCAACAGGTTGGCAAAAGCCAAGTCCAAGCCGGCAAAGATGGCATCATCGACGAGGGCTGGGAAATTATCTCCACATCTCCTGTGAAAGGGAAATCATGCCCTCCATCTGGAGGGTATGAATCAGCGCCAGCAGGTACGCTTGTTCTAAAACCTGCGCAATCCCCTTGTAGGAGGGCATTCCGCTCCCACAAAGCATCAAAGTTTTTGTGTTAGTCCCCTCATCCATCAATGATGGAATGGCGTCGGCTTTCATCTACACCTACGGATGTGAATGTTGATGTTATTGCTTAGATTTTAAGTATAACTTAACACTCATCCTCTCTTAGTCCACACTATGTCACTGTTGCAGTAGAGTTTTAACGGTTATGATAGGGATTATGCTGAGCTGTGCCAGCTAATTAGTGAGTATTCGATTAGTATAGTCTGCATTCAGGAAACTAATCTCAGACTTGGTCATCATATGGTCTTGAGAAATTTCAGACTATACTCAACAGAACGACATCATGCTAACGGGTCTTCTGGTGGCGTTGGCATTTTTGTCCGTTCTGATACGTATAACAAAGAGGATCCACTAAGAAACTCGCTGGGGGTTGTAACAGTTCGCGTTCTGCTGCCTGTCATAGCAACAGTGTATAATGTTTATTTTTCACCAGGCCAGCCTTTTAATATAAATGATGTAACTTATCTTATAGATCAGTTCCCATTTCCATTCCTCCTATTGGGACTTATCTTATAGATCAGTTCCCATTTCCATTCCTCCTATTGGGAGATTTTAACGCCCATCGCCCTATATGGGGCTCTGAAACACCTTGATCCAGGGGAAGGGAGTTGGAAACATTAGTAAGAGGACTGGATTTATGTATTTTGAATACAAGTTAACCAACTCAATTCAGTGTACATTACAGCACATACCCTGACATAGACGTCAGTCTATGCAGCCAGGTGCTGGTTCCCCTGTTTCGGTAGAATACACACGATGATCTCTGTGACAGTTACCATATACTCATTGTTCTTAATTTGTTGAAATAGAAATCTGTCGTGGCTCCTCCTTGATGGATACTTAAACGTACTGATTGGCCAAAGTTCACATCACTAGCTGTCTTTAACGACATGACCAGGTGGAGCATAGACGGTGATACCAATTACATAATACAGGTTATTCTTGCTGCTGCTGAGGAGACCATTGCATCGTTTTCAGGGACTCCTCACTGAAAACTCGTTCTTTTGTGGAACGAGGAAATTGCAGCAGCTATCCTAGAAAGCTATCGCTTCATAAATGCTATTATAAGCACATTAATGTGGTCAATTTGGTAACATTTAAGAAACTCCGTGTTAAGGCATGGGTTCTTATTCGACAAAGTAAAAATCTTCATGGGAGAGATATGTGTCGTCTATGATGTCACATACTCCGCCATCTGAAATGTGGACTAAACTTCAATGTATTTTGGGTATTCAAGGATCATCTTCTGTACCGGGAATTTCCATTGCAGGCAGTATCGTTCCTGAACCGCTCTCAATTGCTAACCATCTAGCGTTGCTTTACGTCCGTAGGTATAACCTTAAATTACCCTACTCGTGTCTCCTGGACGGTGCTAAGTAAGCAACGAAATTGGCTGCTCGACCTTAAGCTCTGCTTAACGGATATCCCAGCAAATAGAGGATACATTTAGCTTCGACTATAATGACGGAAAATTATTCCAATCAAAACAGCTCTTTTCAGAGCCAAACAATGGACATAGGGCCCGCTTTGAATTTCCTACAACTGAATGTTGAGGGTATAAGCCGATCCAAAAGTGACTACCTCTTAAAACTGCTTAACAACAACCATGTAAATGTTGTACTACTTCAAGTAACACATTGCGAGAATGAGAACCAACTTCACTCCAGATGTAAACTACCAGGATTCAATCTTATTGTAGCTACCTTCCATAAAACCTATGGCATCTCTATGCACATTCGAAATAATACTGAGCAAGTAAAAATTCTTGACATCAGCTCTGATAACATTTTCACCACCAGGATTAAAGTTGCAGACTTGGAAATAGTAAACATTTACAAACCACCATCTCAACCTTGGTGTAATGAAGCCATCAAGAATGTAAATCATCCAGCAGTCATTATGGGAGATTTCAATAGTAGGAGTACTTCCTGGGGGTATGGAGATACTAATTCAGATGATCTTGGTGTGTTAGAATGGTCTGAAACAGAAGATGTTTTCCTTGTGTACGATGCAAAAGAGAGAGGCTCCTTTCACTCAGGAAGATGGAAGAAGGACACCAACCCAGACCTCTGTTTTGTTTCAAGGGACGAGCACGGGAGACCTTTACAATGCAGCAGGAAAGTACTGAACAATTTTCCCCGAAGTCAGCATAGACCAATTCTTCTAAAAATTGGCATTGAAGTCCCAATAATAAGATCAACACCTGTACCTCGCTGGAATTTTGGAAGTGTTTACTAAGGAGTTGGATCACAATATCCAGTGGATTCCACCCAAACTGGACAACTATAAGCGATTTGTTAGTTTAACATGCTCCATAGCAAAGAAACACATTCCCAGAGGATTTAGAAAAGAATATGTCCCTGGATGGAATAGAAGATGTGATGAGCTGTACAAAGAATACCAAATGAGCAACAGAACAGAAGTCGCTGATGAACTATTGCAAAGCCTAGATTCTGCCAGAAAAGATAAATGGAACTCAATGACAGCAAGCATGAATTTCCAACACTCGAGCAGAAAAGCATGTACTCTTCTTAGAAAACTTGGTAGTTGTACTCCCAAATATATTAGTAAGAGCTCAGAGGTATTTCCAGTAGATGTAGCTAAAAGAATCATCAAACTGTCCAAAATACCAGAAAATGTCAATAAAGATGAATCAAAATCTCAAGAAAGAGCTAAAAACTAGGCTATCCTCGACTGAATCAACCCCCCAGTTCTCAGGGGAATTCACAACTGCAGAAATCTCAATAACTCTAAAAGAAATAAAACCAGGCAAAGCAGCAGGAGTGGATGGGATATATCCAGAATTCCTGAAACATTGTGGACCTAGAACTCGACACTGGTTACTTATGTTCTTTAATGACATCTTAAGAAATGGTAGGCTTCCATCTTTGCTTAAGAGAACTAAAATAGTTGCCATTCTAAAGCCTGGAAAAAGTGGAGATAGTCCTGAAGATTATAGACCAATAGCACTATTAAGTATTTGCTACAAGTTAATGGAGAAAATGATTTACAACAGAATCTCAACCACAGCCTTCCAACGCATACTAACTGAACAAGCAGGATTCCGACCTAACCGAAGTTGCTGTGACCAGGTCTTGGCACTCACCAGCCACATTGAGAACGGATTTCAAGACAAGAAGAAGACAATTGCTGTTTTTGTGGACTTGACATCAGATTATGACACCGTATGGCGACAAGGGATGATTTTGAAATTCTTGAAGATCATTCCCTGTAAGAACCTTGCATCACTGCTGAACAACATGCTATGCAATAGAGTGTTCGAAATAGATTTAAACGGCAATAAGAGTAAGCCCTATATACTAAACGATTGTTTACCCCAGGGATCAGTTCTTGCTCCTCTACTATTCAGCATCTATACTGCAGATCTTCCAGAAACTACTTCCAGGAAATTCAATATGCAGATGACATAGCTCTGGCTGCCCGATCAAGTGACTTCAAAACAGCAGAAATTACACTCACAAAGGATCTCCATAACCTGAACAAATATTTCAGTACTTGGCGACTCAAACCTAACTTGAACAAATCTGAAGTAAGCTGCTTCCACCTAGACAACCAAAAAGCCAACTATGTACCTCAAGTCAAATTCAGAGGCCAAAAACTGAAGTATAGCCCATATTCAAAGTATCTGGGCGTCACAATGGATCGGACACTTTCATGTAACCAACATCTCTCTAACACTGCAGCCAAGATAAAAACAATGAACAACATATTACACAAGCTCAGTGGAACAGGATAGGGAGCAAACGCAACAGTACTACGAACATCAGCTCTTGCCTTGATCTATCCAGTTGCAGAATACTGCTGCCCTGTGTGGCTTAACAGTGTATATACTTCAAAAGTTGATACACAACTGAATGATACCATGAGGACAATATCAGGCACCATCAAATCGACACCCCTAAAATGGTTACCCGTTTTATCCAACATCCATCCCCCTCACATACGAAGAGAACTGGCTCTAGTAAGAGAATGGCAGAAATGTTGCAGTAACTCTCAACTGCCCTTACATCAGGACTGCAACCCTCAGAAACCGAAGAGATTAAAGTCCAGAAACCCATCATGGAAGTTAGGCGAGAAGCTCCTGCAAACACATTTTGATGCTGATGAGATCTGGCATGAAGAATGGACCTCTTCAAATCCTGACCACCTGGGTTTAATCCACCATCCTTGCAGAGCTCCTGCTGGTTTCAACTTACCGAGAAGGGAATGGACATCTCTAAACAGAATCAGAACAAACCATGCAAGGTGTAAATTCTGGCTTCACAAGTGGGGAAAATCTGAAGACCCATTCTGTGACTGTGATAATGTGCCTCAGACCATCCAGCACGTTGTTATGGACTGCCCAAAAAGAAGATTCAATGGATCCATTAAAGAATTACATAATGCCTCTACAGAAGCAGTGGACTGGCTGAAAAGTCTGGACATTAAGTTTTGAATGCTGACTTGTAAATCACATACTTATTTAAGAAATATGCATTTATATGTACTTATAATGTATCCTTGTTTTGCCATATGAAATAATAATAATAATTTCGTGGATGTGTCTGGCTTCGGGAATCACCATCGTGATTTCCTCACTCTGAAGCGGGAGGCAGAACGTCATCATCTCAATTTCGCCACTCAAGCTTCAGAGGACTATAATGTGCCCTTCACGGAGTGGAAACTCCGCAGCGCCTTGCTGCTTTGCAAGGATATGTCCTTAACCAGATGTTGAAACACCTTAGTGAGGATAGTCTTTTATATCTCCTTCATGTGCTCAGCCAACTCTGGATTGAGGGTGAGTTTCCGTCTCAGCGGCGAGAGGGCATAGTCATTACTGTCATCAAGCTTGACAAAAATTCTAATTATGCAGGAAGTTACAGACCTGTTTGTCTTACTAACTGTGTAAGCTATTTGAGAGGATGGTAAATCACTGACTTGTGTGTTGTCTGGAGAAACAAGGACTTTTGTCTGAGTATCAATGTGGTTTTTGAACTGCTCGCTCGACCAGTGACCACTTGGTACACCTGGAGAGTTCTATCCAGGATGCCTTTCTCCACAAACAGCATTTGGTGGCTGTTTTCTTTGACGTAGAAAAGGCCTATGACACCACATGGCGATATGGTATCCTTTCAGTCCTGCATCACTGGAGATTCCGAGGTAAGTTGCCAGTATTTATGGTGAATTTTTTACCCTCTGTCTATTCCGTTTCTGAGTAGGGAAGACATTCGCAGTACCACATTCAAGAAAATGGAGTCCCACAGGGATCGGTTCTTACTTTCATTGTGTTCGTGATTGCCATAAACGGCATTGTCACAGCACTGCTGGTTCAACAGTAATACCATCGATGTGGACGATTTTGCTCTGCATTATAGCTCACATAATATGGCGGTCGCAGAGTGACAATTACGGCAAGGTGTTAGGAGAGTGGAACAGTGGACTTCATAACATGTCTTTGATTTTCTACCGCAAAGTCGTCTGTTGTGCACTTTTGCCAGATGTGCACTCTTCACTCACATCCTGAACTTTAAGTAGGAAATGTCTCTCTTCCCGTAGTTGACACCGATTTCTTGGGCTCCTTTTTGATAGCTAATTACCGTGGGAGCTACATATGTGGCAGTTAACAGTGCAGTGCACCAAGAAGTTGAATATTTTGAAGTTTCTTAGCAGTACTAATTGGGGGCTGACCACACGACGCTCCTACGATTTTATGGTGCACATATTTTATCCAGGTTAGACTACAGTAGTGCAGCATATAGTTCAGAAAGGCAAAGCGTCATTGCCTGAATAGTATCCACCACAGCGTGGTTAGGTTGGCAACAGGAGCTTTTCGTAAATGCCCCATTGCTAGCCTGCTTTCTGAATCTGGTGTGCTGCATTTATACCTGAGGCACAAGCCACTGCTTCTGTCCTATGCTGTAAATTTGCAACAGATGCCAGTTTACCCAAGCTATCCTTGCGTATTCCACCATGTAAACCGTCAGCTGTACGCTGCTTATGCTTGAGCTGGCAAGGAGCCAGTTACATTGCCCCCATGGCCTTACAAGGTTCCAGTAAGCAATACTCGCTCTCTGCTGAGACATTTGGTTATGTCCCATTGGGAGATGGAGTGGCAGTCCACTCCACCATCAGATAAGTTGAGAGCGATAAAAGGTATAACAAAGGTATGGAGGATTTCCTTTTTGGCTTTTTGGAGGGAAGCAGTGGTGTTATGTCGTCTTCGGATAGGCTGCAGTATAGTAATGGACTCGTATTTACTGAAAAGAGGACCCCCTCCGGTGTGTACTCACTGCGATCATCTTACCATGGTACACATCCATACGGAGTTCATGGACCTGGTCGATCTGCTCCGTATTCTAAAACTCACAAGTGCCATCTCCCTCATCCTGCAAGATTACGAGCAGTCAGCAGACCTCGTCATCCATTTTATGAGGGATGGTCGTTTTGTTTTAGCGTATAATTGTTCACTACGTTTTTTTTAATTTGACTCTGTTTTAGTTTAGTTTATGTTTTTCTATTTTAATGTGTCTTTTTTAAATACTGTAGTCATTTGCATGATATATTATTGAATTTTAAGGCAATGTCTTATTCTATCATTACCTATCATCTTCCATTTTACCGAAAATAAGGAATCCCGAATGAGATCTTTATTTGTTTTAAATTATAGTCAATGGATACATTATAAAAATTTAATTATCATATCATTTTGTCCATCTCTTACCATTAGGGGCTGATGACCATAGATGTCAGGCACTTTAAACAACAAGCATCATCATCATCATCATCATCATCCTGGTCTATGTTGCTTGTGATTAGTCCCACAAGGAAACACCATGGGTTTGTCTTGCCCGTGAGTGGTGCCATTGTGTGTGACATACCATGGGTTTCTATTACTTGTGATTAGTACCATCATATAGGAAAACCATGAGTCTACCTTACCTATGATTAGCACCAGTATGGGAGGAACACCATGGTTTTGCTTTACCAGTGATTAGTACCAAAATGAGGGGCCAGTGATATGTATTTGGACCCCTTTAGATAAGTATCATCCCAGTAATTAAGGCATTGTAAATTGGATCCACTGACAGTTTTTTTCACTAACTTTTTTCATCATTATCTGTTTTATATTCTAGTCAGTGGATACATTTTGAAATTTTAATTTTCAATTCATTCACCTTGAACCATTAAGGGCCAATGACGTAGCTTTTAGGCCCCCTTAAACAACAGACATCTTCAAACTTAATGCTAGGTAATGTATAGCAGCTATTAATGTTCAAAGCCTCTCCACTGCATGGCAGCTGGTTTCATCACTGCTACTGCTACCATATTCTAAGCACATTTAGGCTACTAGGATAGCTATCCTCCTTTTGTCATGTGTCGAAGAGCTCCAACAATTTTTTCCAAATGTCAATCCTTCTGCCAGATCGTCTTTTCCTTGAAATATTACTTCTAGCAGACCGTTCCTTTTGTTAGTCCTCAAAATGTGACCCACATATTCCAGCCACCACACTTTAATTGTCTTGATGAGCTCAGGTGGACAGTTCTTTGTGTCGAGTACTTTCCTTTCTTTGTTATGCTCCATCCACAAAATCGGTGGGATTTTACTCAACTGTCAACTGCCCTGAGGAAAGTCTTTCATGATTTTCAATTTTACACCTCTCAAATGCTGGAACTGTACCTTAATTAAGGCCAAGACTGCTTCCTTCCCACTCCTAGCCATTTCCTATCTCATCATCGCCATCAGACATATATTCGCAGCGCTGTAAAGCAACTCGTAAAAAGAAAGTTCTTGGATGTATATCAGGTTTGGAACTATGAATTGTGACTATTTAATTACAACTCATACAAAAGTGATACATGTTATACCAAGATTGTGTACTATGCGTTGCCTGTGATGTGGGGGTCGTAGGCTGCCTATAGCTCCACCATTTGTGTTCATAGTGGTCTGCTGCTGATGAATCTCTGGAACAGTCCTGAAGCAAAGGCTCTGAAGTGGCTCCTTCATCTTAGGAATTGTGTGAGAGTCACAAAGGCTTAAGTCCTTGGATTGTGGTGGATGGTACAGCAATTCCCAGCCCCACTGACCATACGAATCAGCCACAGTTTACACTGTTCTTACTGTGAGCCTTGTCATGCAAAATGATGCATGGATCCTGCAGAAAGTTTCGCCTTTTCCTTCCCAAGACTGTTTGGAAGTTGTGTTCCTAAAATGAACAGTAGTACTGCTTATTGACACTCTCTGTGCGTTAGGATAACATCACCACAGTTGTACCTGAGAATAACCATAACTTTCACATGGCTGGGGTTCTGACAAAATTTTGACCTTTGTGGTTACCCATAATGATGTCATTCATTCAGTTGGCGTGTCAGTTGTAGGTCATGCTTTGTTCCTTTTGCCAGTTAACATTTGCTAGAAGGGAGAGTCTATTAGGGATTCCATTTGTCTCTCTTCATTCCCGAAACACGTTGTTGAGTTAATTCCTTGTTCTTTAAAGGGAATCTGAAACATAATCAAATGAATAATTACCATGATTCCCAGTACTTTCTGTGTGTAAACATTAAAATGGATTTAATTACAAACAGAAATTAAAAAAACAAATCTCCGTTATAATACAGTAAATCTTATGTACCCTTGGTTTAGTTAACTGATAAGTGCAGCTATATGCTGAACACAGAGCTGGCATTCTTGGAGGAAACAATCTAATGTTTCACTTCTTATAACATGAAGTCCCATCACCATGCACAGTCTCCCTCTCAGCTGATCCTATGTTCTCGTGCCAACTCAAAAAATGAGTGCCTTTACTGGGAGCGTTGATGTCAGGCATATAGCCCCTCTATGTTATTCTAGCTCATTGTGGTCCAGATAACCTATATGAATATTAATTTGTATGGTTCATGAGGTTTAGGGCTTTTGTCCGTGATACCTTCCTTTCCTAATTTCATATGAGGTAGCCTACCCTAATCCATCTCTGGTAAGACATTGTGTGCTCAATGCTTTGATGTCTTCTGGATTGGCCAGAACAAGTTTGTCACTTGTATTTTTTATCTCAGTCCCATCTTTGACTCTGACGATAACAAGGTTACTGAGATATGAGCAGCGCTAGTATCACCGTTCCTGATAAAGTCAGATCCAGTAGGAAAAGGTGTGGAATTGACATTCATATGGTTGGTGTGTATCTACATTTCATTGAACTTAAGAGACTGGTATGTAACAGCACTGTCTGGCTAGGAAAGGAAAACAATGGAAAGTGACCTCACTCTTCAATTCCTTAGTTTGCCTCCACAGTGACACCTAGCTCTGTATTGCAGCTGATGGTGGAGCTTTTGAGGATCCCCCCTGCCTTCAGGCTGAGCACTTCACAGACAACAGGACATATTGAGGATGCGTATTTTGCGTTGAGCTGTATTTTCCAGTTCAGGATGTGAAAGATAGCAGTGATAAATTTTAAGTTCTAAATATTAAGGGTTGGATTTTTTATGATGAGCAGAATATTTTTCATTTTCCTGATCGTTCAGTGGTTTCTTAGAACATTTTATTTTGTATAATTGCTCCTCACATCAAAAATATCCCTGAGCATTCAACCAGAACACTTTCCACTCATGAAGGTCTCTTTGTTGTCATGATTTTAATTATCTTCGATGTGGAAATTTTCTGAAAAACAATAATGAACATTTGAAGCCAACTGATTTAGTAGGAAATAATGTATTGTTAAGCCCCCTCATATGAAAATAAATTGCCAGAAGTGTCTGAAGACTGTGCCTAATATATTAACTTTTCCACAGGACAGTTATGAACTTTCATCAGACGAGATGTGTTTGAAAGAAGAAATCAAATCAGAGTTGGTGGAGCCAGGACAAACAGAGGTGAACAGATTTTAAGTAATCTAATATATGATGACCTCCTTTCATTTTCTTCATGTAGTTCAAAATTTAATTCTAGGTAATGTATAGCAGATAGTACTGTTCAAAGCTCCTCCACTGCATGGCATATGGCAGCTGGTTTAACCCTCACTAATGTTTCCTTATCCAAAGTGGATTAAAGCTACAAGCATGGCTACCTTCCTTTTACAATGTGTCGAAGAGTTCCAACACATTTCTTTAAAATATCGATCCAAGATGTACATTATCTGCCAGGTCCTCTTTGCCGAAACTTTTTCCTTGAAAGATTACTTGTTGAAGACTGTTCTTAAAGTAGTCGTCATAATGTGACCCATATATTCCAGCCTCCTAATTTTAATTGTAATAATGAGCTCAGGTCGACAGTTCTTTGTGTAGAGTACTTCATTCTTTTTATTATTTTGCAACCACAAGGTCATTGGGTTTGAACCCCTTTGTCGGCAGCTCTGAAGATGGTTTTCTGCTCTTTACCATTTTTGCACCAATCAAATGCTGGGGCTTTACCTTAATGACGGCCATACTTGTTCTTTTCCACTCCTAGTCGTTTCCTGTTCCGTCCTCTCCCTAAGACCTATCTCTTGCAACACCCCCTAACAATGATGATGAATGACGTTCAGAAGAGAACGCCATAGGGAAGTGTGCACACAAAATAATTTCAAAAAAAAGCAAATAATACATAACAAATCAGATAATAACACATCAAATATACAAGGAATCAAGGAAGAGTGCTGGAACCTACCCATTTAAAAAAGGAGAGGAGGGGATCCAAGAAACTACGAAGCAATTCACCTCAAAAATGACACCAAGATTTTCAAGAAATTCAAAATGAAAATATAATTAATAAATAATAATTAAATTACATTTAAATTTGAAAAACTGAGAAATAATAATAAATTAGGGAGTATAATAAATATTCATTAAATAAATAATCTACATGTAAATAAGGTTAATTCTGAAGTAAATAAATTCATTACATTCTCCAAGCTACCCTGGTGCACCAGCCCCTAACCTTACACATTTTTGAAAATATCTACATTAAATAAAATTTAAGTTTAACACAGGAAAAATGGGTTGGATGGCAAATCAAGGGCCTTTGACAGCACCCAGTGGAGGTTAGGTCCCCACAATTCCCACATAAATAAAGGCCACCCAACATTTCATGGTAAAACACATAGGAACACAAATCCCAACATAATGTCATCACACAAGTTCCCACAAAATAAGGGGTATAGCCCAAATTTAAATAATTTAAAATCGCAGAAGCAATAGAAAGCTAGGGCGATAAATAAGACGCCCAAAACATATTAAAATGGAAAGAGCCAGTTCACTTCATAACACCGAGACCGAATAACAATTATGGCATGAGAAGAAAAACAATTCATTGTAATCCACACGGAGCACGCACAAGATGAAGTTATCCCGGCCGATACAATTCGCAATAATAATAATAATAATAATAATGAGTTACATAACAGCCAGGCACAAGAGATAAGCAACAATAGAAGATGAGATAAGACCAGACCCCAAACATCTCGCGCTAGGGCTGTCCAAGACCCTTGACTAAAACCAGCAGACGTTACAAGGGCATTGTTGAAATATTATGTTAATATTAACGCGGGATTACACAAATAATTAAGTAAATATCACCTTAAACGCCTCCAATACAAATTAGAACAAGGAATTCCAACCCAATCCAAGTAATAGGTACCCATGAGAAATTAAAATGTATAAGATCAATAATAATAATAATAATAATAATAATAATAATAATAATAATAATAATAATAATACCCGTGTGGGGATTTACCGGTTACCTCCATCGGGCGCGTCCCATTGGAATTGGGGAAGCTCGCTGGCTCTGCCGCCAGCAGAGTCAGAGGGTAGTAGAGAAATAAAATACCACCATTTAAAAAAGCTGGTCCCTTGCCAGGGTTACGGCGAAGACTGGTAAATGACCAGAAGCCAGAAAACATCTTGAGGCAACCTCTAGGGCTAACAACCCTAGTTGTAAAAGGATGGGTACCCGTCCAAAGCAAAGTCAAGTCAAAAAGCATGATGGCACAACATTTCAAGAAACATACCCCAGGGGGTAAATCTTCGGATAAATCCCTCGTCGTGAACGCCATGGCGCACGAGTCTCGTTCGGATTCTGGGGGAGACTCGACATCATGCAAGAGACGAGTCAAAAACTCAGGCCAAAATCTAAAACCTTTCTAGCAACTTTCAACATAAATTCACTTACACAAACTGGCAAGCTGAAAACCCTTACCAAAGCTCTTCACGAAAATCAGATATCCATAATGGCCCTACAGGAAACAAGGTACCTAGATGAAGAGATTTTTGAATCCGAAGGCTACCGATTTTTCAAGAGCAAAGCGCAAAGAGGAATCTTCAATGGAGCTGTGATGCTTGGAACCACGTTTGCTGTTAGAACCAAGATCCTTAAATTGGTTGCAAATTTCGAACCTGTGAATGACAGATTGTCTATACTCACAATTAAATGTGCGAACAAAACCTACGCCCTAGTTAACGCACATGCTCCTACAAACGATAAGAACAAGTCTGATCCAGACGAAGTTGATAATTTCTGGGACCTACTGGATGAAAAATTAAACAAAATCCCCAAACACCATGTCAAGCTTCTTTTGGGTGACTTCAATGCCCAACTAGGTTGTGAACAGAAGTACAAGAAACTTATAGGAAATTACCCTGCTCACAAAAGAACCAATCCCAACGGCAAAAGACTGGTGTCCATTTGCGAAAATCACAACCTGCAGGTAATGTGGACCAACTTTCGCCATGTACCCAGAAAGCAAATGACTTGGCATTCTCCCGTCCCAGCTCTCGGAGAGTTTCAAATTGATCGTGTTGCAATCTCCAGGAGAAACAGCCCTGAGATAATGAATGTCAAGGTAAAGAAAGGCATCAATGTGGCCTCAGATCATTATATGTCTCTTATCAAATTCAAACCAATTCCCGCAAACACAAGGAAGACAACCAAACAGATCACACGCTTCGACAATGATAAACTTCGGCAAAGGGTCGAGGATTTCCAGGAGAAGGCTAAACCAAATGACTGTGACTTTAACAACGCCAAAAGTCTCATTGAGGCCGCCAAAGACGTTGCAGAAATCAAGAGAAGCAAAAAGCATGCCTAGTGGAATGGTACCTGCAAATCAGTCCTCCAAGAAAGACTCAGTGCATGGAAACAGTACTATTGTACGAAATCAGAAAATGATTGGGAAGCCTACAAAACCCAACGTGCCCAAGCAGCTAGGGTGTTCATAACTGAGAAACGTAAATACAAAAAATCTCTCATTGAAAAGATAGAACAAAACTTTAGGAAGAATGAAAGCAGAGAGTACTACAGAGCCTTCGAACGCAAACTCACTGACCATAAGCCACCATCTCTATGCTTTGAGCGAAAGGACGGCATACTGGCGACATCAGATGAAGAAAATTGCAGCATTCTGACAGATTACTTCAAGAATTTACTTAATTGCTCTAAACCGCAAAGCGCCATTGAGACCAAGGAACCCTTACTCAGGTACCAGTTTCCAGACCACCCGACAGAGATGAAATCAAGCGCCACATTGCCCATTTCAAAAGTAACAAAGTGCTGGGGGAAGACTCAGTAGTAGCAGAACTATGGAAATATGCCCCAGAGGAATCACTTGATATCTTGCAAAAGCAAATAGAAGAAATTTGGAACAAGGAGACCCTACCCGAAGATTGGAAAATAGCTTTGGTCCATCCATTACACAAAAAAGGCAGCATGAAGAACATCAACAACTACAGAGGAATATCTTTGCTACCTGTGACTTACAAAATTCTATCACTTGCAATCCTGGAGAGTTTGGAAGCACAAGTCGAACATCAAATAGGTGAATACCAAGGAGGGTTCAGAAAAGGGTGCTCAACAGCTGAACAGATCCAAAATCTCAAAACAATCATCAGATATTGTACACTAAGGTCCAAGCAGTATGTGTCTGTCTTTGTGGACTTTAAGAAAGCGTACGACTCCATTGACCGGGAAGTCCTGCTAAACATCTTAAATGAATTTGGAGTTGATTTGAAACTGCTGGCATTAATTAGAGCCACCCTGACCAATACAAAATCCAGGGTGAAGTTCCGCGGATGTCTCTCGCATTCCTTTGACATCGAAACAGGAGTCGGACAGGGTGATGGGCTATCCCCGATACTCTTCAACTGTGTTTTTGAAAAGATCATCAGAACCTGGCGGGTGAGATTACAGGAAACCAACTACAGTCCATTGAGAATAGGAACCAAATCCAAGGGGATCGCAACAGACTGCTTAGCATTTGCCGATGATATTGCTGTTCTCTCAAACGACATAGAAACCGCTAGAGCTCAAGTTGAAATGTTAAAGGAAATGCCGAACAAACTGGTTTGCAGATATCGTTTGAGAAAACAGAAGTAATGAGTAACATCAAAGAGGCTCCACCAAAACTACATACAAAATACGGGGACATCACCCGAGTAGACAAATTCAAATACCTGGGTGAGATCATCATGAAAAATGGACTGGACAAAGAAGCACTTCAGGAGCGAGTACGCAAATTGGAAATAGCCTACCAAACATCCCGCACAATCTACAACAAAAAATGCCTTTCCCAAAACACCAAGATACGTCACTATGAAACAGTTCTGAAGCCAGTAGTTCTATATGCAGCCGAAACCCTGTCTCTAAATGCCAACAAAGGACTCCTTGAAGAACTGGAGAAAAGAGTACGCAAAATTGTGAGAGGAATCTTGGGATCAAAGTACAGAAATGGAATCCATCAAAAGAGATCCAACAAGGAAGTCTACAGCAAAATAGAGAAAATTACCGACACAATCAGAAAAAGACGGGCACGATTTTACGGTCATCTGAAAAGAATGGACGGAAGAAAGTTAACTAAAGAAATCTTTCACTTTTTTGATTCAAACCCCAAAACCACAATTCCCTGGTTTAGAAATACCAAAGAAGACCTGCAAATGCTACATATCTCAGCTGAAGACGCCCTTAACAGAGATCTCTTCCGCAAGAAAATATTGACGAACGGGCTAAACCGAGATGAGCAACCGAAGAGAAGACACGGTGCCCCTTGGACAGAGGAGCGTAAGCAGGCCCACTCACAAAAAATGAGGGAAATTTGGGCTCTAAAGTAGGCCAAGTTCAGTGTCAAATGCAACAAGACTTAACGTGGTCCTTGATGGCCCCAGCGAATTATATATATATAATAATAATAAAATTTAGAGCCTCCGTGGCTCAGACGGCAGCGCGTCGGCCTCTCACCGCTGGATACCGTGGTTCAAATCCTGGCGACTCCATGTGAGATTTGTGCTGGACAAAGCGGAAGTGGGACAGGTTTTTCTCCAGGTACTCCGGTTTTCCCTGTCATCTTTCATTCCAGCAACGCTCTCCATTATCATTTCATAGCATTTATCACTCATTAATAAATCACCTTGGGAGTGGCGACTCCATTGTAATAACAGCCTATATATGCTTTATTCATCCCATCCCTGACCCGGTCAATGACTGGAAAACAGGCTGGAGGTTTTCATTTTCAATAATAAAATTTAAAAAATTAAAGACTAGTGTAAGTGTAGTATTAGGTCAAACATGGGCCCAAGTAGGCCGAAACACACACACGACAGGATGCACGAAACAAAATTAGAGAATCGCAGGCCCAAAAATAACCACGAATATGAACACAAATACTCAGCAACGATATCGATAATAAATACCAAAATTTCAAACTAGAGACAGCAAACGCATCCGGAAAATTACACCAGCAAACAAATAACTCCAAGAACCGAACCAAAATGAATCAAGAGAACGGAGAATTTTGAAAGTTATCCAAGCACAATAATGGACACACCTGAAGCAAGAACGCCCAACCAGAAACTGAGATATAATATTAAGCCACACAACACACACGAAAGAAAATATAACTATAATACACAAGAAAAACAAAATAAGCTTAAGGCAAACATAAGAGGCGTACTTACAATTAATCCATATGTACGTAGATAAACTCACCCGTGTTTGAGGCCTAATACTATAACACTCACCAGAAAGGATACAAACAAACTTACATACTTAATATTATAGTAAAAGTGCCACATATTTAGAAGATTTAATAACAATTATTGCCCTTTGGTGAGGAATACACCTCCTTGTTATCCGATGCCGACCTCCTCGGTCATTATTTTATGAGCAGGAGAGCCGTTAGACATGGCTACCAAACACCAGCGTCCCCTCAATCAACAAGCACACACTACTCTTTGCCAACATGTGGCGACACCGTCTAGCATCGGTACACACTCTGGCGAGCACAACACACTTTGTAGTACCAGTAAATGCGCACAGATAGTGTAGAAATACGCGTTGCTGTCCACACTACGATCAAACTCACTAGATAAAACTTGCAGAATAATTTGATGCTGTCATGTCCTAATATCCATACATGCAATGAGTAGTTTAGTCATCCAATTCTTCAAATAGTGTTGGAATCCAGTCTCAAATAGACAGGGGTAATATCACAGCTCAGTATCCAGGCACTGTGCTGCGAATACAAGGTCCAATAGCAGAATGCAATGATTCACAAAAGATTACTTGTGCGGATAGTGCACACAATTTAAACCAGTGTCTTGTAGACAGTTGATAGTCCAAATTATATCACATTATTAATGTTTTTGCGTAGTAACGCCTCAACCTTTTAAAAAAAACACAAGATTTATGTCATTTACTGTTGTATCCACATCTTGAAAGTTTAGATTCTCTTTTCTGTTGGTATTTAGTAAGTATTTAGTCCCAACAAGTGACAATTTGCTAACCAAACTTGGACATGATAGGCAAGAGTTTGAGATCCAATATACTGTATGTCTCTTTGACAATCAGTCATCTGTGGGAACACAAGGCATAAACAAGTGACAAGTCATCTAGGAAGACTAAATAGGATGAACACGATGACCGGATGTTGTGGGAAGAGAGAAAAAGAGATGTGGGTATTGTACTTGTGCTTCTAGTTTGTCTTCTTCTGTTACTCCCTCATCCAGAGCTGCCCTTTTTATCTTATTATCAGTTCCTTTTCTTGCTCCTGTTCTTTATATAATTATGATACATGGAGTTTATTTCATTTTTGCATCGGGAGAATATATTGATGTTTTTATTGTGCAACTATGAAATTTATATTGTCAGCTAGGTCATGTATATTTATAAACATTTACTCCAGTTATCTCTTTACTCTAAATTTCTTACCTTTGTTTGCTTATTTGTTCCTTACAGCATCCTACCAATGTTAAAGATGAAATTAGCATCGATGAACCCACAGTTAGTCAGCTGGTTACTTGTCTCAAAGATGAAGACAAGTAAGTACAATTTATCTCAATTAGATTTTACACCCCTAACAATCAACAATATGGAATTTACTTGTCTTCGGACAAGTGTTCAAGTGAAGACCTCGAGAACCCATTATCGAGGCTTGAGAACCAGCACAGGTCCATCCACATCACTCTTGAATTCTGTCACTTGTATGTTACTTGCGGTATTAACTTGTTGGTTCGATCGCAGCGTGACAGAAAATCCCACAAAATAAAAGTAACTTCACCCATGGTATCTAGATGTCACCACTTGGTAGCTGAGTCAGTAAAAATGTTATTAATATTACCACCACAGTTATGTTCATTCTATTGTAATAAGTGTTTTCTGGGAGGGTGTATCTGGTTGACCATGACCTTGCTTTTGGCCATTGACCAGTCCAGTGAATCAACCTGCAATGATTTAGACACATGATTCTGTCTCCATTCATATATCTGTAGATTTCTGCATTCTGCTATCAAACCGCATTTTCTTTAATTAGTGGCACTTCGCAAACATCTTCTTTCTGTGATATCGGTTGGTTCTTGAAAAGACAACTGGATTTTCTCTTAAGAATTATTCCTGCTGATGAATCATGTTTCACACATTATGGAAGTCGTAATTTTCTTACCACTGATATGCAGAGTGGTGAAAATCCTCATCATGTTGTTCAGTCATGTTCAGCATGTGTTCTCATTGAATGTATACGTAGAAAGCTAGGACTGAATCATTGGCCCTTAATACTCCTACTGCATTTGCTGGCCAACAGTACTGGCAATTCCTATTTGAAATGTTGCCTGAGATTCTCAATTACATTCCTCAGCACATACAATTAGGTATCATGCTCCGTCATGGTTGTGCTACCCTTACATTTTTCTGTCATGCAGGAGTACTTAAACTCCCACGCTGGTATCTTCATCTTGTCGCGATGTGGGAGCTTGCGTGCCAAGTGATCCTGAGAGCTGTGCCGGCAGGAGCATAAGCTCCTGGTAGGGCCACCCAAGTCGGACAGGTCAAAGGTGATAGGCCAGACTAAGAGGGATACCCTGGTCCTCCAGGTTGGGGGTTGATCATGGGGCTAACAACCCTATATCGGAAAAACAACTCGTTACGAAACTCACAGACAAGAATAGCCGGACTGATGATAATGGTAAATGACCCACGCGAGGAAATGGAAGATGCAAACGGAAACATGATATGTATGTAGCAACCTGGAATGTACGAACCCTGAATAAACCAGGAGCCCTAAACAATCTAAAACAAGAAATGGAGAAATATAATATTGGAATAGCAGCAATTCAGGAAGTCGGATGGAAAGGAAATGGTGTTTTTAGAAGTGGTAGATATACAGTTCTGCATAGTGGAGGAGCCAAAGGTACAATAGGTGGCACAGGCTTCCTAGTGGATGACAGATATAAGTCAGCAGTTTTGAATTTTAAACCTGTAAATGAAAGAATATGCACTCTAAGGATGAAGGCCCATTTTTTCAATATCACCCTTGTGTGTGTGTATGCACCTACAGAAGAGGCTGAGGATGAAGAGAAAGATATGTTCTATGGACAATTGGAACAAGAAATAGAATGCATCCCAAGACAAGATGTAAAAATCATACTTGGAGATTTCAACGCTAAAGTGGGTAAAGAAGAAGCCTATAGGGAGACAGTTGGGAAGGAAAGTTTGCATGATGAGTCAAATGATAATGGACAGAGGCTAATTGATTTTGCCATGAGAAACTCAATGGTGGTAAAGAGTACATGGTTTCAGAGAAATAATATACGGAAAGCCACTTGGTGTTCACCAGATGGTGTCACCTTTAATCAAATAGACCATGTAATAATTGATAAGAGACATGCATCTGACATACTACAAGTTGACAGTTGTAGGGGAGCTGATTGTGATTCGGACCATTACTTGGTACGGATAAGATACAGGCAACGTATTGCAACTTACAGATCTGCTAAGAAAGGGAAAGCTCCAAGGAGATATATGGTCTCAAAATTGAAAGATAAAGAAACTGCACAACCATATGAATGCAGGATGGAGAAAAAATTGGAGGCTAAACAACAAAGCTGGGCAGTGGAAAACATCGAAGGAAAGTGGATTTTATTGAGGGATTCATTGCAGGAAACTGCGGATGAAGTACTAGGAGTTGAGGTAAAGACCGAAAGGCAAGGATGGTTTGATGATGATTGCAGTAGAGCAGTTGAGGAAAGAAATGAAGCAAGGAAGAAAATGTTTAGCAGGAAAACAAGAACATATGTAGAAGAATTTAGGAAGAAGAGGAAAGAGGCAGACAGAATTTGTAGGAGAAAGAAGAGAGAGGCAGAAAGGAAATGGATTACAGATTTGGAGGAACAATATGATATGCAAGAAGTACGGAAGTTCTATGGAAAAATAAAGGACGTACAGAAAGGTTTTCAACCACATGCTGTATTCTGTAGAGATAAAGAAGGAAACATGATTGGAGGAAGAGACCGGATTCTTGACCTATGCAAGTGATAAAAATCATTGTTATCCGTATTGAAGATACTGAATGTAGGATGTTAAAAGGTTTGTTTTTTTCCACCTATTCAATACATATATATTTTATAATTAGGAATTTATTGTAGATTCCACTTGAGACATGTTTCGCCCTTCATTGAGGGCATCATCAGTCAAAATATCACCTCAAGGTAAAAAATCAGGTAACTGGTTAGTAGTAGACATGTACAAATTAATACATATTATTAACAACATATAAAAATTAAGTATGGGAAAAAATTTGCACAAAAGTCATGGTTGAACATGTAGGTTTAAATGAAAAGTCAGCACCAATGCCTAAAAATAACAAAGTAGAGTTCTGCAGTGGTGCTCTGGAGAAACAGTTGACGCAATCATATGAAAATAAAAAGTTTAAAAAATATTTACAATAAAACAATTAAGGGAGAAAAGGTGTAGTGTTTGGCATCAATGTTAGTAACCAAAAATTGATGTCAAAGGTTGGTAACTATACAGTATTTACATAGTTCAGTTGAACAGTTGAGATAAAGTTTTTTAAAAATATTTACATTTAACATTCAGCGTAAATGTTTGTAATAAAAACATGTTAATGATTGGTAACTATATAGTAATTACATTATCTAATTGAAAGTTGAGAATTTACAATTATATACATATTTACACAAGAGCAGCTGGTGCGCAAGGATAAAAAGTTTTAGTACCAAGTGCGTCCTGATGTTTTAGAGGTTGGAAGAAAGAATTAGCATTGACATTTCAGAAATATGTAGAGCAGATTATTTTAGTTAAAAATCACCGGGGGTAGGGGAAATTTTTTATAGCCAAATGAGGTTTTATAGGCATCAAGCTGAAAGTTTTCCAGTTGAAGCTCCGTCCCGATCTCGGCGCTTCAACTGGAAAACTTTCAGCTTGATGCCTATAAAACCTCATTTGGCTATAAAAATTTCCCCTACCTCCGGTGATTTTTAACTAAAATAATCTGCTCTACATATTTCTGAAATGTCAATGCTAATTCTTTCTTCCAACCTCTAAAACATCAGGACGCACTTGGTACTAAAATTTTTTATCCTTGCGCACCAGCTGCTCTTGTGTAAATATGTATATAATTGTAAATTCTCAACTTTCAATTAGATAATGTAATTACTATATAGTTACCAATCATTAACATGTTTTTATTACAAACATTTACGCTGAATGTTAAATGTAAATATTTTTAAAAAACTTTATCTCAACTGTTCAACTGAACTATGTAAATACTGTATAGTTACCAACCTTTGACATCAATTTTTGGTTACTAACATTGATGCCAAACACTACACCTTTTCTCCCTTAATTGTTTTATTGTAAATATTTTTTAAACTTTTTATTTTCATATGATTGCGTCAACTGTTTCTCCAGAGCACCACTGCAGAACTCTACTTTGTTATTTTTAGGCATTGGTGCTGACTTTTCATCTAAACCTACATGTTCAACCATGACTTTTGTGCAAATTTTTTCCCATACTTAATTTTTATATGTTGTTAATAATATGTATTAATTTGTACATGTCTACTACTAACCAGTTACCTGATTTTTTACCTTGAGGTGATATTTTGACTGATGATGCCCTCAATGAAGGGCGAAACATGTCTCAAGTGGAATCTACAATAAATTCCTAATTATAAAATTTATATGTATTGAATAGGTGAAAAAAACAAACCTTTTAACATCCTACATTCTTGACCTATGGGCGGAATACTTTAGTGAACTGTTGAATGTGGCTGCAGAGATGGTGCGATTGGAAGAAGTGGATGGGCAGCCTTGGCAGGATCCTAGCCTAGATTTAAAACCAGTGCCTGTACCATCTATAGAAGAAGTGAGGACGGCAATTAAGTACTTGAAGAATAATAAGGCTCCAGGAAGTGATAACATTTCAGCTGAGATGATTAAATACGGGGGTGAGCAGTTGATGCAACTTGTTCACCAACTAATTGTGGAAGTTTGGGAAACAGAACAAATGCCAGAGCATTGGAGCTTAGCAATTATTTGCCCAATTCATAAGAAGAAAGATAAAGCAAATTGTGAAAATTATAGAGGTATATCTTTGCTTAGTGTGGTTTATAAGGTCTTAGCCAAGGTTTTGTCTATGAGACTCACTCCACTGGTTGAGCAGATACTAGGAGACTACCAAAGTGGCTTTCGACAGGGTAGATCAACAACAGATCACATCTTCACTGTCAGGCGAATAATGGAGAAATGCTATGAATATAATGTGGATGTGCATCAGCTGTTTGTGGCCTTTCGGCAGGCTTATGATAGTGTGAAGAGAAGGAAACTTTATCAAACAATGATGGACATGGAGTTCCCAACTAAATTGATAAGACTGGTACAAATGACCCTAACAGGTACTAAATGGATGGTTAAAATAGAAGAAAATCTTACTAAAGAGTTTGAAGTAAACCAAGGTTTGCGGCAAGGGGATGTGTTATCTACCCTGCTCTTCAATGTGGTTTTGGAGCATGTGATGAGAAAGGTGGAGGTCAGTAATCCAGGCGGTACGCTGTTCAACCGTGTAACACAGAATCTGGCTTATGCTGATGATGTTGATATGCTGTCTAGAAGATTGAAAGACCTAGAGGAAGGACTGGATAGATTAGAAAAGGAAGGAGGTGAAATGGGCCTAAGAGTGAATAATGCCAAAACTCGTTACTTGTTTGCATCTAGGAGGACCGTAGTAAGGGAAGACAAGTGCATGAAATTAAATGGGATTAACTACGAGAGATGTGAAAAGTTTAAGTATTTAGGAGTGCTGGTGACAAAAGATAATGACATGAAAGAGGAAATAAAAGCGAGGATTGCTGCGGGCAATAGGGCTTACTTAGCTTTATTGAAAGTGTTTAGATCACGCAGCCTTGGTAGAAGATTAAAGTTGAGAGTCTATCGAACAGTATTACGACCAGTGGTAACTTATGGCTCTGAAACATGGACAATGACCAAAGTAGATGAAGAACTGTTGAACAGAGGGAGAGAAAAATACTGAGAAAGATTTTTGGCCCGGTGAAGGAAGGGGAATTGTGGAGAATAAGGAAAAACAAGGAATTGGAAGAACTCTATGGACATCCAAGTATCGTAACCGAAATAAAAAGCAACAGATTAAGGTGGTTGGGACACGTGGAGAGAATGCCAGATAATAGGGCTGTCAAGAAGATCTATAAGGGAAATCCAGATGGTAGAAGATGGAAAGGAAGACCCCGGAAAAGATGGCTGGATGATGTGGAGGAGGATTTAAGAAAGATGGGAATAAGAAGATGGAGGAGGCGTGCAGAAGATCGTGAAGATTGGGCTACAATCGTCAGAGAGGCCAAGGCCCTACAAGGGCTGTAGCGCCGAGGAGTAAGTAAGTAAGGAGTACTTAAACACAACTTATTTTGGGTGATTGAATTAGTTTTAATCATCTATTTCAGTAGGTGGCATGAAGCCTTGAAGTAAATCCCTTTGATTTTTATATCTCTTTTTTTTTGCTAGGGGCTTTACGTCGCACCGACACAGATAGGTCTTATGGCGATGATGGGATAGGAAAGGCATAGGAGTTGGAAGGAAGCTGCCGTGGCCTTAATTAAGGTACAGCCCAAGCATTTGCCTGGTGTGAAAATGGGAAACCACAGAAAACCATCTTCAGGGCTGCCGACAGTGGGATTCTAACCCACCATCTCCTGTATTCAAGTCCACAGCTGCACGCCTCTACGCGCATGGCCAACTTGCCTGGTTTTTATTTCTTGGGGCCTTTTGAGTGGCTCAGGGAGTTGAGGTGCTAACCTTCTGACCCCAACTTGGCAGGCTCAATTCTGGCTGAATTTGATATTTGAATGTGCTCAAATACGTCAGCCTCATATTGGTAGATTTACTGGCACGTAAATAAAGTTCTGCAGGACTAAATTCTGGTACCTTGGCATCTCCAAAAAAGCAGTTAGTTGGACATGAAGAAAATAACATTATAATTTTACCAGCGGTATGTCCTGTCCGTGAATTCAAATGCCTACTTTTCATGGTTATGCTGTCATTTAATTAAAAATCACCAAACTATGTGTTGTCCTAAATGTTTTATCGTTAGGGATGAAATGTTCCTAGCATCAATTTATTAGTGATTCCTGGTGTTCAGCAACTCTGTCATTGAGAGTTTTTGTGTTTTGAAGTTGGGTTACCCGATCAACATTCAGTTGTTTATTAATAATACTGGAGTTTTCAACACTGCGTCTAATTTAATCCACCAGTGATATGGTTTGATATCACAACTATATCACCCTATCAAATTTTAGTTGATATTATTGTTTACATTACTTTATGTTGACTGCTCACTTTTGTAATCATTTAAGGAAAAGGCTAACAAGACAACAGATATGGAATCTGCTTTATGGGTGACTGCCTTAAATACATATTATTATTGATTGATTGATTGATATATAGACCAGGAGTTTTGAGGGACCTAGTATCTTGAAGCAGTGTGTTATTGTGTGTTCCATGTAAGTGAGGAGATCAGCTTCGGGAGACATATGGAGCATGTTAGAGTAGTGATAGTAATGTAGTTCTCAATATACCTAGTGAAAATAGTTTAATAGAAAGGGAAGTAGTAAGGCCATCAGTGGATATTTATAATGACAGTCACAGCAGAGGACTTGCTGTGAAAATTGTGTGGGAATGTAGTGTCAGGGCAATACACGGTAGTGTATATCCTGGGGCTAATCAATATTATTTATTAAACACATTGTGTACAAGGTATTAATTCATTAAACAAAATTAGCATCATTTGCATAGTGTGACAGAGTCAATGTCCTGTCTTTACCCTCGATGATATGATAAGTGTTGCATGGTCGTCCACATATGGTGCACTGACATCTGTCAGTGGGGCTGTGATATCCCTTGGTTGAACATATTCAGTGATGTAGTCCATGGGCAGGCACTCTAATATATAAATGGTGCAGTTGGTAGTTGGCTATCCTGGGGCTATTACTTCTGTGATAATGGTAAGTCTTCACAAAAAGTATTAAACATCTGAAATCAACTCTGTCCCTCTTAAATTCAGATAATTTCTTAGTTGTGAAATTACCCCATAGGAATGATCTTCCAGAATGGTCTTTAGTGAATAAGGAATTTAGCAAACCTCACAATTTTTTTATTAGTATCTATAAGCACTTTAATACTATTAAGGCATGTTATGCATATCTACAACAGGAGTATTGGTTTATCGGTTTATTGGTTTATTGAATATTGAACAATACAGTCGATCAGCCCCGATACACATTCATAAAAAAATATTAAAACCAATAATAGTAACATTAATGCTAATAATAATAATAATAATAATAATAATAATAATAATAATAATAATAATAATAGTCTTCCTGTCCCAGTTTAATACAGTAAAACTAATCATACTAACTGGATACTCTAAATAAAACCAGTCTAGCCCTTCTCTACCCTTACATTCTATACATAACAGTTACAACGGATCATTGCTGCCAGAACCCCGACTTCGCATTTCAACCTACTCAGCACATGTCCTTGACTATTCAGCTACTGAGATCACATTCCTTGTTCACTGACCTACTACTCACTGGAATCTAGTGCAGGGGTAGTCAACAATTACGTAATAACCTGCCATATCACAATTGATAAGGTCTCTTACAGTTATAAAATACCACATAATTCACATATACCTGTAACTCAGCAACTAAATTCTCTTCGATATAACTTGCTCATACTTAACCTCCAGGCTAAAATTCTACCTTCTCAACTATGAACACATCTCCAGAACTCCACTTACCATTAAATCTATCATACAAACTCAATCCACTGTATACCATCTAACTATTAAACAAACCTCCCATACACACTCTTCACCATCATAAACACATACCACCATATCCCTTGTAAACTGTATTTCATCGTTGAATTGACTGCACATTCCTCATAACCACCTTCATTCTTGCCACATACATTACGTAAACATACCTCCAAAATACCTTTCACCAATAATTTAAATTCATACCATCTAAACTAAAAACAAAACTCCAACTCCATACTCCAATTCCACTTCCTTATACACACACCTCTCACTTTACATCCTTTTCGCATACACATATTCATCCCATGTCTCCTCCTCTTTCTTCTTACTCTCACAAGATATCTTAATCGCACATAAGTACCTGTTCAACTCTCCTCCGTCTTCCCATTGCTTAATAATCCACCTTATAATATTCTGCTCATCCCCTTTTCCTAATAGTTCATGATGATTGGCACTCAATAAACTATTTCTTATCTTACTGGTTTCTTTACAATATCAAGTAATTGAAAATCATTGTTTACTGCCCCACATAGAACACAAACTGTCTTATCTCTACCATTTAACCAACCCTAATTCCTGTATAGTCCCATCAACTACCATACCAACCCACCCCTGCTTAACCTATCAACGTATCTAATATTTATTCCCGTTACTTTCACTACTTTATTAAAAACACTAAGGGAACTTCTTAGCCTAATTTCTTCCAATAATATCTGCCTATGTATATCTCTAATCCTCCCCGAAAGCACCTTCAGCCCTTTTGCTTCTTTCTTCGTCCACACCTCCCCCCACATGTACCCCAAACCTATGTTCTCCAAGTATCTTTTAATTTTTTCTAGCCAGCATACCTTATACAGTCTCTTCCGTTGTTGTTCGTACGCAGGTTGCAATGCCCTCCCGCCTTCTTCTCTTTTCAAAATCATCCAGTATTTAACTATTCTTTTCACACACTCAACTTCCGTATCTTCCCCACACATTAATTCAACTCCTGCATTCGCTGTGCACTGAGGAAGCCGCATCACTGACTTAACCAAAATTACTAATAATTTGAATTAATTCCTCTCTTTTCTCATCCAACCCCCACACTTCTGCCCCATACATTACCCTACTGAAAACAACCATTCTTAAAACTAACCTCAAGGTTTTATAACTAATACCCAGAAATTTTACAAACAATTTGTTGACTGAGGCTAGGGCAGCCATACCTTTGCTTCTCGCTCTTCTAATTTGCTACTCCCAAGTCCCGTTCCTGCTAATAATGGCTCCTAAATATGCCAATTTACTTGCTCCAACCTTTCTTCCTGCACCATCTATTTCCCATCATTCTTCTTTCCTTTGTGAGCCTTGGCAACTAGTACTTTATATTTATTCCCATTTCTTTGCAAAATCTGACACTGCATTTACACTCTTCTGCATCCCTCCTGAAGTAAGAGTCATCAATATCACATCATTTGCAAAGATCAACCCCGGAATCTCCAACCCGTTAATCACCAGCATGACCCAGTTTTTCCCCCCGTGTTCATCCAAGATATCGTAAATAAATGAAATCAATATCGGCGATAATTTACACCCTTGATTTAAACCCACCTTAGACTCTATGGGTCTGCGCAACCTGTCATCTCCCAGTTTTACACAGCACCTGACCTCCTTATATATCGCCTCCACTGCCCGTATCATCTTTCCCAAAACCCCCAACCTACCCAGTTTTCCCAATAGAGCCCCTCTATTAACCTTATCAAAAGCCTCTTCAAAGTCAATTGCCACTACATACACCTTACCTCTTGAGAAGCTCACATACATCTCTAAAACCGTCTTCACTATCATTATATTGACCTCTGTTCTTTTCTTTTTTTCTAAATCCCTCTTGGTAATCTGACAATACTTCGTTTCTTTCAGCCCGTTAGCTTAACCTGTTCACTAACACCCCTGTATAAATTTTACTTAAGAAATCTAACAGAGTTATACCCCTATAATTATTCATACTGTCGACTCGTTGGCTGAACGGTCAGCATACTGGCCTTTGGTTCGGAGGGTCCCGGGTTCGATTCCCGGCCGGGTCGGGGATTTTAACCTTAATTGGTTAATTCCTGTGGCACAGGGGCTGGGTGTATGTGTTGTCTTCATCATCATTTCTTCATCATGATGCGTAGGTTGCCTATGGGCGTCAAATAGAAAGACCTGCACCTAGCGAGCCGAACCCATTCTGGGATATCCCGGCACTAAAAGCCATACAACATTTCATTATTCATACTGTTTTTGCTACCCTTTTTCTTATATATTGGAGATACAATTCCTGTTTCCCCTCCAGATGGTACTTCCTTTTGTCAAAAATCTTATTGAATAATATAACTATACCCTCTATCATTGTCCCATTTTTGCTCATTTCTTTCCAAAACTTATTATTAATACCATTACAACCCCCTGCTGACGTGCCTCTGATTCTTCTTATCACCCACAAAGTTTCTTCTCTTGTAATTTCTTTGTCTAGTTTGTATATTACAACTCTTCTATTCCTCCAAATTGCTTCTTCCCCCGTCTCACACAATCATTCCTCCCCCTTCCTTCCAAGTAACTTACTAAAGTAGTTCACCCACTGTACATCTTCAATACTAGTTTTCTCTAGACTGCTGCCACCCTTAATTATTCTGTTTATCCTTCCCCAAACTTTTTCAATACTGTTCAACTTACATTCTTTATTTATCGCTTCAGTTTGTATGCCTTTTTTGCCTTACAAATTTTCTTTCTGTACTCTTTCCTTAACTTACAGAATGCCTCTCTTTCTGCACTCCCGCCTTTTTTCCTATACTCTCCTAGTGCTCCCAACACCCTCTTTCACATTCCTTCATACTCTTTATTAAACCATTCATCTCCCTCTTTCTTTTCTCTCCTTCTACCCTTTTCATTCTGAGCTATCCTCTTTATTGGATGTAGCAGCAATTCCAAGGCTTTATCAATATTATTATCCTCTAACGCCCCTTCCCATCCATATTTTAGTAATTGTAATTCTTCTTTTGCTACCTTATCCCAGTCACGTTCCACATTCTCTGTCCGTTTGTACTTCTTGTACCCACTCCCTAGTTCATCCTTAATCTTCTTTCCTTATATCCCCCTCTTTTTAACAGTACCCACACTGGGAAATGGTGTGATTTAATACAGTCTCTTACTTCCATTCTTGCAATATCCTCTAACACTCCTTCCGAGCTTAAAACTATATCTATCACGCTACCTCCATGCTCTGTAACATGGTAATTTTCCCCGTACTGTCATCCTCCTCCCATCCATTCAGAATATATCAATTCCCCGCTGCGTACATCTCTAAGAGCTTCTCCCCATAGCTTTTTATGATTTTATCCTCACTTCTTCTACTTTTCAACATACACCTCCCTTCACTCCTACTATATACTGGGGTCTGTTCCCCTATTCTCGCGTTCCAATCTCCAAATAGCAACATGTCATCTTCTTCTGCAAGCTTCTCTCTTATCATACTATCCAGGTAATATCCACCAATAGATCTTCAAAAAGATGCTTATTTGTATATACGGAACTTCTAGGATGGCAATATACGAAAGCTAGATTTATTTTCTTCATCCTTCCCTCTACCCATCCCATATTAAATCTCATCCAGATAACTTGTTGCATGTCTGTCCCAGTATCCTCCTAGTTCACTAATTTTTTCCTTGATTAGTACTGCCATTCCTCCTGGGGCACGCCCTTATTCCTCTCCTTTCTTCTATATTTATATTTAACCACAAACCCATTCCATGATATTCCTTTCCCTGTTTCCAGCCACATTGCTAAAAGTGCCACACCGGGTGAGTTGGCCATATGGTTAGAGGCGGGAGACTATGAGCTTGCATCTGGGACATAGTGGGTTCAAATCCCACTGTCAGCAGCCCTGAAGATGGTTTTCCATGGTTTCCTATTTTCACACCAGGCAAATGCCGAGGCTGTACCTTAATTAAGGCCACGGCCGCTTCCTTCCCATTCCTAGGCCTCTTCTGTCCCATCTTCACCATAAGGCCTATCTGTATCAGTGCAACGTAAAGCAAATTGGAAAAAAAATGCCACAACATCAAAACTTTCTACTAATTCCCTAACCTTTTTATTTCCTAGTTTGCTTGCTAACCCCTCAATATTTACACATCCTATTTTCCAATATAGTAATAACTCATCCTCCCTCCCTTCCATATTTCCTCCCCTATTCTTACTTGTTGTAGCTTTTGCCCCCTCACTCCCTGTTTCTATTCCTCCTTTTTTAATATTTTTTGCCTTTCCATGCCCTCCATATCCTCCATCCCCTTGCACACTTTACCCCACAAATATTTTAGGCTCCTACTTCTTCCTCTGCTCATAACAGGTTTACCTTTCCATCGATCAGCCTTATCATGTCCTTTCTTGCTCTTTAAACTACTGCACTCTTCTCCCACCTGTTCTTGCAGCTCCCCCTCACTCACCCCTTCACTGCTCAGTTTTTCTGCATCCACATTGCATTGGCCACTTTCACCTGGGTTGATCTCCATTCCTTTCTCCACTCCATCCCTAGTTGTTCCTGCTTCCTTCCTTCTTCTTTTCACTGCCATCTCTCCCACCTCGGTACTGACGTGTACGTCCATCTCTTTCAGTTTCGACACTGAGTGCTCTCTAACCCATCGTCCATTTGTCACCACTAGTCTCTGACCTCTTATGCAAGCTTTTAACCCTTGCTGTGTCGCTCTCCAATGGTGCCTGTTCAGAATCTTCATATTTTCACCACCTTCTTTTCCCATGTCTCTTTTCAACCATACTTTCTGACCCTGTAAATTGTTGCTGCTTCTTAACACAATTTCTGCCATTAGGGTAGAGAATAACTTTATTCTAATTGGTCTCCATCCTTTAGCCTTGCCCACTCTATCCACATTGTCTATGTCAGCTTCACTGAAATTAACCTTCATCCTATTCTGTATGACCTCTACAACCTTATAGATTAAATCAATCTTGCCTTCTTTCTCACCTTCCTTTACACCATATATAAATACGGCTTTCTTCATTCTCTCCTGCCTGTACCCCTGTGCTTCCTTCTTCATCATCATCACCTCCTCTTCTAGATATTTTACCTTCCCTCTTAATAACTCTGTTTCTTTCTCCTTGTAGCAGGCTCTATTATTTGATTCTTCATTCTTCATTTTTAAGCATTTCTTCATGTTACCAATATCCTTTCGCTGCTGTTCCATCATGTCCTTTATCTCTTACACTTTATCCCATTGGCAATTTTCTTATAACACTTCCCTCACCAACACCTTAAGTGCTGCCAAATCTTCCACGCTGAATTTGCCACTGGTATTTGGGCCTGGGTTTAATTCCCCCCCCCCCCAATGACCAGAAGCACAGCTAACACTGCTGCTACCAGCACTCCTTCACCCATTTTTATCACCTCTTCTATTATTACCGGTCCATTCTTGTTCCTGAGCTTCCACTGCCACCTCCCAATCGCAGCCCGGTACTGCTCAATACCAACCACGCTCATGGTGTGCACTGCACAACACGACCTTGCTCCTCACTTGCTCGAGCTGGACTGTATAACAGGAGTAGATATTTCTTGGTGAGGGAACCATGTACAAGTATTAAAGATTTTACAGTACCACAGTATGTAATTGCACTTCCATACTCTTAAGAGGTAACTGAAGGCACTGGAAGAAGTATAGAAGAACAGAGCCATGAAATTCAGAAAACAAACCAGGAAAGAGAGGAATTTTAAGTTAGCCAATTGCTACAGTCAATCTTTAGCGAGGAAGGGGTTCTCAGATTGCTCTTGGTAAACTGTCAAGGAGTAGTAAATAGACCATTCAAATTCAGTATATTGGTGGAATCTGATGAGATTAATGTGATAGGATTTGAATCGTAGAGCATGGTTGAGTGAAGGTGTGGTAATAGAGGTATTTCCAGAAGGTTATACTGTCTATCACAGAGACCAAGGATATAACAAGGATGTTTATTCTGGCAAAGGAATTTTATAGCTGACATGAACAGTTTACTAATGAAAGGGATAAAATATTAAGGATAAAATTAGGTTGTGATAATATGAAAGAGGTGAGAATTATTGGAACATATAGGCCTGGGAGAGGGGAAAGAGACATGGAAATATTTGAGAAACTAATATATTATACTCGTAAAAACAAATATAATAATATGGTAATAATTGGGGGAGATCTAAACTTGCTTGAAGTTGAATGGAATGGAGCTGCAGGTCATGTTTCTTAAGTATGGTTCGTCATTTGTTGGAATATACAAACAGTGTTTGGGATTTTGACCAGGAATACATAATAAAAGAAATAGATTCTGTGCAGAGACAAGCAGTAGAATATGTACTGGATTTCAGGAGAAAAAGTAATGTATGAGAAAAATTAAATTAACTGTGTGGGGAGCTTCAAGTAAGAGAAGAGACAGGACTAGTCTTAAAGAATTATATAGAGCCCATACAGGAGAGTAGACCAGTGGGGTGTGATATCCGAGAGAATCTTCATTTGGAAAATAATTTTGTCTGCTTGGCAGACCACAAGCAAAAAACTACATGCTGTTTCAGCACAAGTGATTGAGGTAAATTTTCATTGTCTGGAAAGGGCTTGAAGGTGTGGAACAGTTTACCAGGGTAAGTGTTTGATTGTTTTTGAAAATGTGTGCATATATTGAAAAAAAATGAAACTGCAACAAAGAAATGAAGTAAAATATTTGAGGGCATCTGACCTGTGCATGTTGTTGTATATAAAGTATTCTTGTGAATAAATTAATTCCGTCCCTTTGTCTATGGAGAATGAATAGCTGCAGTAGGGGACTGCCCCTAGGAGTGAAGTACAGTGACCAGTACAGTAGCTGTAAAAACCCATCAGGAACTCTGAAACGGGGTGGAAAAAATGGCTCTGATTAAGACTCATCAGGTTGTTAAGGCATGATAAGTACCAAAATGGGACAAGAGGTAATGTAATTTAAATCTTATAGCCATTGTTTAGTATTACTAGATGTGATTCTACATGCTGTGTATGAGTTGATTATCTGTAAGTGCAGTAGGTATGTTGTGTAGAATTTTATAAATAATATAAATTTATTACAAATGAGCTCTGTCTTTAATAGAAAATTTATTACTGTAAAATGAATACTACTATCTTTCGTGAAATTTTCTTTTTTAAATAAAAAATTAATGTTTGATAGTCATGTATTGTTGTGTATCATTTGCCACTGAGGTAGACACCTAATTTGCAAATACAGTAAATTTGATTTGATCTGATTGGACCACTTTGCATGAGCAAGTAAATCTGTGTTTTGGCACTTGTTAGCTGAAAAGTGTGGGGCCACTACTTGTAGAGAGAACAAAGAAAAGGAAGGAGCCCTAGTGAGCGTAGCGTGTGAATATGCATGTGTTCCTCGTAAGCCTGTGTTATTGTGTAGAATAAGCAACTAGATAAAAAATCTTACATAGAAGCTACCAGTTGAATATTTATTTACCTACCAACATGTTAACTTGTTAACGTATGAAATATCAGTTTTACCATTGGGCTTTGCCTGCGGTACCATTTCTTACCTTGGGTAAATATTCTAGCTTTGTACAATATCCAAAAGTATGCTTTCAAGACAACCTCCTTTTTATGTGCATCTGTCTACTGATGGTGGTGTAAGGCTGCTTAGATTTTCTGTTTGTGGCTTAGTTGCCTGGTAATTTGAAAAAAATTACTTTGGCATCTATATTGAGTTTGCTTTTGGATACTGTATTTGATCTTGTTTTTTTGTAGGGTTCCATTGGATAAAGGTAATACTAGTTACAGGATATTGGAAAAAGGAATTGACCTGATGTTTGATTTGCCACCTCATAATGTACGTGACATACTGCTATTGTCCCACTCTGGTCAAACCCCAATCCATCCTATTAGTGAGTTGGAACTCTGGTGTAATGAATGTGGTAGGAAGTTTAAGCAGAAATCTCACCTTAGAAAACATCTGCTAACTCATACTGGCGAGACTGGAATTTCGTGCAACGCATGTGGTAAAATGTTTTGTGAAAACCACCACCTGAGTAGACATCTAATAACCCATACTGCAGAGCGACAGTATTGTTGTAGTGAATGTTGTGAACGGTTTACTGCGAAAGGTGCTCTTATTAGACACCTGCGTAATCATACAGGTGAGCTTATACAGAGGTGTAAAGAGTGTGGTAGAAAATTTCGTGATAAATACAATCTAAGAATCCATATGATGTCTCATACTGGAGAGCGTCCGCACTGTTGTAGCCAATGTGGTAAAAGGTATCGTGCGAAGAGTGCTCTAAATAGACATCTCCTCTTTCATACTGGAAAACCTGTCTATGACTGTAAGGTATGTGGTAAAAGATATAGTGAAAGATGGAAGCTTACTAGACACCTGCTAACTCATCACAGTGACAAACGGACGCTTACTAATCACCTGGCAGCCAATCGCAGTGATGGGCGTCTGCACACCTGCAAGGTGTGTTGTAAGAGTTTTCGTCATAGAGAATCACTTGCTAGGCACCAGCGTTCTCATAATTTAAATTGTCCGTATAAATGTAAAAGATGTGGTAAAAGATTTCTTGAAAAACGCGCGGTTTCCGACCACATGCTCACTCATACTGGAGCACGTCCACACGTTTGTCATCAGTGTGGTAAAAGATTTCGTCTGACAGGAGCCTTAAATGCTCATGTCACTATCCATACAGGAGAGCGTCCACATATGTGTTTACAATGTGATAAGAGATTCCGTCTGAAATCCATGCTCGATAGACACATGCACACTCATAATGTACATCGTCGATTACAATGTAACTTATGTGCTAAAACATTCTGTGTGAAGTTCTCGCTTATTAGTCACCTGCGTAAACATTCTGAGGAGCGCATAAACGTTTGTGTGGAATGTGGAAAAAGATACCGTTTAAAAGCCAAGCTTGATAAACACCTGCTCTCTCATAGTGCAAATCGTCCGTTCTGTTGTAACGAGTGTGGTAAAATGTTCCGGGCGAAGGTTGCGCTTATTAATCATTTGCGTACACATACTGGAATGTATCCGAACTAATTTCATGAATATGGTAATATACTTTCCCTTCAGTGTTATCTTGAAAGACACCTAATCGCTCGTACATGGAATTTGCTAACCTTATTGTAATGACTTTAATTAGAGTTCAATTAATAAGCAACTGTTTACAAATACTGGAATGCACTCTCCCGTCTTGAATGTTGAACTTTACTTTCCCTCAACTATAATTTTCAAAAACACATGTTCGCCCCCACTTATAAAGGAGAGTGGTAGTGACTTTTAATCAGCAATCTAATTTTCGAACTCACCTGCAAACTCATGCCGGAAAACGCTCACGGTTTGTACGAACGAGGTGCGAGTCTTAGACACATTCGGTCTGTCATTCCATGCTACAGGAGATAAATTTGCTCAATCATTTATTAAAATTTACTTAAGGTGACTCGTGCTGTGGAACGAGGATATTCTCCTTACGGATTTGGTAAACTTTTCTCACACTCTCGTTCCGAATTTGGTAATAGGTTCTCACACAAGATTGTAACCAATATGGTAATAATTTCTCACACACCTCCTCTCTCACACTGTATAACAAATGTGGGAGAATGTTTATTGTAAAGGCAAATTTTATTTAACCCTTTCCCGCCCGCATTTTCACTCCGCTTATTCCCAGGTTTCAAGCTATTATTTAGCAAAAACTGAAACAGTCCGTATTGTTTCAGAAAAAGTTAAATACAGTAAAAACTATTGATCACAATCAATTCAAATTTTCAATAACATCAGAAAATATACCACCACATCCATTTCTCTGTTTATTGAGTCATAATGTGTGTTTCACCCCCCTCCTCGTGATACTTGACACAGAGACAGTCTGCATTTGTTACATTCCCATGTTGTCTGAATCCCTCAAAACCAATAATCACGTGATTTTGGAAGTGGAATGATGCCCATGTATATAAGATTTTATTTCATCTGGGCAAGGGTCTCCCGATTCTGTTTTTATCTTACCGGAATGCGACTGTTTGAAGGCTGCATTGTTATATGCGCAATAGGCTATGTCACTGAATTGTTTTTCTCCTAACACACTTAAAAACAATCTCTTTCCCCTAGCACTCTTTCCGAATTATGCCGAGGTTCAACATCATCCATTTAATCATTCGGAGTAACGAAACGTAATATTTGTGTTACCTGAATTGCCGTGGCATCGCCATCAGGTCCGATTTATCGATATTCGTTTTCATTCATATCACTGTTATCACTAAAGTTATCTTCGTTGATACATTATTCACTCATTAAAAATTCACCTGCACCCTTACTCAAAGATTATGTGTCACTTTTTTCGCCCATATTCAGCTCAGTTTCAATATACACGATATTCAATCCCGCCATGTTTACGAACGAAACAGCTGACCCCCGCTCACGGAAGTTCAAGACCGTTGCCTAGGCAACGTCAAGACAGATTATCTCTCTTCCTTTATTCCCTAAGACTTGTAGATTGCACTGGGTGCCTTATAAATATTTCACTGATGAGAAAAATAAAAAAACTATCGCACAGATCGCAGACGAATGCAGATAATGCAGCCGGGCGTTTTCGGGCAATAAGGACCGGAAGGCTAAATGAACAATCGGGCGCTAAGGGCTAACTCTCGTAACTACTTTTTGTAAGAAGTGAGGAGGAACGTTTTTTAGAAGACTTAGGAGGACCATAGTCGCTAACTCTGCAGAACCGACACACCATTTGTATACAACAGTTAAAACTTTTTCGACGAGTCACATCTTCCAACAGATCTGGTAGCGCACTCTAGTGAATAGCTACTCTGATGTAATGTATCATTTGTCGTTACTTCTTTTTGGAACTACGCTCCGCAGGAACATAGGTTTAGATGTTACTGATAACGACCATGGTATGTTTCAACGTTATATTCAGGAATTCCTAATCTTTAAAAGGATTCAATTAGAATGACTACACTCTTATATTCAACGTGCAAATATGCTGAATTCCGAAGTCTCAGCTTTTTTGACAACTGTTATTCTGTGCTAAGGCCAATCCACAGTGATGTACACAATATTAAATTTTCTCAGTAGTACAATCGTCGGTGTTACCAGTCCTCAAACGGTTGATGTGCAGGCTTCCTGCCCCTAAGTGTCAGGTTTGATCCTGGCTCAGTCAGGTGTTCTTTGAAGGTACTCAGTTACGTGAGCCTTGTGTCGGTAGATTTAGATGACCCAAAAGAAGGCCTGCGGAATTTAATTCCGGCACCTTGGCATCTCAGAAAACCATAAAAATAGTTAGTGGGACGTAAAGCCAATACCATTATTAGTATTGTTATTAACCAAGCGAACATCACGCCTTCGGTTCCCTCGAAAAGGCCTTGAAAGGTCGACGCTTCCTGACGGACGCTGTTGTGCATGAGGCGGTTACGGTCTCCTTCACGCAGCAGATCACGGTGTTTTCCCACACGGGTGGTTCGTCGGTGGAATGTGGACCTCGGTGCTCACAGCGATCTTTCCCGATTGGGATCGGAATTCAGAACTGTACGGCCGTCGAACGGAAACCTCTTGATCGCTCCTTATTTTAAACATCTATAGAACTCGCGTTATTTCCCTGGAGTAAATGACGAAATTTCCTTTTTCTTCCGTACAACTGTGATGTTCCGTATTATTACTATACTAAGGACATCCGCATCGAAATGTCCGCGTGGCGTAGGGTGCTGATACAACGATGCAAGTTACTACCTCAGCTTGTAGTTAAAAGATGATGCACTTAGCTTAAAGCTGACTTGTAGCACACTATATTACAGTGAAATTTCACAAGTCATTTATTCATTAATTCTTTATTCAGCTGCCATTGCAATCAGAAAACTCCTGAGTTCAATTCCAGGCGTATCAATAATACCTGTTTCTTGTGGAAGTATGATGGCCAAAATTGGCGGTGACAGGAAAAATCAAACAAAAGTATTTATTTGTAAGGAGATTGCACAGCGTTGTCCTCACCCAGCTCAGCGTCCACATACTAGATGAGGCACATGAGTTAACGCTGACTTGTATCAAGCAGACATTACAGTGAAATCATTCAAGGCATTTGTTCATTAAATTCTGAAAATTCGACTGCCTTTGCAATGGTACATCCGCCGAGTTCAGAAAATTTGTATGACGAAGGTAGATTAGGGAAATGTTCCCACAAGCTATGACGCGACCAGAAACGTCTCATCTTGTAATTTACATAGTTGGGAAAGTAGTGAAGGAATATCCCGACACAGCAGGTGACTAATTCCTGAAGTGTTGTGCAGTGTGGTCAAAAAAGAGACAAACGGATTTCATTGTTCTGACATTCGTCGCTTTCCTTAATTTGAAAGGCTTGCATTAAGAGTTGTAACTATTTTCCAGATGATAACAAACATGTAACAGTGTTGGACATTTTGCTTATTTGAAGCTAATCGCGGCATGAATTTTGTCTTGCAGATAACACAGGAGTTTTTCTCCGATAATATACCTATGTGCGTGATTATACATCGTAATTCCTCACTATGATGGAGAAGATTGAACTGACACCGATATGAATTCGAAGATAGTATGACCAAGATCCGTAAGTATGAAATGTAGGTGTACTTTACCGTGCTATTCCTTGTACTTGCAATTGTTCTCCTAGGGCACACCCAAGTTTCAGTTAACCTGGAATGTTAAGGCATCCGTTTAAGTGATGATTAACAGAAGATGCGTTATTGCACCATTGATATTTTGCAGTGAAGTTATTTATTTCCCCTGCCCTGTGTGTCGCCACACGATTAATATTCAAATTAGAGGACATACTGTTGAGGCTCGTTCGTCACCGATGCTGATGAGCCTGCGTGGTACATTCTAGTGAGACATGATATGTGCTGTACTACTTAGATTGGCATAGCATTAACGTGGCCGCAGGCACTGGCATATAAAAGAACTTCTGTGGGACTACATCGGCGTCTCCGAAGACCATAAAACTAGTTAGTGGGACGTAAAGTCAAAAAATTTGCTTTGTTAGTCCAACCCTTGTCCCATTTCACTACGCAATCGGGTATAGGTGAGATTAATATGTCGTGGCGTGTTTTTATGACTGGATGCCCTTCCTGACATCAGCTTCATCAGAGGCGTAATGAGATGAAATGAATAACGTGATACATGATATTAGGAAGGAGAAGGGTGAAACCCGGTGCCGGCACGTAGCCCACTCCTGTCGAATAACACCAAGGGGTCTGCTCGTAGCTTAACGTCTTCACCCGACGGCTGAATCACCATCAACTTCGTCATATGCCCTCACTCCATATGAGCCCTGCGGAGAGTTTTAAAATTTAATCCAGGTATTTGGCACGCGTTGTAGTGATTAGAAATTCTATACCTCAACCTCCCCCACCCTGAGCGTCAACATTCTGATAGTGAAATTTTTTCGACCAACTGGACTCGAATCCGCTAACCACGGTGTCAGACCATTTGGATTTCAATGCCTTAACGATCATGGCCACTGGGCGGGCTACGTAAAGCCAATAACATTATTATTAAATATTTTAACCGGATAAATCGTAGTTGACCCCGGAGTTAAAAACCCAAACCTGCAAAAGCAGGGTCAAATCCTCACAGCTGGCGAATCTAATCAGAAATATTAAGTGTGCTCCTGCAAACTTTTGTGAGGAGATTTGATTACCCGACAGAACGTATGCTTCATAATGGTTCTCATATAGTTGGTGTTAAGAGTCAGTGCCGTATTTAACAAGGAAGCTGACAGCTACTGGAAGTGTAGTCTGATGTTGAAAGAAAGAACATGAGAGATTTCGTGGGATTGAATAAAATGAACACTCAGTTGTATCCTCCTGGCTGTTAGAAAACAGAACTGCCACTGCATGTTTCTTACGGACTTTTATTCAGTTATGGTGTGACCAGTTTGACGTAGACAAATAAGTATTGTATGTAATTATTTACTGTCTATAAGACAATTCCAAACGTGAGCTTTTCCTTTTGAGCGAGGGTCTTAAGTTTTGTTGGTAGTAGCTGTTAAAGTTTTGTTTTTCGACAATAATTGTTGCAATTTCAGTTATTTATATATTTGGATAAATAGCTGCTTGAAAATGGAGGCCTGATATTGTCGCTGACCACAAGAACTTTACTCTAATCATTATGTCTGAATAGAATGTATCTTTTTTAAACTAGGCTAATAACCCTAGTGTTGTAGCTATGGTAGCACTTAGCGAGAGACGGAAGGAAAAATGGACTATGAGGACTGTATATAACATATTTCTTCTCCAGCTAGTTCAAGTCCAACATTGTGTCTTATTTGTTTTCATTATCGAGGAGCCTTCATATACTCGAAATCAACGTTTGTGGCCCATTTGCAGTGTCCGACGGAATTTGTCACCCCTGCTGTGCAATACTTACTATCCCCCGAAGACAGTTACTAAAATGTGTACCGTGTTTTCCAGAAACACAGGTTTATCAGTAAAATTAAGTGTAAAATCACTCAATTTTTATCTGCATTTAGGACAGTCCCCCACGTGGCAGATTACCAATCTATTGTTTTCCTAGCCGTTTCTCAAATGATTGCAAAGAAATTGGATATTTATTGAACATCTCCCTTGGTAAGTTATTCCAATCCCTAACCCCCCTCCTATAAACGAATATTTTCCCCAATTTGACCTCTTGAATTCAAACGTTATCAATCAATCAATCAATACTGACCCGCATTTAGGGTAGTCGCCCAGGTGGCAGATCCCATATCTCTTGTTTTCATAGACTTTTCTTAAATTATTGTAAAGAAATTGGGAATTTATTGAACATTTCTCTTGATCCTATCATTCCAATCCCTAACTCTCCTCCCAATAAACGAATATTTTCCCCAATTAGTCTTCTTGAATTCCAACTTTATCTTCATATTGAGCTCTTTCCTATTTTTAAAACACCACTCAAACTTATTCGTCTACTGATGTCATTCCACGCCATCTCTCCACTGTCAGCTCGGAACATACCACTTAGTCGAGCAGCTTGTCTCCTTTCTCCCAAGTTTTCACAGCTCAAACTTTGCAACATTATTGTAACGCTACTCTTTTGTCGAAAATCACCCAGAACAAATCGAGCTGCTTTTCTTTGGATTTTTTCCAGTTCTTGAATCAAGTAATCCTGGTGAGGGTCCAATACACTGGGACTATACTCTAGTTGGGGTCTAATCAGAGACTTATATGCTCTCTCCTTTACATCCTTACTACAACCCCTAAATACCCTCAAATCCATCTACAGAGATCTGTACCCTTCATTTAAAATCATATTTATGTGATTACCCCAATGAAGACCTAGGTACACCTAGGTACATACAATGATCCCCAAACGGAACTCTCACCCTATCAATGCAGTAATTAAAACTGAGATTTGAGAAACACAACCTGAGTTTCAACCCCGTTTATTATCATACCATCTCGCAACATTATCGAGGTCAAATGTTCACAAACTTATAACTTATTTATTGCTCTATAGAGAATAACATCATCTGTAAAAAGCCTTATCTCTGATCCCACTTCATTACACATATCATTGATATATATAAGGAAACATAAAGGTCCAATAATAATGCCTTGAGGAAGTATTATTACAGGTACAGTAAAGTTTCGACTACTCTAATTCCCATAGTTGTATTTTCTAGAAACATAGCCACCCATTCAGTCACTATTTTGTAAAGTCCAGTTGCACTCATTTTTGCCAGCAGTCTCCCATGATCTACCCTATCGAACGCCTTAGATAGGTCAGTCACAATACAGTCTCTCTGAAATCCTGAATCTAGTATATCTGCTATATCTTGCCGGAATCCTACAAGTTGAGCTTCAGTGGAATAACCTTTCCTAAATCCAAACTGCCTTTTATCAAACCAATTATTAATGTTGCAAACATGTCTAATATAATCAGAAAGAATGCCTTCCCAAATTGACTGGCCTGTGATTTTCAGCTTTATGTCTATCACCCTTTCTTTTATACACAGTTGCTACTATAACAACTCTCCATTCATTTGGTATAGCTCCTTCGTGCAAATAAGTACTTCAGATATGGTACTATATCCCAACCCATTGTCTTTAGAATATCCCCCCGAAACCTTATCAATTCCAACTATTGTTCTAGTTTTCAAACTTTGTATCTTACTGTAAATGTCATTGTTGTCATAGGTAAATGTGAATACCATTTTAGCAATAGCCAACTCCTCTATCTGTACATTATCCTTGTAATCAGCAATCTTTACATACTGATGACTTCTGCCTTTTGAAGATCCTCACATTAATGATTCCTGGAACGTCCTTCTTGGAACCTGTTTCTGCCTTAAGGTACATGAATATACGCTTCCATTTTTCACTAAAATTTGTATGACTGCCAATTATGCTTGTTATATTCAACTGATTTCTTTGTTAGATTCAGTTTTCTAGTAAGTTCCTTCAATTTCTCCTTATTTCCATAGCCATTTCTAAATCTATTTCTTTCCAACCTTCACCCCTTCTTACTCTCTTTACTTCCCTGTTATAATGTAGTGAATCTTTACCATTCCTTACCTCCTTTAAATGTACAAACCTATTTTCAAATTCCTCAAGAACTGCTTTAAACACATCCCAGGGTTTGTTTACATTTTTATTTACCGTCTTCCACCGATCATATTTACTTTTTAAAAACTCCCTCGTGCCTGTTTTATCAGCCATATGGTACTGCCTTATAGTCCTAATTTTAAGACCTTTCCTTCTTTCACATTTATTTTTAACTACCACAAAACAGTGTTGTGATAAAAAAATTACCATATATTACTTAGGTTTCTTTATGGAGCCCACCTGGTTTTACCAGCACCACATACAGAATATTCTTCCGTCTAGTTGGTTCCATCACTTTCTGCGTTGGATGCCCTTCCCATCTATACATATAAAATAAGAGTCTTGTCTGTACATTGCTCAGAATTTGAAAAGAATGGTATTTCTGTATCGATCATGTCCACAGTAACAAGAAAGTGCAGTTTTTACTTTTCCGTAATTTCTGTCTGTCTGTATGTATGTACACGCATCGCGAAAAAACGGCTATGTTAACATGAATATGGATTTTTGTTGCTAAGTCCATATGAACGCCGAGCCCCGACAAAATGGGTTAACAGAATTTAATGAAAATCGGTCTATAGAGTCTGGGAATAATAAACTACAGTTTAAGCTATAAACAATGTTATTCACCCTGGATGAAATGGTAGTTTAGGAGAAGGCACCTAAAATTTAATTTTTAAATGCCTATGTCCTTGGTCCTATGGAAAAGTACTACATAACAAAAGTTATAGAGAATACAATTTCCGATCATTTATGTTTTATTCAGTTTTACCGTACCAACTATGATAAGAGTGGTATTTCAGAGTCGGAAGACAATTAATAATGTGAAGGCCTACAATATCGGAAGCGCGTAACATTGATCAACAATAACATTACACTGACCGTTGTTTGTTGTAATGTTCTTTGTCTCTTATGCTGACATTCAACTCCGATAGATGGGATTACTGCTGCGTACCGAGTATAAGAGCCTAACTGAATATTGGCGGGAAATAGCTGAGGAGTTAAATAACTTTCTTCTTTAGCATGCCAATCCTCTGGTTCATACATTTTCTGATACTGCTGGTACGTAACACACTGGTCCATCATAGTATGCCCCTGTTCGATACCTACTCTAACGCGCTGTTTTGAATGAGCAGTGTGCGCACTTAAGTCAGAGGCTGTTAGTAGTCGTAGGAGTAGTAGTATGAACTGGTCTAGAATTACAATTTAGGCCTATTTCAAATTATAGTACCGCAATTCACTAAATAACTCAAAATTCAACCCTGAAAAGAGCCGTTTCTTAAGAAAAGCTTCTTTCTCTTCACTTTTATTATATCTACATTAATTTAATTCCAAATTAGCAGCGATGATTTGGTTTCTTCTCTGGCTTAGAGAAAAAATTGCCTCTACGTCAGAGAGTTCTTTCCCCAGCCAGTAGAGTGAATTGAGATTTTCCGACTCATCGGGTACTCCCAGGAAACATATAAGTAAACGGGCATAGTTTTTGCCCTGGGACTATCCACTATTCGAAACCCCCCCACCACCGAAAAAAGACGAAGATTGTTCACGGATGTCTGCGGTTTGGTCATTCCAGCTCTGGAACTTTGGACTGTTAGTTCGGCAGCATAGTACTGTTCGTTAAAAGTGAGAAAATGTGTGGTTTTTCATTTGATCGAGTATTTCATATGAAAGCATTGTTTTTAATCGCGCCATTCCTACCGACGTCATTGTAATGGCCCTTGTTCATTTCTTTTGCTATTTGCTTTACGTCGCGCCGACACAGATAGGTCTTATGGCGACGGTGGGACAGGGAATAGGAAGGAAGCGGCCATGGCCTTAATTAAGGTACAGCCCCAGCATTTGCCTGGTGTGAAAATGGGAAATCACGGAAAACCATCTTCAGAGTTGCCGACAGTGGGATTCGAACCCACTATCCCCTGGATGCGAGCTCACAGCTGCGCGCCCCTAACCGAACGGCCAACTCGCCCGGTCCATGTTCATTTCAGTTGGGAAAACCACTAAGAGAGTCTTTCTGAGAATCTATAAAGGTAGGCGGAGAGTGAGTGTCTGCCATTATTATGAAAACTCCCCAACCTGATTGTGACTGACGGTAGGCAATCTGGCCTACCATTACAATGAAAATTCCCTAACCCAGTCTTCACATGAGAAAAGACGTTGGTGACTTCCCCGTCGTGTTTCTAGGGCAACGTTAAGAGCTATGCAACTAATACAATCTTGCTCACAACGTTCACACTACTTAACCTAGAATTCTGTATAAAATTTAGAATTCCGTAGCGAAGCACGGGTGCGTCAGCTAGTATTAACATATTTGCCATTTGTTGGTCATTCTTCCTGTCGTTCGCATTACGTTCCCAATTGACATTTGGTAAATTGAGATCACCCGCTGCAATCACGTTCCTTGCTTTATCGTTTCCCACATAGCTGATTATCTTATCAAAGAATTCTGAATCAGCGTCAGCGCTACTATTTTCCGGTCTGTACACTCCAAAGACATCAAGTTGCCTGTTATCTTTTGAGATGAGCCTCAAACCTAGAATTTCAAGTTTGTCATCTTTAACATTTTTGTAGCTTACAAATTCTTCTTTCACCAGAATGAATACCCCCCTGCTACTATTCCTATCCTATCTCTACGATACACACTCCAATTCCGTGAGAAAATTTCTGCATCCATTATATCATTTCTCAGAGATGATTCAATATCTGGTAAGTATACGGTATATCTATTAAATTACTTAATTCTATTCCTTTCTTCACAATACTTCTACAGTTCAGCACCAACATTTTTGTGTCATCCTTACTTGAATTCCAGATCCCTGTTCCATTATAACCGTCCCCCAGGCCACCCCGTTTTCCGTTACCAGCATTCTGCTTCTATCTACAAGTTACGCTTGTAATTTCACAGAAGATAGTTTTCGACTATCAGGACAATTTATTAGCGAAACAGACTATCTCCTCAAGATAGAACTAAGTGTATATAGAACTCTCGTATTGTATAATTGTACATTTGCAACAGACATTCAATTTAGGATTTAATTTCAACATTAACTGCGTGCATTCAAACAAGTTACAAGAAAAATTCAGTTTTATTTCTTATATATATTGTATCAAATCATTGAAACAATAAACTTTATGTTGTGTCACTGCATACCAAGTTCCTTGTATACAACAGTTGCAGTATTCATGCTATTTTCTGTAATAAGTGAGTTCCAATCTGCAATCACGTGTCACTGACTGTCGGACGTAACGATTTGCCTGATACTGTCATCTGACCAATCCATTGCTAGGATTATGACAATAATCAAAATCTAAAACTAAATTCTATAATTCGTTTGTGAATAATGTAAATAAATGTCGTGTATCTTATGTGTCAATGTAGAGTGGATGCAGTAGTTAGCAAAATAATTTCTGTGATTTATTGAAATGTGCTTTTAACCTGAACGCGTGTTCACCACGGTGGTCTCAGGTAATTTCGGCGTTGTTTGCGTTAATTTATCGTGCAGAATTAATGGTGTTTAGTGAATTTTATTATAGATTTAAGTAAAGCTCACATTGGAATTCTATTAAAGATGAATAGTTTCGTATTACTTCCACCTCGCACGATGGAAGGTTTACAAACACATGTAAATATTGTAAAAATTCTAAGGCGTGTGTACCGTTAATTTATTAATGTCGTTAATTATTTTCAATTTAATTCTGAAGGATTTTCATGGGAACAGTGCTTCTTTACACTCATGATAATGTTTGTGAAGTCTTAAATCATCATAATTGTTCGAAATAACGTTAAGTGAAATATTTTGAGAAAGAAATCTAGTCAAGTTTCGATTAAAAATTATTTAATTATCAGAGGAATTTTCTGGTAACTAGATAAAATGATAATGTAAATATCTCAGTGTTATTTGTCAGATTTTCGCGACGTTATTATTATTTAAATTCGTTTTGTAATTGTGATAAAATTTCAGAATTTTTGGTTGTAAACGTCCTATCGCGTATTCAAAGAATAATTATGATTTTTCTCGACCCATGTGAAGGCTAATTGTTATTTTTATTAAGATTTCAGTGTAATTCAGGCTTCGTTGTGGGATGACCAGGGAGTCAGTATGTTATCAATCAGTCTTATGAGAAGAAATATTAAAACATCAAGATTTTATTTGTAAATTTTATTATTCGAGGAGTGCTACTATAAATAAATGTCAATTTTTTAAATCTGTTTGTTTTTCCATTGTTGTCTGTCTTTGTCCCTTTAACTGCCCCTAAAATAAGCGACGCCAATGATTGAACGGTCCACCACTGGGACTCTTGTTGACCGGCTGACCCTACCCGGGAAATAGGGGGCAATTAAAATATCATTATTTTCATAAGTATATTTTAAAACTTTAGTCACCTCCTTTATTTGGACATTTTCCTTGTAACCAACAATCTTTATATACTCCCCTTGTTCATTAATGATACCTGGAATGTCCTACTGGGAAGCTGTTTCTGCCTTGAATTATCTATACATTCCCTTCCATTTTTCACTAAAATTTGTATGACTGCCAATACCCACAGAGGATGTATTTGGTCCCTGCGGGTACGCAATAGCTAGCCGTGTCCCACTCTCTGATTCCTCTAACGAGTCAACGTCGCCTTGTGAGCCAGTCAGTGAGGGGAAAATCCCAACTGCGGCTTGACAAAAGAGTTGCTATGTACCTTATAAGGAATGAAACTCTGATATTGTTACACCATGCAAGGATGCTTGGCACAGACAAGGATTTACGGGAATACGAAAACAAAAAATAGGGTACAAAAACTTCTGGAGTTGAAGAAATCACACCATGTGGAAGAAGAGGCAAGAATACTAGCAGAGTCTGCAAAATATTGATCCCTTTTGGCACCCAGAAAGGAAAAAATCCCAATGGATAATGGGATATTTGGCAGCTTTGACACATCAGATAACTTTGAACAAACTAATGGAGTTATACAGGCAGAATGCATGAGCGCAGTCTTTTTCAGTATATTCACAGGAGACATCACAGACATCCTGAAATGTACGACGGAAACAGAACTCCTCCTTTACCCAGCTTTTCTAAGCCATGTGGGCAAGAAATTTCTTTAGAATAGAAGACAAGGAACCGGCAGAAGCGTATAAAATGAATGATATAAAGGTACCAGCGGAAGAGAGCACACAAGTAACACCCACATAAAACTCTCAGACGATAAAGGAATAAAAAAATTAAAAGGCATCAGGGATGGACCAGATCAATGTAGAACCCCTATAATGCAAGACCTTCAAACGAATAAATGAAAACGGGAGACATTCCAGTTCACCATTCAGATATTAGGGGTATTGCTGTTACCCTAATAGTGTTTGCATGACCGTGTATGTCGATAAATAAATTATATCCGAAATAAAGGGAGTTTCATGTTTTTGTGAATGTTGTCAGTAGGCTACCTTATTTATCCAGCGGTCCCTCATTGGCTTGGATACGTCACTAATGTTTTAAAACTTCCTTATCAATTTCAAAACTCTCTTCTTCTTGAGTGACTTGAAACAATGTTCTCCAATACAGGTCTCAGACATTTTTCAGGTAGGAAGGGAGGTACACTTATTGTAGACAACCTCTTATTATTCAGCATTCTGCCCCACGTTGGTACTAGAGAAAAATAATAGTTATCACCAGCTGTAAAAATCATATAACCACATTTAAGTTGATAATTGTAGTGTAGATATGGCCAGTGGCGAATGCTGCAATCAACCGGAGTAGCTTACTGTGCTGTCGATGCTGTTTCAAAACTTACTGCCCTAGCTTCTACCACTTCCAATACTCAACACCTGATCAGTGGAAATGGTAGCTGCGGGTTTAACCAATTATAGTCCTTTATGGTTAAATGGGTAGAATGTTTGCCTTTGGTCCGATGGCCCCGGTTCAGTTCTCGGAATCAACCTCCTTGTACTCTTAATTCCCCTCACTTCGGAACTGGGTGTTTATGACATCTTCATGGGGTCACCACCAAGCCTCTCCAGAAGCTATGCATCAGGTTATTATTATTATTATTATTATTATTATTATTATTATTATTATTATTATTATTATTATTATTATTGTACCGGGCGGTACACATCCACGCCGCTAATTTAAAATTTGCGCCAGTTGAAACTCCTCTGCTGGAGGAAGTCTGAACTTTATTGACGGTATTAATTTTCAAGTTTCTCAGAAGATGTCACTACTTGGAAAGTTTGGAGTTTTTGAACTGTGCCACTTTTGATGTACTTTCGTTTTACCGGTAGTAAGAAGTGTGAACTTTCTCTTCTAGAGGACACTACTGAAAAATTACTATGGTGCACCCTAGTGCGGAGTGAAAGAACTGTTTTTTGGAGAAAATTTAATTTCAAAAGTTTGTTCTGTGCTAAATTTCTTTTTGTTATTGCTTAAGTTGGCTGTATACCCCTCTCTTTCCCCTTGTTTTGTAGTTAGCCAATCCCGAATTTCTTTAATTAATTTCTGACCAATCCGATGTATCTTCCCCCAACTTGAATATGCTGCTTATCCCTAACAAATAAAATCCTTGTGGGAGGGTGTTCTCATTCCTGAAACGCCTCGAACTTTCCGCGAGAGTATATAAACTGCTGATTTTAGGGTCTCTGCGCCACTTCTGTTCCATCTTTTAGTGTGTAAAGTACATAGCAGGGGGCGGGAAGCGCCTCTTTTCTTCGGCAGCGGTCAACAACAAGGTAATGGCCAATTAATAACTTCTTTTCTAGCTAGCTCAGCATTTTAACTCTCGGGGCGGGTCCGAAGCGTTTCTATCATGAAACCTTTTCCTAAAATGTACCTACTCTTACCATCTGTTATCTTTTAAAGCTGCATATCGGGATAGAGAGTGCTTAACCCTCTCGAGCTCCCAATCATATTGTTTTGAGGTGAACTTATTTTTCTCAACCTATTCTTCGTTAACGTAAAGCAAATTGTTCTTTTCTAAAGTCACCTCAGTAGTATGGGATTAGCCCTTGCATTAGTGGCCTAGAGCCAAATTAGGGTTTGAAACAAATAAATTAGGAGTGCAGATCGCCTCCTCTCAAATTGTTATTTTAGAGGTCATGTAATTAACCTTTTTCATTTAATAGACCTCATTAGGTTGGGTAGGTTACCCCTGTGTCTATGTCCTGAGAGGACAACTTGAAGGTGGAGTTTGGTGTGGCCTTTGAGAGGCCTAAAGGTTGAGAGCGTGTGGCTCTTTCTTGAAAATTGAGTGTTGTATGCCTCGAAGAGGCTTTTCTGTGTAATTTGGAGCAAGTGCTCCTGAACATGAATGGGGTTTTCTGCCCCTCTGGTAAAACTTATTTTTGGAGTAAAATTGGGCTAATTGCCCTAGAAGTGTGAATTCAGGGCTCGAAGCCCAAATACTGTAAATACTGTAATTGCTCCTTTTGTTGCCTTGCTACTCTGTACCTGCCGTACTTGTTTTATTTCTTAATTTTGAAAAGAAAATATAACCTTGTTAAATTTTACATTAACTTTGAGTCCGTAGTTTGAGACCCGTTCAAGCCCGCACCTTCTTTCACCTCTACCTACCGCTAAAACACGGTAACAAGTGGTAGCAGAGCGTGGTTGAATGGGTCTCAATTTAGCCCCTTTTGACGGCTAAACATTGCTTTGATTCAAGCTCTAACAATTTTCTCAGTTGCTGGAATTTTCTGATTTTTTCAAAATGGTCTGTCATCATGCCCGGCCCTCGCGATGTTCTCCATCTTAACTATTTGCGCAAGGAGGAGTTGATCTATGAATTAACTATCAGAAATGTGCAATCTGGAGGCACGGTTGCGGTAGACACCAACAAGCTTAGAGAGTCCCTTGATTTGCCCATTTCCATCCCCAATTTGGGAGAGAAAGAAATTGACGACTCTCTTTCCACGATCACCGAGAATACTACTGGGCTAGCATCGGTAGTTAGTTTTTTTTGACGAAAATGATCCTTCTCCTAATCAAATTAAGCGTGTGCAAGCCAGGCTATATCATTTTTCAAATAGAGTTAACGATCTGTTGTCTCTGAAATTGAATGACGTTCAGAGGAAGGAAGCTAGTACGTTGCTTGAAAGTATTTCTGAATTATCTAGCAAGGTCACTCAATTGTTAACTGGGGAAGTTCCTCCGAAAATTGATCAACCCACCACGATGAATGTAGGTAGCGAGGAAGAGCCTCCTAAGGGAGAAGCCAATAGGATAACCGTTGCCGCTCAAACTATCTCTACCCCATTGGACAACGAGTCTGAACGCCGTGAATCGTTGAATAATATACGTTCTGAATTAACTTCCTTGCCATTGAAACCTTTACCTACTATGTCGCCCGGGTTTAGCAGCTTGCCTCATCCATTGGCAATGTTGCTCAGAGGTATCTCTAAGTTTTCCGTTAATACCACCAGTGAAGTTATTTCCTTCTTAAGGTTTTTAGTTGAATTTCAGGATCATGCCCTTGTTTTTTTTCTTTCTCCGTGTCAAATTTTGCAAATCATCTATCCTTATGCAATTGGTATTCTCTCTGACAAAATAGTAAGAGCCATAGCCGAACAGTCATCTATTGAAGATTTTCATGCACACTTACTTGCAAATTTTATTCCCGCCCGCGCGAGGTCATCTCTGATTCAGAAGTACTATTATCGGGTACAGCGCTTGGATGAAAACTTGGCAGATTTCATCCAAGATATTAAGTTCTATACTAGGGTGTTTGCTCTTCACTTCCCTGAGGATCAGATTGTACAAGCTATTGTGGAAGGAATTTCACCATCCTATAGGTCATATTTGTGTTTCGCGGCGTGCCCGCAAACCTTCTCTGAACTTGAAGCATTGGCCGTCTCAGCGGAAGGAGTTAGATACGCCGACTCTTTGCGTGTCGCGAAAGAACCCCCTCCCTCTTTTAGTAATCTTCGGCCTCCACCTCGCCGACCAGTCACACCCCGTAAATGTTATGCTTGCGGGTCGCCCGACCATCTGCGCAATAAGTGTCCACTGATCAAGTCGAGTGGGACAAGGAATGGGGCTGGTTCATCACAAGGCTGTTTTAAATGTGGGGCTTTCTCACATATCGCCAAAAATTGCCCAAATTCAAATAGCACCCCCTCCTGCTCAACTTCTGGTGCAAACTCCACCAATGCCAATAATAAAAAAAAGACTAGTGGCTTCGGCTGAGTCGACTAATTCTGCTTCCCAAGGCTCAGCCCCTGGCAAAAAGGTCGTAAATTCAGGGAACGTTCAATTTGCAAATCCACCTTTTGAAAGCCCCAAAGAGTGTCTTAGGATTGCGGCGGATACCCCCGCACCTGTTCCTTTTCTTAAGATTGAGTTAAATAACGAGCCTATAACCGCTCTATTAGATTCAGGCAGTGTTTGTTCAATTATTTCGGACCAATGGTATTCAAAATTGAAGTCTGTTTGTAAATTACCTGACTATGTCTCATCTCCTGTTCGATATGTTTCGGCTAATTCATCTCCATTGGAAACCCTAGGTTCTGTAAATGTCAAAATTCGTATTTTTAAATTTACATGGAAAATCAAATTGTTTGTGGCTAAGCACTTGTCTTGCCCCATTATATTGGGAGCTGACTTCATTTCTTACACTGGTCTTGTGCTCGATCTCCAGAGTAGGTCGTGCACATTCAAATTTGCGTCCAATTGTAAAATTCCCCTGTTAAAGTGTAATTCTGTATCATGTTCATCTATTTCGCCTACCCATGATGAGATGTTGTTAGACCTTAGACATCTACCTGAGGAGCAGGCTGATAGTATTCGTAAATTATGTCAGTCATTTCCAGAGGTGTTCTCTGATACTCTTGGTGTTACTGACCTTATTGAATACAAAATTGAGGTTACGGATTCGATTCCTGTCCGTTTTCCACCATATAGGCTATCTCCACCTAAAATGAAGGCATTGAAAGAAATCATCGATCAAATGTTGAAGGATGGTATTATTAGGCCCTCTAAGTCGGCGTATTCTTCGCCTATTTTTCTAGTCCCGAAACCCCAAGGAGGCTTCAGGCCTGTCATTGATTATAGGGCTCTCAATCGGAAGGTGGTGTTGCAATCTGTGCCCCTTCCTGACCTTCATTCTTGTTTTTCATGGTTTCGTAAGGCCAAGTTCTTTACTATCTTGGACTTGAATCAGGCCTATAATCAAATTCCCCTTGCCGAAGAGTCTAAACATCTTACAGCGTTTGCCACGGACTGGAACTTATACGAATACAACCGCGTGCCTTTCGTGCTCCCCACGGGAGCAGCTGTACTCACTAGGCTGCTAGATAGGGTCTTCTCCGACATCAAATTTGAGTACTTGTATCACTACTTGGATGATGTCGTCGTATTTTCGGAGACCTTTGAAGAACATCTAGATCATCTGCGAGAAGTTCTCAATCGCCTTCGTAAAGCTGGGTTAACTGTCAAGTTGTCCAAGGTTGCCTTTGCTAAGCCCTCTATGTCATTCCTAGGGCATATTGTGTCACCTGATGGTGTTGCCGTCGATCATTCCAGAACACAGGCCATCCGTGATTTTAAACCTCCCAAGGACATTAAAGGTATCGCCAGGTTCATTGGTATGGTGAATTTCTTCAGGAAGTTTATTCCTAACTTCGCTAATAGAGCGGCGCCCTTAAACCATCTTCGTAGGAAAGGCATCAAATTCGAGTGGGGACCTTCTCAACAAGCCGCTTTTGAAGATCTTAAATTAGCTCTCTGTAATGCCCCTGTACTTGCTATGCCTGATTTCTCGAAGAAATTCATCGTCCACACCGACGCGTCGTCGTCAGCAGTAGCTGCAGTCCTTCTTCAAGAGACTGAACTAGGGAGGCGGCCCATCGCCTATGCATCTAGGACTCTATCGGCTCAAGAAGCCAAGTATTCTATCTATGAGCTCGAAGGTTTGGCAGTCTTATTTGCCTTAGAAAAATTCCGTCTCTATCTTGAACATGTCAAATTCGACCTGGAGACAGATAATCAAGCCTTAAGCTGGGTCTTAGGTAGGCCGCGTCGTACTGGTCGTATAGCCCGTTGGGCCATCCGTATTTCTGCCTTCCAATTCGATGTCCGGCATATCAGAGGTACCGAAAATATTGTTGCTGATGGACTCAGCCGTATGTTTTCCAACGACGTTGAGAACCATGAACCGGTCGATAGTTCATCTCCTCCCGAGTCCATGCTATCTGATGTTAATGCCATCTTAACAGATGCTCCCATGCTCTTTAGGGATATCGAGAAATACCAACGTGAAGATCCGACGCTGGCTCCGATAATGGAAACCCTTTCTTCTGGGGAACATGCTGTCCCTTATGTTCTGAGGAATGGTGTTCTATGTTGCCCTTCGAGGCATGATAAGATGATGAAGGTTGTCGTTCCAGCTGTTCTTGTGCCTATGATCTTCAAATACTATCATGAGACCCCATTAGGGGGGCATCTTGGAATCTTTAAAACTCGTGAAAAGATTCGTGAAAGGTTCATCTGGAAGGGTATGGACGGTGAAATCCGTGAACTTGTAAAAGCTTGTAAATCTTGTTTGCTCAGTAAACCAACCATGTCCACCAAGGTAGGCCTTCTGTCTTCGCATCAAGCGTCGCGCCCCATGGAACGCCTGTATATTGATTATGTAGGACCCTTCCCCCAGTCAAAGGGAAATGCCAACAAGTTCATCTTTTTATGCGTAGATGGTTTCACAAGATTTTCCTGGTTATTTCCGACTAAGCTGGCTACCGCTCAGTCCACCATTACTTGCTTAAATTCTATTTTTACCTCTTTTGGTCCGTGCCAATATATTGTGTCTGATAATGCTAAGGCGTTCACATCAAATCTTTTTCGTAAATTCTGTTTTGATTTGTCCATCTCTCATGTAACTACTTCTGCTTATTACCCTCAACCATCTCTGGCTGAACGGGTTAACCGTAATCTTAGGTCCGCGCTTATTGCCTATCATCATGAAGATCATTCCAGGTGGGACACGTCCCTGCATTGGTTAGCTTTTGCTTTGAATTCGGCGGTTCATGAATCACATAAATTTACTCCAGCCTCTTTGATGTTCAAGTTTGTTCCCAACACGCCGCTCTCTAACCTTTGGTCTCTTAATGATATTCTACCTGGGACAATAGATCCGGACAACATTAAAGATCATTGGAAGAAGGCTAAAGCCAATCTTAAAGTGTCTCATGAAAAGGTTAGGGAAAGGTATGATCGTGGACGGAGACCCACCCCTTTGAAGGTAGGTGACCAAGTGATGGTCAAGAATTTTGTTCCCGCGGCCAAGCTTGCCCCCAGATTCCATGGGCCGTGTGTCATTCTCGATTTCCTTACGCCGGTTACGTTGTTATTAAGCAATCCAGCCACCGAGAGGATATTTAGGGTTCACTTGTCGCAGGTGAAACCTGTATAATTTCTGTGCTAACTTGCCTCATATTATCTTGAAAGGAATATGAAGGTTATATATATTTTTTTTTGAGTTTTCACTTTTAAGGCATTCTGCCCCTTCTATAAGATTTTGTTTTATATGTAAGCATTTTTGTGAAACCTGCCCCGAACCATTAAACTGCCATCCTGTCCTTGCCACGGCCATTACCACGCTCCCGTCTCCTGCTCCACTCTACACAGTGGCTTAATTAATGCCATGGATATCTGCACGCCTCTGGCCCCTCAACCTCTCCACAAGCCTGTGCCCTCAAAAAAAAAAAAAAGATGATGGTCCAACAAATTCTGCCGCCTAGTTTTAATGTTTCAGTGCCCCCGCAGCCGCGCGGCGCCGTGCCGCGACTGGGCTAGAGGAAGGGCCCCCTCGACCCCAGCGAGGACGACATGTGCACGGCGAGCCGGAGCTATCCTCCCGGCCAAGGCTGATGTGCGGCGCACGACCTGCTACTGGCCCGCAGCCTGTATATGTTCACCGCGGGCGCGGCGTGCTTCAACACCACTGCTCCCCTCATAGTGCGGGCGAGCGGTATCTCAGGGTACTTGTGGGGTCCGAGCGGCCTCCTTTGGACGCAAGCTGCAACGGCCGGTCTGGCCATCCAACTTAATCAACATCAACTACATGGACAGTTACTATCAGCAATTACTACACTTGGGAATTCAAGAGCAATATTTGGTGGACCTTACAAAATTTTTCATCACTTTCAAGTATTAAAAGTTTATCTTCTGAATTCAACTTCTACAAACATAAAGACTTTACTTCACCAGCAACAACAAAATTTTGAAACTGAATCAAACCCAATTAAGGAAATTTTATAAATACTTCTGCAATTAATCTCCATATCAGCATCAAAACTTGGACCTGGTTTTCAAACAAATTTCATGTGTCACCCCTGGAGGAACTTTTTTTTTGGGGGGGGGGGAAGTCTGTACCGGGCGGTACACCTCCACGCCGCTAATTTAAAATTTGCGCCAGTTGAAACTCCTCTGCTGGAGGAAGTCTGAACTTTATTGACGGTATTAATTTTCAAGTTTCTCAGAAGATGTCACTACTTGGAAAGTTTGGAGTTTTTGAACTGTGCCACTTTTGATGTATTTTTGTTTTACCGGTAGTAAGAAGTGTGAACTTTCTCTTCTAGAGGACACTACTGAAAAATTACTATGGTGCACCCTAGTGCGGAGTGAAAGAACTGTTTTTTGGAGAAAATTTAATTTCAAAAGTTTGTTCTTTGCTAAATTTCTTTCTGTTATTGTTTGAGTTGGCTGTATACCCCTCTCTTTCCCCTTGTTTTGTAGTTAGCCAATCCCGAATTTAATTAATTTCTGACCAATCCGATGTATCTTCCCCCAACTTGAATATGCTGCTTATCCCTAACAAATAAAATCCTTGTGGGAGGGTGTTCTCATTCCTGAAACGCCTCGAACTTTCCGCGAGAGTATATAAACTGCTGATTTTAGGGTCTCTGCGCCACTTCTGTTCCATCTTTTAGTGTGTAAAGTACATAGCAGGGGGCGGGAAGCGCCTCCTTTCTTCGGCAGCGGTCAACAACAAGGTAATGGCCAATTAATAACTTCTTTTCTAGCTAGCTCAGCAGTTTAACTCTCGGGGCGGGTCCGAAGCGTTTCTATCATGTAACCTTTTCCTAAAATGTAACTACTCTTAGCATCTGTTATCTTTTAAAGCTGTATATCGGGATAGAGAGTGCTTAACCCTCTCGAGCTCCCAATCATATTGTCTTGAGGTGAACTTATTTTTCTCAACCTATTCTTCGTTAACGTAAAGCAAATTGTTATTTTCTAAAGTCACCTCAGTAGTATGGGATTAGCCCTTGCATTAGTGGCCTAGAGCCAAATTAGGGTTTGAAACAAATAAATTAGGAGTGCAGATCGCCTCCTCTCAAATTGTTATTTTAGAGGTCATGTAATTAACCTTTTTCATTTAATAGACCTCATTAGGTTGGGTAGGTTACCCCTGTGTCTATGTCCTGAGAGGACAACTTGAAGGTGGAGTTTGGTGTGGCTTTTGAGAGGCCTAAAGGTTGAGAGCGTGTGGCTCTTTCTTGAAAATTGAGTGTTGTATGCCTCGAAGAGGCTTTTCTGTGTAATTTGGAGCAAGTGCTCCTGAACATGAATGGGGTTTTCTGCCCCTCTGGTAAAACTTATTTTTGGAGTAAAATTGGGCTAATTGCCCTAGAAGTGTGAATTCAGGGCTCGAAGCCCAAATACTGTAAATACTGTAATTGCTCCTTTTGTTGCCTTGCTACTCTGTACCTGCCGTACTTGTTTTATTTCTTAATTTTGAAAAGAAAATATAACCTTGTTAAATTTTACATTAACTTTGATTCCGTAGTTTGAGACCCGTTCAAGCCCGCACCTTCTTTCACCTCTACCTACCGCTAAAACACGGTAACAATTATTATTATTATTATTATTATTATTATTATTATTATTATTATTATTATTATTATTATTATTATTATTATTATTATCAAATGAACGTGTGGTATTTTACAGCGTTACAAGCGGTCCTACACATTCACTGGTTTATTAGCTTTCTCAGTAAACCAGTGGTGGTGTCCGACCATGATCACGGGTTTGATTCCAAACAACAAAAGAGAATACTGAACCTCAAAGAGTACATATCATTTTAGCAGATTTACGTATAAAAAATATACTACTCCTATAATAGCAGACATTGCAGTCTGCCTACAAGGATGTACAAGTAGACGAGAGTAAAACTGAAATACTAGCACTCTGTTTTCTACGTAATTAAGTCAGAAGTATGAGGTGAGGAAGTATATGTGATAAGGAACGCACGGTTGCTCTCTCTTCCTGGTTAGCAGTGTCGATCTGACGGACTGAAGCTTTGCACACCTATCCCCTCGGTCCCTTCACCAATCTGACATACAGCTGCAAGCCGCGCGAGGTGAGTCGAGGGGAGAGGGACGTACCGTCAGGACTGCAATGTCGGTCTCCGATGCCTCGCACTCAGAACTACGAGCGACATTTTTTCCTCATTGCTTTCAAGTTTTGTAAGTGGAACAATGTGTCAAATGCTTGCATTGTAATGTACTTTAAGATTTCCATGGTCTAATTTGATTTTTGGGCTTCACCCGTAGCCTTGGTAGCCCTCAGTATACGCCAGTGGATATGGCATATTTCGATAGTACAGTATCTTGCATGCCATATTTGTGTATCATTCGCATGTATCTATTAGAGCATAGTAAGATAAATAGTACTAATTATAAACTGTCTAAGCATTTAACTTTTATTGGTAATATTTGAGTAATTCCAGCAAATTTCTTTATTGATTTTGCTTAGTAGTAACAAATGGTATTGTAATTAGGATACGTCTGAACGTAGTTTAAACTTATTGTAGTGTACTGTAGTATACGAGTAATCTCTCTTAGAAATTAGCGTGCTTATTCTATTATTGTAAAATATTTGTGTAGTATAGTAGAGGTATCCGTACAAAATATCTTAATAGAATTCTGTTGTAATCAGGATAGGCTAACTGCAGTTTGGAATTGTGTAATTCTTGTGTATTCCTTTCGGAATTCAGTAATTAACAGCAGTTCTTATGCTGTTAGGGTGTTGTAGGATAAAAACTAGAATACAACTAAATATAGCGTAGTAGTATATTAATTACCTTATTGTCGTGTGGTCTTTGTGTACTATCCTAGACTATATTTCTTTCCTTTCATTTTTTGCACATAATAATTATTTAATTTTTCCTTTCCATTTCATTTTTCCGTAAAGAATGACTAAGGAGTGCAAGTGTAGGAACTGTGAGTGTGACCAGGCATTAAGGAGTATACGGAAGGAGTTGGAGAGTTTGAGGGAGATAATTAGGATTCTCTCAGAAGGCAGGAAGGAAGGTAAGCCTCCCTCAAACAATGTGCAGGATACAGTAGGTGTAAAAGAAGTTTGAGAAGGAAAGGGGGGGGGGTTGTAGATGTCAGATGGTCTAATGATCTGAAGGGAAGGAGATTGCAGGCTAAGGGCTCTAATCAGGATCAGAATTCAGGAGAGGTGTCTGTGAGAAATCGGTATGAGTCACTGAAGGTAGAACAACAGAAGTAAGATGAGGAACAGGGAACTGTTGCTGAGAAGTGTGGAAGCAGGAGGAAGGGAAATGTAGAGTAGAGGATAGGACAAGTCAGGTGGAGCAGGGTCATGGGAGGGAGGAAAGGGAGGAAGGAATTGCTTCTGCAGCTGTCGGTAAAGATAGCACTGACCAGGAGGTGAGCGGATCAAAAATACGTGAGTAGGGATGAGTCTCTCGTCATAGGGGATTCCATTGTTAGACATGTAGGGAAAGTGAGTGGATGAAAAGGAACCAGGTTAGAGTGTTACCCAGGAATTAGGTGGAGGCAGATGTTGAAGAAAGTAGAAGGGAAGGAGGAGGGAAAGGAGAAGGTGGTGGTGTTTCACGTTGGTACCAACAACGTAAGGCAAGCTGGTATAAGTACCAACATTACTGGGGATATGTGGGATCTGGCAAATGCAGCACGAGTGAAATTTAAGTTAGCAGAGATTGTTATCAGTAGAATCCTGTGTAGGAAGGATACTGACTGGAGGGTGACTGGGGATTTAATTGGGACTATAGAATGGGTATATCAGAAACTGGAACGAGATTTCTGTATCCTATTGGGTGGGTAGGAGATAGGGATCTGCACTCAGATATCCTTCACTTAAACCGCAGTGCTATGTATAAGTTAGGAAATTTATTTTGAAGTGTTAAAGGGAGTACATTCAGGGAAACAAGGTGGTCTAGGAAGCGGTGATAAGGGTAGAGGGATCTGGAAATCAAGTAGAGATGAGATAAAAATGTTAGTGTTGAACTGTAGAAGTACTGTAAAGAAGGATCAGAATTAAGTAATTTAATGAATGTATACTTACTGGATATTTAAACAGGAGTTGAATCATGGCTGAAATATGATATAATGGGTGCAGAAATTTTCTCACGGAACTGGAGTGTGTATCGTAGAGATAGGATAGGAATGGTAAGGAGGGGGACTTTTCATTCTGGTGAAAGAAGAATTTGTAAGGTACAATATAGTTAAAAATGACAAACATGAAATTCTATGTGTAAGACTCATTTCTAAAGATAATAGGCAACCTGATATCTTTGGAGTGTACAGATCGGGAAAGGGTAGTGCTGACACTGAATCAGAATTATTTGATAAGATAATCAGCTGTGCAGGAAACGACGTGGAAAGGAATGTGATTGTAGCGGGAGATCTGAATTCACCAAATGTCAATTGGGAAGAAAATGCGAACAACAGGAAGTATGACCAACAAATGGAAAGTAAGCTAATATCGGAAGGACAGCTGATTCAGAAAGTGATGGAACCAACTAGAGGGAAAAATATCCTGGACGTGGTGCTGGTAAAACCAGGTGAGCTCTATAGAGAAACTGATGTAAAAGATGGTATCAGTGATCATGAAGTTCTTTTTGTCGTAGTTAAAAGTAAATGTGATAGAAAGGACGGTCTTAAATGTAGAAGTATTAGGCAGTACCATATGGCCGATAAAAGCAGGCATGAGGAAGTTTTTAAAATTAACAGTGATTGGTGGAAAATGGTAAATAAAAATGTAAACACCATCTAGCAGTCTGCGTCAGCTGGTGGTTATTTACAGTGGCATCCAGTTTCTTGTATACTGTTAATACCACTCAAGTAGATTTGGTGATTGACGACCTGACTACAGAATCAACATTTGCCAGTTCCTCCTTTGCAATTGAAATTGCAATGATTAGCAGTGATGGAAGTAACAATCGTATGAATATTAATGCAGGAAAAAGTTTGGATGATGAGAATAGTATGAGAGCATAGTTTATTTTTCAAATTTTACACATAGTACATCCCAGATTGTTAATGTTAATTGTGTCTTTGTACATTTGCTTAGTCATTAGATGGATTACATTTAGGCTGATGATGGGCAACCAAGGCCAAAACTACTGTAGTCCCTAGTTTAAAAATGTAATTTAAAAAATAATGCATATTATAGTATTGAAATATTGGACGATTATTACATTAATTTTATAATTATTATTGTGATCACAATTCAATACGTAACAAAGCCATAAAGTATATATGCTATGAAAATTACAGGCCAGTACGTTTGACATGCGTTGCATGTAAGCTCTGGGAAGGCATTCTTCCTGATTATATAAGACATGTATGCGAAGTCAATAACTGGTTCGATAGAAGACAGTTCGTGTTTAGGAAAGGTTATTCCACTGAAGCTGAACTGGTAGGATTCCAGCAAGATTTAGCAGATATCTTGGATTCACGAGGTCAAATGGACTGTATTGCGTTTGACCTGTCTAAAGCATTTGATGGGGTGGACCATGAGAAAGTACTGGCAAAAATGAGTGTAATTGGACTAGACAATAGAGTGAGAAAATGGGTAGCTATATATCTAGGAAATAGATCTAAGAGAATTAGAGTAGGCGAAGCGTTATGTGATTCTGCAATAACTAAGCGGGGAATTAATCATGGAAAAATTACTGGACCTTTATGTATTCTTATATATATAAATGATACGAGTAAGGAAGTGGAATCAGAGATAAGGCATTTTGCGGATGATGTTATTCTGTATAGAGTAATAAATTATTTACAAGATTGTGAGCAACTGCAAAATGAACTCGATAATGTTGTGAGATGGACAGCAAGCAATGGTATGATGATAAACTGGGTTAAAACTCATGTTGTGAGTTTCACACATAGGAAAAATCGTCTCAGTTGTAATTACTGCATTGGTGGGTTGAACGTTCCTTATGATGATCACTGTAATTACCTACGTGTTCATATAAGGAAAGATCTTCATTGGGGGATTCACATACATGGGATTAAGAAGTAAGTATAAATAACCACCTAATCGATATTTTATTAATGCCTCAGGCAAAATTGAATAAAATTAAAACTTACAGGACATGTTTCGACCACTTAGTAGTTCTCTTCAGCTGTATAAATAAAGATCTGAAAAGAAAAACATTGACAATAAGCACAAATAAAAGTTCTTTGGAGACTCCTTTGATAAAAATGGAGGTCGTCAGAATAGGTCATCTTGCCTTTCGTTCTTGTTTGGAAAAGATGTTTATTCTGCGCTGTCAAGAGGGTCTGTCTTTGAGCGCGACCTGGTGAAGTAACGATGTGATACAGTTTGACAGTTCATGGAAAGCTCTGGAGAGAAGGGAAGTAGAGTTTCATCGTCATCTAAAATAACATGTGAGGGAGGAGGGAGATTGGGCTGTGCCTGAGGCATTAATAAAGTATCGATTAGGTGGTTATTTGTACTTACTTCTTGATTAAACATCGATACGGTCATGAAATGGACAACTTGTAATACATGGGATTGTAAGTAAGGGTACAGATCTCTGCACATGGTTATGAGTGATTTAAGGGTTGTAGTAATGATGTAAAAGAGAGAGCATATGAGTCTCTGGCAAGATCCCAAATAGTGTATGGTTCCACTATATGGGACCCTCAACAGGATTACTTGATTCAAGATCTGGAAAAAATCCAACAAAAAGTAGCTTGATTTGTTCTGGGTGATTTTCGACAAAAGAGTAGCATTACATAATTGTTGCAAAGTTTGGGCTGGGAAGACTTCGGAGAAAGGACGTGAGCTGCTTGACTAAGTGGAATGTTCTGAGCTGTCAGTGGAGGGATGGCATGGACTGACATTAGTAGATGAATAAATTTTGGTGATGTCTTTAAAAGTAGGGAAGATTACAATATGAAGATAAAGTTGGAACTCAAGAGGACACTTTGGGGCAAATATCCGTTTATATTAAGGGGAATTAGGGACTAGAATAACTTACCAAGGGAGGTGTTCAATAAATTTCCAATTTCTTTGAAATTACTAAAAAATGGCTAGCAATTTTCAACAGATAGGAAATTTGCCACCTAGGTGACTAAATGTAGATCAGTAATGATTTATTGTTGAAATAAATACCATACTAACAGACTGAGTAATCCTTGAGCTCTCTCTCAATTTCCTCGTTATCGACGGGCAATTCAAACGTTAAGCAGAACCAACCCCTCCCCCCTGCCCCAACAATATCCACATTTATGACTGTCTACAGTCGACTCTTATGTTACCAATAGTAGATAACTCTTGACCTTTAGCATGTTTGCTTTGAGAGCAATAATTTTGTGTGCGTATTTGTAGCCTTTTCCAGACTTTGTAAGGCAAACCCTCTGGTAAGTTTGGGCTTTATGTCCGTACTTCAAACGCGTGCCAGGTCTGGACCTAGCTTGCTTGTTATATCTCCAGTGTTGCATAGCTGCACGGAGTTCTGTCCTGTCCTGCCGTTCGCTATCAGGGGCTACAGATTTAAAACACTAAGCTTCATATGATTACCTTCCTCATTTCTTTGCAGTGTGAGTTTCAGTTGTATTGGTTTTTATAATAATAATAATAATAATAATAATAATAATAATAATAATAATAATAATAATAATAATTATTATTATTATTATTATTATTATTATTATTATTATTATTATTATTATAATAATATTATTATTATTAATAATAATAATAATAATAATAATTATTATTATTATTATTATTATTATTATTATTATTATTATTATTATTATTATTATTATTATTATTATTATTATTATTATTATTATTATTATTATTATTATTATTTTAGCACCCATCAACTGTTATTCCAACTGTCCTCCAACGTACAGTGTTCAGTTGAGTGTTGACAATGCTGTGTCTTGAGTTAAAGAAATTCTGACATCCCGCGGACAAAGAATATAAACACAAACAACCAGCCAGTTTTAAAACGCATGCCAGTCGTTACCGACGAAATTGCGAGAACTGTGCTTTGGGTTAGTGCTAACAAATCCTTTTCTACATTCAGCCTGTTCTACTGGCTTACAGAAGTCTCATTTTTTCTTCATGAATTTAGTTTAAGTGATAAAAGGTTATAATTTACAGTTAATAACCCACTAAACGGACAATGATATGGAAAAGTGAAGTCATGTAGCTATTTCAGACAAAGAAAGGAATTTTTTATCGACTCTGAGCTGGCTGCAAAAATGTTACAAAATTGTCAAGAATTTCGAAACATAAAATTCTGAAATTTATAAACATTGTATAAAACATTCCACTGTATAGCATGTTAAAATTTGGATTTGATCAGATAAAGGATTCTTAAGAAATAATTTTGTAAGTTGACGTGTGGTCGGAAAACGTTTAACCACCATTAGTAGTGTTGTCCTCACTTACGTGAGAGGTAGTGTTTATATGTGCTCACTAACAACAGCTTGGTATATGATTTTAGTTCTTATACAGGCTCTTCTTATCAGTTTGAATAAATTATACTAGTCTTTGGTTATTTTCTATCATTGTCCTGTTCACTAATTCCGTTCAAATTCTTGAAAAAAATATTGAGCCTAGGCATACTACTTTTCTTAGTTCTGTGTGCTCTTTGCATATTGAGCGTCTGCACCACCGAGCACAGAATAACATAGAGATGGCAATGTGCCGTCTGAGTTGAAGTCAGTGGACAAAAGCGGCCGCCATATTGTTTGTACCAAAACATTGGAGACCAGTTAGTGTAAGTAAGTGAACAGTGCACCACGTGTGAAGTAAATAAAGGAAGTTTGTGTTATGGTTTTAAAATGCCGACTTGTGTAGCGTATGGATGTGCAAACAGAGCTTCAAAGAAAATACCAGGGATAACTTTTCACAGGTAAGCAATATGTTTTTGCGAATATTCAGTGCCGAATTGTTTTCCCCTTGCACATGCAGTATAGGTTAAGAAGCCCCTTTATCATTTACAGTTTTCCTAAAGATAATGAACGACGGAAGAAATGGATAAGAGCTATACGAAGGGAAAATTGATCCCCCACACTTTTCAGCACTATATGTTCAGCTCACTTTACTAAACGTGATTTTGATCGTACTTCATTGTGTGTCGTAAGACTGAGGGAATGGGCTGTGCCATCTGTGTTTGCTGCTTTCCCAAAGTACCTACAAATAAAGTCAAAGGTTAGTTTCTCTTCATTTTAGCATTTGACTGTGAAATATGTCGAAATACATATTTACGCATAAACCGGCTTCGGTGTTGGGGTCATGTGAGGCGAATGGAGGAGGATAGGTTACCTAGGAGATTAATGGACTCTGGTATGGATGGTAAGAGAAGTAGATGGAGACCAAGACGACGATGGTTAGACTCAGTTTCTAACGATTTAAAGATAAGAGGTATAGAACTAAACGGGGCCACAGTACTAGTTGCAAATAGAGGATTGTGGCGACGTTTAGTACATTCACAGAGGCTTGCAGACTGAACACTGAAAGGCATAAGTCTATAATGATAATGTATGTGTGTATACATTACAAAATAATCCTTGAGATGACCGGCTCCATGGCTAAATGGTTAGAGTGCTGGCCTTTGGTCACAGGGGTCCCGGGTTCGATTCCCGGCAGGGTCGGGAATTTTAACCATAATTGGTTAATTCCGCTGGCACGGCAGATGGGTGTATCTGTCGTCTTCATCATAATTTCATCCTCATCACGACGTGCAGGTCGCCTATGGGAGTCAATTCGAAAGACCTGCACCTGGCGAGTCGAACTTGTCCTCGGACACTCTCGGTATAAAAGCCATACGCCATTTCAATCCTTGAGATGAATTAATTAATTTCATCAAGTGTACTAATGAAAAATATTTCTCTGTTTTTGATATGATTTACTTGGCTCTACAATTCTATAATGATTAGGCCTATTTACCTCATACTTACTGGTCTTCCAGGATATCTTTATTATTGACCGTGTATTATTTTGTTTATAGGCCTACAGACTGTGTATATTTTTATTGGGTATGATATGTGTGGATGTGTACTGTATATGGTATCTCTAAAATAGGTCTTTATGAACATGTTCCATTATTTTTAGCTGCACCTTGCAAATCGGCGATTCGTTTGAGCTAAATACAATCTGATATAATAACAGGCTATTTGTGCTCATATTTCCGAATTTTTAACTACCATTACTGCGATTAAAACAGTGTTCTGGAGTGTCCCGTGTTTATAATTATGACTAAGGAGCTTTCCTACTGCGTTATATATGTTAACCAATGAAATAATGTTACAGAAATCTTTTATAATGACAGACTCTGATAGGAATTAACGTGACTCGGATAAGAATTAACTAACACTGCGGGTAATACCAACATGGCGATGCGCGCAAAACTCGGCTTCAGCGAGCCAATGCATTGCGGTAGGCATTGCCATCTCTATGTTATTCTGTGCTCGGTGGTCTGCACACATCACAGGGAGCTGACGTAAATCAATTTTTTCAGACTGCGCAGTAGACACATCTTGGTTTCCACCCGGGAACGCCTGAAAAATATAAATACCCCAGTTTTTTTGTAATGAGTATAAAGAAGCTTTACAAAATGCTCAGTTAAATTTTTATAAAAATGAAGAAGTGATATCTTTTAGCAATCATTACCTGGGGCTGCTGGTATTGCATTTCTGATGGGAAGCTCTTGGACAAGGATGGAACTTCTGAGACCAATTGACAGAACATCGACTGAAGCACGTCGCAACAGATGTGGCTGTACGATTTCCAGGGCAAAATTGGTGATGTATTTTCTCCGTGGAATTGAATCTCCTGTGTTAGAGAAATAAATAATCTGGGCATAGACAGTAGCCAGATCCAAAAGACCACAGAAGACTGCAAAAGGCCATCTACTCTTTACCCTCTTCACACTGTTGTCCTTTTTCTTCCTGTCAACCAACTCCTCCTTTTGTAAAGTTGTAAAACGGAATGACCTCTGGCTTGTTGACAACTCCGGTCGCAGCGTCGAAGGTGTCATCATTATGTAAAGTGGACAGCTTAAGAACTTTTTTATTTTTCTTGGAAACATATGAATCTAATTGTGTACTATTAGGTTCTTTGCCGAATACGAACATGCTATTTCCAACAGGTCTGTTCTTGACATTGAAAAAGTCTGGTGGCAATTGAGGTTTGTTTCTTCCTACTGAGCCAACTATTGTCATTCTGTGTTGAGTAAACAGATCATTGACAAGTGGAAGAGATGTATAGTAATTGTCCATAGTGATGTTCCTTCCTGAGTTGTCAATTGGTTGAATTAGTCACTTCACAACAGTGGATGCAGAATTGTCTGTAGCCTAAGGGCTTCTAGCTGGTTCTCTATCGGGATAAATATCCATATTTACAGTAAAAGAAGGTCCTGGCATCAACCAAGGCATAGATTTAAATTCCGTATTAGTCTGGTTTATCCCTGATGGGACTGACAGAATTTACACCTTCCTTGGAAACCTTCAAGCATTTCACGAATCATCACATATTCCCCAGGTGTAAAACTTGAAATACAACTGCTGATGAAACTATCAAAAATTTGTCTAATAGGGGCCAGGTTGTTAATTATCATACAAGCATTTCGAGTACGTTTGTCATCAAATCGAATAGCTCTGTACAAATGGTAAAATCTTCTTTCGCTCATGACCTGAAAAACTCAGGAGCTGTACCATTAGTTTCCCACATTTCTGATGTGTTTAGATGATTGCCTTTCTTCACACCCAACATATTTATATAAAACACAAAAAAAAGGTAATAGTTCATCAACATTGGTTTGTAGACAGTCCTTTTCACCACCTTTATAAGAACTGGCCATTTCAGAATATTTGTGAATGATTGTTTCAATAGAAAAAAAAACTTTCCGACAATCTACAATACAACAGCTTTACAATTTTCTGCAGTATCCTTGACAACTGGCAATTTTCCAACTATATTTTGGCTTAAAGTATTTTCTTTCTTATTTTTGTTTGTTTGTTTGTGTACGTACCATTTGGTATATTTATCCTTTCCAATGTACTTAAGTCCAGAAGGCTACGTTATGACTGTAGCAGATGGACGTTTCAAGTTTTCCCTTATCTTGTGGGCTGTATTGTGGTTCCTTCAGGTGCAAAAATCCCAGGTGACTGTGTTGTAGATATGGAGGGTATAGGCTGAGTTACTTCTGTACCAATATCACTTTCCGATTCGTTGGATTGCTCCGTATGGAATGTTCAGTAGGAACATCAGTAAATGCGTTGTCCTCTTCTTCAATTCAGCTCAAAAACCTATTCGCCATTATAACTTCACTAAAACATTACACCAGCACAGAACGCCCAAAGGTATCGGGGCTAGAATGCGCCTAACAATACATGTGACGCGACCGATATCGTAGCGAGGCGCGGGCTAACACGCCAGACCGTTGCCTACGAGATACACAAGGCGGGAAATACAGCACACTAGACTCGTCCTCGAGATACTTCCGGCAAGTGCCGCTAGAGTTCTCTTTACTGTTCTGTCTCGCCCGCTCATTAAAACACATTCGAATATGAAAAACTATAAAAATTCATTAAAACTAGTAATTTCAGAAGGCAGCAAACAGATATGAGGTCAAAGATAGACCAAGAGCAATTGTTTGACTTATTTTCTACAACGTATTTCTTACAATATGCTTAAAGGAAACAAGTAATTCACGAAAGAAGCAGAGAAATCTGGTAGGGAGTTTGTCACTTCTTACCGATTCCTTTAATTGTGCCTCAGAGTGTCCGATAAGCGGATCGAGATTGCGGTCATAAATAACTTTAGGTTTAATCGCCCTTTATCCAATTATCAGCGATCTAATCTTTTCCTCCGCACATCTGATATTTTGACATTCGTATTGAAGCCGCTGTTTGGTGAGCGATGTTATGCCCGTTACGCAAATATTTAGCGTCGTTTCACCGTATTTCTCTTTTTTCTTCCCGTAAAATTAAATTTGTGTTCGCCTCTGTGGTGTAGTGGTTAGTGTGATTAGCTGTCACCCCCGGAGGTCCGGGTTCGATTCCCGACCCTGCCACGAAATTTGAAAAGTGGTACGAGGGCTGGAACGGGGTCCACTCAGCCTCGGGAGGTCAACTGAGTAGAGGTGGGTTTGATTCCCACCTCAGCCATCCTCGAAGTGGTTTTCCGTGGTTTCCCACTTCTCCTCCAGGCAAATGCCAGGATAGTACCTAACTTAAGGCCACGGCCGCTTCCTTCCCTCTTCCCTGCCTGTCCTTTCCAATCTTCCCATCGCTCCACAAGGCTCCTGTTCAGCATAGCAGGTGAGGCTGCCTGGGCGAGGTACTGGTCATCCTTCCCAGCTGTATTCCCCGACCCAAAGTCTGGTGCTCCAGGACACTACCCTTGAGCGGTAGAGGTGGGATCCCTCGTTGAGTCCGAGGGAAAAATCAAGCCTGGAGGGTAAACGGATGAAGAAAGAAGAAGAAAATTAAATTTGTTCTAACAGGAATAAAGCTCCTAAATGACCAATTTTAGCATGCTTTTCAATTTGGTTTGCTTTTTGGTCAAGTTCAGATACCGTAAATTTTTTTTTTTTCTGATTTCATTAGCTGTATCCTACTTCTCAATTTACAGATTATTTTCTGTAATCTGGTACTTAATTTTCTCATCCGTATATTTTTTAGATTTAACAGAGATACTCGTAGACTCTTCTTGATATAGAAACGAGACTTGTACTCCTTTTTCGTTTGTGGCTGAAGTATGTTCATCGTTATCTGAATCGGAACTTTTACTAAATTTTGATGGCAATACATCATTTTTGGGAGCTGGACGCTTCCTGCTTTTGACATTTTTCTGTTTGTGAACAGGATACACAATGAAAACAGAAGGCAATTTGATTGATGTGCATACACTGAAATCTGTTTTATGAGAAGAATTGCTAGGTACCTAAAGAGATCCTACTATATCACTTTGCCTAGAAATAGTTTGCTTCCATTTCTCCCTTAAACCGCACTCGGAAGGGAAACTATGGAACGTCAATTTTCATGCCTTTTTAGTGTCATCCGAAATACAGAGAGGTACACAACAGTGCACCTTCTTCTCAACCTTTTCTAAATAAGGATTGTATTTGTCAGGAGCTACAGAACAACGCTACAGTACCGATTGCAGGTTAAAAAGGCCACTCTTTTGCGTTTCACTTGCGGTAAAAAAAATATTAAAGTTCATAGCCATTGACGTCAATGGCGTCTGTGTAGATTCATGAAGAGTTACAACGCACAGTTTAAATTTGCTGTCTGTTCTGTCGTGAATGTGAGATAAAATTTTCGCGAACATCTTTAGTAACCATCATAAAATATTGTTAATAGTGTCGTAAAGTGTCTCATTCTTAAAGTATTGGAACTGAATACCCCGTCGTGTTATCATAGTGTTCAGTGTTGTATATAGTCCGTTAATTATAATGTGGGGATATAATTGTGCAAGAGCAGTGTAAAATTTGTGACTGGTGTATGTGATAGAGACGTACTCAATTTTCTGGAAAACATAAGCTAGGGCCTATATCAATTTAAATTTAATGTGACTTGTGATTATCCATCGATCTGAGTGTGTGTGTGTTTCATCTGATAAAGTGAACATTTGGAAACCACAAGAGAATTACATCTTATTCGAGTGTTTCAGTTTTGTAGATATAAGGATAAACTAATTTTAGGCATTATATTATTTACTCGTGATAAGTGTGTACGACTTAGTGCGAATATCCTTCCATTAAAGACTGCGTGAGCGAGCGCGATTGTTGATTTAAACAAGTATATCGATAGTGACGGTTTACTATTTGAAATCACGGCCTACCAGATATCAAAACTGATCCAGTGTATCCAGATACGGTAAAGTTTATTTTCTATAGTGAACTTCTATCTGAATAAGTGTTATCTTCGAGTCTATTTGTGTAGTGGAGTAAATATCAGCCAAACGAGCATTTCAAAATTCTTTTAGTGTGGTAGCCATATTGCTTTGCTCTGCAACGTCTTCGAGGGTGTGTTCCTAATGCCAGGGAAGGACGATACCGAGAGCACAGGAGACAACACTCCGTGCGGAGAATGTGGAAAACAGATAACAGAGACCAGTGCTGCTGTGGGCTGTGATGGAAACTGTCGTAAGTGGTTTCACAAGGAGTGTTCCGGAGTTAATGCGGGTGACTTCGCGACTCTCAAAAAGCCTAGCACTACATTGCTATGGATGTGCAAGACATGCAAAGATGATTTAATTATGTTAAGACATGGAAAAGAAGAATTAAAAGCAATATGGGAAGAAATAAGAAGTCTTAAGGAAAGCATCAAACAAACGGTTGCGGAAGAGATAAATAAAGCGATGCCTAGACAAAATGAAGAACATAAGAACAGTTCTAAAGGAACCAGTACTTCTGTTATAGTTCAGCATCCTCAAATCACTGCCAAGAAAGGAATGGCCCCGAAACCACCACAAGTGGAGTCAAATAGCCACGAACAAAGCATTCGAGTAATTGAAGACAAAGAAACATCATCTGATAACACCGAAGAGGGGACTTGGACGGAGGTTGTGAAGCGAAACCGGCACCGTAGACAGGTAATCATAGGTTCGAGAAAGGCTGATGAAACTAGCAACCTAAGAGCGGCTAATAGAACAGCCTGGTTGTACATAGGCAAACTTCATCAGAACACGGAGAAGGAGGATATTATTAAATTCCTTCGAGATAACAATATATCTGATGACATTATTTGTGACCAATTAGACACAAAAGGTACAAAGAAGGCGTTCCGAATTGGTATTGGATTTGACCACCTAGAAAAAGTAAATAACCCAGAATTCTGGCCAGGGAGGATTTTGGTGAGGAGGTATAATTTTCGAGCCCATAACGACTCGGGTACAATGCTCTCAACCAAATCCCGATAAGGACAACAACGTTTTGCCTACATCAAAGATTAAGCTACTATTATGGAATATTGAAGGACTGCTGAGCATGACAAACACACTAGAAGAGATGATACAGGAATTTGATGTAATAATCCTAGTGGAAACATTTTTAACGCATGCGTGGCAAACTAGTAGACATTATTCAACATTCGTCATGGCAGAAAAACCTCCAGTAGGGAGGCCCAAAGGAGGCATTGCATGTCTGTTCACTGATCAGTTCTCACCATTTAGTGTACAATACAGATCTACGAACGTTTTAGTAGTTCGAACCAAGCCGTGTGTTTGTGTATGTGTATATTTCCAGCCAGATTTCTCATCAACTGAGATTATTGAGGAAGTTAGTAAAGCTTTAACTGTGACTACTAGGGATGATGCCATTATCCTTGCCGGAGACCTAAATTGTCGCATCGATGCAGAACATCGAAAATCAACAGAAGTTTTGGACTTCTTAGAAGAGGAAGGTCTTCGGTTGGTGAATGCCTCTGACATGAATACCTACATGTCTCATAATGGTGCTAGCACAATAGATCTGGTGTTTATAAACTCTAAGTTTATGTCGATCAAGCAGGAGGTTATTCTCGAAGCGCAACGGAAACACCTACCAGTTGCAACTTCCTTACAGCTGGAGAATAGGCCTAGTACGCTTGATACAGTTAGAGACCGTACAAAAATAAGTAGGAAAAGTAATCCGTCTCTTATCTGTGGTGAAGATAATCAAACGATACTTAACCTATTACGAGAGGGTAATCTTAATGAGGCTGCATTATATCTAGAAGTGCTGCTCCAGAATGCTACTCTACCAACAATACCTGTGGTCAGGAAATCTCAACCCTGGTTCACCAATGAATGCTATAAATGTCGTAGAGATGTGCTGGAAGCATTAAATACAGCCCGAAGAGAGAAAACAAAAGAATTCCTTGAAATATATGCCAGTAAAAGGAGAGCATACAAACTACTACTAAAAGAAGCCAAAAATCATTATAGAGAGGAAGAAGAAAAGAAACTTATAGAACGTGCCAGTCTAGATCCTTACCTGGCTCTGAAGCCTAGACAACCGAAGTTCTCCAGGAACTTACCCATGGAAGTTTGGGAAAAGCACTTGAGTGCAGTGCTTCAAGAGAGAGACACACGACCTACTAATTATTTCATGCCAGTTTTTCAAATAATCCCTGAAATTGACGAATTTTCAATTAATGAGGTTGTATCAACTATTACAGCATCTAAAGATAACAAGGCATGTGGCCCAGATCACATTTTTAATGAACATCTTAAAGCTGCTCTCCCAAAATTGGGTGAATCCATCACTCGCCTAATGAATGAATGCTTACGGCAAGGTAGGATACCAGACAACTGGAGAAAATCTACTATTAAAATGCTATATAAAGGCAAAGGTGATACCGCAGATCCCAACTCATATAGAGGAATAGCGCTAGAGTGTACTCTACTAAAGACTTTAACTTCATTAGTGGGCAAACGTCTCATTAAACTGGTGGAAAATAACCTACCGGAGTCGCAATTCGGATTTAGAAAAGGAAAATCAACGACTTTAGCTATCCGCTGTCTCCAGAATGACATAGAAGAAGCCTTAAAGAAACCAGGGGGTAAATTGCATGCCATTTTTATAGATTATTCGAAAGCTTTCGACACCATAAGCAGAACCATACTGTTAGAAAAATTGGAGAGTTTTATTGGTAGTACGAACTACCTTATACCGCTGATTAGGAACTTACTGCTCAACAATTCAATAGAAGTAGATGATGGCATTACCAAATCTATTATTTTGGATCAAACAACCGGGGTATTACAGGGAGACCCGTTAAGTCCATTATTATTCATCATTGCGACAGCAGACATTGTAGATTTGGTAAACCAGGAAAGCGTCAAACTATTAATGTACGTTGATGATATGGTCTTAACATCAACGTCAGAGAAGGAACTCCAGGAATCATTCAACCAAATAGTAGGCTGGATAAAGAAAAATGAGCTCAAACTGAATGTAGAAAAAACAGTGTCCATGACGTTTAGAAGAGGGGGACCTCATGGAATCTTCTATTATGAAGACCAAGAACTTAAGTCCGTAAAGCATTTTAAATACTTGGGTGTAATTTTTCAAACCCAAGGTAATGTTTTCACCCTCCATCTCATAGACCGTCTAAATGCATCTATGAAAGCAATATCTGACATTAAGCACCTGAGAAACTTGTCTTTAGAAACGGCCATAAAACTCTTTCATCTAAAAATCAGCCCTATAGCAACATATGGCTTGGAAAACATTTGGGAACATTTGAGTATGAAACAGTTAGATAAAATCGAGAAGTTGAAGGCAACCTACTTGAAACGGGCTCTGTGCCTCTCCAAATATTCTCCTTCCCGGCTCGTGTATGAGCTATCCAGAGAGGGATTTTATGTGGAAGAGCTAAGGTTACAGTTGTTACTTCCAGCAACAACACCCTATTTACATCTGCTTCGAGACCTACGATCGAAGAAGGCTGACATCTGGGAAGATTTCTACTCTACCGATGCCATGCTAAATCGCGAGTGGGTTCAAGGTGGATATGAACTGCGACACCTGCTGACAAGGTTCTCCGTTCATGGGTTCCATTATAAACTGTGTAATATAAAGCGTTATCATGAACCAGGTTTGAACTGTGTATGTTTAAGATGTGGAGCACACTGTACTAGGTACCATGTTTTAAATTGTAAACAGCGATCAGAATCACTGGTGAAATTTTGCAACGAAGACTAATGTTTTTATACAGTAATTCTTTGCACATTGTGCGCGTTAAATAAATTATTATAAAGAATTAAAATTTCCAAACCTACATTATCTAACATGAAATGAAACTAAGAAAATGACTTGAGTTTTTAGACCTTCTGCAAGAGTATTGGTTATTTCATAAACAATTTCCAAACTCGAGTGCAATTAATGTTTTGATTAGTACAGAACCATACCCGGATTGGTTTCGAAGTGGATTCTTGTAGAGTGCTTGTTAGGCATATCGGGTTAAATACAATTTTATTCTGTTAACTGTGTTTTTGTCTTAAGATTGTCTATTGTATCATTTTACACTGTGTCCACAACCTCTGAAATATTGTCGGTAAATTTCAAGTTACTTTCGCCGATCTTCTAAATCTCAATATAGATGTAGTACATCGTAAGAAATAAATAAAATGCTTTCACAATCCGGAATCATACTAAACTCTTCCAGAATTCCACACTTTTTGTGATGGTTCTATATTTTAGGTTAAGCCTTATAAACTAGCTTTATTTTTAGGAAATTCTTAGCTTTCGCTTTACAAGTGCCAGCAAGCCTTCTCGTCTTGTGTTGTAACAATGACTGTCTGTGTCTCAGTACATCGGGTATCTAAATTTTATGGCATGGAGAATTTTTCTGATTTACGCAGGTGAGGATTTGAGAAGAAGATACAAAATTTGATTATTTTATTGCTGTGATATCCGTAGCATTTTCCTGGTGTGTAAATGGGGAAACCACGGGACGCTATCATGAGGGCTGCCGACAGTGGGGTTAGAGCCCACTATCTCCCAAGTGCAAGCCGTCAGTTAGACGACCCAAAACGCGCAGCAACCTCGCTCGGTTACCCACCCCCCCCCAAAAAAATATAATGGTGATGTTCCAGGATTTAAATCGTGAGAATTGTGTTCCATTTAAGTTATGTTAAAGGTTATCTGTATTTCTGTTTTGTTTTTTGTTTTGTTGTGGAGATGCTTCTGGATCATATCATTACTCCACAGCAACTATATGCAGTTGACAGCCAGTATTTGCTGCTGATGTTTTATTGGTGTGTGATATTAAAAGTTGGCTGCAACTCTCTCATAAGATATTTCCTGAGAATTCTTGGAGCATACAAGGACTTCTTCGGGATTAAATTCTGGCTCTGGATACCGTGAAAGTTAGTTATTAGCATCTTAAATTGATAATATATTAATTGAATAACCAGTGATGGCCAGAATAAATACTGTAACCATACTACCTTTCAGTATTGTCCCCCTCATTGAAGTATACAGTTAGTAAAACAAATGTTATAAATCTTACCTTTTATTATATGTGGGCAAAATAGTGTTAATTGCCAGTGCTGAGGACCAACCCCACCAATTTCTCCCAGTAAGTATGCATACTGTATGACTGTCGTTTTCATAGTAGACACATGAACGAACAATGCTATTGGGTGAAATTAATTCTATGAGGTGTCACTCCCAGAATTTGACACACTTGTTTCATTACAGCCTGGAGAACAATAAACACTCCTAAATATTTAGACAGTGGACTGCTGTGAATCTTCCTTTAGTGGTAAGCACCTCCAATTTGTGTCAGTAGTCGGGACATGTGTAGAGCTATAAGGAAAGTGCACTTCATTAACAGTTGGTACCATTGCTGGAACAAGTGAGCAAGGTGCTAATTTTTATATTCAGTGTGGAGTTTGGCACTGTAAGGAAGTGAGACATGGATAATAAGTGATGCTGATAAAACCTGAAGTGAAGCATTTTAACCCCTTAAGTGGGTATGATGTCTTTAGATGTTTCTCGCACTGGGCTTCTACAGTGGGTATGATGGCATTAGTCGATTGTAAAATTTATTGCGGATTTATCTTGAGTGTGAAGGCATATTGCATTGCCATGGAATCTATCGCATTAGTTGATATGTTTTCCACGAGATCACACTGTGTGTTGTTTTTTAGAGCTGTCACAGCTTCGTGATACGTATTTGTTTTGGCGCCTTGCACAAAGTTTCCACTCAGCCATTTATGTCGCGAAGCATGGCTTTCAAACATAAAGTAGATCGGCTAGATAATGCGGGTATTTCGACAATTTTAGAAGCGGAGAGTGATGATGAGGAATCTTCTTTATCTGATGATGAGTGGATTCATACCGATGATGAGGACTGTGAAAGTGATCCTGAAAGTGAAAGTGAAGTTCTTCCAGATGAATGAAATGATGCGGATGACTAAAATGTAAGTCTGCTCAGCCGGCTCACTTCGTTGCGAATGGTGCCCCAAGATCAAGGTTTGCTTGTACAGGTGTAAATTAGATAAATATAGACTTTAGTGACGTGCACAATGTTGCTGGTAGGTGGTGATATATTCCAGTTATTAGCTGAACAGACTACCTTTAACGCTCATTTTTCTTGAGGCTGTTGGCATATGGCATTGCCATAGAATCTATTGCATTAGTTGATATGTTTTCCATGAGGTCACGCTGTGTATTGATTTTTAGAGCTGTCACAGCTTCGTGAAATGTATTTGTTTTGGCGCCTTGCACAAAGTTCCCACACAGCGATTTATGTCGTGAAGAACGGCTTCCAAACGTAAAGGAGATCGGCTTGTTTGTACGGGTATTTCGACAGTTTCGTAATGTTAGTATCTCATTATTGAAGATTAATAATTACAATAGTATTACATTAAACTAATTGCGTAGACATTTATGAAGGAAATATTTAGATATCATGAAGTGGGAAAAAAGTACTCAAGGCAGGTTACGCATGTGGAGAATTTAGTATCCGTTAGGTGTTAAATGTGGTGTTAACCAAAGTTCTTGAGGGTCAGATAGATAGAATGGGTCACTAATGAAGAGGTAATGAATGATCTTGAGAGCAGAACATTTTGCAAGATATTGATCCTCTAAAGAAAAAAATTGATAAAGCACACCTTGAAACACCAGGAACTTGTCCAGTTGGTTTTGAAGGGAGATGCAGAGGATAAGAATGGTAGAAAAATACCAGGCAAGCAGATTAGCATATATGTAGGATGTCACAGGTATGTAGAAATGAAGATTTAGCACAGGTTAGTATTATGGAATGTTGCATCAAACCAGGATGTGGACCTTGTGTTCAAGATGATGAGCAAGTGGCCTATTCACTGTCTCTGCATTTTCATGAAGTTTCCTGCAATTCAATCCTAATCAATGCATATGAGTTATTTTAAAGAAAAGACATGTCCCTGTGGTTTTAATTCTATATAACGCTGTATATAGAATTGGTCATAATATTGACAATCATGTAGGCTAAAAATTGTATGTTTATGACTATGGTCACGATACCAACAGTCATGTAAAACTGGAGGCCCTTGGCTATGATCACTGTATCAGTCAGAGAAAAATTGAGGTCAGGTGAGACTGAATGTCCTATAGCTATGATCGTGGTACTGACAACCATATAAAATTGTAATCTTATGCTTAATAACTGGAATGATGACCTAAACAACAACATTATGAAAATAATGATATATATTTTTCTGACTCATGTTTCAGTGGAAATAAATTTTAACCCCAGCACCTTCTAACTATATCATTTGCAGTGTAAAATGGACCTGGATTTAGAGATCAAAGAGGAACCAGTCTGGCTTGAAGAAACAGGAAATACTTCACTTGTAAGTGTAATTCGAGAAAACTTAATAGCAATTAGAATTTAATCATTTGCAGTAAAATAAGTCTGGCAGGTTACTGTCAATATACCACACCTAAAGCTAAAACTCTGTTATCAGTCAAGTAAGTCTGGCAGGTTACTGTCAGTATACACCATAGCTTAAAGCAAACACCCTGTTAGCAGTCAGTAGGATAGACAGGTTACTGTCAGTATAGCGTAGCTTAAAACATACACCATGTTAACAGTCAGTAAGTCTGGCAGGTTACTGTCAGTATGGTCGAGCTCAAAGCATACACCCTGTTAGCAGTCAGTAAGTCTGTTATGTTACTGTCAGTATAGCATAGCTTAGAGAAAACACCCCGTTAGCAGTCAGTAAGTCCGTCAGGTTACTGTCAATTTAGCATATCTTAAAGTAAACTCCCTGTGAGCAGTCTGTATGTCTCACAGTTTACTGTCAGTATAGCATAAGTCAAGCCTAATACCATATTGGTAGTCAGTAAATCTGGCAGGTAACTCTCATTATAGCATAGCTCATAGCTCATACCCTGTTAGCAGTCAGTAACTCTGGCAGGTTACTCTAAGTATGGCATAGTTTAAAGGTAACACCCTGTCATCAGTCGGTAAGTCTGGTAGGTTTCTGTCAATATAGTGTAGGTCAAAGCTAATACCCTTTTAGTATTCAGTAACTCTGGCAGGTTATTGTCAGTATGGCATATCTTAAAGCAAACACCCTGTTAGTGGTCAATAAGTCGGGCAGATTATTCGCAGTATAGCACAGTTCAAAGCAAACACCCTGTTAACAGTCAGTAACTTTGGAAGGTTACTGTCAGTACAGCGTAGCTCGAAGTAGACACCCTGCTAACAGTCAGTAAGTCTGGCAGGTTACTGTCGTGTAGCATAGCCCAATGCTAACACCCTGTTAGCAGTCAGTAAGTCTGGTAAGTTACTGTCAATACATCATACTTCAAAGCAAATACCCTTTTAGCAGTCAGTAAGTCTGGTAATTTACTGTCAGTATAGCATAACTCAAAGCAAGCACCCTGTTAGCAGTCAGTAACGCTTGCAAGTTACTATCAGTATAGCTTAGGTTAAAGCATACTCCCCATTAGCAGTCAGTAAGTCTGGTAGGTTACTGTCAGTATAGCGTAGCTCAAAGTAAACAACCAGTTAGCAGTCAGTGGTAGGTTACTGCAAGTGTAGTGTAGCTCAAAGCCAACACCCTGATGAAGGCTGAGATTCTATGAAGTGTTTTATTTGTGAAGGAAGTGATTTTCTTCGTCTCTCTTTGCTCTGTACGTTGCTGCACACAGTAGTCTTCTGAGTATTTTTCGTGCAGTTTACTGGTTCTTGATCTTGACAGGGAAAATATGTCTCACTAGTGCAGAGGGTAAAGCCTGCCATTTCCATGTTGATGAGTACGAACCTAGTTTGGTCTAGTGGTATCTGGAGATGTTAATGAATCCCTGCACATGTTGTTATTAATGATAATGATGATGATGATAATTGTTGATGAAAGGGGCCTAACATCTAAGTAATTGGTCCCTGTTGTTATTTATACTGGTATGTAAGTGAACTCCTGTACGACAAGATTCTGACACCTTGGTGGCTTCAAAGACCTTAATTGTGGGTAGAGAGATTTTAAAATAATAATAGTGACTTAACAGGAATAACCTATTACATAAACTGTGACTACTACTTTATAGATGTGATATTGCTTCCCAAGAGTTGCAAAAAGGTAAAAATATGCCATTAATGCATATTGTTGTCAGAATAAGTGTGTGCTGGGAGAGTTCTAATGTAGAGGTAGTTTCATTCCATAACATCTCTGAACACTTGTAATGGCAAGTTGAGAGTGAGTATTGAGCATAACAAACACAGTGTTGATGAAGTGGGTGTTCGCCATGTGTGCTTGGACTGAAGGTAGACTAGTGCTTAACTCATTGGGCCCGAGCCACGGAACCGTTCCGTGTTTCGTCTCGGTGGACCAAACGCCTGATCACGGAACTGTTCCGTTGTCTCATTTTACTACGTAATTCAACTTTCCCTCAAGAGATGGCAGAGTGAGTTGCATTTGTGATTTGTGTAGGGACTCTTTCTTTCCAATTTTATATGCTCTTTGCTTATATATATCGATAGTGTGCTTGGTAATATTAGTTTGAAGTGGGGTATCTCTAGCTTTGAGATTCGCTTGTAAACAAGATGGCTGCCACTATAGAACTGATATTTACCGATATATAACCTCCTTTAGGAATTAATGATGATTAGGAATGTAATTTTTTCAGTGAAATTAGTAGTAAGTTAATATTAGTACTAGTGTGAGCAACACTCCTGAAGAACAAATAGATGTGGAAATCGAAGAGGAAGTGCAAAGAGAAGACTGTGTTACAGCTTAGCAGGCGGGCTGAGTACGGCCCCGTGATGATAAAATGTTTTACAGTATTCCTTGTTCCACAGTTTGTGGTATGAAAGCCTTTTGTTTTCATGTATATTTAAATATTTAATGGTCTTGTAAGTAAGAAATTTCTCACGATATGAAGTGACACTATATTCCCTCCAAAATAATCTCAGCGCCAATGCAGTTTCAATCCAACAAATATGCAGGGCTCAATGGGTTAAACTATCATACCTCAGGAATTTGCAGACATATTAGTGATTCTTTCACTGAATTGGTATGAGTTCCTTTGTGTCTGTACTGGTTGTTCCTTAAAGAATGAAAATTATATGTAATGCGCAAAAGAGACTATTATTTTGGGTCTGATCAGGTATTGTTTTTATCCTCATCTGCTATAGAATTTTCAGTATTCACTGAAGTTATGGCTATTTGACACCTTGAAAACTTAAAGATAGTTAGTTTTGCCTGTAATTTTCAAATATTCCATCAAATAATATTCTATGTCAGTACTACCACTAGTTCTTGAGACAATGTCCATGCTGGTCGAAGGCAGTAATACAAGAGTGCGGTGTCAAAATGGGATCAGGAGGTTAAACGTATTATTATAATATTACTAACATTCTTTAATGAGATTTAGAGATTCAGCATTTAGCATTTTGATTTCAAATTTAGCACTTTGTAGCATCTATAATTCTCAAATTGAGCATTTTGTAGCAAAATTGTTAAAAATAGGCACAATTTGCAAAATACAACATACAACTGTTGGGACTAAAATCATAGTTTAATCACACATTGCTTGTCATTCAGTTTTGGATACACTATAGAAAATAAGACAAACATTAACATAAGACTGCAGGAAGTATTAACACACACATGAATATGCATATTTACATGTATACAAACACAATTTCTAAGTGATTAATACTATTCTGAACGTATTTGTTTATCACAGTACAACAGACCTACAAGGAAGAGAAATTTCAATGATGATTGAAGTATGATTTGCCAATTGTTTGAATGCTGTCCTTCATTCAAGACCACCTTGCAGTTACAATCGTGCTACATCAACACTGTTTGTAGGAACCCAAAGGCACTGCAGTGCTGCCGAGGCAAAGGAAGGAAACTTTAACCAAAATGCCATCAACATTTGAAGAGGGTCAGTGTTTTTTCCCAATTTAATTTTCTGCAGAATCTGTTGGTGATATGCCTCAGAGCCCTCGACAAACTGATCAATTACAAGTAATAAATCTCATTGTAGACCGTATTGGACATCAGATATGAACATTAAAACAAGAATAATAATTAACACCACCTTTCCAATACTTATCTTTCCTTATATTTAGGAAATAAACATTACAACAGGCGTTGTAAGATGGGACATGTTTCGCTTAAGGTAACCCATGAGTGAATTTTTGTGAAAATCGATGAAAAAGTTGAAATTTTGATTTTGACGTTGTAAGATACCCCAGGCCTTCTTCTATCGAAATATTGCATCACCGAACTGCAACCACCATTTTTTATGTCCCTGCAGTGATTTAAATGTCTCGCGGAGCCCACTTCTTCAGTCCATGCATCACTTAGTTTTCATTTACATTTTCGTTGCATTGTGTTTGAATGCAAGAAGCGAGGTTCTACCAGTGGAAAGGACCAGAGAAAGAAGAAGAAGATTGCTAAAGTATCAGCAGAGCAGGAGAAAAAGAAATCTGAGGGCCCCACATATGTACCAGGAGGATTTTAGGGCAGGTAGTGCAGGCAGATCTTTAAGCGCTGTTTTCTCATACTTCAAATTTTCAGTACCTTCCTGCGTATAAAATGTCCCTTGCGTTACAGTTTTTAAGATAGGCAGTTCAAAGTTGCTACATTAGTTCACAGATATATGATGGATTAAAATTGCGAACAGTTTCCTTCTAGGAAAAAAATTACTATTATTCTTTTTCAAATTACTTTTTTTTTGCTGATATTTAAGGAAACATTTATGATTGCATAAATTTATAAAGTTCTAGTAGATTATCTATCATTAGCACATTAAAACCAAAGGTAGTTTTAAAAAGTGCATGTTTGATGAACATCTTGACAAAATATGGAGTTGAAAAAATCAAATTTGCAATACAAGGAACTTTTTCTATGGCATCCCATAAAAATGAAGTAATTTGACCATATCTTCTGCACCATTAAAGCTACTGAATTGAAAACTTATAAACAGTCCTCTGATATCATATTACATCTTTGGTATAAATTTGAAAAATATAGCTTTGATAGTTTAGGACTTTTGAATTTCACTCGTGGGTTACCTTAACAGTCGCAAGCATCATCAGCCGAAAATAAATCTTAGCCTAAAGTTAGGTCAGGGCCCCGAACCTAGTGTCCTTAACATATATAGCACCCTAAGAATCAACATTTATATTTAGAAAATGAAAATAGGCTTAAAACTAGTGTGAAAAAAGCATAGAATGTTACAACATGGCTAAGAGAAAAAAACACAATCGAGTTGAGACAGAGGATAAGAACAGAAAGTACAATACAGAGCTGGTAGTGAAATAATTAAGATCATTAGGATATCATTGTTACCAGTCAGTCAATCAGAATGTTCAAACATAAAAACAAGGTGAAAAATATATAAGAGTGTTTATCATGGCTGAGTTAGAAAACACGTAATCGTGTTGCCAGAGGTTAAAAACATAAGGTACATCACAAAGCTGGCAGTGTTTAATTCCTAAATATAAGGAAAGGTAAGTATTGGAAAGGTGGTGTTAATTATTATTCTTGTTTTAATGTTCAAAACTGATCAATGGTGACAGTTCTAAAATATGGCAACTTATGCTTCAAAGGCACAAGTGATTTGGGTTCCAGAGGACTGTTTTGTCCTGCAACTGCAGGATTAATAAATTGCACATTTCGTTGAAAAACATGGTAGTACCACTGACACGCTTGTGCTTCGAGAGCTTAGTTATGCATTTAAGCATGTATGTATGTATGTATGTATGTATGTATGTATGTATGTATGTATGTTTAGTCCTCAGCCTGAAGGCTGGTTGGATCCTCAACAGCTCTGCCATCAGCTGTCATAGATGGCCTAGGCATCACTGAAGAGGTGTACTAGGGAAATGAGAAGTGAGGTAGTTTCCCGTTGCTTTCCTCGCTGAGCCAGATGTTGCTATTACATATCAGTCTGCCAAGCCCACTGAAATGCATGCACCAAGTGATCCTATGAGCGATATCTTCACACCATTCATAGCAGGGACTGGCTGCAGAAGGAATGGCATTACTAGCATCACTCATACCTCAGTCTCTTTCATTTTGTCGAAGCCAAGGATAAAGCTGAGACAGATCAATGAAAGTAACAAAATTGCTCTAGCCCATACCAGAAGACATAGTGCACTGTAAACACTACGTCCCGCCAGCAAAGGCATCATTTAAGCATACACTGCTTAAATTGCACCTTAATTTACTCTTTCTTTGTACTGTGTTCCAAATATACTTGTTGTTCTGGAGTTGGTGTGACCTTCCTGAATAGAACAGCAAAAACACGTCTGCCTCGGTTGTTCTACATCTCATCTGCGACTACTTCAAAGGGTTTCCCGTCCATTGTAGCATTCACCTTTGCACTTGCTGAATCTCCACAATGTGGAACATAATCTCGCCTAAGGGTACTACCTTGAGGCAGATCTCCTGATCCTGGGACATACCTATGGGGCCAATAAAATTTTGTTGAACATGCTAATAATAATAATAATAATCCACCTAAAAAGAAGCCCAACTGGATAATCTCTGAGGAGGAGAGAAAAATACGAAGCGAGAGAATGAAAAGGTTCTGGGAAGAGAAGAGAAGAAAGGCCAACAAGCCTTAAGTTCTATGTGGTCCACAGTTGGCCAAATTCGGAATAATAATAATAATAATAATAATAATAAAGTTAAGAGGTAAGGACAAATTGGTGTAGTGTTGGTCTAGTGAATCACTGAATAAGTTTTGAAGCTCTTCCTTATAAACTTCCATTTATGTACATGAAAACAAGCCATTATTTTTCATCCTAAATACATACACATACGTACATTATCATTAAAGACTGTTATGCTTTTCAGCGTTCAGTCTGTTAGCCTCTGTGAATTTACTAAACGTCGCCACAATCCTGTATTTGCAAGTAGTGCTGTGGCCTCATTTAGTTCTATACCTCTTATCTTTAAATCGTTAGAAACTGAGTCTAACCATTGTCGTCTTGGTCTCCCTCTACTTCTCTTACCCTCCATAATGTAGTCCATTATGCTCGTAGATAAGCTATCCTCCTCCATTCACCTCACATGATGTCGCCACTGAAGCAGGTTTATGTGTACAGCTTCATCCATAGAGTTCATTCCTAAATTAGCCTTTATCTCCTCATTCCGGGTACCCTCTTGCCATTGTTCCCACTTGTTTGTACCAGCAATCGTAGATGATCTATTAAAATGTAACATTTTAAAGTAACATCCACCCATGTTTGTTTGTTTTTTTTGGTAAAAAATTTGAATAACCTAAACTGAAATTCCATGTGGAGTCGTTATATTAGGAAACATGCATCCACGTGGGTTTTGGTCGAAAGTATAAGGGACCTAACCTAAGAATCAATAAGACTGTATTGCAATCATTGATACTTCGAAACTACCATCCACGTGGTTTTTTTCTTTGTGGGGGAGAGGGAAATAGGCGAATTTATGAATATTTCACAGTAAGGTAGGCTATACCACTCAAGATGGTGTAAGTGTATTTGAACCCTTTTGCTCTCAGGCTATTTTCACCAGTCAAGACCGAAACACATCATTTCTCATGATTATGCATGTTAAGGGGACTTGGGACACATTTTTTTCGGTAAATGGATGAAATTGTCGGAATTTGAATTCTGGCATAAATAAATTATATTAACCTTGCTCTACATAATAAAAGTGGTTTTGTGCTGCTGTGACTATTTTTGACGTAGTTACGGCCGTTTTTAAGTGGCTCTGCACGGTCATTTGATTCTCCACCACGCCCCCTTTTCTCTGTGCGCTCGGCTATCCGTGTCCCTTCTGTTACCATTAATTCCCTCTTTTCAGTAGCATTGAGATGACACAATTTTTGAATTTTGGAATATATACTGCCATCTGTTGGCTATGTTATGAACTACTTCAACCTATAATTTAGTCAACATAAAACTTTATATTTTAGAACATGTTTATAATTATATCCATTCTAGTGACATGTTTGACTTGAAAAATTCTGTGTGTTTATAGAAGTAGTATTTTAATATGTTTGAGAGTTGTAACCAAATGCATATATTTAATAAGTTAGTGGACAGCCTGACATCAGCCTATACACTTCCTTGTTTACTATTGGGTTTGTTTTGGTCAGTTTTGTGAATTGCAAGCAAGGTTGCAGGAAATTGTTAGTGAATATTATATCAAATCATGAGGAAGTAGATCCATCCAATGTAGGTAAACAAGTGCGTGACATTGCTGCATCATTTGACGGAACATGGCACAAGCGTGGCCATACATCTCTCTATGGCATTGGCATAGTGACTGACATTCTGAGTGGATTAGTTATAGATTACCATGTGTTATCTAAATTTTGTCACATGTGTGTTGTAACTGCTCATGAACTGGGTGAAGATTCTCCAGAACATAATGTATGGCTGGAAGGTCATAAAGCATGTGGGGAAATGCTCCAGAATTATGAGGGATCATCTGTAGCAGTGAAAGTATTTGCAGCTGATAATTTATGGATAAGATCAGTGGAAGAATGTGGCATGCGCTACACAACTGTGCTTTTTGATGGGGATGCCAAACCATTTCTCCACCTGTCAAATGATGCAGTATATTGACCAGATGTACAATTGAAAAAAGAAGAGTGCATTAACCATGTTGCAAGAAGGATGGGGACTGATTTGAGGAATTTGGTGAAAGAGTGGAAAGTAAAAGGAACTACACTTGGTGGAAGGGGGCCTGGAAGTTTGAAAGAAGCAACTATTGTGAAGCTCACAAATTATTATAGGCAGGCAATATGTCCAAATATTCCCTCAGTAGATAATATGAAATCTGCAATATATGCCTCACTATACCATTACTCCTCCAGAGATGAAGATCCTAAGCATAAGAAATGCCTCTTAGGACCTGAATCATGGTGCTTCTACAACAAGAGTATCGCAACAGGACAAACCCCTCAAAACCCACAAAAAATGTCAGTTTAATTCACAACTGCAATGCTGCTGAAAATTGTGCCTGTATACCAAAGGCTGGCATCAACAGAACTTCTGTCTAGATGTTGTAGAGGGGCTACTCAAAATTCCAATGAAAGTCTTCATGCATGTATATGGAAAAAGTGCCCAAAAGAGACCTATGTGTCCTCAAAAAGACTTGGAATACCTGTTTCTAATGCAGTTTCAGAATACAACATGTGATGGAGTGCAACACAAGAAATAAAAATCGCTGTAAGGAATTATAAACTTTCACCAGTATCCACCAAACTTGCCACACAGAGATGAAAGAAGAAAATTTGACAGTCAGCGGTCAGTCACCCAACATAAGAAAACAGCCAGGAAAAGACTGAAAATCCTCAAGGTGCACAGGGAGGAAACCAAGAAGAAGAAGGAGGGTAGGAGGTATAATGCTAGTGAATTTTAAGAGATTTGGAAAGGCCATTATGAAAATTTGTAATGGTTTTAGAACTAAAATTCATTTAACTCAAAACACAATTTTTTGTAACCTGCAGTGTTCCATGCGGGTCAAATCTAAACCTATATTTACCAAAGTTGGTGTGTAGCTTCTATGTGACCTAACAAAGAAATTGTAGGATGGATTTTGCATTCTTTTTCAATATACTCATTTTATGAGGCAAAATGTACATAAAATTAGTGGAAAATTACATGAAATAAAATTAAAAATTTGAAACAGGAGTTAATTGATCAACATAGGGTGAATCAAAAATTCCATCCTAGAGTTTTTTTATGTTATAAGGAAGAATCATTTCACAAGTTTTCAAACTCTCAGGTAAAAATCCATCCCGCAGGGAACTTTTTGAATGTTGCCTGTTTTGCGAGTGTCATAAATACAAAGTACACCATATCTCATAAACTAATAAGGATATTCAGCTGAAATTAAGATATATTCTTTCCATAGTAGTCCTACATATTCCATAAAAATTTCATTGTGATTGCTCAAAAATTGTGGAAAATAAGAAAATGTGTCCCAAGTTCCCTTAAAATGTAAAAAAAAAAATTGCCGTATACAGAAATCCCCAGATACAAAATTGAAAAAAATCACAATAGTACACTATTCAATATAGTTTTAGGAAAAAAATATCCCATAATTGTTCATGGCATATTTTACTACCAAAAAATTTGAAAATTAGAAAATATATTACAAAAAATATAAACCGGTTTTCAAATACTAAAAAAGTAATCTGTTCTTTACTGATATTGTTGTTCAGTCATTCTGAAAATAAGAGTATTTAATTCTGTATAACATGATATAATTTTTTTTTGTATTCTTATTTAGTCATGAGTTATAGCACTTGACGTAAAGAACTGTACTCATACCTTCTGGAGTCAAGAATTATGTTTTGGAAAATTTTCCTAATCATCACTACTTGTAAACTTCGAATCACTCTTCTTCCTTATCTGCAGCTTTTCCCATACCTGTGGGATCATGGGTGTGAACTGTGTCGCACATGTGGATTTGGTTCTGTTTTATGGCTGGATGCCCTTGCTGATGCCAACCCTATATGGAGGGATGTAATCACTATTGCGTGTTTCTGTGGTGGTTTGTAGTGTAGTGTGTTGTCTGATTATGAAGAGGAAAGTGTTGGGACAAACACCTAGTCATTGAGTCAGAAGAATTACTCCAAGATGATTAACCCTTTGTTGACAGACGGTACTTTTAAGTACCAAGTTATATTATTGCATGTAAAAGATATAGTTCACTTCAAAATACATAGTTGACCAACGGTACGTTTAAGTTCCATGCTTAAGGATCATGGAACACTTATTTCTAGATTGATCAAACTGTTTGCGTGTTTCATATTTCATCTGTTTATTATCGATGCAGTGTTCCAGATTGAGTCATTCAAGTGTGACAATAGTAGTGCTCATTGGATTGTTATAAACAACAAATAAGGTTCATTATTGGTCCTAAAATGTGCATTATGAAAATGTTTTGTGATTACTGTAGCAATTTGAGTGGATAGATATATACATTTAGTAACATTACCGTAATTGTATCTTGTACTTATAAGTACTGATGGGTAACTAGGCATACTTGCCTATAGTCCAATCATAACCTAATATCTGATTTGTTAGCTCGTGCTATAAGTTTACAACTTATTTTTCAGAGCTTGCGATAACTGCTCACAGGCAAATTTATGTATATGAGAAAGTGTTAAAAGAATTACTGGATATTCCATTGGATAATGATGCCGACACAGACACTGAAAGAGATGGTGAAGAATTTGGACCTGGCGTGAATGGATTTGATCGAGTATTTCTGTAATTTTGGGACATGCTTGATGTGCGGTTTGTCAATGCATACATCATTTATAATGAACTGTTTGAAAAAAATACATTGTTACAGTTTAGGAGATCGGGAGCTTGCGGAATAATGGAAATGAAGACAATGCTACCATCCAAGAGACTGTCAAACATTCCGAAGAGGGCAAGTCCACAACAGCAGCTTATTCACAACAAACATCGTCGTAAAGCATGTGTTACTGTGGCCAAAACATTCGTCTTGCAAATCGTGGAGCACATTTGGTCAAATATTGAAGTACATGAGGCAGATGCGAAGTGTGCTCAAGTAAACAAATTCAATCAAGACCAAATTCTCAGTGTCTTTTTTGTGGCATCTTTCTCTGCTGCAACGAGAAGAACTGTTTTGCTGAATATCATTGTGTAGATTTATAATTTGGTAATTGTTAATGAGAATGCAAAATAATTGAGTGCTGATTCTGATCAGAAAATATAGCTCTTATGACACTGCAAGTCTGATACAATTTTGAGTTTTACCATCTGGTATTTCTTTTTTATTATTTATTTTTATTATTTTATTATTTGTTAACATTTTATTATACAGCTCACAGAGTAAATACAAATTAATAATACAAATATACTTTTGTAGACCAGATATTGTAAATTTTTCATTTTGTTTGGGGTCACCATTACCTTCAGTTACCTCATTGCTTGACGGTACTTATAAGTACCATCCAAAAAATTTCCATAATTTGTTGAGGTAAAATTTTTGAAACATTAACTTACTGCTTTTGAGCTCCCTTGACGAGAATTTTACAGGAATCAATATAAAATATTGAATATTTGTAGCCTTGGGCAACAAAGGGTTAAAATCCCTGACATGGACATGAATCAAACCCGGGCCCTCTGAACCGAAGGCTTCAAAGCTGACCATTCAGCCAATGAGTCGGACAAAAATCCGAATCACTATCGGCTATAAAGTCACTGTCATCGTCTAAAGCATCTAAATAACCCAGAACATCGGAATTATTCAGCCTAGAACTTGGCCCAGCCATTTACAAAAATTAGGCCTACTCGTGGCACGAAAATCTAATAACACGAAATTTTAAACTAAACTTCACATGAGTACACCAATAAATGTTGAATATAAACAAAATATAATAAACAATAAACAACTATTAAAATGGAAAAAATAAAACGAAGGAAAACGCATATTTTGAAGCTTAAAGGGACTTCAGAAGCAGCACATTTCAACTCACCATGTGGTAAACATATGTGGTTTGATAACTTCATTTGTTCCAAATAGATGAGCTTAGTTTCTCTATCTCTCGAGAAAAGTGTAAACTAAATCCAAAAGCTGGTATTGCGGTCTTTTCCTGACATCTGGGAGTCCATTAAGGTACTAATAAAGCCATTCGAACACAGAGCCAGTAGATCGGCACACTGAGTCTTTTAAGCAATACCACTCGAGCCAATAGATCGGCTCGCTGAGCGTATAAGAGTTAAACACAAATATAAATAACGTTGAAAAGTATATCTGAAATCGGCACTTACTTTTCAAGGTTGTCCTGGAAAGCAGGATGGTCCAGCCTGTGGAGGCTGCAGCCACTTCTTCACAGTATCTTCAATGAAGCTTTGCTTCTTGCTTTTTGCTCTTTTTGTCTTTCCATCCATTTCTGCTATTGCCGCTGGATGCTTGATGCCACGCTGTTCAAATGCTGGTTATGAAAAACATCGCTTCTTTAGTTTCTGCTTTTTCAGTGTTTATACAAAACAACTTTCTTCTTCCATTCAAGTCTCTGATTACCAAGTCGGCACATCAATATATTTGTTTCTCTTATATAAAAATGTTGTGATCTGTAACTCTCGGCACGCTGTTTAATCATCACTTCGCTTCTACCCATTGCTACCAGACAATAAATTGCTACCGCACTTTAAAACAGAACTACTACTAACAAAGTGAATGAATGCATGTGCCTGAAAGTGTATTAAGTTTTTTAAATGGTTGTTCTTAGCACTGCTGTTTGGCCGGTGAAAGATATTCCACACATTGAAGGATTTAAGACACCGTAATAATTCTTTCCCCGAAGTTAACAACATATATCTTATTTTTAAGAAAAATGCATCATTGTTAAAAAGATATATGTTTGTTTTACATAAAACTGAGAAATTTGCATCTATTTTGCATAAATTATATAATTTCACATTTTGAAGCGATTTCACATTTTATCACTAATTCAAAATCGCTGAAAGCCACTCGCAGGTGTCATATAATATGAAGGCACATACACTGACAAAGTTTCAACATATTTTGCATTTATTGCAAATGCTAAAAACCACAAACTCTAGTAATATTGTTATTATAACTATGTAAAAATCCTCTTTCTTGTAAAATTAATGTACAAATAAAAAACAACTGTGTAAAAGATGTATAAAATATAGTAGTTTGGATTCTGGTTCCAGTTCTTTTCCGGTTCTTCAATACGACACATTCTTTCTTCATCTGAAGCTTGAATAGAGTAATCAGACATAGAATCCTTGTCACTGCTGTCACTGTTGCTATTGACTATGAAGCAGAGACATTGAATTTCTGGCTCCAGTAAAGGTTTATTTTTCATGTATTCTTTTTCAACTTCTTTCATGTGATGATGCACTGGACCCCCATTTCTGAAAAATCACTGTTCACAAAGCTGCCACACTTCATTTAGCTAGAACATTAATTTTTTTGGGTGACCAATTTACTGTTAAGATCAGGGTGTTGGCTGGTAAACTAAGTGCAGTGTGACAATGCTTATTTAACATTTGATATAACATGCACTTTTGAAGCTTGATTTGTGGCATTTGATTAGTTCATAAAGTTCAGACTTATACATATCATTTGTAAATGGAATTTTGATTTGCATCACCAATCCTTCCTATCTTTTTTTCTTTGTGTGAGATGTTGGGGCTTACCAATTTCTACATTGTGGTAAGATGAATTATCTACAATTAAAACTGAGTTAGGTGGCAAATTAGGAAGAATCTTCTGTTTATCCATTGTTGGTAGTAGGTAGAATTCATCGCACTATGGTAGTCAATTGTTTTTATGTTCAATTTAAAGATAAGAAGTGTGTTTGGAATGAAACTAGTTTCTCCTCTAGCATACATCGGATGTCCCTTAGATACTGGACTTTTGAGGCCTTCAGTATTGTCTTCAGCCCATGCATTTTTAGTGGTTTGCGAACTGTGAATATACATTTCATCACTCTACACAAATGGTTTACCCTCTTGCTGAAATCTTATGATAGTTGAAGAAAAAAAATTCTTGCCTTTTTTTGTACCATTCCTCTCTGTCTACAGTCTTCTTTCACCAAAATCCTATTTTCTTGATCATTTTCATTAGGCCAACACAGTTAAATAGAGTCATCATCAGACACAGATGTCACTGCTGTGATTTGCTATTGGCTATTGCCATTGCTTCATACTGGATTATCTCACACAATTTGGGAAGTAAGATTTCTGACAGTAGGCACTTCTTTGTCATTGATATACAACTAATTTATTGTTCAGCTCACACACATATCAAAGTCATCCAAATCTGTACATGGTTGAGGTCTATTTTTGTTTTTGTTTGGTTTCCTGAAGCTCTCTGAAGTTCCAGCTTCAATATTATTAATTAGTTTTTAATCATCTTAATCCTTTATAGGGCAAAAGGGTGAGGCACTTAAGAAAAAAGAAGAAACTTGGCTATTATTCATGTTTTGCCATGATATGAACAGAAACTTTTCGAAAATTCTCAAATGGTGAGGTTTTGGGGTGGTAAATTATTATACCAATGCCCATTTCTGTCAACCATATACCTCAAATAGGCAGTGGTATAATAATTGCCCACCTCAAACAAAAATAAATATTACAAGCATTTAGCGCTTGCTTGTCATTGATCACAAGCAATATATTGTACCAGTGGTTTCTGATAGCTTCTACAGAATAGGGCTTACCAGTTCGTTTACACAAACTTTATGTAGGATGCTAATCAGTTCTTTATGTCACATGTTCAGTACATTAGAAATTTTAAACATTTAGGAATTTATCATTATTTCCGTATGAGACATATTTTGCCGTTCTTTGAGGGCATCATCAGTCATAGTACTACCTCAAGTCATAAATCAGGTACCTGATTTGTAATTAAATTGTAAATACTAAGATTGTAGATTATAGATTATAAGATTATAGATTATATATAATATATAGATAACAATATATCAGCCGTTGGCTGTAAATGATCAGTAGTGAAGGATAACAGTGTCGAAATGTTAGGGTATGTCCTACGAAGGATAACTTAATATATTAACATGGGCCAGTTTAAGGGAAAGATAAGTGACTTGCACTAATAAGTAAGACCACAGGGTATTTGACCGTGTCCAGCAGCATTGGTCCATATGAAGTATTGACGTTACATTATCAGAAATGTTGGTAAGTGTTACTAAAATTTCATTAAGAAACAGTGTTCGTTGAGAAAACAATGTTCATTAATATATGGAGTTAAAAGGGGGTTATATTAACTTATTTATACACACAGTAGTTGGCACCAATGCGTAAAACCACAGGGTATTTTAGCAGGGTCCAGCAGTGGTGGTCCGAAGAATCATTGATGCTACTCTAATAGAAAATCTTAGAAAATTATAAAGTATATATATATATATATATAGATATTTACATGGAATTGGGGAGTAAGGGTACAAAGTGTCTGGCACCATGTTCATGACAATAATCACTGCCGTCGGTTGACGATTACAGTTTGACAGGGCACCTACACAGTGATATTTGCATTATTCTATAGAACATTGGGAAATTACAAGCTTATAATACATATTTACAAGGGAGCAGTTTGGGGAGAAAGGATACAAAATGTCTGGCACCAATGTGCATCACAAGTTTTTTGCCGTTAGTTGATGATTGCAGTATTAACAAGGTAACTACACAGTAATATGCAGTGTGGTTTGACCTCAGTTCACAATTATTGGAATGCTAGGAAAAATATTCCAACATTTTTAAGATTGCCAAATGAGGTTCATTAGGCAATAGTCATACTGGAAACTGTCTGGTTGAAGTCCCGGGTTCGTGAATATGGCTCCATAAGCAACGGTGAATTTGGCTGGCGTGGAAAGAAACTATTTCACTTGTTTGGATGTCGTAATGTTTAGGCATAATTTCGGTGTAGTCGAAACGAAAGGTCGCTGAGAACACGATGCATTGTGAATGGCAACAATGACGGGAGTTATTTCTTGATAATTGTATTTTCAGGGAACTGTTGCGGGGTTACAATATTTCACTTTTGAGTTTTGTTAACTTATTGATAACTGTGAATGCTATGTGAAAAATACCAGCGTGGGAATGTTGATGAGACTTTAAACTGATATATTGCTGTTAATGAAAATGTGAAGAACATCAGGATGAAGTTTTTGTTTTTGTGATGCTGGTCTAGTGAAGTAGAATGGAGTTGCTCTCGGCATAAGCCACAGTGGAGGGATTAAACGAGAAAGTACACTACTAGTGAGTGTACTAGGCTAGGATGAGACATCTTCATTTCTGTTTGTGAAGTGGAGCTGCAGTGGCACGCCATATTGGTGCTGGTACATGCTGGATTCTAGCGTGTTGTTAAAAGCTGTGGTGGATGGAGTTAAAGTTATCTGTAATCGAGAAGTTATTATTAAATTGGTGTTTAAAGAAAAGATCTAGGTAAGTAAAGAAGAGTAAATGTTAGTGTTACCCGATGTGCCGCTGAGAAGCTACTTGTTCGTGAGTGTTGACTGACAATGAAGGATGCTCAGTCTGTATTCTGCGCATGTGTTTGTGTGTTTGGCGGCGATGGGGGATGGGGGAGCATTTGGGAGGGAGGACCATGGGCAAAGTTCGTGCACAGAGGAGAATTAATGGAAAGGTGGGAGGCAGAGTGGAGGGGTAAGCTTGTAATACGTTGGGAGTTTTGGTTGATATGGCATTGAGTTGGAAAAAGAAGGTGGGGGGTGGGGAGTGAATGGTCTCAAAAATGATGTGTATAGTGTTGATGTCTTTTTTCTATTGCAGTTGAGATGTTATTTATTTATTTGTGTTGGGTGTTGTGTTTTTGAAGGTCTTGTGGTTTTTACTTCTCGTATGAGGTCATAATGGAGGGGGAAGTGCTTGGGATGGAGTAGTTATGGGCTTGCTATCATTACGTAGGGGTAAATTGGTGGGAATGGGGGAAGTAGGGGGAGGGGTTGTCTGTCAACATGTTGGGAGAGTTAGTTGATGTGGTATTAAATATTTTAGAAAGGTTGTAGTCTTGAAAATTCATTTTTTGAAACAAAGTGGGAATTCGATCACAAAAGGAGCTTTATACAGTGGTGGTCAAAATGATAGAGCCACCTGGCAAAGGTTTGGAATAAAGTGCAGATTTATTACTAGACATGTTTGTACTATGATGGAAACAAAATGTTACGTTGTACAGGAACCATTATAACAGAGTCACATTGTAGCACAGTCAGTTATATAGATAACACAACTCAAACTAATCATTAATATTAAAAAGAATACCAGACCACAGGGTCAAAAAAATAGAGCCAGTTGACACAATATTTTGTACTTGATCTCAGTCTTATGAAATTTACAGGAACAGTCGTTTTTGCACAGGAGTGCATTAGTACTTCGTGGGGTAACCCTTATTTTTGAGGATTGCCCTGCACCTCTTATCCATAGAGTCGACTGAACGCCTGCATTCATCGCTGCTGATTGCATACCAGGCTCTCTCTATTTCTATCCAAAGTTTATCTAAAGATGTAGCTTTTGAGCGGTCAATTCTCTTGTCTACAATCTCCCGTAAGTTCTCAATGAGTGATGCGTCAGAGGATTGAAGTGGCCACTCTAATACTTCGATATGGTTATCTTGATAAAACTGCCTTATGATCTTTGCAGTATGCTTGGGATCGTTATCGTGCTGAAATTTCCATTTCAGCGGCATTTCCTCTTCAGCATGAGGCAGCATCACATTTGCCAAGATGTCTTTGTATATTTCTGCGTTCATTCTGCCGTTGATACGGTGTATTGGACCAATGCCGTACCATGTAAAACATCCCCATACCGTAACACTTCCGCCACCGTATTTTACAGTTTTTAAAGTGTACTTGGGATTATATTCCTGGTTTGGTGGGCGGCTCACATAGACTTTTCCGTCTGAGGTAAACCTATTATACTTGGATTCATCGGACCAAAGGATTTTCCTCCACCAAGTAGTAGGTTTTTATTCATTTCTCCGGGTGAAGGCCAACCTTTTCCGAACATTAGCTTTTGAAACATGTGGCTTCTGTCTCGCAATGCGCCCATTCAATTTTGTGGATTTCAGTCGTCTTTGAATCATTGAGGTTGATGGTTGAACATCATTTTTGTCGCTAAACAAAATAGACAAGAACTCATTCTACCATCAATTCTCACTGAAGTCCAATTGTCAACATAAATGCCTTTGATTGATTTTAATAATTTACCTTTCATTTCATAGTCGCCCAGTATAGTGAACACCTTTTCCCTCGGTACCCTGTCATATGCTTTCTCTAGATCTACGAAACATAAACACAACTGCCTATTCCTGTCGTAGCATTTTTCAATTACCTGGCGCATACTGAAAATCTGTTCCTGACAGCCTCTCTGTGGTCTGAAACCACACTGGTTTTCATCCAACTTCCTCTCAACGACTGATTGCACCCTCCCTTCCAAGATGCCAGTGAATACTTTGCCTGGTATACTAATCAATGAGATACCTTGATAGTTGTTGCAATCCTTCCTGTTCCCTTGCTTGTATATAGGTGCAATTACTGCTTTTGTCCAATCTGAAGGTACCTTACCAACACTCCACGCTAATTTTACTAATCTATGAAGCTATTTCATCTCTGCCTTCCAACTGTATTTCACCATATCAGGTCTAATTTCATCTATTCCTGCTGCCTTATGACAATGGAATTTTCTTTACCATCCTTTCCACTTCCTCAAGCATAATTTCACCAACATCATTTTCCTCCTCCCCATGAGCTTGACTGTTTGCAACACCACGAGGATGATTGCCTTTTACATTGAGAAGATGTTCAAAATATTCCCTCCACCTCTCTGGTGATCCCTGGGGTCTATTTTTAGTTCACCTGAATTACCCAAAACACTGTTCATTTCCTTTTTCCCTCCCTTCCTATGATTCTTTATTACTGTCTAGAAAGGTTTCCCTGCTGCTTGACCTAGCCAATCACCCTTTCGTATCCTTCAGTTCTGTTCCCAACTCTCGCATTGAAATCACCCATTAGCACTATTCTATCCTTGCTGTTGACTCTGACCACGATGTCACTCAATGCTTCATAAATCTTGTCAACTTCATCCTCATCTGCACCCTCACATGGTGAATACACGGACACAATTCTTGTCCTAATTCCTCCAACTGACATATCTGCCCACATCATTCGCTCATTTACGTGCCTAACAGAAACTATGTTGCGTGCAATGGTATTCCTGATAAACAGCCCTACCCCACACTCTGCCCTTCCCTTTCTAACACCCGTCAAGTACACTTTATAATTTCCTATCTCTTCGTCATTATCTCCCCTTACCCAAATATCACTTACTCCTAGCACATCCAGATGCATCCTCTTTGCTGATTCAGCCAGTTCTACCTTCTTTCTTCCATAAGCCCCATTAATATTGATAGCTCCCCATCGAATTCCATTTGGTTCGCCAAGTTGTTTCCTAGGAGTCCCTCGCCTGTTAAATGGGAGTGGGACTCCATTACTCCCATAGGTCCGAGGCTTGCTTGAAATGTTCTGAGCTCGGTAAATTCATGAAGCAGGACGCTACCCTACTTGCACATAGTCCAAGTGAGGATCTCTCCTCTAACGGGTTATAGACCACCGGTGAATTGTATAGTCCTAGCCGCCTGAGCACAAGGAGGGCCATGACTCAGAATATGTCCGAGGTGCCCACTCCCATTCCATAGCAACTGGTATCCCGACTCTCAGGACCACATACTAGGCCACTCAGCTGTTGCCCATGGTTCACGAACTAGGACGTGACTACAGTAACCCACAAACATGAACTATAATAAAATTTAATTTCCTGTACCTTTGTTGTGGTTTTGAGTTTCAGTCGCATTCTCATGATGACGAGTATATAGTCTAAACCACATTCCACATTCAGCACCAGGGTAACTTGTGCTATTTAAAACAGATGACTTCCAACAACTTCTGATCAGGATAAAATCAGTTTGATTTCGTACCCTGTCTCGAGGTGATATCCATGAATATCAGCAGCGAGGGTGATGTTGAAAGAGTGTATTTCCTTATCTATTCAGAATTGCAGAAGACGCTCTCCTCTATCACTTCTAGTCCCAAGCCCTTATGGACCAACGTGTACGCTAAGGTGGTTTGGATGATGTGTCACCAATCTTAGCATTGAAGTCACCTTGAATGATGAGAACTCTCTTTGAGGAATATTATCAATAAGGCATTCTAATTGACTGTAGAATTTGTCTATCTCTTCTTCAGGGGCAGCAGATGTTGGTGCATACACTTGTACAATATTTAATTTACAAGGTGTTGAACTTATCTTGATGGAAATAATTCTGTCATTAACTGGATAGTATCCAATTACTGCACTACATAACTTATCTGGAACAATGACAGCTACAACATTTCGACTTTGGTAATTATGTCCAGAGAAATATACTGTGTTACCATTGGTAGTGGTGAAATGCTCAGTACCTTTCCACTGTGTCTTACACAGTCTCAAGATCTTCACTCCATATAGTGTCATTCCTCTCTCAACAATTGATGGTTTGCCAGTCTGTAGAAAACATCTCACATAATATCTCTCTGCGAAGCAAACATCAACCCTGCCCCCCACCCCCTGCCGGAGATCCAATTGGTCGACTTGAAACTCTGGAATTATATTTACTGTAATAGTAGGTACGAACATTTCGAATTGAGCAAAGCCATTGGGTTTTCTTGGGAAAAGTAATGAGGTGGATTCCCGTGTCCTTCCTCATATCAACTAAGCCGCTCCTATGATGGAGAACAGACACTGCCTGAAGACAACTCATCTGGCCTATCGGCCATTGTGGTATTAACCTTCCTCTGCCGTCTAGGTCGTTGCTTCTCTTCAACTATTGCCTCATCTGCTTGCTGCGCCGTTCCAAAGGCCACCTTCTCTGCCGATGCAACCTTTAAGGACGTCACTGTAACTCTGGCAAGGAACCCTTACATGGGACTATCAGCCGGGTCAGCTGGACCAAGGTTTTTTAAAAGGTGTTACTCTTCTAAGGTAATATTTAGGCCTCCCCTAATATGGAGATCAGACACCATTCGCAGTCACACCGCTGGAGCACAGACGCTGCTGATTTGCCCGTTTGAAGGATGGTTTACTTAGATCGGGCATAGATGTAATTGAACAATACAGATTCTATGGTCTAGGCAACACCAGATATGTAGTGTAGAGTTCCAATATGAATCGTACTTTCTATGGCAATTATGTTAAATTGGACAAGATGGCTGACACTTGGGGCATAAAACTTTCACAAATATAACAACATTAACCTCAAATAAAGATTTAAAACTACTAGACAACACCAACACTAGGTCAGCACATCAAAATAAACCACAAACACCCACCAGAAAACACAACAGAGACACAATTCTTGCATATAGATCAATATATTATGCAGCACAACTTCACTACAACACCACCGTCACCTGCTATATTATAAAAAAAAAGTCTCATTGTCGAAATTCCATGAAGATTAATTTCCGAATCAAGGCTAGAGACCTTCATTTAGTCGGGCAAAAACCAAGCTCAAAATTAAAATCCCCCGATGATGCGATCAAGAATCTATCACAACAAGGGCATATATCAAAACATAACAAACATGCAGTCTCCCAGAGATAGATCGTGCATCAATTACTCAATGAACGTGGAATTAAACAAGAGGGAAAGAAAAAATGAAAAACCAAGTATAAAGTCGACTGGCTCCCATAACATCATAATGATAACCAAGTAAAAAAATAAAAGACCAAAGTTGCTAGGCCCGCATACAGTAGCACACAAAGAAAAGCGTTTTCGACCTCAAGTCATCAGAGCGATTCACCAATTCAAATCACATTTAAATAGGTAGAAAAACTGATAATAACAGATATATCGGTAAAAGATTTCCACCATTTTTTTTTTGGAATTGGGCAAAATTTAAACAAGGATTAATAATGTTTAAAAAGGAAGAGAAAAATATCTCCACGAGATGGGACACTCATGCCATCTACAAATACAAAGAATGAGATGTAAAAGAACAGTTGTGGGAATGAATTCAAACCAAATTGAGAGTAATTATGAACCAAGGGATGGATAATTATACATGGAGAAACAGCACTTAAAATTTCAAGCTGCCATTCATATTGATTTATATCAATGGTGCACAATGTTTAAACCATGTTGCCATCTCCTTTGTTTACATTCACCATATGATTTAACTGAGGGTGTATGGCTTAAAATGTCACTCTGGATGAACTTCACCCTATGATAATGTTTGACAGGTGATACTATGGCAGGTTCATTGTAAAAGAGTGTGAAATTAGTAGTAAAATGACTAGTGTAGTTACAGTAATCAATCCGCTTATCTTGTCCCATATTAACTCCATGGAAAAGTACTGTAAATAAGTCCATTATTAATATTATTGAAAAAGGAAATGTATTTTTGAAATCTTGCAAGGCTTACAGTAAAGTTATTGAAAGTGAATAGTTCAGTTGAATCGACTTGTATGTGATGTCCAGCTTCTTGGCTGAGTGGTCAGCAGCATTGAGGCCTCCAGTTTAGAGGGTTGGGGGATTTTAGTGGGGTATGACTTGAGGACTGGGTAATGGGTTTGTCTCTATCTATACTCTCCTGTTCATTATACTACAAACCACCACAGAAATACCTTACATCTGACTTAAATAATAATATAATTGTTTTTACGGTTTTCGGAGGCATCTGGCTTTGAAACAGGGCAAATTCCTCATGTGCTACACAGTTCACACAATCAGTACGTGAGAAAAGCAGTAGAGAAAGAATAATAATATATAGCTGAAACTCAGTTTATTGTGTATGCACTTATAGTATATACTATTATTCTTATCAGAGTACATTGTTCACAGTTCTTTTATCTTCTGCACTTTTATACTTAAATGAAATTTTATTAGTACACTTATTTTATTTTTTTACTTCTTTTGGTTAATTTTGGCCTACTAAGGATCACAGGGCTCATACTAACACTTAGCTCTGGGCTGCTTTCCCAGTATGCCTTCATTTTCTGGCTGTGTGCCTGCTTCCTTCCATACATCCAATTAGGTCTGGTGGTCCCTGTGCTCTTTTTGCTTGTGAAGAACAGTGGGAAGTAAATCCATCTATACATACATTACATACATTACCATTATAGACCAATATACCTTTCAGTGTTCAGTCTGCAAGCCTCTGTGAATTAACTAAATGATGCCACAATCCTCTATTTGCAACTAATGCTGTGGCCTCATTTAGTTTTACACCTCTTATCCTTAAATCATTAGAAACTGAGTCTCCCTCTACTCCTCTTACCCTCCATAACAGAGTCCATTACTCTCCTAGGTAACTTATCCTCCTCCATTCGCCTCACATGACCCCACCACCAAAGCTGGTTTATGCGTACAGCTTCAACCATCGAGTTAATTCCTAACGTAGCCTTTATCTCCTCATTTTGAGTACCCTCCTGCCATTATTCCCACCTGTTTGTACCAGCAATCATTCTTACTACTTTCATGTCCGTTACTTCTAACTTATGAGTAAGATATCCTGAGTCCACCCAGCTTTTGCTACTGTAAAGCAAAGTTGGTCTCAAAACAGACCAATGTAAAGATAGTTTCGTCCAGGAGCTGACTTCCTTCTTAGAGAATACTGTTGATCGCAACTGTGAGCTCACTGCATTAGCTTTTCTAGACCTTGATTAAATCTCACTTACTATATTACCATCCTGAGAGAACACACAACCTAAATACTTGAAATTATCTATCTGTTCCAGCTTAGTATCACCAATCTGACATTCAATTCTGTTGAATTTCTTACCTACTGACATTAATTTAGTCTTCGAAAGGCTAAATTTTCATACCATACTCATAGCACATGTAGTGTTTACAGTGCACTATGTCTTCTGGTATGGGCTATATCAAATTTGTTCCTTTCATTGACCTGTCTCAGTCTCATCCTTGGCTTTGACAATATGAAAGTGACTGAGGTATGAGTGATGCTAGTAATACCATTCCTTATGCAGCCAGTCCCTGTTATGAACAGTATGAAAATATCGCTCATAGGGTCGGTTGGTGCATGCATTTCAGTGGCCTTGGCAGACTGATATGTAATAGCAACGGCTGGCTCGGTGAGGAAAGCAACGGGAAACTACCTCACTCCTCATTTCCCTAGTACGCCTCTTCAGTGACGCCTAGGCTATTTATGACAGCTGTTGGCAGAGCTGCAGAGGATCAAACCAGCCTTCGGGCTGAATACCCTACACACACTCATAGCACCTATTTTCAAGTTGCAAGACATTGCACTGCAGGCTTTCAGCACAATTTGCCATTAAGACCAAGTCATCAGCATAGGCCAGACTGCTTACTACATTTCCACCTAACCGAATCCCTCCCTGCCACTTCATACCTTTCATAAACTACAAACAGCAAAGATGAAAGATTACAGCCTTGTCTAACCTCTGTAAGTACCCTGAACCAAGAACTCATTCTACCATAAATTCTCACTGAAGCCCAATTGTCAAAATAAATGCCTTTGATTGATTTTAATAATCTACCTTTAATTCCATAATCCTCCAATATGCTGAACATCTTTTCCCTCGGTACCCTGTCATTTGCTTTTTCTAGATCTACGAAACATAAACACAGCTGTCTATTCCTCTCATAGCATTTTTCAATAACCTGGCAGATACTGAAAATCTGATCCTGACAGCTCCTCTGTGGTCTGAAACAACACTGGTTTTCTTCCAACGTTTTTCAACCACTGATCACACCCTCCCATCCAAGATGCCAGTGAATACTTTGCCTGGTATACTAATCAATGAGATACCTCGATAGTTGTTGCTATCCTTCCTGTTCCCTTGCTTATAGATAGGGGCAATTACTGCTTTTGTCCAATCTGAAGGTGCCCTACCAACACTCCATGCTAATCTTACTACTCAGTGAAGTCATTTCATCTCTGCCTTCCAACTGTATTTCACCATATCAAGTCAAATTTCATCTATTCCTGCTGCTTTATGACAGTAAAGTTTATTTACCATGCTTTCCACTTGCTGAAGCATAATTTTATCAACATCACTTTCCTCCTCCCCATGAACTTGGCTGTTAGCAACACTACCAGGAAGATATCCTTTTACGTTGAGAAGATGTTCAAAATATTCCCTCCACCTCTCCAGTGATTCTCTGGGATCTATTATATGAGTTCACCTGAATTACCCAAAACACTGTTCATTCCCTTTTTCCCTCCCTTCCTAAGATTCTTTATTACAGCCCAGAAAGGTTTCCCGGCTGCTTGACCTAGCCTTTCCAGGTTATTACCAAAATCTTCCCATGACTTCTTTTTGGATTCAACCACTATTTGTTTTGCTCTGTTTCTTTCATCTACGTACAGATCCCTGTCTGTCTCGGCCCTTGTTTGGAGCCATTTCTGATAAGCCATCTTTTTACGTTTACAAACTGCTCTCGCTTCATCCTTCCACCAAATTGTTCCCATCTTTACACACAGTTGTTCCTAGGCATTCTATTGCTGTTTCTACTACAGCATCCCTGTATGCCACCCATTCTCTTTCGAAATCCTCAACCTGCTTACTGTCTACTGTTCGAAACTTCTCACTGATCATATCCATGTACTTGTCTAATTTCTGCATCCTGGGGATTTTGTACCCCGTTCCCTACCCTAGGCCTAGAGATACTCAGTTCACTACAGATCCGGTATTGGTCTGTATCATTGAAAAATCCCCAGGAAACTCGTACATTCCTAACAGACTTCCTGAATTCAAAGTCGGTTAAGATATAATCTATTATGGATCTGGTATTCCTCGCCTCCCATGTGTAGTGGTGAATAACCTTATGCTTGAAGAATGTATTCGTAATTGCTAAACGCATACTAGCACAGTAGTCCAGCAGATGCTTCCCATTGCCATTAGCTTCCATATTTTCCCCACATTTACCAATCACCCTTTCGTATCCTTCAGTTCTATTTCCAACTCTCGCATTGAAATCACCCATTAGCACTATTCTCTCCTTGCAGTTGACCCTGACCACGATGTCACTCAATGCTTCATGAAACTTGTCTACTTCATCCTCATCTGCACCCTCACGTGGTGAATACACTGAGACAATTCTCATCCTAATTCCTCTAACTGCCAAATCTATCCACATCATTCGTTCATTTACATGCCTAACAGAAAGTATTTTGATGCAATGGTATTCCTGTTAAACAACACTACCCCATACTTTGTCCTTCCCTTTCTAACACCCATCAAGTACACTTCATAATCTCCTCTCTCTTCCTCGTTATCTCCCTTTACCCGAATATCACTTACTCCTAGCACGTCCAGATGTATCCTCTTTGCTGACTCAGCCAGTTCTAATTTATCTCTTCCATAAGCCCCATTAATATTGAATTACATTTTGTTTGCCAAGTTGTTTCCAAGGAGTCCCTCGCCTGTCAAAAGGGAGTGGGAATCCGTTACTCCCATAGGTCCAAGGTTTGCTTAAAATGTTCTGAGCTCCGTAAATTCATGAAGCAGGATGCTACCCTACTTGATCATAGTTGAAGTGGGTTAGGAACCACTGGTGGATTGTATAGTCCTAGCTGTCTGAGCACAAAGAGGGCATGACTCAGAACATGTCTGAGATGCCCACTCTCATTCCATAGCAACTGGTACCCCAACTCTCAGGTCCACTTACTAGGCCACTCAGCCGTTGCCCATGGTTCATGAACTAGGATGTGACCACAGTAACCCACAGAACATAGGTCTTCCGGCTCCAATTTCTAAGGGCCAGCATGCTATCATTATTCATGGAGGTGGGAAAGAGTGTTTTGTCCAAAAATCTCTCCTTATAATAAATTCAGTCATAAAGACTTGAGATTACCATGATGATATGAACTTAATGAATTATGGGAAGTGGCCAAAAAATAAATTAATATTCAGTCTTCCCCCTAAATCTGTCTTAGTGTTTGACAATGGTCCTTACCACAATGTTCAAATTAACCTTGGACCAAATTCCTCTTCCAGAAAAAGCAGATATGATTTACTGGGTTAATACCACTTGATTATTTTTTTTACCCCAAAATGTACAAACCAGGACTATATTCTCTGATTGCCCGCATGAAATCTGATTTTAAAACATATAAAATTGATGTTGTTCTTGCTGAACATGGCCACTCCATTCTGAAACTTCCCCTTTATTGCCCAGATTTAAAATCTATTGAGTTAATTTGGACCTCAGTAAGAGAATGTGTAGCGAAAAGAATTGTGGACAATTTTTCACACAGCTATGCAACTTGTGGTTGAGAAAAGTTCATCTATAACAGCCGCAAACTGGTCTGAAAAATGCCAATGAGTTCAACATATAGAAGGTACTTGCAGGACTTGGGAACCACACGTTGATTCCGTGACCGACCAGTTGATAATTAACTTGGATGTCAACAGCGACAGAGATAGGGACATGGGCGACAATCAAGAAGACGACGATGGAAATGAGATTGTTATGAAAGGAGCGTATTAAGGTTTTAGAGATTCAAGAAACGAATCCTGTTACTGGTGAGTATTGTAATTTCTTCAAAGCAAGTTTTATTTCCGTCCCATGTATAACAGTACAGAAATTGTAGAGTGTTGCTTCATTTTAGGGACTAGGGACATCATAGGTTATCAGTCAATGCCTTTAACATACCGTAAACTACATTTATGGTTTTTCGGAGACTCCGAGGTACCTGATAATTGAGCGCCTTCAGAATAGGAGACTAAGCTGATCAAACCCACCATCCTGAGCCACCCACTTAACATGAAAGCACAAGTTATTCTCTGTGAGGTTCCTTCGAATGTTGCTCTGCTGTTATTTTCATATCAAGAACTACCCGTCATTCTTCCTTTTATTTCTCTCTCTAATGTGTCATCACCATCGAGCTGGAGGCAAGTGGGCATGTGGAGAGGAAAGTACCTTCCCTTCTGTGCATGTTTGGCTCATGCTCCATCTCCCGTACTGTAACGTGTCTTGTGAAGGTGCTGCTATTAAGATTTTATAGTGTGTAGAAATCAGTGAGACCAAGCAAGTTGGCTATAGCAGTAACGATCTTGTAGCTCCTAGATTGTATTTGGGAATTAATGGGTCTGAACCCCTCTGTTAACAATCCCAAAGGTAGTTTTCTGTGGTTTCCTATTTCTGTACCTAAAATAAAACTACAGTGCTTCTAGCCAGCCCCAGCCCTCTCCTATCTTATCATCTCTGTAATGTATGTCTGTTTTGGTGTGATATAAAACAAGTAATTTAAGAAAAAAGTTCAGTGTGCTGAGCAGACTAATGTGCTATTGTAGGACTCATTCACTCCTCATTTCTTTCCTATGGGCGCTCTGTTGCAGATAATTTTAGATCTGTTGAGGGTCTAAAGGTGGGGACTTAACATATATCTGGCTAGGTGGAAGAGATAAACTTCATGCTGAGGTGTGGTTGCAAGTGTGCAGTAAAGCAAAGCTTGGCACTGTGAACCTCTAAGAGTGATTTTCTTTGGGAAGAGTGAAATATTTTTTATTCCTGTGCATTTTTCCTGACATTTCTCTGATGTTTTAAGGGTATAATTAAGATATAATTACTTCAGTATAAATAGGTGCTCCTGAGCATTTAAACAGAATGGTTCTTATCTCCTGAGATACACCCCTTGATTTTAAGGATCCTGTATGTATAGAAATTTTTCCTGAACATTAATGAAATTTTGAAGTTAATGGAAATATTGGGAGATAGTGAATTATCTGCTCATTTCTTGGTGACTAGATTGACAGATGTGTGTGAAAAGCATGCCTAATATATATATTCTTCTCCCCAGGAAAGTTTTCAAGTTGTAACAGAAATGTTACCTCTGAAAGAAGAAACCAAACCAGAGTTAACAGAGCCAGGGCCAACACAGGAAATCACACTTGAGGTAAAGTACATAATTTAAAAAGCCATAGTGTGAAAATGGAAATAGTGAAGAAAAAAGCTAAACACATTTCATTTCAGCACACACAATGTGGAAGTCCTAGGGAAAATATAGCTTTTTATACTTTGTGATTTTCATCTTTCCTTCCAGTAGTTCTAAGGTCTTGCACTAGGTATAATGTGGCAGAAGGTATAGTTCAAAAACCTCCCCTACATATCATATGGGAGCTGGTATCATTGCTTGACTATGTCATTATCTTTAAACTGAAATTGTTACTGTTGTTGATGATATGTAGAATAGTGTGAGAAAATTATTAGACTTATTTCAGTGAGAGATTGCCAGGTTTGTTCATAATATCCTAATTTTCGTCAAGTAGCTCCAAGGGAAAACTAATACACATCTACTTGTGTGACAACTAGCATTGTTCCAAGGCCCTCTGCTCCGTACCAAACAGAAGTTAATATAGTTATAAAATACATTGCGTGTGGCAGCTGGTATCAATGCTGCCAAGGGTATATTGCAGGAATTGCCTATTTCAGATGGTAGCATATTAGCGTGTTGTTTGGCCAGCAGCATGAATTTTCATAAGCTGTTGCTTGAAACTTTGATATTACAGATTGACAGAGTTATCTTCACTATATAAAATTTCATACACAAATAGGTTTACTACATTGTATCCCGCTCCCAGTGGGAACGGCAGTCGACATGCACATGCAAACTCTTAGTGTGTATTCATAACCTCATGCTGACTTTCTGCATAGCCACAAGGCAGGCAGTTACTAGAGTTTGTGTGTTGTGAGAAGCCATGAAGTGATGCGTTTGTTACAAGAGCATGTGCAGCTGAATTACAGTAGACTTATTCACGTTAATACACCATTGAAATGCCAGTGAAATTCTCACTTGAACAAAGAGCTTTTATGTACGACACATACGTAACAACCAAGTCATGTAGAGAGATGTGTAGGTGATTTTAGGAGTGATTTCCCAGGGTTTCAGTTCCAGGTAGAGAAACAGTTAGATTTCTCTTGAATAAAGTAAGAATGTGACGAGTTAATGCTGTAATTCCTAAACTGAAATGAAGGGTTCTGTTGGAACAAAAAATTGATGATGGTAACGCATAATTCATACAATCTCCCACTAAATCTGTACAACGTGTTACACAACAAGTCAGTACCTCAAAATCCTCAGGTACATAGGGCTATTGAAATATTGAAATTAAAACCTTACAGAGCGACTATCTTCCACTAATTACGACCCCATGATGATGAAGCCAGAGAAAAAACCTATAATTGGGATGTTGCAAAATATTGCGGGCAGCATTGTTGACCCCCATTTAATAATTTTCATACATGAGGCATGATTTAATTTGAGTGGTCATGTTTCTCCACAAAACAATAGGTACTGGAGCACTGAAAATCTGTGCCTTTGCTGGTGGGATTACAGTGCACTATATCTTCTGGTATAGGCTTGAGCAATTTTGTTACTTTCATTAACTTGTCTCGTCTTATCCTTGCCTTTGTCAATATGAAAGTGACTGAGGTATGAGTGATGCTAGTAATGCCATTCCTTATGCAGCCAGTCCCTGATATGAACGGTGTGAAACTGTTGCTCATAGGGTCAGTTGATGCATGCATTGCAGTGGGCTTGGTAGACTGATATGTAATAGCAACTTCTGGCTTGGTGAGGAAAGCAACAGGAAACTAACTCACTCCTCATTTCCCTGGTATGCCTCTTCAGTGATGCTTAGGCAATCTATGACAGCTGATGGCGGAGCTGTTGAGGATCCAACCAGCCTTAGGGCTGACGAATGAACATATATACAATTTACAAAATTCCTTTACATGTCCAAAAATTGGTGTATGGTATGCTGCAACTGCAGAAGAGAAATTAGGCCCCATATTTTTCAACGATACTATAAATTCCGAGAGATGCTGCACAAATATTCTTGCATCATTTTTCAAAATGTTGACAGATAATTAGATAAGATATGGCTGTTTTCAACAGGATTCTGCTACGGCTCATATGGCAGAGATTCTTTGCATGCCATGGAAGCGGATTTTGATGATAGGATATTATTAAAGGGGTTATGCCCCCCCCCCCCCCAACCGATCTTGCTGTGTGCAATGTTTATTTGTATGTGAACCATGTGACCTCGTCGCGGTATGGAGGCTTGCTTGTCCCAGTGAAGCAGATAGCTGAGCCGCAGGTGCAACCATATCGGATGGGTATCTGTTGATAGACCAGACTAAGGAATGGTTCATCGAAAGGGGGGTAGCAGCCTTTCGGAAGTTGCAAGGGCGGCAGTCTAGATGATTGACTGATATGGCCTTGTAATAATAATCAACATGGCTTAGCTGTGTTGATACTGCTACACGGTTGAAAGCAACGGGAAACTACAGCTGTAACTACCTCCCGAGGACATGCAGCTCTCTCTGTGTGAATGATGTACTGGTGATGGCTTCCTCCCGGGTGAAATATTCCGGAGGTAAACTAGTCCCCAATTCGGATCTCCGGGTAGGGACTACACAAAATGGGGCGATCATCAGGAAGGTGGATACCGACATTCTGCGAGTCAGAGCGTGGAATGTTAGAAGTTTGAATCGTTGTGGTAGGTTAGAGAATCTGAAAAGGGAGATCGGTAGACTAAAGTTAGATGTATAAGTGAAGTACGTTGGTAGGAAGAAGAGGATTTTTGGTCAGGCGACTACCGAATTATCAACACAAAATCAAACAGGGGAAATGCAGGAGTTGGTTTAATAACGAATAAGAAAATAGGGAAGCGGGTAAGCTACTACGACCAACATAGTGAAAGAATTATTGTCATCCAAGATAGACACCAAACCAATACCCACCACAATAGTGCAGGTCTATATGCCTACTAGCTCAGTGGATGATGAGGAAGTTGAAAGAATATATGAAGAGATAGAAGATTTAATACAATATGTAAAAGGTGACGAGAATCTAATTGTGATGGGAGACTGGAATGCAGTGGTAGGCCAAGGAAGAGAAGATGGGAGACTGGAATGCAGTGGTAGGCCAAGGAAGAGAAGGTAATACAGTAGGAGAATTTGCATTGGGACAAAGGAACGAAAGAGGAAGTCGGCTGGTTGAATTCTGCACTGATCATAATTTAGTCCTTGCCAATACTTGGTTCAAACAACACAAGCGACTGCTGTATACGTGGATGAGACCTGGAGATACTGGAAGGTTATCAAATAGACTTCATTATGATTAGGCAGAGATTCAAGAACCAGGTGTTGGATTGCAAAACTTTCCTAGGAGCAGACGTGGACTCTGTCCACAACTTGTTGGTCATGAAATGCCGTCTGAAGCTGAAGAAATTGAAGAAAGGAGAGAATGAAAAAAGATGGGATCTAGACAAGTTGCAAGAAAAGAGTGTGAGGGATTGTTTCAAGGAACATGTTGCACAAGGACTAAATGAAAAGGCTGAAGGAAACACTATAGAGGAAGAGTGGAGAGTCATGAAAAATGAAGTCAGTAGGGCTGCTGAAGAAATGTTAGGAAAGAAGAAATATCAGCTAAGAATCAGTGGATAACTCAGGAGATACTAGACCTGATTGATGAACGACGAAAATATAAGAATGCTAGAAATGAAGAAGGCAGAAAAGAATACAGGCAATTAAAGAATGAAGTGGATAGAAAGTGCAAGATAGCTAAGGAAGAATGGCTGAAGGAGAAGTGCAAGGATGTCGATGGCTGTATGGTCCTGGGAAAGGTAGATGCTGCATACAGGAAAATCAAGGAAACCTTTGGAGAAAGGAAATCTAGGTGCATGAATATTAAGAGCTCAGATGGAAAGCCACTTCTAGGGAAAGAAGACAAAGCAGAAATATGGTAGGAACATATCCAACAGTTGTATCAAGGTAAAGATGTAGATAATTTGGTTCTGGAACATGAAGAGGCTGTTGATGCTGATGAAATGGGAGACCCAATTTTGAGGTCAGAGTATGACAGAGATGTGAGTGACCTAAATAGGAACAAGGCACCTAGAATTGATGAAATTCCCTCTGAATTACTGATTGCCTTAGGAGAAACCAGCATGGCAAGGTTATTTCATTTAGTGTGCAAGATATATGAGACAGGAAAAATCCCATCCAATTTTCGGCAGAATGTTGTTATACCTATTCCCAAGAAAGTCGGTGCTGACAGGTGTGAAAACTACCGCACCATTAGTTTAGTATCTCATGCCTGCAAAATTTTAACATCTATAATTTACAGAAGAATGGAAAAACAAGTTGAAGCTGAGTTGGGAGAAGATCAATTTGGCTTCAGAAGAAATGTAGGAACACGTGAAGCAATCCTGACTTTACGTCTGATCTTAGAGGATCGAATCAAGAAGGACAAGCCCACGAACATGGCATTCGTAGATCTAGAAAAGACATTCGATAATGTTGATTGGACCAAGCTATTAATGATTCTGAAGATGGTAGGGATCAGATACCGAGAACGAAGAATTATCTACAATCTGTATGAAAATCAGGCTGCTGTGATAAGAATTGAGGGCTTTGGAAAAAAAAAGCAGCAATCCAGAAAGGAGTGAGGCAAGGCTGCAGTTTGTCCCCCCTCTTTTTCAGTGTTTACATAGAACAGGCAGTAAAGGAAATCAAAGAGGAATTTGGAAAGGGAATAACAATCCAAGGAGAGGAAATCAAAATCTTGAGATTTGCCGATGATATTGTTATTTTATTTGAGACTGCAGAATATCCTGAGAAGCTGCTGAATGGTATGGACTATGTCATGGGTAAGGAGTACAGGATGAGAATAAATAAGTCCAAAACAAAAGTAATGCAGTGCAGTCGAACGATGGCAGGTGATGCAGGAAATATTAAATTAGGAAATGAAGTCTTAAAGGGTGCAGGTGAATATTGTTACTTCGGTTGTAAAATAACTAACAATGGCATAAGTAAGAAGGACATAAAATGCAGATTAGCACAAGCAAAAAAGAGCTTTCATAAGAAAAGTAATTTGCTCACTTCAAACATTGATATAGGAATTAGAAAGATGTTTTTGAAGACTTTCGTGTGGAGCGTGGCATTGTATGGAAGGGAAACATGGACGATAACTAGCTCAGAAAGAAAGAGAATAGAAGCTTTTGAAATGTGGTGTTGCAGAAGAATGCTGAAGGTGAGATGGATAGATCGGATCACGAATGAAGAGATACTGAATCGAATTGGCGAGAGGAGGTCAATTTGGCTAAATTTGACGAGAAGAAGAGAGAGAATGATAGGACACATCCTAAGACACGCAGGACTTGTTCAGTTGGTTTTTGAAGGAAGTGTAGGTGGTAAGAACAGTAGGGGTAGACCAAGGTATGAATATGACAGGCAGATTAGAGCAGATGTAGGATGCAATAATTATGTTGAAATGGAAAGGTTAGCACAGGATAGGGTGGCATGGAGAGCTGCATCAAACCAGTCTATGGACTGATGACTCAAACAACAACAGGTGTCTGTTGGGTATTTAGTCTGAAGGATGGTTTGGTCCTCTAAATTTCCACCAACAGCTGTCATAGATAGCCTAGGCATCACTGTAGAGGTGTACTACAGAAATAATCCTCACACCATAGATGAACTTATAAAGACTATACCAACAGTAATTTGGACAATTATGCAACAGAAACTTAGGCATGTGAACAATAATTTCACTGGAAGATGCCCGAAATGTTTGAATGCTGGACAACATCTCTGCCTGTAAAAGAAGCTTAGTACTCATGATGAAGGCTATTGGGTGCATAAATAAGCAATAAATGTAATAATATTGATAATAGAATTAAATGGAGCCCTTGGAGGAGCCAGTTAACCTCTAAAGGTGCGTCACCAGGTGGAGGGTAGGGGCCTACAGCAATGTGGGCTGGTGAAAATACCTCAGAAATGAACCTGCGAACCAACAGGCTTTACAATACTCGGACACCCTCTCTCCAGGGGTCATAAATATGGAGGGCCCTAACACAGGGTGATGTGTGAAGACCCCAACAACATCAACAGCAGACAAGATAGACTTCAGTATGGTGGTGATTGCAGAAGAGGCAGCCCTGTACTTGGGATTAATATGAGTGCAACTGGTCAATGGCTTCCAAGGTGGAGGAAGATGTTTAATACCATCTCAACAGCAAGAAAGGCGGAAGAACCACAACAGGGAAGATTGGTTTCCATAGCTGAGCAGGCAACTAATCTAAGGGAGTATAGCCTGAAATTAAACCTGCTGGAGCTCACAATCTTGGTAGTAATATGTTTGAATGTACCACCCAACACAGTTTTCAACTAAAGCATGGGGGACAAACATACAGAAATGATTACCCCAGGTGGTTCCCAATCCACCGTCACTTTCTGTGTCATTCGTGGGCCTTCAGATTCTGGGGAGCCCACACCGACCTGCTACAAGGATGAGTTGGAGCATCCTGGAAGTCTTGCAACCAGATATGGCATAAGCAGCCCAACTGTTTTGCCGCACTGAATGTCAAATCCCTAATCAAGATAGGTAAACTGAAACATCTAACAGACACTTTGACACAACATCAGATTCTGATCACAGCAGTGCTAGAAACTGGATATTCTGATGAATATGCATTCAAGTCTCGGGGATACCGGATCTTCAAGGGAAAAGTGGTGTATCAGAAGGTAAAAAACATCCCTCATTTGGGGACTGGCTTCATTGTCACCCACAAAATACTGGATTCAGTTATCGACTTCCATTCACCCAGTAGCAGAGTATCTCTACTAACATTTTGGTGCACCAATAAGGTCTACATAGTTGTGCATGTACATGCACCCATTAACCAGAACAACAACTGGAATCCTGAAGACACAGACAAGTTTTGTGAAGAACTCAAAGCTACGACTAACAACATTCCAGAGCGCCATACAATCATATTATTGGGTGCTTTTAACGCTCAGCTAGGGAAGGAGCATGAGTATAAGCACATAGTGGGAAATACCTAGCTCACACGCGGACCAACAGAAATGGGGAATGACTTGTTGGACTCTGTAAGACCTTTAATCTAGTAATGAAATCAACAGCTTTCAAATGTCTACCAAGAAACCAGAAGACATGGATTTCACCAGACATACTCCTTGGAGAATTTCAGATAGACCATGTGGCTATTTCAAGGAAGTCCTGCAGAGAAATACAAAACATCAGGGTACTAAGAGGGGTGAATCTGGACTCAGACCACTACGTCTCCAAAATAAAATTTTGGTTCTCACCCAGAAACACAAGAAGAGTGCGGACACCCAAACTCACTAAGTTTGACCTGGAGAAACTGAAATCAAGCAACGTGATTAGAGAGAAAATGCAAGCACTAGAATACGAGTTACAGCTGGGACCAAAGTTGCCACAGAAGTCGGCCCCATTAATGAAACAGAAGAAACACACCTGGTGGACTAGTATCTGTGACCAAGCGATCGCACAGAGGCAGGTAGCTTGGCTACGATGGAACTCACAGAAGTCCCAAGTAGGGACAAGTTCTTAGACCAGCATCGAGTAACTGCCAAAATCGTCAGACAGGCTAAGCGTCAATACACCAAGGATCAGTTAACGCAATTGGATGAAGACTGTAAGAAGAACAACTCCGGAAACTTCTACAAGAACTTCAAACGAAACCTCAGGCGTTATACCCCACCCAGCCTACACTTCAGGGGAACAGATGGGAACTTAACCTATAATTACAAAGACGACTGCCACGTATTGACCTAATACTCTGAGAATCTCCTCAACTGTGAGTCCCCTAAGATTTCGTTTGTCTATCAAGACAGACCCAGATAACCAAACTCTCTTCCTCCAACAGAAGAAGAAGTAACAACAATCATCCAATCTCTGAAAACTAACAAAATACTGGGAGAAGATGCAATAATTGCCAAACTATGGAAGGGGACCAGGGACAAAGCAATCAGCAAGTTAACAGAGATCCTACGTAACATCTTAGAAACAGAGGCTACCAGAGGATTGGACATCTGCTCTGATCCAACTGTTAAATAAGAAGGGTGGCTTGACTGACATAACAATTATAGAGGGATCTCATTGATACCAGTTACCTACAAGATATTATCTAAGACCAGAGACGAACCTCAGTTGGATCCACAATTGGGGGAATACCAAAGTGGTTTCAGAAAAGGACGTTCTTGTTCTGAACAGATCGTGAACTTGAAGTCTGTACTAACACAAACTAAATTAGCGGGAAAGAAATATGAAGTCACCTTTGTTGACTTTACAAAAGTGACTCAGTAGACAGAACTACCCTCATGGGAATTCTGCAGGATATGGGCCTGGACCAGAAGACCCACAGCCTTTTCCAAGAGAGTGAAGTTCAGAGGAACACTTTTGGAAACTTTTGAAATAAAAACAGGAGTTAGACAGGGAGACTTTTCAACTGTTCATTGTACAAGGTCATCAGAGAGTGGCAGAAAGAACAGGAAGAACAAAAGATACCAAGTGGTATTTACCTGGGACACAAACGGAAAGGGCTACTAGTTGACTGGCTTTCGCAGATGACCTGGCACTTCTAGCAAAATCTGTAGAAGTAGCAGTGAAACAACTCAATGCACTTAAACAACAGGCTGCCAAGATGGGATTACAGGTGTCTGTAGAAAAGTCAAAATGATTCACTGATACTCCCAGCAAACTACAGTTGGAACATGACCAGATTGAGAGAGTCAACAGATTTAAGTACGTGGGAGAATGGCTGGAACCCAATATTTCAGAAGGGGCAGCACTAACAACCCGGATTAACAAACTAGAGTTAGCATATCGACTGACCAAGAACATGTGTAACAAGAAAACACAAAATTGAGGCACTGCCAGAAGCCCTATACGCTACAGAATGCTTGATGCTGAACAGGAAAGGATTGTTGGACAAACTGGACGTCCAGGAGAGGAAGATCTTATGAAAGATACTGGGACCGATCAAAGTAGATGGCGAGTACAGAAGGCGACCGAACCAGGAGCTATAATCACAGACGTAGCCATGAAGAGGCGTCTGACCTTCTATGGACATGAGGATGAACCCAACTAGGATGACCTACTGGCTTCTCAACTACTGGACAAACAGAAAGATAGGGACGCCATGGCTAACAGAAGTGAAGAAAGACATGCAGGAACTGGGAGTAACTGAAAATGACATCAGAAACCAAGTACCTCTCAGAAGAATAATCAAACAAAAGAGGTTGTAGGACAGACCATCATGGCCTTTTGGACAAAGGAAAGAAGGTAGTAGAAGCATAGCCAGAGAATGTGCGAGTATTGGTCAAATATCAAGTCCCTCTCCCAGCAGAAAAGTTTATGATCCATAGAATACGCTGGAGGTTATGAATGTACCACTTGGAACATGCATGTTGTCTCCTGGCCTTGCTGGGAGTGGGACACACTCTACTAGGTCTGTTAGGGGATGTACCTATCTGTGTGGTCAATCCTACTGAGATTCATGTGACAGGAAACTTTCTGGATGGTACCAGGCCAAATGCAATGAAACCGGATAGAACTATCCATGAAGACAATGAGCTTGATGATTATAGTAATCATGGAGTAATATAATATATAAGTACATAAAAGTGGTAACAGCAGTTTAAATGTAAGATGGTGTATCAAAGGTGTCAATTACAATGAAAGTTGGTAAGATGGTCAGTGGAGACATCAAAGCATTGGCAAATTCTAGGGTGTCCACATAATAATGATATAAAAATGGGACATTTAAAAGTAGGAAAAGAAAAAAAAGGGGACAAATTTTTTGTTGACAAAATTTAGTGAACATTTAAAATTTATCTTCGTATTGTGCATACAAATAACCCAAAGACTTCATAAACTCATTCTGCAGCCTGATGTAGATAATTTCTTCTGCAGCGCAAGACACCTAATTAACCCCTTACTTTTCACGTTTATGTATTTTATCATGAAGTGTCTTTTCTTCTATTTTTTTTTTTTTTTTTTTTTTTGTAAAAGTTAGCACATGATGCCCCATTAAAGTGTGTTCTGGCAATGAGCAAGGCCTTCGCTGTTGTCAATTTCATTTGTTTTTTCATCTGACCACAGTGAGTTGGAGAGAAAGACATGTTCCTTATCAGCATCTGACCCAGAAACTGACAGACAAAACCATACCAAATGGATCACGATCTTACTATTAAATTAGGCAATCATTTTACACCACTTTTCAGAAATAGTTTCATTGTTTCTTGCATCACTGCTTTTAGGAAAATTCATCAAAGCAGTTTGTCTTAATCAGCAGAAAAATTTGGTACAACACTTTCAACAAAAGCACAACAAATCATGAATATTCTTCCATTTGAACTGTTCATTTTCAAAAATCAATCAAATGCATTCAAAGGTGTGAAAAATGATAAACACCATTCATTAATACACTCAATAAAAGTGTCATAGAAAATGTCTGCATAACTGCGAAATTTTTTATAAGTAATTTTGTCCTCCTCTTCCCGCTTTCTTAGTTGATCATGTTACAACATCAGTGGGAAACCTTTCAGACTTTCTGCATTGCGATTTGATTATTAACCTGCTTACTTTTTTTATAGACTTCTGCTACTGTGATTTGTTTCCCATTACAAACAATTGTATTAACATACAATAGTGGGAAATAGGATTGATCCACCTTTTTTTGGTACATAATATGATGTTAATATGTTTACAACATTTTTATTCAGTACCGGTTTTGGTGTCTATAGGCACCATCATCAGCTGAAACAGGTTGGTATGAACAAAGATATACAAGTATGTAGTACATATAATAGACCCTTGGTAAGAAGTGGCATTAATAGGATGAAGTAAAAAATACAATACTTAAAAGAATATAAACAAGTTATGTGCTTGTTGATCGAAGTATAAAATGAAAGTGAAGATATTAACAAATGTTTGAAGACTTGATCACTTTGAAATGGTTAAAAAGTCTCAAGCATAGCACTGCTAAACACTGGGTGAAAATAAAACATTTGACATCCAAAAACTGACATAGTATGCAGCCTTTCCACAGAGTATTGATAATAATGTAACATAAGTAAGTTTGATGGTGGTTTGTAATATCAATTCACAAAAATAAACCGTCAGTTATGAGGTACTCAAAGAAGTGGATAATGTTGCAGGTAAAGAGAAAGTAGATATATGGCCAGAAAGTTCTCGATCCTATTCGGAACCTCGAGCGGCCTGATGTATGCATGGAGAGTGGCAGCTCCGGTACTTTCTCTGGTATTACAAAAATGTATTGGAAAAGAAGGAGTGGTCATTTTGTCATTGGGACAATAATATATAATGGAGAAATTGTCTTTGGAAAGAAACAGTCTGGGAATGATGGTGGGCAAGTCATCAATGTGAAGAGCTTTGTCGGGATGAGAACCATTACTTGTTTGCTTGACGATCAGAATCCTCTACATAGGAAAGGGAACAAAGAAGTGTCATATCAAGTCATGTATAACAAGATGGGAACAGGGAAAGTTGCACATAATAGGTAGAAATGGGGGGGGCCATATGAAAAGAGAAAGCAAGGGATGTAGAGATTGTCCTCGTTTTGTGTTGATACCCGTCCTATTGCTATCCTATCGTGTGTTCGTGCATTAGGTGGCTGCAATTCAGTAATGGGTTTAGGTTTGTGGATAACAGGTGTCATTTATTCTGTAACTCATGTTATATGAGTAACCTTCTGACTAGAGAAGGTTTTCTACTTATTTATTAACTACAGTAATTGTACCTAATAGTGTTTATTTTAATACAACATTCCTGATCATTCAAAAATATGAAATTAAGATAAAAACAGAAAATAGCAAAAATATTTTTTGTCCTGATTTTCTCTGACTATTTTGGATTAAATATGTATAATTTTTTATTCATGTGAAAAATTTCATGAACAGCTATTTAACATTGCCTGTTCTTGAAAGCAATAACTACACTGCGAGTATAGGAACTGTGGGTGTGGCAAGTCAATAAGGAGTATGAGGAAGAATTTGGAGAGTTTGAGGGAGATAATTAGGATTCTCTCAGAGGACAGGAATGAAAGTAGGCCTCCCTTAAAAAGTGTATAAGATACAGTAGGTGTAAGAGAGGGATGGAAAGGAAAGGGGGGAATTTTAGAAGACAGGTGGTCTAATGTTTTGAGGAGAAGGAGATTGCAGGCTAAGGGCTCTATTCAGGATCAATATTCAGGACAGGTGTCTGTGAGAAATCAGTACGAGTCACTGCAGTTAGAACAACTGAGGGCAGATGAGGAATAGGGAACTGTTGCTGAGAAGTGTGAAAGTAAGAGAAATGGGAAAGGTAGTAAAGGGAAATGTGGAGTAGTGGATAGGAAAAGACAGGTGGAACAGGGTCATGGGAAGGAGAAAACAGAAGAAGAAAGAGCTTCTGAAGCTGTCAGGAAAGATAGGGCTGACCAGGAGGGGAAGGGATCAAATGAGATGGGTAGGGTTGATGCTCTGGTCATGGAGGATTCCATCGTTAGACATGTGGGGAAAGTGTGTGGAGGAAAGGGAACCAGGGTAGAGTGTTTTCCAGGAATTAGGTTCAGGAAGATGTTGAGCAAAGTAGAAGAGAAGGAGGAGCAAAGGAGAAGGTGGTAGTGTTTCACGTTGGTACTAACAACGTAAGACAGGCAGGTGTAAGTACCAACATATTTGGGGATATTTGGGATCTGGTGAATGCAGCATGGGTGAAGTTTTAGGAAGTGGAGATTGTTATCAATGGAATACTGTGTGGGAGGTATACTGATTGGAAGGTGATTGGGGATATAAATGAGACTCTGGAGTGGATATGTGGGGAAACTGGGGGTGAGGTTTCTAGATCCTAATGGGTGGGTAGGAGATAGGGATTGGCACTCAGATGGCCTTCACTTAAACTGCAGTGGTACATATCAGTTATGGAATTTGTTTAGAAGGGTTATAGGCAGGTACATTCAGGGAAACGGGGTGGCCCAGGGAGCAGTGATAAGGGTACAGGGAACTAGAAGTCAAGTAGGGATGACATAAAAATGTTAGTGCTTAATTGTAGAAGTATTTTAAAGAAAGAAATAGAATTAAGTAATTTAATAGATACATACTGTACTTAACCAGGAGTTCAATCATGGCTGAGAAATGATATAATGGATACAGGAATATTTTCACAGAACTTGAGTGTGTATTATAGAGATAGGATAGGAATGATAGGAGGGGGAGAGTATTCATTCTGGTGAAAGAAGAATTTGTAAGCTACGAAAAAGTTAAAGATGACAAACATTAAAATTCTACATGTAAGGCTCATCTCTAAAGATAATAGGCAACTTGATGTCTTTGGAGTGTACGGAATGGGAAAGGGTAGCGCAGATGCTGATTCAGAATTAGGTTCTCCGTGGTTTCCCATTTTCACACCAGGAAAATGCTAGGGCTGTACCTTAATTAAGGCTACGGCCGCTTCCTTCCCCTTCCTAGCCCTTTCCTGTCCCATCGTCGCCGTAAGACCTATCTGTATTACATACTATCCACTTAATTCCGTATCGATATTGCCCCCATTATTGCCTAGCTAAGCCCAGCCAGTGAGCGAGAGATCCCAAGGGGGACCATTTGTTCATTGGCTATTGTTTTCTAGAGGCATTTAAGGGAAAAGGGTTGATGACCAAGCTCAAAATAAATTTTAAAACAACACACTGACATTTATTAACATAAGCAAATCACAAATAAAAATATTCTAGCTGATTTTTTTTTTTTAATCATTGGAACTTTCATAACATCTGTTTCTTCCTTCTTCTTTGAGAAGCACGTATTTCTTAATGGACAGCCTTACTGGTCTGTAACGAAAATCAAAATAAAATTAGGCCTACCGCCTTAAAAATCAAAATATAATCGGCTGAAAGAAATTCAGAAACTCAATAAAGATGTTCACAAAATAACTTGATAACTTCTTGCTAGTATTTTTACAATAAAGTAGTTAAAGGCTTCATGACTTTAAAGTAGCCTCCACACGTGGTTTAAGCTGAATTCTACTAAGTTTTATCATTTAAGACATTTAACACTGGTCCATAACACCAGTATAAGCTTTAATAGAAAATTGAAATTAATTTCAAAATTCAAAATTAATTAATTATTGTTTTTATTATTATCAGTCTCTCTCCTTATTTAATTAACACGTTCTTCACTATCACACGATCGTGTTTCTAATTAATTCCTCACAACATCATTCACTTAGCAATAATCATTAACACTCCAAATAATTATTTTCCAATTAATTATTGTGACTTATTATCACCAGTATTCAAAGTAATTATGCAGCTAGTGAACGTCTACTTCTGATCCTTGCATGGCATTTTCTGTTTCAAATTAATTTTAAAATGTTTCCAAATTCAAATATAAATGTGATAGAAAAACCTTGATATCCACGTGTGAGCTAGTTAATATTTCATTTTACAAATCGATTGCCTTTGTGAAAATAACGAGATGATCTTTCCTTTTAAATCACGTTCATCAACAAAATAAATCCTTTCCTAGTCTTCCTCGACTTAAACTTATAAAATTTTCCCTTAAGGGTACAAAAATTATTTCTTAAAGTAGCACATAACGATGAATGTAATCTGCGTCATCACTAGCACATGACCAGATTAAGTTAAATAGAAGAAAACATGAAACAAGAAGAATACACATATTTACACACATACACACACTCATTCATACTGGGAAACACGTATTTTATATACAATATTTACATCAAATCCTATTCCTGCAAGTTTACTTTTGATTTTTAGAATGGTCAGGGCACGTCATATCCAGTAGGAGATAATTTGTGTACAGAACTTCTTCTCATCATTAATCGTGACTAGTGATCGAAGTTAGGGACATCACTTGGGTAAGAATATGCTTCTCATACAGATGGAAATCATCTAACTTTTGACATAATAATTGAAGATTCCAATAAAATCCGTAATCACTACCAGTACATGGGTTACCAGTTGAAACTATCGCGTCCGTGAGCCTCAATCGCATTATTATTATTATTCCCTATCCGTGAAATACACACGCAACACGTGCTCCAATAATTATAATTTATCTTGCGCTCCCAATAACACAAGAATAAGTCAATCATCATAAATAACTCATCCAATAACTCAATTACATAACAAATATCCCGCAGGATTGGTCATATTCCAGACACTTCATAAATGGAGCACATTCAATCTCACATATAAGGAATCTACTGGTTATGGCTCACAAGCATTTAATTCTCTTTTAGCCAATCTTCAGTCATTTTTATTATTAGTCAAGTGACTATTACATCTACTGATCCTCGTGAAATATCATAAAATCAGATGACTCGATCCTAAGGAATGTAAGTGATCTTGAAAAGACTCTAGGTTCGACCCTATCTCACAAAAATGTACACGTAAATTTAAGTCCGATAAATTTCGACATCACACAAAAGTAGATTTATCGCGTAGTCATGATTTTTAAATATTTAGCTCAAAAGCACGGGAAATCATCCAAAGACAAACTACATGTCTACTCTAACAGGTTCAAAATTTCATTCACACATGTGACTCGTCTACCACGACATCTTAAGAATTGGAAAAATGAAATGCTTCTAACTACAACAAAACTAATAGCTCTACGATTTAAGGAAGAAAGACCTCTAGTTTACAAAAAGATGAGACTAATTGAATTAAGTGGTACTCAAGTTTTAGATGAAGTTCGATCCCAGGCAGCAGTCAATCATTCCAGCATTTTCCCGGTCAGTTTCCTTCCCATGACCAGAGACGCCTCACATTTTAGAGATCCATGGAGACTTGGTCGTCGATATCCCTCGATGACGTTGAGTTGCAGATGATTGTAGAATTATCCATGTTGGTGTACTGCAGCTTTCAAGACGACTTCTATTAAGTTCCGGACGTAAGCTGTAACTGAGATGGCAAGAATAAATATGTGCACAAACACACGCAGAATTTTGATTATTCTTCTAGATAGTCACACTTAACTTGGATTTTAAGGTGATTTATACTCTTTAGGAGTTAGCTAATTAATTCACTGAATTGTTGGCGGAATGGGCGTCTGCTTGCGCTGAAAATTACTCTTCCGCGTGGTCGTAGCAAGTATAGAATCTTCAGAATGCAGCGTAGAACATTCAAAGCAGAGTAGAACAGAGTAGAACAGTCAGAGAGCGATTTGCTCGGAATGAGGCTTTTTATATTCTCCGCTTGGGAGAACTGTAATTGGTCGTCAGGTCTTCTTTAATTGGCTCAGACTATTCTGGAACCAAGCTGTCTGTCGTTCGCGCGTGTCAGGCAGTGTGGACACGTCACGTGATTTGCTTTGGCCTTGGTCGAAGCTCGATCAATATGTCGCCCCTCTGAATGACGAAAAAAACTTGTTTACAGCTCGCCACTCTACTTCCCAAATGACAAGTTACAGCTCCAGGCAGAAAATAAAATTTTTAATATCCGCTTGTTGGAAATATACTAAATATCGCCAGATTTGACGGGGACAATATTGTAATCAAATAAGAATTGAATAAAAAAAATTCCACCTGATCGATACTTTTATTATTTAACCTTGGGTTAAATTATGTCATTAAAAACTGCAGTACATGTTTCAATTGCTTGGCAATCATCATCAGCTGCTTATCTTATAGGTTAGGCAAAAGAATATAAAAACATTTGATAATTTTGATAAAGAAATTAAAAAGCTATTTCTAAACTAAAAACTTCCTAAACTTCCTTCTATGGCACTACATTCGTTCTTCATTAGTTTCAGCTGTGTTTCACTCAATGCACAGTTCTCTTGTCTTGATTATGTGTTGTCCTTCATTTTTCTAGATCATTCTTATTGTCCACTAGAAGAATTTATGCTAACTATGGTCGAATTTATTCAGTATTTCACTTAGACGGGTAGTTTGAAGTACGACCTGTAACCGGCAGGAAAGATATAATTATTAATTAAAAAGATTTTTGTTTAAGATTCTGTTATCCAAATGAATTGTACGTATTTGAAAAGAATTGTAAAGGCCAAAACTTACCCCTATTTAATTTTTCGTTGTGTAAATTTATTCTAAATCTTCAAAAGATTGGCACATTTGGTGTGACCTGAAACCGGCAGAAGAACATGTTGGTTATTTAAGAGAATCGGGAAACATGTTTCTTGCATGGAGTTATTATGCCATAAAGAAACTGTTTTTAAACTTACCCCTGTCCAATTTATTCTGGTTACGGAGTTTACGTGTTTGTTTCCTTCTCTACCATCTTCGACCTAGTGTAATAGCTGTAATAGCAGTTATCATTAGTGAACAAGGGGAGTGTGTATGTGAGGATCTTGAAAAGGCAGAAGTATTTAGTCAGCAGTATATAAAGATTGTTGGTTACAAAGATAATGTTTAGATAGAGGAGGTGACTAATGGTAAGGCAGTATTAAAATTTGCATATGATAACAATGACAATTACAGTAAGGTACAAAAGTTGAAAACTAGAAAAGCGGCTGGAATTGATAAGATTTTTGGAGATATAATAAAGACAATGGGTTGGGATATAGTACCATATCTGAAGTACTTATATGATTATTGCTTCCATGAAGGAGCTTACTAAGAAATTTAATCTAGCAAAGAAGTCAACTAAGGGATTGTAGTAAGGATGTATAAAAAAGTGGAATCAGAGATAAGGCTTTGTGCAGATGATGTTATTCTGTACAGAGTAATAAATAAGTTAGTGGAGTTTGGTTCCAGCATATGGGACCCTCACCTGGATTACTTGATTCCAGAACTGGAAAAAATCCAAAGGAAAGCAAGTCGATTTGTTCTAGGTGATTTCTGATGAAAGAGTATGGAGAGTTGCTATAGTAGCCCCTGTGTATAAAGGAAAGTGTGATAGACATAAAGCTGAAACTTATAGACCACTCAATTTGACGTGCATTCCATGTAAGCTTTGGGAAGCATTCTTTCTGATTATATGAGACATGTTTGCAAAATTAATAACTGGTTCGATACAAGGCAGTTTAGGTTTAGGAAAGGTTATTCCACTGAAGCTCAACTTGTAGGATTCCAGCAAGATATCAGATATCCTGGATTCAGGAGGTCAAATTGACTGTATCACGATTGACCTATCTAAGACATTTGATAGGGTAGATCATGGGAGACTACTGGCAAAAAATGAGTGCAATTACACTAGAAAAAGAGTGACTGATTGGGTGGCTATATTTATAAAAACTAGAACTCAGAGTAGTCAAGGCTTTATCTGTCCCTGTAAAATTAAGAGGGGAATGTATAAAAAAGTGGAATCAGAGATAAGGCTTTTTGCAGATGATGTTATTCTGTACAGAGTAATAAATAAGTTAGTGGAGTTTGGTTCCAGTGTATGGGACCCTCACCTGGATTGCTTGATTCCAGAACTGGAAAAAATCCAAAGAAAAGCAGCTCGATTTTTTCTGGGTGATTTGTGACGAAAGAGTAGTTTTACAAAAATGTTGCAAAGTTTTGGGCTGGGAAGACTTGGAAGAAAGGAGATGAGCTGCTCAACTAAACAGTATTTCTGAGCTGTCAGGGGAGGGATGGCGTGGAATGACATCAATAGACGAATAAGTTTGAGTGATGTCTTTAAAAGTAGGAAAGATCACAATATTAAGATAAATCTGGAATTCAAGAGGACAAATTGAGACAAATATTTGTTTATAGGAAGGGGAGTTAGGGATTGGAATAACTTACCAAGGGAGATCTACAATAAATTTACAATTCCTTTGTGGTCATTTAAGAAAAAGCTAGGAAAACAACAGGCAGGGAATCTGCCACCTGGGCAACTGCCCTAAATGCAGATCAGTAGTTCTTGATTGAATTGATAGTGATGCGCTCGGCCTTAAATGAATTGGAATCTGGTGATTTATTTTTGTCATGGTGTTTTGTCAGGATAAATAAATTTTAGGCTGAATTTACTTTTAATTGGCGATTTGGTCTTCCTTTATAGACATAGCTGGGTATGATGAGGTGAAGCAGGATGTTGATGCCAGATGTGTCAATGCACCCAATGCTGAGACATTTCACATTCAATCACATTTCGTCATTCAGTTAGCTCAATTAGCTGTACACACATCCATCAGATGTTGGGACAGGTCCAGTTTTTGCACTTTTTACACTATTATGTTGTCTTGTTCCGACTTTGCCCACATTGACGACAGTGACCTCTATTGCCTCAGCATTCCCTGACCAGTGATTCAGTTGTCATTTTAAATACTAATGGGCTCATTTTCTTATATCTTTGTGAATTTGAGCATTTTTCGCTCTCCGTTCAATCTGAGCTTTCTGCACCCCTCCCCCCCCCCCAAGCAGCACTCTGTTATGATCACTTTATGTCACATGGTCATCAACATCAAGGTCATTTTTATCAAATTTTCTTCTTGATCACTTGTTTCAAAAACTAACTGAAGTTTAACATCTGGATCATGAGTTTGTTGTTCTGATGGTCACTACCTTATATTATTCATTTTCAGTCAGTAATGCTTGTTGTTTGTTTGTTGTTTAAAGGGGCCTAACATCTTGGTCATCGGCCAGTAATGAACAAAGTACTGAATTTCAAGGGAAGCCTGAAAATAAATGAACAACTCACTGATAAAAGGTTTTCAATAGTTCAGTAAAACAACAGTGATATTACTGACGTGTTCTGTGTAATAATAACTAACTTACAATGAACTGTGTAGAGAAGCCTACAGTGAAGGGGCAGTTCAAAATCAATAAGCGTGATCTAACCAAGGGCTAAATTTGGACGCGTGGATGACAGTTGTCCTCCAATTAGCTAATTAGCAAAATCAATGTAGCGCACTGCAGTTGAGATGCTTAACTGCATGATTAGATAGGAGATCCCCAGAGAGGTACACAAAGCCATGCATATGTAGCTGCTCAGAGTTTTAAATAACCATTGTCGACAGCTGATTAGATGTCAGCTGTCATCCACGAGCGTAAGCTAGGATTAATTTATCTCACGTTGGTTCCCTTCCTTTGATATATTTTTATATTGAATGATAAATTATTGATTCTTTTATTGTGTTAATGTGACATTTATTTTATCATCTGTTTCTTGTTTATATATGTTTTTTCTTCACCTCTTTACTCTACTTACGTTACTTCCTACTTATAGCCTTCTGCAGACATTAAGGAGGAAATATCCATAGAACAACATATGGTTGAGCAACAGGTCCCATATATTAAAGAAGAAAACAAGTAAGTACAACACTGACCCTACATATTATGGAATATGTTATTTATCTATTTACAGTCATGCTCAGTGTATTTGATCTTCATTACCTGGGCTTTTGTGATAAATTTAATCCTTTAGTTACAAACTCTAATATGCTTTAAAACTAGTGGTGAGAATTAAGTGAAATGTTCAAGAAATGTATGAACATTTTTATTCAGTTTCCTGATACCATATTTATGCAAATAATCCCTGCACCCTGATTTTAGAAAGGCTCATTTTGGAAAATGAAATAAACTAAAATTCCTTCCATTGAAAGAGTGGCATAGGCATTAACAGATATTTCATGTTACTCTGTGAAATCCACATGGTCTTTACGCAAATATGAACATGTAAATGAAGATAGCTGTTTTGCCTGAGATAATAAGAATACATTATCACTGATATAAAATTCCATGAAAATTAGCAAGTAGGCCTACTTATGTGACAGGTGTTTCATTAATCTGAACTTGCAATAGGCTCGATTCCCTATAAATCAGAAGATTTGTTGTCTCATGCAACACCAGAATCCTCTCCCAAATTACTAATTCGTCACACTCTACATCGGAAACACTTCTCACATGCAGTCTCTTTTTACTTGGATAGAAACACTGTGGATAATTATTTTCATGCAATGTAAACACTTAACACAGGTACACCAGCAAACTCGGATGTGAATTTTGCGATAGGCCTACTGTAAAATCATGATATTATCTGATTTCAAATTAACAGCAAACTTGTAATTCAGAAAGGCCAACACTTGTCACATCACAAAATATTCTGATACTACTGCATGCAATTTACCTTGATTCACAGTTTAAACCTTTCAGATGTCATGGAAAACACTATTTCCAAAATGTATTAACCCCTCAGCGTCGCAGCCATTTAAATAGCTTCCTACCCCGCGGCCGGATGAGATTTCAACTACGCGTGACTGAAATACATCGATTCACTTAAAGCGTTACTACAAGTATAAGAGTAGCTCGGTTTTCATGAAATTTGGAATACCTTATGACAGAACTATGTACGTGCAGATGATTACATAATTGTTTCACATTTCCTTAGTAATTTAGTTCCGTGTGATAGAGTTTGAAGCACTCTTTGAGACAGGGACTCAAGTCACACTCCTGGAAGCAGTACACTGACGTCTTCTTTTCGCCGTGTTTTGAACACAGGATACAATGTCTCTGAGGTTTGGATTTCCAACTCTTTGGTGCTAATTTCCTGATAAAATGTCTTTCCTGCAACCTTGGAACTGTATTATCTGATGCGCACCGGCCTTGAATATTTCGTTCCCCTCCCGAGCGAGCGTATTTTGTAAACAAACCTTTCACCAGCTGAACCCGATAAGGTAATTGCTCAATATTTGTCTCTGTGACCTGTGTGAGTATTATTAGAGAATTTAGCAATCAGAATTCACTGTTGAAAACTTCTCTTTGACCTGTATAATTATCTAGTCTCTTACACGAAATTTCCTAGTACTGCTTCCTCCTCATCGTCACTCTCATCATTTACCACTGCTACATCATCTATTTCATTATCACTGCTACTAATACTGTCACTACTACTTCCGACTAAACTTTCATCTGAATTATACAATATTTCAAGCATGTTACTGTCAGTCATACCACGGCTGAGCGCGGCGCGTCACACGGACTGATGAAGCTGCAGCGAGACCGAAGGCAACAGGACGAAACTGAATGAGGGGAATAACATTTATGACGAAACAAACCAACTCAATACATATTTCAGATAAAAGGTCGAGACATTGTCTTTCAAGCGAGATATATACCATGAACAACTGGTTCTCATATCGTATGACAGAAACCAGCAATAACTGATGCCTACACAGAGCGCTCGTGGAGAGTTACGAAATATTACAAGCTGAGAAATAAAGACAAATATAATAAATAAACTGCACTCCCAATGTACAAATAGAGCAAAGAACATCACGCGAAAAGACAAACTACTCAGATCATCATTTCTTTATTTTATTCTGTGGGAAAGAATGAAGCAAACAGACTTTAAGAAAAGCAGAGATTAGGGCTCAGACTTACTTGACAAATACTTATCCTTGCAAACAATTATAACAATTTTTCAGTTCTTATTTACAACACTGATAAACCCGAAAATGTCTTCTCGGAAACAAAACAATTTGCATATCAATAACTCCAAAACTCTTCGCGCTATAGCCGTAAATGTGAAACCATGTATGGGTCTATACCACGTATAGAGGTCGGCGCTGATGGGTTAAGCAAGGTGCATTCATAGTATTAAAATAATAACTCACTTGTGCAAACATAACCTGATGCAATGAAAGAAAATATATTATTCAAAGATGAGGAGAAATCTATGCTAGCTTCCCTCTACAAGTGCTTTATTCATTGGATTCCTGTAACCTGTACTGTATGCATTTTAGATGCCTTGTACTTCTTGCACGGAAAGTACTTGATCAGCTTAAATCATTGTGGCTGATCGAACTTCTCTATGATGAGGGGAGGAAGTAGGAAGTCTCTTGCTCCCCTCTGCAGTGCAACACAGGACAATGACTCTATCCTTGTATGATTTCCTACCATGGTACTTCTCTTGTAATTCAGAAATGCTAACGCTTGCCACATCACAAAGTATTCTAAGAACCATTAATGCTTGTAATCACCTTGATTCACAGTTTAAACCTATCAAATGCCCTGGAAAAACTATTTCCGAAATATCCAACATGGTGCATTTACATTATTCAGATAATGCACTTGGATAAGTCACTGACAAACATTTATTTTTTGGCTTACTGTAGAGTTTGCATTTTTAGATGCCCTGTACTTGCGTGGAAAGTGCTCGACGCCCTTAAAACATTGTGGCTTATCAAACTTTCCTATAACGAAAGGAGGAAGTCTTTCACTTCCATCTACATTATAACACAGTAACACCCATCTCCTTTAAAACCTAAAGTCCATCTGGGCTCGGCAGTAAAAAAAGAAAAAAAAGCATTTTCATCAGTATCGACAATTGTGTTCGGTGCATAGGAATTGATTATAATTATGAGCCATGCTTTTTAGCCAACTTTTGGCATTCCTTAAAATGCCATATACAAAAGAATTACGATTTCACTCCAATGTAGCAAGTATGAAACACACTATAAACACACCAAAGTGAGTGAAAGTGTGGAATGCTACCCCTGCACGTTCTGGAAGACACATTCTGTTGTGATGCAGATAAATTTTGAATTTAAATTATTCTGTAAATTACTGTTTTAACCCTCAAATGGTCTATTTATATGACTGTTATTGGCACATGATTATCAGGATTTTTGTATACTTTCAGTAAAAATACTCAAGTTCAAATATCATAGGCTAGTGAAATAAAAATATTTTTGTTTTCTACCTTTTATTATATCTTTACTGCCATCCTGAGTTTCCAAAAAATATGTTTGAAAATTTTGGTGTCAAAATGTCTCCATCCATACCAGTCACTAAAATACTCGACTTCTCCGAGAAAAAGTGATAAAAATCATTTTTCGTCCGTATTGAAAGTTTCATAAACTGTATATAGGATAATATCTTTTGTTTATTTCCACCTATTCAATACAATACAAGATGTTGGCAATTATATTAAAACATTTTTCAGATGAGACATGTTTCGCCTCCTAATGTGAGGCATCTTCAGTCATTATCAAGAAACCTTATTATTTTACCAGGCATCTGGTTAAAGATATTCTAAAATGTGTTTGATGATTATAAGAGAGATAAGATTTATACTTGTTATGAACATGTTCATGAAGTAACTAAAAATCTAATATAGTGATAAAAACATAGGAATAAGACTTTGATTGTACTATAGTAAAAAAGGTGGCTTGAAGCCGTAGTCATTAATAGATGTCTAGTATATAGTGGAAGGCATAAAATATCAGTTCTATGAGAATATACATTACATTCAAATGCTACTAAAAACTGGTGGATTCATAGGTAGTACATATAAAATGTTCAATGAAATAACTAAAAATCTAATATAGTGATAAACACATATGTAGTTCTTTGTTGAATAGGACGTTGTATGATTGTACGGCTTGAAACCATAGTCATTACTAGATGTCTAATACATAGTGGAAGGCATATGAAATCAGTTCAATGAGAATATAAAATACAGTCAAATGATACATAAAAACTGGTAGATTCATAAGCAGTAGATTTAAAACATGGAGGCGCCATGTGACTATAAATGACAGTTGATGGCTTAAAGCCGCAGTCAATGTTTGAAGCATAGGTCAAATAACTGCTAATATATGGTAAAAAGATATAAGTCAAAATATAAAGCTGAGTATAAAAATATGAAGGAAAAACATTCCAATTGCTTCACAAAAGTTACTTGACGTTGGCGTGCATTTGTCTGTGATATTTATTGGTCAACAGTTCATAGGTTATTTTAGATTTATTCGGCAAGATTGCGTTGACAAGAAGTTCACCAGATGTTTATAGTTGGCCTAATTTGTATTGAGTCATCAAGAAAGTTGCAGAGATGATGATGGGCTGAAATTCTCAACGTTGGTATGGTTTTTTTGATGTGAAGGTTGGGGAGCTGTTGTTTTCTTCTTCGATGACAATATATTTTATAAAAAACGTTGATTGTGATAATTTGTACTATTGAAGAGTATTATGGAAGTTTGATGGGGCTGTTGAATTATTGTTGTTATAGATTGGTTCTATGGCATTGTAGGCCTGTTTGACATGCTGTGTGAGGCGCTGTTAGGATCCTAACAGGGAAATGAGATGGCATTTTGCTGGAAAGAATTGTTCCTCATCTACATGAACAGCTTGCTGCATGCAATGTGGTTTTGTACATATGCCACATGCTTTAAATTGTTTCATGCACCAAGACAGAGAAGCAGGATGTCTAAGTGAATTCTTCAGCTAGCAACAGTACCGTACTTCTTGCACTTTCTAGGCTTGCATATTGTATAGAGTTAACATATTGTCATACATACCCCAATCTCATGTATTCCAGGATTATGTTAATCATATATTAAGTTATCAGAACGTAACCACCTAGCGTTACTATATGATAATGGCCAGTTATTTTACAAACTTCATTCAAAATGTTTAAGAATGTTATTTTTGTTTTAAAATGTGTTAACGTGAAAAGCTTAACTGAAACTTTTAACAAGAAAATGTTCAGGCTTGAATGACAGTCCTCAACTTGGCTTTGAGAAGTTTTACTCTATTCTCGAACTCTTGCTAATATTCGAGACGTTCTTGACTTGAATCGTCGTTAATTTCTAGGCCTTTGGTCACGGGGGTCCCGGGTTCGATTCCCGGCAGGGTCGGGTATTTTAATCATAATTTGTTAATTTTGCTGACACGAGGTCTGGGTTTATGTGTCGTTCTCATAATCATCTCATCCTCATTAAGATGCGTAGGTCACCTATGGGAGTCAAATAAAAAACCTGCACCTGGCGAGCCGAACTTGTCCTCAGACACTCCTGGCACTAAAAGCAATATGACATTTCATTCAGTTGGTACTAATTGAAATTCATAATTTACAATGAGCAATCTTTCGAGTTTTGCTTCAGTCTGGTCAGCGTCCGAAAAATTCAGTTCTGAAGTAACGACTTTTTGTGTATGAATTAAACTAGCCATTTACCTGATTCTCTTCATTCACTTGTTGGGTTTATATTGATATATCTTACTTTTGTATGTAGCAAAGGCTTTTCAGTCTGTCAAACACATAGCAAATACAAAGTAAATTAAAACACTAACAGCATATCTGTAAAACACACACTAACATACAGATATGCTGTTAGTGTTTTAATTTACTTTTTATTTGCTATGTGTTTGACAGACTGAAAAGCCTTTGCTACATTTAATAAGTCAACACTGGAAAACATGGCTTCATTTTTAACAAAATATCTTACTTTATTATTACTAATGTTATTTTCCTTGATAATTGTCTTAAATTATATAGTCATATTGTGTATTATAATGTGTTGGCTGGGTAAATAAATAAATACAGAACGTGGTAGCGTTCTACTTCTAAGTTTTATTAAGTACTTTGCTAAGACTGCACATTAACACAAAGGATTAGCGAGCTCACAAGTACACACGCCTACACAGTTCCGTCCTCTCTTATTCTCACTGTTTATTTATGATGAATACACACCGACTCCGATCACTCGCATTAGAATATCATTCAATCACACAGGCACTCTTGTTGCCGCTGCCACGGCCTACTGATGTCAGTCTTGCATTTCAAGATGGTATCCACTGTTCCTGTCCCATGCCAACATTCCAGTGTTCTCTTCCGCATATGCCCGAATGGGTGATGTCCAAGAGACACAAACACTCAACAACGGACGTACCGAATGACTCCCATAGATGGACGCTCCGAAAGACTGCCTTTCTCATCTCATGCTGTACTCGCACCCGGCCACAATACCGCGCGATTTGGCCGTGCGATTAGGGGCGCGCAGCTGTGAGCGTGCAACGGGGAGGTGGTGGGTAGAACCCCAATGTTGGAAGCCCTGAGGATGGTTTTCCATAATTTCTCCATTTCCACACTAAGCACATGCGGGGGCTGTACCTTACTTAAGACTACGGCCGCTTTCTTTCCACTCCCAGGCCTTTTCTATCCTATCGTCGGCATCAGACCTATCTGTGACGGTGTGATATATAGCAACTTGTAAAAAACACTTGGCCACGAACTGACGGAGCTCACACTGAGCTCGCCCATGGCTGTAACTCCTTCCATTCTCCTTCGCTCACACACGCACTGAACTAACTGCGCATTTGTCCTTCGCCTTAGATGCACGTAGCTGGCCTTTCGAGATACGGCGGTGACACAAAGTTTGTGCAAGCTTCCGAATATGGAAATTTCTTGGCCTATAAGCTAGTCGTTTCCACGTCCCTTAGAACCACAGAAACGTAGCGACCAATGACGGCACTTGCAGTGGTGTCTGACCAATTTGCACCGGCCTTCACCCGTCAGAATGGTTGTGCAGCAGAAAGTGCGGCCGGGCAAGTCGACGTCACTGCGGGCAGGGACACTCTGAATTGCTTTCCCCTCTCCAAACCCACTCCGCAAAACAGCAAACACAACACAGCCTTCTAGAAGTATAACTCTATTATTATTATTATCATCTCCATATTTTATATTAGTCGTACTGTGCATTTCAATTTGTTCATGTTTTGTTGAGGTTTTATATATAGTTTAAAACTGTGTAATTTTAATGATGTGGTTAAGTGTAAGAGTGGGTATTGCATTCAAATGTTGCTACAAATCATGACTACAGAACATGCATAACATCCACTCACACACGTCCCTACCCTGTATAATTAATTTCCGAAGTGGATCTGTGCTGGAATGTGTTCATATTGTTTTTGAGAAGTAATCTTTCTTTTTGTTACAGGGTGGAGAATCATGTAGTATCGGATCCTTTATCTTGTTCAATTTGTGGAATGACGTTTACGAATGAGAGAACTAGGAAATACCACAGTATTAAACACAGCGATGTTCGACCATTCTGTTGTTCGATTTGCGGGAAATCTTTCAAAAGGACAACTAACCTTAGAGAACATTACAACTCGCACTCTGTTACTAGGTACTTTAAATGCTCGATATGTGGACAGTCATTCAAAGCACTGAAAACCATGCAGACGCACGTTACCAGACATGGTACCAGCCGTCCATTCTGCTGTTCAATTTGTGGGAAATCCTTTAAGGTGAGAGATGAACTGAGGATGCATGGCAGGACACATAGTGACGTTAGAAGCTTTTCCTGTTCATTATGTGGAAAGTCGTTTAAAAGAGCAGCAAATCTTCGAGAACATACTTTTACACACACCGACGATAGGCGTTCTCATTGTTCTATATGCGGATTAAGTTTTAAGGCTGCGAAATATCTTGAACAGCATCGTCTCAGGCACGGCGATGTCAGAGCCTTCTCCTGTACAATTTGTGGAATGAGTTTCAAAACTGCAACCGATTTAAACGGACACAGCATTAAACACAGTGACCGTCGGCCACATTCGTGCTCAATTTGTGAAAGAACATTCAAAACAAAGGCCGAGGTTAGTATGCATAATATTGCTCACAGTAATAATCGGCCGTTCAATTGTTCAATATGTGGGATGAGCTTTAAAAGATCGCAAAATCTTAGGCAACACAGTATTACACATAGTGATAGCAGGCCATTCCTCTGTACAGTATGTGGAATTGCTTTTAAAAGACGGTCTGATGTCAAAAAACATGAGAGCACACACAGTTAAATTTGCACTTTCTTTGGCCTGTTTGTGGATTGTGTTCGGGTACGAGAACATAATGAAAGGTCACGTATGGGTTAGATAGTGTTGTCCGATTGCCCAAACAATGACAAGTTTTAAGGTTGAGACAAAGTCTAAGGCATGATGTGCCATTGTTAAACAATGTTCAGCTAATACTTAGCTAGACGCCATTTAAAATTTCTATGAAAAGAAAAGAAAATGCACAAATAAGAATATCCATTTTGGTGGAGATGAAATTTCATAAAAATATCGAGAATAAAGCTATACGCCACCGGACGAGAAAGTGTAGCTGTGATTATACTGCGTTACAGTAAGTGTAATCTAAATAGCATTGGCGAAGGGAAGATGAAGCCATAATGCTGTTCACGTGAAGCTAGATTTACGTTACATTCTGGAGCTCCTAGATTGGAAACACACCATCGGCAGCACTAAAGATGGTTTTCCGTAGTTTTACCATTTATACATGAGGCGAATGCTGAGGCTGTAATAATGGTCATGGCCTTTCCTTCCCAGTCCTTGCAGTTTTCTATCTCATACTGTCCGAAAATATATATGAATTTGCAAGACAAGTATACGTTAAAAATATACTTGTTTTATCATTATTATGCGTGCTTTCTTAGAAAATATAACATATTAGACTCCCTCCCAGTTGATGTATGTGACTCTCCCCTTGGCAGTCAGGGCAAGTTATCTTGATACAGATGTACTCCATATGAACCATTATTCCAGGGTACATTATTCCAAATATAATAAAATATATTGGTTGCCATGAATAGCAGTCAAGTTGCTGGACTCAAGAAACAAGTACCTTACATTCAAAATCAAATCAAAGTATCCTTATTTGCAAATGAGGTGTCTACATCGGTGGCAAATGGTACACTAAAGTACATTATTGTCAAGCACTAAATTTTAAATCAACAAGAGGAGAAAATTTTCTTAGAATACAATATTGTACAATTTATGCTAACATTTTTTCTATTAAGCACACAGTTCATCCTTAATAAATTTACATTGTTTACAAAAATTCTACTTATAATATCTCCTGTACTTACAAACATAGTAAACTCATATTGAACCCTTTCTGGCCTGGGATACGAAGCCACAGTGACAGCAAAGTTCATGTATCTATGACAACAAATATGGCAATGCCCAGGGCCTGTGCAGGATTCAAACACACTTCTCCACACCCTTGATCTTAACAACTGGATCTCGTGGGGTGGATTGTCCATATCTAAAGTATACACCTAGCTTTCAGGCTTAAGGGTGTGGAGGAAATTCAGGAGGCACTATTCTACGGCAAAATGAAATTCTTCCCATAAGAGCAAACTAAATTTTAATGACCTTGGCAAAATAAAATAATATTTAAGATAATATAGTATACAAGTCTTTGGGACCATTCTACCGAGTACATGTAACTACGAAATATACAAATGAACAAAATAATATTAATTTTCGGATGAGATAATTTTAACCATTGTTATGCAGATAAATGTATCCCCAATATAGTATCTAACAAGTCACTGTAATTAGGAATGCGTCAGCGAAACCTATATGACATTACCTTCGACACAGGGAACCAAGTTACAACTAAACAAGAAAACACTTGAAACTGGTTGAGTGGTTATTCCCCCTCCTTTACCATTAATACACAAAGCACAAAAATGAAGTGAAACTATAGACATAATAGAGTAGTCCACTACCGAGGACAGAAAAATACGAACCCAACATCATTACGTGAGTAAAGTCAGAATTAACTTATAATACATAATCAAATCACTTGTATAAACAGTCAAGAAATACAAAGAAAACAGTTAAAAGAAAAATACACATTCAAACACTGGCTGTATGAATATATCTGTCCAGGTCAAAGGAACCCGAACGATTCCACGTTGGATGTGCTGGGATTCGAATCATGGGTCTTCTGGTATCGTAGCGGGTTGCTACAAGAAAAACCCTATCTATTTTATTTAAAAGGGACCCTATCAGCTAAATTCATTAATTAATTACCTGGCCCTAGGGCTGAACAATTTATTTGTATATGACACAAACATAATGCATTTTAAAACTCTTTGTGACAGGGAATACGATTCTGGCCCGGGTCTGTCTTTACTGTAACACAGCCTCCCCTCAGTCATCCATTTCATGGGGACAACCGAAACAAATGGGACACAACCCACCTATCCTTCTCTTACAACGCCCTTCTTTAAAATCCCTGTGTGGCCCTCCATACTATTCTTAACGTCTCATTCTATTGAAAACAAATCACATGCTTTTAAACTTCTCAAATAAATTACCATAGCAGTACCCTTTGGTAAGATTGCAAGTCAAAACTTTAATTAATTGGATCATTAACAGGGATCTTCTCACTATTTAATTCACACTAACACAGACTCAAGCAATACAGACCCGGGTTCGTGACCTGAGCACGCCGAAGGATAACAAAGAAACAATGCTTTTAAACTTGATAATTAGTCACATAAGAAACATTATACTTCTTTACAATGCAGGGGAATAGAAGAATTAACATAAAATGCTTCCTTACGGAAACCCCTATCTAAAATGGAGGTTGTTGATTCGAATCCCAGCGTTGTTCATCATACAGCATATCTGTATGCCAAAAAAACCTTACGCTATAAATCTACGACTAATTTGACATTTAAAGGAAAATTTATTGAGTGCATACCTACTTCTAGAGAAAATACATGCATTAATTATACTATATTTACATGTAGTGACTATAGGCCTATGATATATATTCCACCATCTTAATCTTTAACCTAATGCACTCATAAAGTAAATATTATTATTATTTAATATCCAAAGCAGTTTTGAACCCTATGTTACATAGTATACTAGGGTTGTAGTTAAAATACATATTCAGTTTTACAATGAAAAAGAATTCATGTATCTAATCGACGGAAAATGAAGTGAAGTTAATAAATATTTGTAACAGCATGGCTTCTTAAACAAAATGATACAGGGGTTTTGATAATGCAATGTTGCAATAATTCAAATGAGAGTTCATGTCATCCCTTATACTTTCAAATGCAGCACATTCAAACAGTAGGTGATCCACCGTTTTTGAGGATCCGCAAACACACACGTAGCCATCAGGACGATTAATTCTGAATCAATGAAAATTGTAACCAAATTTGCCATGACCAGTAAGTAATTTCAAAGCTTGGCACCAACACGTTACTTTGTAGGTGGTTGAAAACCTCAGGGAAGAATATTTCTGTAGTAATTTGGCCTCTAGTGGAGGAAGTCCAAATATTGTTCCTTTGATGGATTCCGTGCTTTATGATTTTTTTTAGCGTAGCTAGGTGACATTTTGTCATAAGAAATTTCCAAATTAGATATAGCCTCTGCTTTCGCCAGTATATCAGCTTTCTCATTTCCAGATACTCCGCAATGACGATGAATTCAGTCAAAACTGATGTGCGGACTTTGTTGAGCTGTGGTTCTAATAGCTACAGCTATCAGATTGAGATTATATTTATTATTTATCGCATTCAGCGCAGCTTGCGAATCACTTAATAACCCAGATTTCTTATTGTTAGATTTGCACCATTCGATCGCAGACTAAATCGCCCACAGTTCAGCCTGGAAAATAGAGCATGTGGAAGGGAGTTTATTTTGGGATAAGAACACCTCAGAATCGTTTTCAAGAACAACAAAAGCACATCCATCTGCATTTGGTATGTGAGATCCATCTGTGTAAATAAAGCAGTCATGGGTTATTGAACGATTTTCGTAAATGAAGATTTTGAAGAGACTTGGCTGATCAGACTGTAGAAAATGACAAGGTTGCTCTAGAGTTGTATTCAGAATGGGCATTGGTGACACTTCGTTTTATATGTAGGCATATCGCCTGTATTTAACAAAATTATGTTGCCGGCATGGCAGAAATCATGAAATAGTTTGCGTTGTGCATCGTCGAAAAGGCTGCGCCAGGACCCGTGTTTCGCATTAATATCTCCTGTTATAAATAATGGCTTCCCTTTTAGCTCATCGTGTATTCGTTGGAGAGCATTTATATCCTCAGAAATATCGTGTTTAGAGTTAAAGTAAACATTACATATGTAAAGCTCCCGTTGGCCAATGATTGTACATACAACCACTCTATCAGCTGAGCAGAACTGTGACAGCAACAAAACATTCTGAGATTTTGTAACAATTGCCGCTCGGATTTTTTCCGAAGATGTAGTGTTTTTTGATGTATGAATAAGAAAGCCTAGTCCAAATCCCATAACTTTATTGTGCCTGACCTTTGCATCTTGTATGCATAAGATTGTTCTGTCATTTAGCTCGAAATTGGATATAAGTTCCTGCGTTGGAACAAGAGACTTGTGCAGATTTTGTTGATAGATTATAAGTTCAGCCATAATAAATTTTAGATTTGATTATATTAAATACCTTCTTGTAGATAGGACACACTACAGATGTTGCTGGGTGTTGAATGTTAAGACGTGTTGTGTGGTTTCTCTCATTTTGAGACTTGCAATTTATGCATTCGGCATTCATTTTTGAACATTCATGGGCATTATGTGCCTCAGAACAGTGCGAACAGATCTGCGGTTTCTCACAATTCGAGGAGAAATGACCAAATCCTAAGCACTTATAGCAATGAATGACGGAGATGTATTCAGTAAAGCTACACCTAGTGCATCCTAGATACAACTTGTCACAATTTTGCAAAGCCCGAAAAATGGCGGATCTAACTTCTATAACTGTGTACTTTGTGCTGCCATCTCGAGATATCTTCGTGAAACGCTTTTGTATTTCAGTACTCGCATCTGTCAAAGCTAGTTTCACAGCTGGAGTTTGCTCTATGATTGATTCTACTAACTCATTCTCGGGAAAACTAACCTCTGTTCCATGAATTATTACTCTAGGATTTTTCTTGTGTGGAATTGTAGCTTTTAGATGAGGACTGGCTTCTATCGTATTTACCATAGTCTTGCATTCATCTTCACTTCGTAGTTCAATGATCACACATTTATTGCGTACTTTCTTACCCCCATTTACTCCAACTTTCATGGACCTGGTATTTGGTGTGGTTTGTAAAATTTTTAAAGTTTGTTCGGAGTCGTTCACTGTTTCATCATTTTTAGGAGAAACCATGACCACATGTTTAGTTGAGGTAATTGGAAGCTTCTTAGACTACTCTGCATCCGAATAAAGAACAGATTGCTTACCTGGATTAAGAGATACATTCATCAATAAGACGTCAAGAGTCTGCTTGATCACATTAACAGAAGCTAATACTTCATCGCGCCAGTTTATATTTGTGCGTTTGTCAGTTTTTAAAATATCATTAATTAATTTCACTTGACTTTCAGCCGAGCGATATAACTCACCAACATTCATATTCACCGCCACCTTTATAATAAAAGTCTTAAAAAGTGTCTATTCAAAAATAATAAAAACTGTACAACTAACCTGCTCCCAAAATGAATTACGCGATTACGGTAAACCAATGGTGAAAGTGGATTAATTACACCGATTCCACCATGATTTCTAGCAAATCAATAACATTAACTCACTCAACAAGCTTCCTACATAAGCCCTGAAATATAATGCACTTAGCTGGATACTTCACGATGCCTTCTATTCGAGCCGCAGGGTGGGCCCATGCTAGAAGACTTTAGCCCTCCATATCAGCAACGATCATCACTGGTATACTAAGGGTCCAGAGCTGGGTAGCTGTTTCTTGGAACATGGTTGAATCTCTCATTCTCCACTGAAGACACTGTTACACCAACACAGAATATTATCCACTCATGAACTTAATGTGACAATCACCCTTGAGAGTGATATCTGGGCTACCGTCATGCACAAAAGTTATGCCCTATTATCTATTTACAATAGTCATAATTCGTTTAAAATGTTATACAAATTATTCCACATTTGATCGCTCTCAAAACACATACATTTGTGTACTGTTTTCCGCATACGAGCTTATATCTGAACAATTTCTTTGTATGAAGGAGCGGATTCGGGCGACGAGTGACGTGAAGTAGTCTCCAAGACTAGTTCCAGACTGACCTGGGGTGAGCGTGCTGCTGATCTATATGTAAAACTGGCACAAAATGGCTGACCCTAGACTCCTCCCGGATAGGATATCAATCTATTCCATTGATATTGTGAATATTGGTGAAGCAGTGCACTCGAGAGGTAGCTAAACGTATTCCACGAATCTTGATTGTATGCGGAAGCTGATCCATTCGTAAACTGTCTTGCAATATCCATAGCGCTATCCCTGCCTCTTAAGGAGTTGCAGAACTCCCCGTGACAGGCCACGTGTTCATTGTATCGTGTGGGGATGCTTTCTTTATGTGCAGAGTCACTACTGCGTAATTCAAATTCCACGGGATATTTAGCATACCCCTTCCGGACAATCTCTCTGCATAATTCCAAAGATGCATGTGGTGTCATTTGTTCTCTTAATCATAGTATAATTTGAGATGATAATTTAATCTCTCCTCGCCTTTTCGTTCCGTCAAGCTGGCTTTCTACATAAAATTTCTCTGCGGAATGTTGGCTGTACGCGTGATTTTCGCCCCCACTGTATTATCACGTGGTACAGGATCGAGGCCTGCCGTCTTCTGTTTTCGTCACACAGATATCTCCAGTGCATTCGCTCCTTGGATAGAACTTCCCCTGGTTTTCAATGCTCACGCGTTTCCCCTCCCGGACCTGCGGGCGCCAAATACAGAACATGTTAAATAAAATTTTGAATGTATGTGCCTGGATCACTAATTCATGGCTCTGATACGGTACAATATACAGTATGTGGAATTACTTCAAATAATATTATACAACTGGTATAAGATTTCATTTTAAATTGCATTTATTTACTCATTTATTTTTTACCCATTTGGAACCTAAGTAGCATAACGACCTGCTGCGTCTTAACCAGAACCCCTTTTACCACCACTTTTCAGAGTTCCTGAAGGGCCTTCACAGGTAGCAGTCCCAGGGCCCTCGAAGTCCCCACTATACTTCACCCCTACAGGCTGTCCCCTATTTTGGCTGTCGAAACTCCATAGACCAGGGGATGGAATTAATTTATTCACACACATTTTTATTTACAATAACCTGCACTCATCGAATGCCCACTAACATTTCATTTATTTTCTCTGTTGCTGTTTATTCTCTTCTTGAATATCTGTACAGATTTTAGAAAAGGGTCAAACACTACCCCTGGTAAACTGTTCCACTCCTTTACGCCCTTCCCAATGAATGAAAATTTACCCCAATCGCTTCTCCTAAAATTCCTTCTAATTTTATACTTGTGGTCAGTTCTGCCGATATCATTATTTTCCAACTGAAGCCTCTCACGGATTTCTCCCCATGGTGCTTCTCCTGTATAGGCTCTATATAATCCTATAAGTCTAGTTTTCTCCCTTCTCCTACTTAAAGTTTCCCTCCCAAGTTCCTCTAACATTTTTGATACACTACTTTTTCTCCTGAAATCCCCTGTTACATATCTTGCTGCTTTCCCCTGCACACTATCAATTTCTTTTATTAGGTATTCTTGGTGAGGATCCCAAACACTGTGTGCATATTCCAATAATGGACAAACCATACTTAAAAAACTTTTTTCTTTTAATTCTTCGTTGCATCCTTTAAGTAGCCTCATTATGACATGTAACGATCTGTATGCTTTCCCAACAATGTCATCAACATGACCTTTCCAGTGCAAATTACTTTCAAATCCCACACCTAAGTATTTGCACTTACCATGTTTTGGGATAACTACCTCATCCAAAGTATATTCAAATTCAGTTTTAAAGCTCCTGTTTGTAAAAGTTGTAACAGTTAATTTGCCTCCATTAATCTTCATTTTATTTTCTTCAACCCATTGTTGCAAACTCTCAAGGTCCCTTTGTAATTCTGAACAGTCCTCAACATTATTTATTTCCCTATAAACAATTATGTCATCTCCATACAATCTTATTTTCGATGTTATATTGTTCGCTAAATCATTTGCATATATTAAGAAAAGTAACGGACCGATTATACTACCCTGTGCAATTCTCTTCCAAACTTTCCCTTCCTGTGATATATTATTTCCTACTTTGATTTTCTGAACCCTTGAATTTAGAAATGTTCTTATCCAACGTATAACCCTACGTCCAATCCTATTCCCTCCAATTCCTTTAATAATATTCCATGTTACACTCTATCAATGGCTTTGGAAAGATCTATGGCTATGCAATCTAACTGGCCTCCTGAATCCAGCTGATCTGATATGTCCTGCTGAAATCCCACCAGTTGTGCCTCACAAATCCATACTGGCTTCTCATGAACCAATTCGTATCATCACATATCTGATGTACTTTGCTATTAAACTCTCTAGTATTTTATGAACTATACTGGTCAGGCTGATTGGTCTGTAGTTCTCTGGTTTCCTTTCATCACCCTTTCCTTTATAAATTGGTATTATTATAGATTCCTTCCATTCCTTTGGTATTACACTATGATTTATGACATAGTCAAAGAGAAATTTTAAATAAGGCACTATGTACCACCCCATTGTCTATAATACCTCCCCAGTAATTTGATCACTTTCTGCCCAGGATCAAAATATCATACCTCAATCACATCAGTATTGATGAGGCTTGAGTATATGATATTTAAAAAAAATATAAATAATGTCCAGTTTTTATTTTTTGCTGCACAATTGTCCATCCACTGCACAATTTTTTTGACATCGCGTGCTTCATTAGAAGACAGGAATTTAAAAATTTAATCACGACGTCTTCTTGTTTTCTGCCCCTTATACCTTCAGGCCAGAGGACAGCGATGACTCTAGATTTACTTTTTGTACCCACAGGTGGGAACATTTCATTTTATAGCCTCCAAATAAACATTGTGCAAAAACAACATTTTAAAACATTTCCAACCTTGGGAGCATTATTACCTTCTACATATCCACGCTGTACATAATTTCATCGTTTGAAGTTTCTCTGTTTGTATCTTCTTGGTATAGTTCTCTTGCCATGGATGCCCTGTGAATGTGTGTTTTCCATGCCTGGCAGACTAGGCAGTTGTCATCAAGTTTTTCAGGAGAGTGCGGGTGTTGTTTACAATGTTCACAGAATTCGTACTCCTCATGGCCCAGCTTAACAAATGAAATATTCATTTTATCTATGTCTTGTCTGTATAAATCATACGAGCACACAAAGCCAGGGTTCTGTTTTAGAAATTACCGTACATTGAGGTAAAAGTCAAGTCACTTGGCAAATACAATCTGTTAGGTGCTTGATCTCGACGATAATGCGATATTAAAGGCTTGAATGATTTGCTGTGTTCTTGAACAAGTGTCCTGTCAATCTTATTGTGAGCAGTTTTGCGGCATCTTCTGTCAAATTTGGGAAAAAGTTCAGTTTGTTTGCATAATCACTGAATGATACTATCATTGTTTCTAGAATACCCAGGAGTGCTAAGGAAATATACTTTGCATACTTTCTTCTGATAGAATTGCTCACCTTTCAAAGTATATTGTAGTGTGTCCTTCCTTCTTGTTGCACATCCCTCTGTCTTTGTACAAGTTTTTTAGTGACTGCCCTAAAGAAGAAAGATTTTTGTTCCTGTCGTGATAGGTTCCAGTACTATTCATTACGTTTAACTCTTTGGTCCTCAGATATAACAGTGGCACATTTACAAACTTCTTTGATATGATGTGAATGTCGTATTCGTTTTACTGTAATGTTAGCCCTTTCACTGGGAGAAAGTACAATCTTTTTTCTTTTCCTTGGTTCTCCTTTCGTTGTGATATTACTTATAGTTTGAAAGTCAGCAGCTATTTGGACTAGATTGACCTCATTAAATACGTCGGTCAACGTAGATTCACCTGGTGTTTCAAGAACTAGTTGTAAAGGATTATCCTGGTTAACGATGTACACACACTCTACAACTGGTACATGTTTTTCGCAATGAGCAGCCGTGAGACAATCTTGCAATAGAATGTTGCCGCTTTCCAAATTTAGTAAGTCATCTAACTCAAAACAAATATCATCTTCTAGTGGATCATGATGTACTCTTTCTTCCTGCGATTGTTGTGACAAGCCTTGTTAACTGCTAGCAGCACCATAGAAAATCTCATTATTCCTAGCTCCTACAGTGATGGCTATTAAGCTAAATGGAGTAATTTCCTGTGAAAAACTTGCTTGATTGGTACTTCTGTCCTTCATTAATTAAACAATTTTCACACAACATTCCTTGAGAGATAGATCTCCAGTATCAATTTCAACTTCACCAATTACAATTGTACTGATGGTGGTAGGCCTAATACCATCTTCATAAGTGTCCCCAGAAGAACTGAAAGAAGACAAAATATACAACTTAGTTCCATATAAAGCAACATTAATTACAACTTATTACGGTTCAAGTGAACAGTAGGTCTATGAAGAAAATCTGAACCAGAAAGATTACTAAATGTACTGAACCAAAGACTGTGTAATGGTGCAGGGTTCATCCATAATGGCATCTTTTTCAATCAATCAGTCAATCAATACTGATCTGCATTTAGGGCAGTTGCCCAGGTGGCAGATTCCCTATCTGTTGCTTTCCTAGCTTTTTCCTAAATGATTTCAAAGAAATTGGAAATTTATTGAACATCTCCCTTGGTAAGTTATTCCAATCCCTAACTCCCCTTCCTATAAATGAATATTTGCCCCAGTTTGTCCTCTTGAATTCCAACTTTATCTTCATATTGTGATCTTTCCTACTTTTATAAACGCCATTCAAACGTATTCGTCTACTAATGTCATTCCACGCCATCTCTCCGCTGACAGCTCGGAACATACCACTTAGTCGAGCAACTCTTCTTCTTTCTCTCAATTCTTCCCAACCCAAACATTGCAACATTTTTGTAACGCTACTCTTTTGTCGGAAATCACCCAGAACAAATCGAGCTGCTTTTCTTTGGATTTTTTCCAGTTCTTGAATCAGGTAATCCTGGTGAGGGTCCCATACACTGGAACCATACTCTAGTTGGGGTCTTACCAGAGACTTATATGCACTCTCCTTTACATCCTTACTACAACCCCTAAACACCCTCATAACCACGTGCAGAGATCTGTACCCTTTATTTACAATCTCATTTATGTGATTACCCCAATGAAGATCTTTCCTTATATTAACACCTAGATACTTACAATGATCCCCAAAAGGAACTTTCACAACATTAACGCAGTAATTAAAACTCAGAGGACTTTTCCTATTTGTGAAACACACAACCTGACTTTTAACCCCGTTTATCAACATACCATTGTCTGCTGTCCATCTCACAACATTTTCGAGGTCACGTTGCAGTTGCTCACAATCTTGTAACGTATTTATCACTCTATAGAGAATAACATCGTCCGCAAAAAGCCTTACTTCCGATTCCACTCCTTTACTCATATCATTGATATATATAAGAAAACATAAAGGTCCGATAATACTGCCTTGAGGAATTCCCCTCTTAATTATTACAGGGTCAGATAAAGCTTTGCCTACTCTAATTCTCTGAGATCTATTTTCTAGAAATATAGCAACCCATTCAGTCACTCTTTTGTCTACTCCAATTGCACTCATTTTTGCCAGTAGTCTCCCATGATCCACCCTATCAAATACTTTAGATTGGTCAATCGCAATACAGTCCATTTGACCTCCAGAATCCAAGATATCTGCTATATCTTGCTGGAATCCTACAAGTTGAGCTTCAGTGGAATAACCCTTCCTAAAACCGAATTGCCTTCTATCGAACCAGTTATTAATTTCACAAATATGTCTAATATAATCAGAAAGAATGCTTTCCCAAAGCTTACATACAATGCATGTCAAACTTACTGGCCTGTAATTTTCTGCTTTATGTCTATCACCCTTTCCTTTATACACAGGGGCTACTATAGCAACTCTCCATTCATCTGGTATAGCTCCTCCGACCAAACAATAATAAGATAAGTACTTCAGATATGGTACTATATCCCAACCCATTGTCTTTAGTATATCCCCAGAAATCTGATCAATTCCAGCCGCTTTTCTAGTTTTCAACTTTTGTACCTTATTGTAAATGTCATTGTTATCATATGTAAATTTTATTACTTCTTTGGCCTTAGTCTCCTCCTCTATCTTGACATCATCCTTGTAACCAGCAATCTTTACATACTGCTGACTGAATACTTCTGCCTTTTGAAGATCATCACATACACACTCCCCTTGTTCATTAATTATTCCTGGAATGCCCTTCTTGGAACCTGTTTCTGCCTTAAAATACCTATACATATCCTTCCATTTTTCACTAAAATTCGTATGACTGCCAATTATGCTTGCCATCATGTTATCCTTAGCTGCCTTCTTTGCTAGATTCAATTTTCTAGTAAGTTCCTTCAATTTCTCCTTACTTCCACAGCCATTTCTAACTCTATTTCTTTCCAGTCTGCACCTCCTTCTTAGTCTCTTTATTTCTCTATTATAATAAGGTGGGTCTTTACCATTCCTTACCACCCTTAATGGTACAAACCTGTTTTCGCATTTCTCAACAATTTCTTTAAACCCATCCCAGAGTCTGTTTACATTTTTATTTACCGTTCTCCACCGATCATAGCTAGATTTTAGAAACTGCCACATGCATGCTTTATCAGCCATATGGTACTGCCTAACAGTCCTACTTTTAAGACCTTCCTTTCTATCACATTTATTTTTAACTACCACAAAAACAGCTTCATGATCACTAATACCATCTATTACTTCAGTTTTCCTATAGAGCTCATCTGGTTTTATCAGCACCACATCCAGGATATTTTTCCCTCTGGTTGGTTCCATCACTTTCTGAATCAGCTGTCGTTCCCATAATAACTTATTTGCCATTTGTTGGTCATGCTTCCTGTCGTTCGCATTTCCTTCCCAATTGACATCTGGCAAATTCAGATCTCCCGCTACGATCACATTTCTTTCCATGTCGTTTCCCACATAGCTGACTATCCTATCAAATAATTCCGAATCCGCGTCAGTGCTACCCTTTCCCGATCTGTACACTCCAAATATATCAAGTTGCCTATTATCTTTAGAAATGAGCCTTACACCTAGAATTTCATGTGTCTCATCTTTAACTTTTTCGTAGCTTACAAATTCTTCTTTCACCAGAATGAACACTCCCCCTCCCACCCTTCCTATCCTATCTCTACGATACACACTCCAGTGCCGTGAGAAAATTTCTGCATCCATTATATCATTTCTCAGCCATGATTCAACTCCTATTACAATATCTGGTAAATATATATCTATTAAATTACTTAATTCTATTCCTTTCCTTACAATGCTTCTACAGTTCAACACTGACAGTTTTATGTCATCCCTACTTGATTTCCAGTTCCCTGTTCCCTTATCACCGCTCCCTAGGCCACCCCATTTCCCTGAATTACCCTTCCAAACAAATTTCCTAACTTATACGTACCACTGCGGTTTAAATGAAGGCCATCTGAGCGCAGATCCCTATCTCCTACCCACCCATTAGGATCTAGAAATTTCACTCCCAGTTTCCCACATACCTACTCCATAGTCTCATTTAAATCCCCAATCACCCTCCAGTCACTTTATGATATCGTAAATATTTGAGATGAATTGCGTGGATTACCTGGATAGATCTATTCTACACTCAAACCCTCACTATATGAGCTCAACCAACAGACTTCACTATTATCTTATCGAGTCAACTTTTTCACGACACCACAGTAGCCGTCCTTGACGGCGTCGTTGTGTCAGTGGTAGCCTGGCCCGAGGCACATGTGGTCGTAACCTTCCTGCAAGCAGACGGTTCCCAGTGGCATTTGGTGACCCAGCAGGTGCAACATGTGACCGGATTTCATTCCTGGCTGATGTTCGGTCGGCCACCGTTGCTCGCATAATGCTCCGATCTTGATGTGCGTCTGTACTACGCGGACGTCCAGAGCATGGTCTACGGCTGTGAAAATGTTCCACAGACCTCTGCTGAAAGCAGCGAAGCACCAACGATACATCGTGCCCAACTTGTGCAGCAATCCAGCTTCCCGCAGGTTCGACAGCAGCACGTACTTGTCGGCAGGGCATGGCTCTACCCTACAACCTGAGCAAGAGTGAAGAGTCTAAGAAGAAAATGTAATTAAAGGAGCCTCCAAGTATAAATTAAATTCCCAAACGTAGCAAATCAATTAAAACCTATTTCACTCTCACAGGTCAGCCGTCAGCCAACACACACATGTTCCAGATCATTAGACCAGACACATTGTCAAATTTTCAATAACACATCAAAAATAGCCACGCCAACCTCATAAAAAGTGTGAAGCCACGGCATGACGGTCACGTGACATCGAAGAAAAGAGAAATAACAGTTAATGCCCGAAGTGAAGCTAGCCACGAGACTATTTTCAACTCTTTTAGTTACAGAAAAATACCTGGATATTACTCAAGAAATAAAATACAATGTGGAGAAAGAAATTAATGACATTAAATTAAGACACGGTGTGAACTACATGTGTGGACAATGAATAGCACTGAAATATCGTAACACACTAATTTATTACGGAAGTATACAGGCAATATGGCCTTCTCGATGCAAAACAATGACAACAGAGTACACATAAAGTTCACATGACTAGTATACAAGCTGCCAACGATGTGGGAAGCGCTGAATACCATCTGCCTCAGCATTTGTCGCACCTTGTGTGAATCGGGTCACCTGTTGGCGCACAGCATTAGCAACGTCCTCTCGTGTTGCAAACTGCCTACCACGTTGTGGTTCCTTAAACTTTCGAATGAGATCAAAGTCAGAGAGCTAATTTCGGGAGAGTACGGTGGGTGCTCCAATTCTTCCCATCCCCAACGTCGCAGTAGCTGCCCTACACACTCTGCTTTATGTGGTTTTGCATTGTCGTGCAGGATTATTACACTGTCCACCAAGATCCGGACGTTTATCCCGAACGCCACGTCGTACCTGTCGCACCAGGAAGTCCCTGTAGTGCTGTGCAGTCACTGTTCTGCCATGTGGAACAAAATGGCAAGCAATTACACCCGTGACGTCATGCGCGACGATCAACATCAATTTGACTAGGGAAGGATTCTCACGGACCTTCTGCCTCCTTGGTGATCCAGCATGTCGCCACTCCGCGGACTGACGTTTCAGTTCTGGTTCGTATGCCCTAGCCCAAAATTCATCGATGGCAATTATTCGTGACAAGAATTGATCACCGTCCTTTTGCCAGCGTGCAAGGTGGTCGGAGCATATTGCATAGCGCAACCACCTTTGAATTTCCGTCAGTGCATGCGGTACCCACCGCGAGGCGATTTTGCGCAGTTGCAGCTCATTACGAAATATCATGTGGACGGTGCGTTTCTCGATGCCACTTGCCCTCTCTAACTCCAGTAGCATCCATCGTCTGTCTTCATCCAGGAGCTGCTCGATGACGGCAGGTGCCACGTCGGTCCGCACACTGTCCCGGACGTTGCTCATCACTGGTTGACACACGTCCTTGCTAAAACTTTCCTACCCACCGTGCTACTGTACGGTATGGTAGAGCATTATTCCCAAGGGCTTCCACTAATTCACTGTAACACTCCATCGCATTTCTCCCTCGGAGAACGGGTATTTTGATGTAAGCGCGCTGCTCAACACGGGTTACTTCCATCACGCACGACACTCACCAACTGACTGATTTCACAGCCTCGCTTGAAGAGCACGGACTATTTCTAATGGTGTCGCATGAAAACATTGGAGTTGGTACAGAGAGGGGCATTAGTTCATTGAACTTAGATTTTTTTGAGAATCTGATTTTATTGTTCATTGAAAACAAATTCATATCACCTTTCCTTCAAGTTGAGTTGAAGCGTTGTAGCAGGACTCCGGGATGGTTGCTGGGCACGGCCTGGACAGGAACCACGCCCGTCCTGGATGTGAAGTTCTCGACGTTCTGGAATTTCTCGAAGTTCTGGAGGATCTGGGAGTTCTCGAATCTTTTTTTTTTTTTTTGCTAGGGGCTTTACGTCGCACCGACACAGATAGGTCTTATGGCGACGACTCGAATCCCTAGGTGCACACGTTGTGGGGTTCGATCTTACACGACAATGTTGATGAAAGGTGAGGCGCGATTCACACACAAGTCCCCCGTATGGCATTCAACTTACTTGTAGCACTGTTAAATATATTGACCTTTAAATATTGCGTTCACTCATTGCAAATGGAGTATGTCAAATGTTAATGAAATTGACACTAGAATCTTCTATCAAACACATCGCTGAATCACAAATGTTCATAAATTATCACTTGAAAATAAGGCGATTGAACTGAATATCTGGCCACGTGTTAGATGTTAGCCGAATTAATACTTGGGAAAATAATGTGTAATTTATAATGTCAAGTTCATGACATGAGTTTGTTAACATTGGCGTGAGAGACTAGAATGTTCTATTGGGTCACTAATCATTGTCATCACAGTTCCTAACTCACTGATTTCGTCAGTTTATGATTAGAACACAATATTAAGCACAAGATGCACAGTTTATGCAAGTTCAGGACACATCAGCACGTTCGTCATAAATTAAGCAACTTAAATCTTACTCGGAAATGTCTTATTCCGTCGATGAACAAAATTACGTGTACCTGACGACTGTTAAGCAATGTCATTAAGTGATCATTGAAGTAAAACTGCACTTGTAAAGAGTCTAACACTGTCCATGAAAATAGTATAAATTATAAGTTCAATGATGACACTGAAAAGTTATATCTTCCCTCGAAACTTCACGATAGGAAAACACAAACTCGGATATGGCATGGGTACTCGATGTTTCCACAGTCTGTTACGATGACACGAGTTTAAACACAGGTCCAGATGCGGCACTCAAAAAATATTTCATGTTTCCACAATTTGTTATGAAACTTAAGTTCGAACGTAATACTCTGAAATACTCTAAGATTCCACAGTTCGTCACGAAGCACAAGTTCAATGTGGTACTTGAAAAATGGCAACATTCACAAGAAAAGTTTTATGTTTCGACAGCTTATCGCAAAACGTAAGTTCAAATGAGACACTCGGAAAATTTCTATGTTCGCAAAGTCTGTCTACGAAATACAAGTTCAAATGTAGCACTTGGAAAAGTTACGACACTCACGAGAGAAACTCTAAGTTCCGTCAGCTAGTCACTGAAACATAAGTCCTAACATGGCACTTGAAGAAAATTAGAAAGTTCCAACTCCGCTGGAAACGAGCACCCGAAATGCAAAGACTCGTCCGACCAAATGGTCGGTCCACACTCGTAGAGCTCCACCCGTCACCCGTGTCGCAGAGACGGTGGAGTAACACACACCGAATCTGTAGTCCGGATCGCCCTCCTTTTATACCAGATTGTGAAGAAGCATCTAGAACGTGGATATTATCCACCTCTATAACTCCTAAAGAACAAGGTGGATTTTCTCGAGATTTTGACAGATTGCATCTATTACGATGGCCTTCACGTTGGCGGTGCCAAAACAACAATATTTTAACGGTAAATAGAGTTTTGCACATGGGCCGGAACTTTTCTATAAAGTTATTTAAGCATGTATTTTACATTCATTTACAGTATCCTTCTGCTATTTGGAGGTAATTTTTCGTCATTCTTAAACTGATCGCCTTCATGTATTTGTCCGTGGGTGAAGTAGGCCTATCTGCAGTAGAGTTGTATTTACATAAAAGGGAATTATGACTTAACTTACGCTCCTTACATCAACCTTTCGGTTGGTACACATACTATACATACCTAATGCTTCCTGCTTCGAAGGGCATTTGGCCTACTAAGCGACCGCTCCTCACCCCGCATGTTTGCAGATTATGAGGTGACGCGTGTTCAGCGTGACGAATCCTCCCGGTCGTAATTCTCGGCTTTCTTGACCGAGGCCGTCATCACCGTCAGATAGCTTCTCAAGTGTATAAACACGTGGACCTCTCGAAGCAACCCTCAGATGCAGTTGAAAATCACTGACCAGGCTGGCACGCTACCCCGAGACTACGGGGCTGGCACCATATTTCGTTTGAGCAGCGAATATTAGGTACCCCTCTTGTACTAGATGTTATACTACTACTACTACCTTAACGGTTTTCGGAGAAGACGAGGTGTCGGAATTTAGTCCCGCAGGAGTTCTTTTACGTGCTAGTTTACGTGCTAGTAAATCTACCGACACGAGGCTGACGTATTCAAATACCACCAGACTGAGCCAGGATCGAACCTGCTAAGTTGGGGTCAGAAGGCCAGCGCCTCAACCGTCTCAGCCAATCATTTCGGCACTAGAGGTTATTTTTAACCGTTAAAGTTAACGAGTATTCTTGTGTAACCTCTCCAGTTATAACCATTAATCAAACATAACTGCTAAGCCCATCCCTAGCGCCTTATGCTAGCCAAGTCCAGTCTAGTTCGTGAACCGCAGAGAGCAGCTCACCCAGTTATAGTTCGTGGAACTGAAGTGTGCCGAAATGTTCCGAGATTTTCCGTACGGCTCCACATCCTGCGTTCCCGAGACACAAGTCTAAGTCAGCTGGGTAGGTCCTGATATAACAAAGTCAGGTTTTACATGTAGGCTATTTCTCTTTCTGCCTATGTGGTTTTCCCCTGACCCTTCAACACCACACCTTAACACTACCTAACCAATACAAACTCTTGCCGTGGTAGCGAGTCTAACTGGGAAACCGGCAGATACTCCTTGTATCACTTCCCACTCTTCCCCGCTATCTCTTTCTTCTTAGAAATTAATAGCATGTCGGAGGCCATGTAGATTGAGTCGATGGTCGCGGCGGGGGATCGGGCTACGGGGGCCCCGTAAAAAACCACAAAACTGATATCACAAAGCGCTCCTCACCGCAGAGCGAAGTGGAGGTAATTGACCGCCAAGCCAGATCACTGTGACCGTGGACCGAAACAATAGAATATATAATTATGAACAATTGAACGGAGCATTACACTGAAGGAACTAGGGGAAACAATCCCCAGAAAATAGGGAATAATTTTCTTGGTAATATATAATTTCTGTTCATTTCTCCTCCTTATTAGGTAATAACATTTCAGTTTTCATTTATTTTAATCAACATACCATAAGATGAACAAAAAGAAGAGGACAATTTAATACCGGTACTACTAATTGTCCAAAATACTTGGATGAGTACGGTATGTTATAAGAGTTGGCCTGCACGGTCGCGTTACAAACTCCTCTTCATAATAATTTAGTGTTATTGTACTGCATTATCAATTTGTATATCTGGTGTTAATGTAGAATTCGTTCCACTTAGCAATATTACAACCTTGTGTACAGACCATACTGGTATTAATATTTCACATTAGCTCAATTGATTAATGCTGACTTTCCGCCCTGTCTATCCTGGGTCGAAATTTTCAACTCACGTGGTGTCAAGGACATCGGATCTTAAACTCTTCGCCAAACCAGAATTAGCCTTGATTGCTCCAGCGACCCCAGAAATAAATGAGAAGGCCGAGGAAATTTCCCTTTTATTAATATTTAAGGAACGCTACGTGCATCACATTGCATTTGATATATTATTCTAATGTAATTTGGAATATCTTGTCTGAGACGGTGATGTTCAATGTTCAAACGTCTTCTTCTTCTTCTTCTCTTCGGATTTTCTTGGGCGCTGCTAAAAATCCATTACCCAATCACAACACTTATAATCACAAATTTTCAAGAGAAACAGACTTTGTTTTACTTATGAGGAATAGAGTTGTTCAACACTTGTAGAAACACTAGGGATACAGGTCGAGAACGTGACGTCAGCATATGTTATAGCAAAGTGATTGGGTTACAGTTATGTAGAGGAGGATGCGAGTTAAGAAGCTCATAAGACTCACTTGTCAAAAGAATTTAGAGTTTAATATGACAATTATCCAAAAATTCTTGAATAGCAATGACAAGTGTAGGTGTAGGTTGTTGATCGAGGCGAACGACTGTTGTGGGTACTTGTATTTTTTGTGAGCGTAAAGTGTGGAAAAAACGTTTTCTATGTAGTGCGAAATGGGAACATTGAAAGAATATGTGAGTAATGTCGGCCGTACTATTATTACATGAACACATGTAAGCATGATTAAAGCGTAATCTGATTAGTGTTGTAATATGTCTGCGTGAATATTTTGTTGTTGAAAACCATGGGTGACTAGCAATACGTGGTTGCAGCTGATAATAATATTTTCTTTGAGTTTCGCCGATTGTGTCCAATTGTGCTGCCATTTTTGTTGAATAGCAAGTTTAATAAACGGCGTGAAATCTGTGTAACGAAGGGCTATGGAAGCATTGATTCCGGTTCCGGATGCAGCTTGTTTTGCCATTTTATCAGCCTTATCGCTACCTGCATTGTTCGAATTACCTTTTATCCATGTTAACGTTATATCAGCACCATTTTCATTGAGTTCAAATAAAAGGCGGCGAATATTGCAGATGTACCAATTTGTATAGGACTTATGTGGCATTAAACTTTGAAGCACACTTAATGAATCTGTAAAAATGATCGCTTTGGAGACTTGGTTATTTCTTAGGTAACTTATAGCAAAGCTTGTCGTATAGCGAAAGCCTCAGCAGTAAATATTGAGGCAGGGTTTGGAAGTGTGTATTGCTCACAGACGTGTAACTGCGGAATGTAATATGCGGCCCCTGTGCCCACATTTTGTTTGGAACCACCTGTATACGGTATATTATGAGAGTAGGATTGAGATCATTTATCGCCATTTTAAGTGTTAGTTCAGGTACCGGTATGTCAGAAATTTGCATTGTGCTGTTATTAAAGGAAATGTGCTGAGACACTACAATATTAGGTTTGTAGTGCACAGTATTGTATGGCATTGTATTGTATGGAAGCGAAATATTTTGTTGAATGCTAGCATGATATTGTCGCGTCAAGTTGAAAGCGTCTAACAAAGCAGGAGTTCGTGATTGCTGTTGAGAACGTTGCCGATATTTCTCCAGTAATTGTAGTTTGGGTAGGATAGGATGTCTAGCTAGCGCCACTCGGGGCAATAAAAATTGAGAAGCTAAATACAAACGGCGATAGTGGAGCGGCTTTCAACAAGTAACGCATTAGTTGGGGAATATGGTAAAGCGCCTATACATAATCGGAGTGCTCGATGTTGAATTACATTGAGCTTGTGAATAAGAGTGGAGGAAGCAATATCAAAATAAAAGGATTCATAATCTAAAAGCGAGCATATCGTATGCCGATAAAGTAATAAAGCCGTTACGGGATCAGCACCCCAGTTTCGTCGAATTGTTAATTTCAATATATTGGTAAATTTTTGAGTCTTTTTCGAAAGGTATTCGAAATGGGGTTTCCAGGACCAAGATACTTGTGCACCCGGACTATCGGAATTATAATATTTGCAATTCTGAAAGAGTCTGTGTTATACTTGCGTTTATGCGTGAAAATCATGGCCACATTTTTGGTAGAGGAAAGTTCCAAACCATGCTCGTTTAACCATGCTTTAGTAATATTAGTTCTGCAGACTTCCAGACTTTCATGAGAAGAATAAATGACTATATCATCCGCTTATAATAGTATTCGTGCATCACGTATGACGATTCCTTCTAAATCCTTTAAGTATAGAGCAAATAATAGGCCACTTAAAATGTCGCCCTGAGGCAACCCATTAGATGCGTATCGTACGTTAGACGTAAAGGTTGGGCATGCGAGTTCCATTCGCCGAAAATATAAAAGATGTTGGAGGATTTTAATAAAATTAACAGGGAGGTGTAAGTTATGAAGTTTCGACAGTAACATATGTATGGGCACGTTGTCATAGGCAGCTTTAATATCAAGGGAAGCAGCAATTGTTCCATGTTTGCGTTGTTTTGCAAGCACCAAATCCGTTAATAATATATTAATGGGATCCGCTGTGCTTCTCCCTGTTCAATAGAGGTGTGACAAACGGTTATTTTTGTGTAACTGCTACATCTGTCACTGCTACAATAAAGTAATTGTGAAAAGTATCAGTGAAAAATAACGTCCACCGTTACTCACCTTTTACCGGTCACAGCCTGGTCACGGCTTCAAGCTTGTCCCCGTTTAACGTCCAACGTTACTCACCTTTTACTGGTCACAGCCTGGTCACGGCTTCAAGCTTGTCCCCTTACAGCTGTGTTGCAAATTGCCATTCATTCACTCACACATGCGCGCACGCATCACTACACACACTGTTGAACAGCAAAACACGCATTCCAATTTGCTATGAAGTTATCAAGAGGCAGACAGGGGATGAAATGAGAAGACAACATAGCATCTTTTTCTGAAATCTAGAGGAGTGAGTTTGACAATGCCCCAGTTAAGGATGGAAGACAAGAAAACATGATGATCTGTCTGCCAAACCTTGCACAAACCGGTACAAGAGGATCGTTTAAGTAAAATGAAGAACCGATAATATGTTATTTTGTTATACCGGTAATGGATTGTGTGAAATGAATTAATAAAAACTTAAGTGGGTGAAGAGACGTTATCACGTTCGTTTCATTCATGACAATCTGAAATGTTTATTGTACTTGTTATGAATATTCAAACAATTGTGCTCATTGTGTTCCACGGTGTAGGGGGCAACGCGCCCGCCTGTCACCTGGTGGTCCCGGGCTCGGTTCCCGGCGGTTCAGGTTTATTCAATTATAATGATGTCAAAGTGAAATAGTATTACAAAATGCATTTTATCTACGTTCATTCTATAATATCAGTTCAGTATGGAAAGTTAGCATAATAATTTATTTATGGTACAAGAAAAATTATACGGGTGAAACTTATAATATTATAATGTAGGTAGCCTTGCACGAACAGTTGAATGTGTGATAACAGTTTACACTTTAGTTACCACTACCAGATGACAGCAGGAACTTAAAGCAATCTCCTACGAAACCGCTCTCACTTGGAAGACATGCGTACTATCTGAAGGTCACATTCTGTGTCTGTAAAGTGCTACTAGTGTGCAAGCTGCTACTAGTGACTGGTCCCCACTTCCCAGTTACTGTTTTCACTAGTATGTTTTTCTGTTGTCGTTACTCGATAACCTGTTATTTCTCGTCCTCGTTACATGTGTAACAGTGACAGACATGTAACTGGGACAAAGTAACTGCTACGTTATTTTTCAGCCATCTCTACTGTTCAAGCGTCAACCACTTCCTTCATCTCTAACTTAGTGGTGGTACTGGTAACAGGATGGCTGTCAGCTGTGTATTACTTCATACAGAAACCAAGGCGCTATCGTGGTTTAAACCATGCATGCACGTCGGGACATCTTTTTCATCTTAAAGTAGATGAACAACACCGCGAAGTTTATTAATCTGTTGCAAGAACTAATAGCAATACGCGCTTTTGTTTCGAACTGTACTCGTTTTATCTTGTTGATATTTTATTGTGTTCTTTAATGTGTATCTGACACAGCGCGATGCTTTGTAGTTTGTGCAGTTTAATTATGTCAGTTGTATTTTTAAAATTCTTTTCCGTTAAGAACTTCTGGTTTGTTTTATTTTACACTGTGACTGCCAAATTTAACAATTCGGTGCTATGTATAAACATGAGTATTTAGTATATACTCAACTTCTCTGAGCAAATACTCTACTTTGTAAGAATAAACTCACATTTCTAACAGTCTAAGAATATATTCTTAGATTGATTCTGTTTTGAGTAGTACTCAAGTATGTGTACCGGTATATAGTGATTTTTTTTCTTAAAAGCATGATATTTAAAATACATGTGAAAGTTTATTAGTAACATGGTGTCTCATGGAGGGACTGAACATGTAGGCTGTATTATACGAATTTTAAGGCGGTGTATAATTTTGCGAAACTGAACTTACTTCGACGAGGGGTACTGAAAAGAAGAGGTGCTTTTAAGAATACATGTAATTTGAAAGCTTTTAAGACTAGTAGGTTGCCCCTAGTTTTCAATGCAGAATATGAGACTTTGTATTCATCAAGGGGACTTTCTAAAAATTTTGTTGAAAGTTGTGTACCTCATTGTGGCTAAGGCTCCAGTGTGGATTAAATGTCTTCAAACTGGTACAAAAATTGATGTTACAGAACAAACCTGACAAAAAGGGATAATTTTCGAACAGCAGTAGCTGTTTTTTTTACTGCACTGATGTTAAGAAGAAATTTTAGTTTGGTAAGTTCGTAAACAAGAAATGCAATAAAAGTTTCTTTCCAGACCTTCGTGGTCACCCGGAATGCTGGGCAGATGTTTTGTTTGAAAAGTGTGGGCTATATAATTTACATAAATTACATATCGGTTTCACTACCATGTTCATATTTCTGGTATGAAATTGTATGTTCTTTGAATTAGGCCTAATTCCAAAGACTGGGGCATTTCTCTCCAAGAATGAATTAAAGAGTACATCCTACAAATTATGCTGAGTATATAAACAAGAAAGCCTAGCGGAAGTATTAACATGCATGTTCGGTCATGTCACTCTCATTTTTAAGATTGTTCAACATTTTTATTAACTTTCTTTTCTTCTTTTCTAGCCTATTTCAACCCACTGCTGGATATAGGCATCTTGCTTCCATCGTCTTCAGTCTTGAGCCACTTGGAAGCAGCGTGTTCCAGCTAACAGCTTTATGTCATTGAGCTATCTCTTCTGGGGTCTTCCAATGCCTCTCTTGTGTTTCCATAATCTCCTGTGAACAATCCTAGTGGTCCACTTTGCCATTTTAGACTTGCTACTCTCTCCAGGATGTCTGTTACATTCGTTCTTCTCCTGATATCCTCTGAACGGATCTTATTCCTAAGGCTGATCCCTAGCATCTGTCGCTCCATAGCTCATTATGTTTGCTGAAACTTGCGAGCACTTTGCTCTGTTAGAGTCATCGTTTCCAGACTGTAACTGGGAGCACGCATGTATTATAAACCTTGGTCTTCAGGTTGATTGAAATATCCTTGTTGGTCAGGATGAATTTTAGTTTTCAGAATGCTGTCTAACTCATACCTATTCTGCAAGAAATTTCTGCATGTTGGTTGCCTTTTCCAAGTTTTAATTTGTGTTCAAGATAGATGTACTCATCGACAGCTTCTATATATTGGTTTCCTATTTTAAGTTGTTGACTGTCTGGGTTTAGCATTTTCATTTTACTAATGTTCATATCTAAACCAATCTTAGCAGAGGCAGTTTTTAATTCTTGGATCATGCTTTCTACCTGGTCTAGATTTTCACTTATGAGCACATTGTCATGAGCAGAACGCAGGTGGTTCAAATATAATCTGTTGATTTTTATTCCTTTATTACCCCAATGAAGGGTTTTGAATTTATCTTCCAAGGCAAGGGTATACAGCTTTCGAGAGGTTGTGTCACCTTGTCAAACTCCTTTGTCAACTGGGATTTTATTGGTGACGAGGTCTTCATCCAATCTAACTACCATTGTTGCTTGAGCATAAATGTTTTCCAGGAGCTTTATATACCTTGAGTTTATCATGGCATTTTGAAGTGCCTTCATGATTGCAAAAATCTCCACTGAGTCAAAAGCTTTTTTATAAGCAATGAAGGCCAGATGATTCTTGGCTTGTAATTTGGTGCACATAGATCCAATACCTCAGACCTGTATCCAAATTTGTGAATACAACAGAATATTCTCATGAAATAATTGAGCATGTAATTTATGGAATATTAGCCATTTATATGAGCAGAATGCAAGTTCATTTGCATTGAAATAGCACAATAATAGCAACTCAGCAGTTGGGGTTATTTTTCCTGAAGACTGTACACAACATGAGTGTGTACTGTATGTCAAGTGACAGGTGAGGTACTGGTTTTCTGTTTCTGATCCCAGCGTGGCAGGTTCGATCCTAGCTCAGTCGGATGGTATTTGAAGGTGCTCAGATACATCGGCCTCGTGTTGTTAGATTTACTGGCACATAAAAGAACTCCTGCAGGACTAATTTATGGTATGTTGGCTCTTCAAAACTGTATAAGTAGTTATTGGGATGTAAAGCCAATAACGTTACTATTGATCCATTTGGTGGAGTGCCTGAGCATCTACTAGGTTATGTGACAATCTTTTCATTCTTACCTGATTACATACTAGTTTGACTGAGAACATACTCCTACTAAGAGCTCATGCTCAGCAGTACCAACTTTGGGGAAGAACTCTAAATTTCATTCATATCAACCGTTGGCGATAAAGTTTGGGTCTCAGTTTTTTTACTTTTTTTTAGTCTTCTACTTTCTAGCAACATGATAGAGAACATTGTTCGGTAGTGTACCTGGTCAGAAATAAAGTACAGTAACTGTTATTTTTCAGTTTATTGTTTTCTTATTAAGGAAGTCAAATGTTTCAGTGTTCACACTACAGTAGTATATGTACCTGAAATATTATCTACGGATTATTCATAACCTGATTTCTATTTATTCTTTTTTATTTACCTCAAAATCCCAAATAGTTTGTATTGCTGACTAGGACAATATATATCTGTGTACATTATCATTTAAGCAATTGAGACCATATGCAAATACTGTAATGCATTTGCGGGGTAAATAAATGCGTACAGAACCTGGTAACATTCTATTTCTGAAATATATTAACTACTTAGTAGTCTACTGTTTGTCACACACAGTCATGCTGAGTTCACAACTTACACTCGTACTACATGTTACACAATTGGAAATATAGTTCCACGTTCCTCCCTTGGTAACTTGTGATACAATGAATACAAGATGATTATTAGCCAGCAAACATTAAGTATTCTTTTGGGTTATCATCATTATTGTTAATGTTGTAGGTCTATTTTGGCAACGACGACAATGATGGTGACAATAATAGTAGTGGTAATAATAATCTGACAGTATACTTTAAAAGGTGAGTACTTAGAGTATGATTATACAACAAATATTTTACCAATTATTGTGCATCATATAAGCCGCCTCCGCAGTCTGTGGAGGCCCTGGGATCCTACCGGCCAGGGTAGGGATTTTTACTTGTAACTTATCTTAGTTTTCGTGATACTGGTGAAATATATGCAAATTACATACCGTACGGGCGTCATTTTTATGGTTTATTCGTGAAATGTCTTTTGTGAGACTAATATTATTGAGTGTTCATTGTTGTACTGTATAGCCATCAACATGTGTAGGAGACAACATTGGCATTGTTTATTAAGGCTTCTTTCACAGGGTTTATTTTTAATGGTCTCATCTATAATTTGAAACATTTTAGTGGCTTTACCCATATTAGATTTGTTTTCATCTTTTATGTGCAATTCGTAATGATTTACCATCGATATTTGTTTATCATTTTCCTGATCACGACAAATAGAGAGGTGAAATGAAATGCCCGTGGTATACTGTACCGATACTTTCTGACCTGACACGTTTTATTTTATTTCAACTACATCATTACACTCGTTGTCTTCGTTAACGATACCGTATTTCATTCTACAATACTTTTAAAAATCCCAATGAGAAAATGAGCAGAAACGTGTACAGTATTTCATGTCATTTTCCAGGCTTCAACATGCTAACGGCCCCACAACGAGAGTCAAGTTAGCTTGGAGTTGTGAAGCTTCATGCGAAGCGACTGCGTGGCGTCGCAGTGCGCATCAGGTTAACTTGGAGTCGCGAGGCTTCATGCGAACCGAGTCTGGTGCTCGGAGTCGATGGCGTCGACACACTCGATTCCAGGCTTCAGTCGCGTCGATCCCTATGGACAGGTTAGATTGCGACGCGATACGCGTGAACTCATGTGAGGTGACAGTAGTGCATTTCCGCCTTTATCCTCACACCACATGGCATTCAAATCTAGTTGGTAAATGTTGCATTTACTATGGAAGAGAGTTCAGCACAGTGTAGGCCATCGACACCAACAAGTTTCAAACCTTCCTGGAAGAAGAGTACCGGTATTTAATAGTTCAAGAAAGTAACACAGCAAAAGGTTTAATTTGTAATAAAATATTGAATTACATTAACATTAGAAGAATATAAAGAGGTTTTAAGGTCACTTATGATGATTTTGAGAGTTGGTTTCACAATATTCAGGCATTAGAAAATGATCTGCAGGTGTTTGCTACGCCATTCTCACTAGATGTGCAAACTGTTAAACCAGAACTACAGCCAGAACTGATTGACTTACAGTGCAATACTTAAATGAAAGATAGGTTTGCAAACACAAACACTTTGACTGAATTTTATGTTCATTTTCCACGGGAAAGATTTCCTAGATTGTACACATTTAATGCTCATATTGTAAGTATATTAGGATCAACTTATTTATGTGATCAGATGCTTTCATTAATGAAGTTTCGAAATTTTTATTTTTTTTTGCTATTTGCTTTATGTCGCACTGACGCAAATAGGTATTATGGTGATGATGGGAGAGGTAAGGGCTAGGAATGGTGTGAAAATGGGAAACCACGGAAAACCATATTCAGGGCTGCCGACAGTGGAGTTCGAACCGAATATCTCATGGATGCAAGCTCACAGCTGCGCGTCCCTAACTGCACGGCCAAATAGCCCCTTTTTTTAAAATCTAGCCACAGAAGATGGCTCACCGATGAAAACTCGAAATGTGTTTTGCTATTTGCCAATACGCAAATGATAGTACCAAACATTGATACAATACTATCTAAACGAGCCCAAAGGTCCCTTGAAGGAGGAGTACACCAGTGATATGTTTCAGTTTGCGTGTTTTATTTGTTGTCATAGTCATAAATGTGATACAAATATTGAAATATATGTTAATGAGAGCGCTAAGAATGTGTACAAATCACATAAATTGTATTTTCTTTTGGTAAATTTACGTTATCCAAAGCTTCAATTAATTGCGAAAATATTCAGGAAATATTGCACACTGCCTTTCTTGCCCTGTTATACTCTGTTATCTGTGCCCTGATCGTCTCACATGCTCCATATTTTGATTATTATTATGATTATTATTATTATAGCTGTTGTTCATATGGTAACATTTCCAAGTGACAACTACAGTACGGCCATGGCATGCAACCCATCTGTCCGCTGTTCTCTTGTCACATGACAAACAGCTGTCCCGAGCGGAGCAAGGAACATCGGCTCCCTAGAGCAATTACATGATGATGTCTGCTCTAAGGCATCATTCGCAGAATTCAAAACATGTAGATTTCATTACCAGTTGAGGGAAAATAAAGCTACTAAAGAATTAGGAAATCCATCCAACATGAAACTCCCTTTGAGAGGTTTTCTGCTAAGTACTCCTGACATGTTTGACCAGTGGGTTGTTTTACTTGCCAGGACATGCGCAGACCAATGAAAAAAGTGCACTTCAGTTGGTTGGTAGTGTTGCTCAAGGAAGTGCTAACAACTAGAGAGGATTGCCCTTCCAGCACAGTGGAGTGTTGCCTTGCGATGGTATCAGATAGGAAAGTACTGAAGTTATATCATGAATTCCTTAAAATATTTTTTCTCTCATCGAGTGTATGCATTCGTATTAAAACATTAAAAAATATATTGAGTGTGTCCTATTAAGATGGCGGACCTTCTTTTCAGTGATGTCTTAGTAGAAATAACTTCTAAGTTTTTCTATCCATCTATCACAAGATGTGTACATATAAAACACCTGTAATATGGCTATGCTTCAGACTAATGTCCTATTATATATTGATGGACTCGAAATGGTCCATAAGCCCATAAAATCATCCGTTGACCTCCTAACTCTTCCATCTCTCATGCAGATTGTGCAAATCAGCTACCTGCGTGCACAAAGTTGAAAAGTGTTGGTAGCAGTCATTTATAAATTAGTATATGGAGTGTTGCAGTATCAGGAAGTGAAAGGTTTGGTTTTCTCCCTGAGGACGGAAGTGAAATGTGGCTAATAACTGCCAGACTCATAAACAGTATTGAATCCTTTGGAATGTGGTGTTACCTAGAGTTGTTGATGGTTGAATTAGTGGATCATATCAGAAATAAAGATATAGTTAAAGAAGTTGAATAGAAGATAAACTTTTGGGATATTTTGATTGTAAGGAAATAATGGAACTTATTTTGAGACAGTTATAACTTATTCAGGTAGTTCTGAAGGGAAGTGTAGATGATAAGTAGATGTGGAAATTGTACACACGAATAGGTTAGAACTGAAACGTATTTGAACAAGGAGCAAGCACCATCTAGCTGCTCTACAGTTATGCTGGTGAGTTGCATACATCTTAGGGGTTGTGATATTTATGCTAATCTCACCGCAGAACCATTGTGCGACTAGATGACACTTGCGGCTTGGTTAAATATGTTTGAATTCCAACTTACTCTTGCCTATAATTCCCATCTCCAATGATAAGAGTAGTAGGGTGATGGCAGGAAAAATAACAAACAGATTATTGTATAGGTCGAAATGAAGACTTTTTACTGGATAGGGTGTTTTGGAGATCTGCATCAAACTGATATCTAGATCCACATACTGCAATTTGATCCTGAAAACCCCACATGGGATTTTTGTACTTAGTAATCATATCACACAAGTTTGACTTCCATGGAGAACTGGAGATCCTGTGGCTATGATTAACAGTTTCTGATCACATAAGTCCACAAGCTTGTCTATGGCATGGTGACCTGACATTGTTCTGGCTTGTGTTTCAGTGAGACTAACTTAATCCCAGGACCTTCTAGATACTTCCTGTGCTTTGCGAAATGGACCTGAATATAGAAATCAAAGGGGAACTAGTTGGGCTTGAAGAAACAGCGAATTCTTCACTTGTGAGTATCGTTCCAGATCACTTGAGAATGATTAGAATTTGAACATTAATACATTAAGGTCTTCCTCACTTTTATACATTTTAATCCTAATTATTGCTAATTTTGAATTTTAAAATTAAATACTAGTTCTGAATTGTTATTTCAGTGTATTTGAGTTCTTAGCTGTCAGTGTTAGTAATTCTCTTGCTATATGTGCTGAGAGCTACTAGACAGACCCTATTTTTATATTATGATTTATGCCAGAATGCAGCATAAAACAAAACAGTTTCTTACCCTCTAGTTTCTACTTCATATCTGTAAAAATGTAATACAATAATTGATAGGTCCCTTACCACCAAAACAGTGGACTGAAGTTATTAGGTTTTCGTTTTGTTAAAAAGTTCAATGTTTAAGCTCAACTAATAAAATATGGATTATATTGAGTTTATTTGGAAGCCAGTAATAATTGTACAATATATAAACATAATAAATATTATGTGTTGTTTGTTAGGTCTGTTCAGTTGTTATAAATCACATTTTTCAGTCTATGTTCACGTCGTCCGCCATTACATGTACACTGCCATTGAGTTGACATAGCTCTGAATATGAATATCAATATGACCAGTAGAGCTGTAGTTTGCTGCCATCTATATTTGTGTCAAGATCTATATGAAATAAATCTTCTACTGCAGTGCCAATGGAGGATATAGTACATTCATTTCATAGTAAATACAATGAAAACCAGAGAATATACACCGCATGGGGGTCATTCTCAGCAAGAAATGACATACTGCCTATGGTCTTCGACCAAAATGTGTTAAAAGTAGAATAAGTTCGGCTGGTTACCGTCGGTATAGTATGTCTCGAAATATACTGTACATTCTGATGAAGATTGTGTTTGCATGAAGTGTTTTGGAGGGGAAATTATATATTTATCATTTTTCTTTGCTCTGTCTGTTGACACATGCAACACAGTTTGTTGTATTCTTCTGAATATGGGCTTGAAGAAAGAGAGAGGAAAATGTCCATCTGAGTAAGTCAGATAGCAATGACTGGCTTGAGATCTCTTATTGGTGACTGGTAGTGTTCAAAGGTGCTGAAATATGCTGCTGTTCGTGGTGCTTAGAACTGCTATGGCATTTCATGGCTGATGTCTCATCATCATTCCCGTAGGCTTTGTAAAGGTTGTAAATGCAGGCTGATAGCGAAGGGGAAATGAAGAGTATTAATACTTGGCTGTCAGACTGGGCAGTGAAAGTAATTCCTCTTCTCTATTGAAGTTATTTGTGTCTTTTTGAATTTTATGGCATGTATAGTTGTTCTGTGGTGGAATTGCTAGTTACTGTCTAGCAACTGGATGTCATCAAAAAGTACGGGATATCTACAGTATGTGTTTGTCAGTGGCTGATGTAAACAGCTGCTGGAGATGTTTGTGTCTAATGTGTTCTGTCCATCTTGTAGCTATGGCCTGCCCCATCATTCCGATATAGACTCATCCACGGCCCCTAAATATTATGCATAGTCCTTGTCAGAGCTGGAGGCCATCCTTCACTGGTTGGATGAGGTCACATACCTTCAGTAAAGAGCTAAATGTGGTGTGTATGTCGTGCTTCTTAAGAAAGTGCATTGCAATCTGTGTAGTTCTGGTTTAATTACCTCCAGTTTGTCACACAATTTCTTTGCTCAGTTGACAACGGCAGTTGTTTTGCACTTCTGTGTTGGGTGATGGTGCAAGTCTGCATGTAGGTACCGGTTGGTACGGGGTGGGCATGCTACAGACTATGCGCCTTATTGTCGTATCCGCCTACAGGTACAGGGAGTGGATATTAGCATTTCTGCCCAGTTTGTGTACGTAATTTATACTCTTCAGGTGTGCAGCAAACTCCTGTAGCTTTTCCAGTTGTGCAGCCATTCTGCAAAGCGTCCATCCATGTACCTAAGCCAGCACGTACAGTAGATCTGTATAAAGCTGTGTTGAATTCTCTCTGAACACTTTGACACGCATGGGAGACTCCTAGCACTCTCCAGGGCTTTCTGACTGCAAGAATACAATGCTCCTTCACGAATGCAGTTTTTCTCCTTCCACTGCTATCTTTGGTTTACCCTTCTTTTTTCTCATCTTGTCCATACTCTTTCCCAAAATTTTGTTTGCAGATGATTATAAAATCTTCAAGCAAATTGATTGTCTCTCAGATTCAATTTATTTGCAAAATGCACTTGACCTTCAAGTGTTCCGCCATTATGTTCACGCTTTGTAAATATTCTGTGTTTCATGGATCTTGCCTGCTGAACCAATGAATTTCAATCGTTGATAATCAGAAAAACTTGGGAGTATATTTTGGTAGTAAATTATTGTTTGTTTCTCCACATGTACCGAGTCACCTTACATGCTACATCACTCCTTGATTTGTTCTACAAATTTTTCGACATCACAGGTATAAATGCCCTCAGAGCATACTACATTTCCTGTGTTGTACCGGTAGGCGAATGTGCTTACTCCGTCTGGTCACTTCTTCTTCAGATCTCAGCCACATTGACCATGTACCCTCTGTCTTCTGCGTAACAGTCAGATGCATGGTCCTTGTCTGTTACAATTGCAACTTGAGATCTAATTGAATGCTTGGAAAATTAAACTCCAGAACTTTTTCAGCTTGAAGGAATGTAGTTGGCCTAAAGCTACTATACTAAGCAGCTAAGGGTTCATTTGGTCACCTGAACTAGTTTCTTCCTCCCTCTACATGTCCCATCCCCTAGTACCTAGTACTCCCACCTTTCTCTTTCCCAAAGGTAAAACTTACAGAATGTGTCACAGTTAACATACTCACTATCACTACATCGTACCTCACCGTACTTTTTCTTTTTTGATGTATGTTGTCATTCTTAGCCGTCGACAGCAGCTTAAACTCGGTTCTGAGCAATTAACTTGTTCCAGTAAATTGACTTCTGTTTGTGGATATACTTTCTATAGTTGAACAGACCAATTCTAGCATGAAATAAGCATCCACACAGATTGCACAGAATTGCTGGTGGAGGGCACGGTTGTGGTGCACGGAGTTTTCGTGCTTCCCTCCTGGCCTTGTCACATCTGTGCTGTTCCGCTTCAAACAGATTGACAGCAGCAGGGATGGTTTGGTGCCAAATTGTATGATCTTTAGCAAGCGTGCCCCAGGTGTGTGGGTTGCGACCTGTCATCCTTATAGTGTGCTTAAGCTGGTCCTTGTAGTGACTCATGGGAGCTCAATGAGGTCTGGTGCCAGAACAAAGTTCACCATACAGGATTTGGCGTGGAAGTCAGATATCACTCATCCGACGGACATGGCCAATCCGTCTAAGCTGATGACCAATGATGGATGATTCTATGCTCTTGGCATATGCTTTCTCAAGAATGGAAATGTTGGTGACATGGTTTTCCCTTTCGATCGTAAGGATGGATTGAAGATTTTGTTGTTGGAAACGCTCAATCTTTTTCTAGTCATGTCGGTAAAGCATTCAAGTTTCACAAACATACATCAATGTTGTGATGACAACAGTGTGATGCACCGTGTGTTTCGTCTCCACGGCCAGGTCTTTATTCGTGAACACTCGGTGTGATAGTTGTCCAAATGCTGCATGGGCAGCACCAGTTCTCTTCTCCACATCTTGCTCACAGTTAGGATACTACCCAAGTACAAAAAGTTGTCTACCTACTCCAGTGGAGTATCTGAGGTGGTGATGTTGAAATGTGGAAGTGTTGTGTCTGATAAAGTTTGTGCCAGGACGTTGGTCTTGTGAACATTAATGGTGAGACCAAAACGATCATATGCACTGTTGTAGCAGTTAACTGACAGTTGCGATTCCTCTGGTGTGAGTGTAGGTGATGCAGCATCATGTGCATACAGCATTTTGGTTACCTTTGTAACCTGGGCGAGCCTCCGGGAGCGAAGTCTGGCTGGGTTGAAATGCCCTTCTTTGATACGATATCTAACCTCCCACAACTGGGTTGTTCGTAGAAGTTTCATGTAGCATGGCAGCCAGATATAATGCAAATAGTGTTGGAGCAAGCACACACACCCCTGTTTCAGTCCATGTGTAATAGGAAATTCATTCGAGGTGCTGTTCTGATAGAAAATCTTGCCGGCCATGCCATCGTGGAAGGCCTGAACCGGATTAACAAAACCCTGAGGACAGCCAAAGAGATTCAGTACCGCCCACGTAGGAGGTCTTGGAAAAGTCAAATGCCTTTTCCAGGTCATAAAAGACTAAGAAGGGAGGACTCTGTTGCTGTCTGCATTTTTCCTGAAGTTGCCTTGCACAGATGATCAGATCAGTTGTGTCTCTGGAAGTTCAAAACCCACAATGGGACACTGGGAGGACTCTTTCAGAGGTAACCTGGAGGCGGAAAAGCAGGATTCAAGTGAGAATTTTACCTACAGTAGATAACAGTGATATATTGCAATAGTTACCACAAACCTGCACTCACCTTTCTCAAAGATTGTGATGATAGTGGCATTTTTTAGTTCACGGGGTACCTCTTCCCAAATTTTGAGGATGAGTGTGAAAATCATCGTTTTGAGTGATTGACTACCAGTTTGAATTAACTCCAGAGGGATGTTATTTGGGCTAGGCAGCTTTCTGGGTTTCAGACAATTGAGAGCTGCACTGAATTCTTGGAAAGTTGGTGGAACTGCCATCCATGGTTGTTTGGGCTGTTGAGGCACATCACAAAGAAAGTCTTCATCAGCAGTGGAAGGATGATTTAGAAGAGTGGAGAAATGGTCCTTCCAATGCTCCAGGATTTCATGGCTGTTAGTAAGAGTGGTAGAGTTGTCAGCAATTTTCAGTGTACCTGTTGAAGAGCGAGATGGACCATACAGCTCCTGCATAAAAGTTTCTCAGGTCCTGAGCATGAGATAGTTTCTGAAGTTCCTGAGCTTCCTGTTGTCACCAGGTATTCTTAATTTCTCTTACTTTTGCCTGACATGGTCTTTCGTGTTCTAGAAAATGTGCTTTCTTCATGTTGGAGGATGGATCTTGAAGATGGGATAGATAGGCTTCCCTTTTGGCATTGATGAGAAACAAAATGTCCTCACTGTTGTCGTCAAACCAGTCTTGCCACAGGGCTGATGACCTTAGATGTTAGGCCGCTTGAAACAACAAGCATCAGTTTTGTCACTTCTGCTTTACAAAACCAATGGTTTCCTCGGTTGAGTTCATGATTTTCTGCAAAGTGGCCCATTATTGCTGAATGTCACTTGTGCTAACTGGGTTAACTGTTAGCTGTACATTGATCATATTCTGAAATTTAGTGGCAAAGGATTCATCCTGAAATTTAAACGTGTTAAACGTTCGTCTGGTCGAGATTTGGAGGTGCCTAGTGGTTTAGGGTATGAGGAGATCCTTAGTTGACAAATAAGGAGTTTGTGATCAGTCCTACAATCATCAATATTTCTTACTGTTCTGGTAATAGGTACGTTCTTATCACAATGCCGTGTAATGACATAATCAAGAATATGCCAATGCTTGGATCGAGGTTGAATCCACGTGGTCTTGAAGTGGTTAGGCAGTCGAAACTGAGTGTTGTTTTTGAAGAGTTCATGTTCTGCACATAGACTGAAAAGCGATAGGCCATTTGCTTTACAGTTGCCGACCTGTTGCTTACCCATCACATTTTTCCATAGCTGATTATCTTTCCCAACTCTGGCATTGAAATCACCAAGGAGTAAGGGCTTATCTGCAGAAGGTAGATTGATGATGATTATACTCAGCTGATTGTACAGCTCATCCTTTCCATCATCATCAGCATTTAGGGTTGAAGCATAGGTGGATACGAGTGTCAAAAAGGTACCTCCTGAGAGTGAAATACAGAGAGTTGTCTTTCGCTCATTGCAGTGGAAGTAAGTTGGTGATCAATAACTAGTTTAGTCTTCACAGCGAATCCCACACCACGGATGCAAGTTATTATTTAATTGTATTGCACTGGAACTCCTTAAACTGATTGAGATACTAGTTGCAATGAAAAAATATTATTTGAATTAACTGAAAAAGATGTCAGTTTATGGAATTCTATTACTTAACTTTACATTCTTCCTTGACGAACAGCATAATGTAGAATGGCTTAAAAAAGGAACCATATAGCATCTTGCGAAGTGTGGTTGAAATTGTCATAGTAGCATCTGATAGTCATAGGCGACGATCTTGTGGATAGTGAAAGAAAAAGCCTCACTCTCAGCGTAGAGAAATGAGAGGTTAGGATCAATCAGGTTGCTGCATGTAGACCAAGAAGCTGTTGGCGCGGTCTTGAAGGTAGATTACAGCCATTGTTTAAAGTGCTAGCAGCTGGACGGCATGTAGAGTTACAGTCAAAGTTGATCTGAAATTGGCGAGTGTATAGGCCTGACCCGTTCTGTGTGTTAGCTATGAGTACTGTACAGTTCTATCATGGCTGGCTTCTTGAAGAGCAGAGTTGAATTAGTACAGCCAGCATGATGTCTGCTGAGTAACACACGACCAGTGTGTCGTGGACATAGGCGAGAGAGGAAGCAAAAAGCGATGACCCGTATGTTGTGGCTGAATGACACAGGAAGAGAGTGAAGTGCTGTATTTATACCCAGTAGGGTGGGTGGAGCTATGACAAGAAACTTAGATTGTGCGGATTAGAGAAAGCAAGTACTAATAGAAAGTTATACAGAAATATACTGAAATATGATAAGTTACTGTGGTTGTTAGAAATTGGTAAAGAATAAGCTAGAAAGTGCAAATATACAAAATTACGACTGAATGACGTAATAAGAAATGTCACATTGCACAAGTCCATTGACTAATGAAATTTGAATTATGGAAATCTTGAGACCAAAACAATTTTCAAGCAAATAAGGCGATCAGTTTGTTAAATGGTGGAGTGAAATGCAGCTGCAAGACCAATATAGGCAAAATAATATGCAAATTAAGAAATAATAAGACTGTAGCAATCAAAAACGTCATTTGGAAAGGTACTGAGACATTAACTGAATCTAAAAAAGGGAATAGTAAACAAGGTAATATTTAACAATAACTAGGAACTTTAACATATCCGTGCACTGTGACCTTAGGCTCACAGTTCCTTTACAATGTAAGAGAGTTGGGATTGAAGTGATAGAGGATATACCATAGATATTGGTCGTAAGACTGTACCAAATTTTGTGTTAACCTTTACAACTCGTACCCTTTTATTCCACCCAAAGTGACAATGAACAACTCTACCGAGTTGCAATACAGAAGGAGGAATTGCATCCTTAAGTGGGTCCAAGTCACCCACCTTAGTATTGGGAGTGGCACGTTGACACTTTGCCTTAGTTTGAAGTTGACCAAGGTACTCCAGCTTCCAGCGATGCCAACACAGACTGGGGGACGTTTCCTCCTTCTTCCAAAATATGGGAAGTGATGAAGTGCAGTCAAGTAAGGGTAGAGGAGAAGATAGACTACCTCCGATCAAAACATGTACCAGAGACAAAGGAAGAAGATCAGACGATCATAAGAAGGGGGAGTTAGTGGCCTAGAATTCATAATTTCCTCAATTTGAATTAATATACTGCTACATTCTTCACAAGGGTCCAACTCGTTGGCTGAATGGTCAGCGTACTGGCCTTCGGTTCAGAGGGTCCCGGGTTCGATTCCCGGCTGGGTCGGGGATTTTAACCTTCATTGGTTAATTCCAATGGCCCGGGGGCTGGTTGTTTGTGCTGTCCCCAACATACCTGCAACTCACACACCACACATAACACTGCCCTCCACCACAATAACACGCAGTTACCTACACATGGCAGATGCCGCCCACCCTCATTGGAGGGTCTGCCTTACAACGGCTGCACTCGGCTAGAAATAGCCACACAAAATTAATTATTCTTCACAAGGGAAGAGGACGGAAGCGGAAATTTTCTTTAAATATCTCTTAGTTAATGAAAGTTTCCCCATCTACCACCATGGTGAGGGGCATGGGGAAGAGTAAAGTGTCATATGAAACCTTTAGAATAAGAAAAATGCATGATAATTTATTTGGCCTTAGGGGCAATAAGAGCTCTTTTGTGTTCTTCAGAAGCACTGACAAATGTTTTAGCGTTGTCTGAAAATACCTCAAAAGGAAAGCCCCTTCGTAAAGTAGATCTAGAAAATAAGAGGTAGAAGCATTAGTCATTAGCTCCAGATGAATCGCTCTACTAGCCATGCGCACAAAAATATTAACCTATGCCTTGCCTAAAACCTTGTGTATAGAATTTAAGTTTACTAAATAGAGAAAGGACCCGTATAATCAATGCCCATAAGAGCAAAGGGTCATTGAAGACTTGATCTAGAAGCAGGAAGATCTCCCATAATTTGAAACGTAGGTTGAAGCTTGGAACGAATTCAGCGTACACATTTACGAACCACAGATTTAACTTTGTTAATTCTATTGATGATCCAATAATGTTCATGGATTAAATAGAGCAAGGTGCGAACAGCTGTATGAAGATTCCAATTGTGAAATTGGTGAATTATCAATGCAATTACGTGATGTTTAGAGGGAAGAATAATCAGATATTTCTTTTCTTCTGGATAATTGGAGGAAGACAACCTGCCTCCTACCCTTAAGAGACTATTAGAGTCAATGAAGAGTGATAAGACAATCAGTTTGCTTTTGTTAGGCAAAGAAATTCATGTACTCAAAGACTTAAGATCAGCTGAAAAGGTTTCTTGCTGTGTCAGTTGCAATACCTTGATTGAAGTTAGATTTAATTCTGCATTAGACAAATGAACAGTTGGAATAAGTGGTTGATCTAGAACAAAACACTTCCAACGTAAAAGATAAGCAGTTACCTCCAGAAGTGTATAGAAATTAAGAAAACCGACGTAATAAGGGATAGAAATCAACAGACACATGGGCTGTAATAGTTTTGTTGACATCATACTGTATGGGCTTTTGGGCTTATGCCATGTCTAGAAAATCAGGTGAAATTATTTTCATTTCACAGAGAACTGTGTTCTACGTCATCAGAAGAAAATCTCGGCTGTCCACAAGAAAGGCTTCTTAAAGAATGAGCTTTTGAAATTTAGACGTTGTAATAGAAGTTGAAATGGTACGTTCATTCGTCACCAGATGGCTCCCCGGACATGGCACAGTGCTAGCGTTTGAAGCGGAAACTGACCGAACCATCAGAATCAGTCTTAACAGGGTCACATAACATGCATACATAACATATGACAAAAGCCTTATACAGTATCATGTCTATAAGTACGGGCCATGAAAGCATCAATAGCAGTAGTTTTGTTGTGAATATCAGGATGTTCAGACACCTCACCGGAAAAGGTTGCAGGACATTGAGATATATTATGTGCTAGCCAAGAAGGACCATACCAATATAAAGTAAGACTTATCAAGGGGCTAGGGCAGCATCCTTTTGATATAACATTAGCAGGGTTTCCTTACCTGAGACATGTCGCTACTGACTAGGGGAAGATTTATTTTGAATTTTTGAGACATGGTTAGCCACAAAGGGTTGCCAACAGGATGGAGGCTTGGCGAGCCAAGTTAGCACAGTAGTAGAATCAGTCCAAAAGAAAATATCCTTAATACTAAGTTTCAAACCTTCCAGCAATTTAACAGATAACACCACTGCTAAAAGAGCTGTACACAGCTCTAATCTGGGTAAAGAAATTGTTTTTAAGGAAGCCACTTTGGATTTGGCGCATACACGATTACATTGAGACACTCCATTATTATCACAGTATGTTACATTTGCACAACAACCATTTGCCTTATAAGAACTATTTGAAAAAAGTGGATTTGAATATTGTCATAAATTAAGATTTGTAGCAAAGTTCCAGTAACAGAACAGGAAGAAATAGATGGAAGACTTTCTTGATATGCTTTCCACCTCTGAAAGAAATTAAAGGGAACTGGTTCATCCCAATCTGTTTTCGAAGAGTTTAGCAAAGAGTTTTGCATAAAGAGTTTAGCAATAATGATGACTGGAGCAAGATACTAGAGAGGATAAAAAAACTTGGGCAATTTCATATAAAATTTGTCTTTTGGTCAAAGGACAATCTGTGTCTAATCTGGTCTTATGTGTGAGAGGATCAGATTTTGTACACCACTACAGGCCAAGGGCCTTGACAGAGGTTTCATCTTTGAGAAGTTTGACAGGTTGAACATCTTTAAGTTGGTTTGAAAAGCTAGTCAATAATTTAATAGAGTTAGAGCCCCATTTGTGAAGTTTGAAACCACCACCATTTCAGCAATATGACAAGCTCAGCGCGGTTGGAAATGATGACAAAAAGTTATCCACATAAAAGGACAACATTAGGGCTTTCCGGCCCTCTGAGTGGTATTCATGTCGGTCAAGTTTAGCTAAGTTATGTACAGTCCTAATAGAAATAAAGCCTGATGGTTTCATTTCATAAGTAACTGTTTTTAGATGAAACTTTCAAATGGGTTTCCATGGGTGGTCACGCTATAGAATCATTTGAAGGTCTCATTGGGTTGCGTTAATCAAAATTTGTCTATGCATTTGCCGATTGTCAGCTATGACAAAAATAGGGAACAATAAAATATTCAACAAGATGGTGAGAAGGTCAGTGAAAATATTAGGACCTGTTAAAAGAGTGTCGTTAAATGATATGCCATGCGAATCAGGGACGGAGCCATTAAAAACCACATGAATTTTGTCTTTGATTATTTCATTTTTCCGGACAGGATAATGGCTTAAATAAACTGCATCTGGAGGTTAATTTTCACAAGAGTCAATTATCTCCATATGATTCAAGGCTTGATATTCTTCGAGAGATTTAGTATATTTTTCCCAAAGAGTATGATCTCCTTTTAACTTGTGTTCTATTGAAAAGAGTGGCTTTAGAGCCTTGGGCCTGGAATCTTGAATCAGAGGGGGAGATTTGAAATACAAGGTAACTGAACAATAAAACGACCTTCCTTAGTCCCGGTAGTGATTTGAAAGATTAACTGTTTTCAAACTTGAAGTTGAAGTTTTGTGAAGTACAAGTTTTGATGTTCCAGAATCTTTCCAAATCAAAATCAACCCCAGTGGTAACTAAATGGCATTGAGGTGATCTTGGAATTTGACGGGTGAATATTCAGTTCAATGGTTCATGTTTGTGGGTTACTGTAGTCACGTCCTAGTTCGTGAACCATGGGCAACGGCTGAGTGGCCTAGTAAGTGGTCCTGAGAGTCGGGATACCAGTTGCTATGGAATGGGAGTGGGCACCTCGGACATATTCTGAGTCATGGCCCTCCTTGTGCTCAGGCGGTTAGGACTATACAATTCACCGGTGGTCCATAACCCGTTAGAGGAGAGATCCTCACTTGGACTATGTGCAAGTAGGGCAGCATCCTGCTTCATGAATTTACCGAGCTCAGAACACTTTAAGCAATCCTTGGACCTATGGGAGTAATGGAGTCCCACTCCCATTTGACAGGCGAGGGACTCCTTGGAAACAACTTGGCGAACGAAATGGAATTTGATGGGGAGCTATCAATATTAATGGGGCTTATGGAAGAAAGAAGGTAGAACTGGCTGAGTCAGCAAAGAGGATGCATCTGGATGTGTTAGGAGTAAGTGATATTCGGGTAAGGGGAGATAATGGGGAAGAGATAGGAGATTATAAGGTGTACTTGACGGGTGTTAGAAAGGGAAGGGCAGAGTCTGGGGTAGGGCTCTTTATCAGGAATACCATTGCACGCAACATAGTTTCTGTTAGGCACGTAAATGAGCGAATGATGTGGGTAGATTTGTCAGTGGGAGGAATTAGGACAAGAATTGTGTCCGTGTATTCACCATGTGAGGGTGCAGATGAGGATGAAGTTGACAAGTTTTATGAAGCATTGAGTGACATCGTGGTCAGGGTCAACAGCAGGGATAGAATAGTGCTAATGGGCGATTTCAATGAGAGAGTTGGGAATAGAACTGAAGGATACAAAAAGGTGATAGGTAAATGTGGGGAAGATATGGAAGCTAATGGGAATGGGAAGCGTTTGCTGGACTTCTGTGCTAGTATGGGTTTAGCTGTTACAAATACATTCTTCAAGCATAAGGCTATTCACCGCTACACATGGGAGGCTAGGGGTACCAGATCCATAATAGACTATATCTTAACAGACTTTGAATTCAGGAAATCTGTTAGGAATATACGAGTTTTTCGCGGATTTTTCGATGATACACACCACTATCTGATCTGTAGTGAACTAAGGATCTCTAGGCCTAAGGTAGAGAAAGTGAAATCTGTCTGCAAACGAATAAGGGTAGAAAATCTCCAGGACGAGGAAATTAGACAGAAGTACATGGATATGATTAGTGAGAAGTTTCGAACAGTAGACAGTAAGCAGGTTCAGGATATAGAAAGTGAATGGATGGCATACAGGGATGCTGTAGTAGAAACAGCAAGGGAATGCCTAGGAACAACTGTGTGTAAAGATGGGAAAAGGCGAACATCTTGGTGGAATGATGAAGTGAGAGCAGCCTGTAAACGTAAAAAGAAGGCTTATCAGAAATGGCTCCAAACAAGGGCCGAGGCAGACAGGGATTTGTTCGTAGATGAAAGAAACAGAGCGAAACAAATAGTTGTTGAATCCAAAAAGAAGTCATGGGAAGATTTTGGTAATAACCTGGAAAGGCTAGGTCAAGCAGCAGGGGAAACCTTTCTGGACAGTAATAAAGAATCTTAGGAAGGGAGGGAAAAAGGAAATGAACAGTGCTTTGAGTAATTCAGGTGAACTCATAATAGATCCCAGGGAATCACTGGAGAGGTGGAGGGAATATTTTGAACATCTTCTCAATGTAAAAGGAAATCATCATGGTGGTGTTGCAAACAGCCAAGCTCATGGGGAGGAGGAAAATGATGTTGGTGAAATTATGCTTGAGGAAGTGGAAAGGATAGTAAATAAACTCCATTGTCATAAGGCAGCAGGAATAGATGAAATTAGACCTGAAATGGTGAAGTATAGTGGGAAGGCAGGGATGAAATGGCTTCGTAGAGTAGTAAAATTAGCGTGGAGTGTTGGTAAAGTACCTTCAGATTGGACAAAAGCAGTAATTGCACCTATCTATAAGCAAGGGAACAGGAAGGATTGCAACAACTATCGAGGTATCTCATTGATTAGTATACCAGGCAAAGTATTCACTGGCATCTTGGAAGGGAGGATGCGATCAGTCGTTGAGAGGAAGTTGGATGAAAACCAGTGTGGTTTCAGACCACAGAGAGGCTGTCAGGATCAGATTTTCAGTATGCGCCAGGTAATTGAAAAATGCTATGAGAGGAATAGGCAGTTGTGTTTATGTTTCGTAAATCTAGAGAAAGCATATGACAGGGTACCGAGGGAAAAGGTGTTCGCCATACTGGGAGACTATGGAATTAAAGGTAGATTATTAAAATCAATCAAAGGCATTTATGTTGACAATTGGGCTTCAGTGAGAATTGATGGTAGAATGAGTTCTTGGTTCAGGGTACTTACAGGAGTTAGACAAGGCTGTAATCTTTCACCTTTGCTGTTCGTAGTTTACATGGATCATCTGCTGAAAGATATAAAATGGCAGGGAGGGATTCAGTTAGGTGGAAATATAGTAAGCAGTTTGGCCTATGCTGACGACTTGGTCTTAATGGCAGACTGTGCCGAAAGCCTGCAGTCTAATATCTTGGAACTTGAAAATAGGTGCAATGAGTATGGTATGAAAATTATCCTCTCGAAGACTAAATTGTTGTCGGTAGGTAAGAAATTCAAAAGAATTGAATGTCAGATTGGTGATACAAAGCTAGAACAGGTCGATAATTTCAAGTATTTAGGTTGTGTGTTCTCCCGGGATGGTAATATAGTAAGTGAGATTGAATCAAGGTGTAGTAAAGCTAATGCAGTGAGCTCGCAGTTGTGATGAGCAGTATTCTGTAAGAAGGAAGTCAGCTCCCAGACGAAACTATCTTTACATCGGTCTGTTTTCAGACCAACTTTGCTTTATGAGAGCGAAAGCTGGGTGGACTCAGGATACCTTATTCATAAGTTAGAAGTAACAGACATGAAAGTAGCAATAATGATTGCTGGTACAAACAGGTGGGAACAATGGCAGGAGGGTACTCAGAATGAGGAGATAAAGGCTAATTTAGGAATTAACGCGATGTATGAAGCTGTACGCATAGGCCGGCTTCGGTGGTGGGGTCATGTGAGGCGAATGGAGGAGGATAGGTTACCTAGGAGAATAATGGACTCTCTTATGGAGGGTAAGAGAAGTAGAGGGAGACCAAGACGATGATGGTTAGACTCGGTTTCTAATGATTTAAAGATAAGAGGTATAGAACTAAATGAGGCCACAACACTAGTTGCAAATCGAGGATTGTGGCGACATTTAGTAAATTCTCAGAGGCTTGCAGACTGCACGCTGAAAGGCATAACAGTCTATAATGATAATGTATGTATGTATGTAATAATATAATAATATTATATGAATATATATATATGTGTGGTGTGTGTATTGGTCCAGGGATCATGCTATTTTTCTTTCAACAAAATACCCGCACTCCCATTCATCAGTGCCAGCCCTGGACCTCAGGAAAGAAACAAAAGACGGCGCAAGGAGCGGAATGTAACACCATGGACTCCTATTTACAGGCAGTAAATACCTATGCATATTTCTTGCTAGTTACGATGGTATTTCTTAATCAACCTGGGATTTTAGACTTTATTTGAGTAAATCAATGATTACCTTTCATTTGTGACAAATATTACAGTGATATTTCGTGGATCAACATCGTTCACATAACCTTATACGAATTTTAAGGTGGTATATTATTTCACAAAACTGAACTTACTTGGACGAGGGAGACTGGAAAGAAGAGGTGCTTTTAAGAATACATGTAATTTGAATGCTTTTAGGACTAGTATGTGGTCCCTAGTTTTCAGTGCAAAATATGAGAGTTTATAGGCTATTCATCAGGTGACTTTTTTTTTAAATTGTTGAATTTGTGTACCTCATCGTGGTAAAGCTGCAGTGTGTATTAAATGTCTTCAAACTGGTACAAAAATTGATGTTACAGAGCAAACCTGACAAAAAGGGATAATTTTCAAACAGCAGTGGGTGCTTTTTACTGCACTGATGTTAAGAATGAATATTATTTTGGTAAGTTCGTAAAAAAGAAATGTGATAAAATGTTGTTTCTGGACCTTCATGGTCACCTGGAATGCTGGGCAGATGATTAGTTTGAAAAGTATGAGCTATATAATTTACATAAGTTACATATCTGTTTCACTATCATGTTCATATTTCAGTTATAAATTGTATGTTCCATGAATTAGGCCTAAATCCGAAGACTGGGGCATTTCTCTCCAAGAGCTAATTGAAAAGTACAGCCCAAAAATTATGATGAGTGTATCAACAAGAAAGGCTAGTGGAAGTATTAACTTGCATGTTTGCTTATGTCACTCTCGTTTTTAAGATTGTTCAATCTTTTTTATTATCATTCTTTTCTTCTTCTTTTCTAGCCTATTTCAATCCACTACTGGATATAGGCATGTTCCAGCCAACAGCTTTATGTCATCGAGCCATCTCTTCTGGGGTCTTCCATTGTCTCTCTTGTGTTCCCATGGTCTCCAGTGAACAATCCTAGAGGTCCACCTGTTGTCGTCTTGTCGAGCAATGTGTGCTACCCATTGCCATTTTTGACTTGCTACTCTCTCCAGAATGTCTGTTACATTTGTTCTTCTCCTGATGTCCTCTGAACGGATCTTATCCCTAAGGCTGATCCCTAGCTCTGTCGCTCTATGGCTCGTTGTGTTTGCTGAAGCTTGCGAGCATTTTCCTTCATCAGAGTCATCATTTTCAGACTGTAAGTTGTAACTAGCAGCACGCATGTATTATAAACCTTGGTCTTCAGGTTAATTGGAACATCCTTGTTGGTCAGGATGAATTTTAGTTTTAGGAATGCTATCCAACTCATACCTATTCTGCGAGAAATTTCTGCACTTTGGTTGTCTTTTCCAAGTTTTATCTTGTGTCCAAGATAGATGTAGGCAACTCATCGACAGCTTCTATATATTGGTGTCCCATTTTAAGTTGTTGACTGTCTGCACTTAGTATTTTCGTTTTACTAATGTTCATTTCCAAACCAATCTTAGGAGAGGCAGTTTTTAATTCTTGGATCATGCTTTCTAGCTTGTCTATATTTTCACTTATGAGCACAATGTCATCGGCAGAACGCAGGTGGTCCCAATATAACCCGTTCATTTTTCTTCCTTTATTATCCCAAATGAAGGGTTTTTAATTCATCTTCCAAGGCAAGGGTAAACAGTTTTCGAGAGATTGTGTCACCTCATCAAACTCCTTTGCCAACTGGGATTTCGTTGGTGATGAGGTCTTCGTCCACTCTGACTACCATTGTTGCTTGATCATAAATGTTTTCCAGGAGCTTTTTATACCTCGAATTTATCATGGCATTTTGAAGTGCCTTCATGATTGCCCAAATCTCCAGAGTCAACAGCTTTTTTATAATCAATGAAGCCAGATGAATCTTGGCTTATAATTTGGTGTACATAGATCCAATACCTCAGACCTGTATGCAAATTTGTGAATTCAACAGAATATTCTCATGAAATATTTGAGCATGTAATTTATGGAATATTAGCCATTGTTATGAACAAAATGCAAGTTAATTTGCATTGAAATGGCACAGTAATAGCAACTCAGCATTTGGGGTTATTTTTCTTGACGACAATACACAACATGAGTGTATACTGTATGTCAAGAGATCCATTTGGTGCCGGGCTGAGTGGCTTAGACCGTTGAGGTACTGGCTTCCTGTTTCTGATCCCAACTTGGCAGGTTCGATCCTAGCTCAGTCCAATGGTATTTGAAGGTGCTCAGATACATCAGCCTCGTGTTGGTAGATTTACTGGCTCGTGAAAGAACTCCTGTGGGACTATGTTCTGGCACCTTGGCTCTTCGAAAACTGTAAAAGTAGTTAGTGGGATCTAAAGCTAGTAACATTACTATTGATCCACTAGTGGAGCGCTTGAGCATCTAGTCGGTCAAGTGACAATCTTTTTATTCATACCAGATTACATACCAGTTTGACTGAGAACATACTCCTACTAAGAGCTCATGCTCATTCGGTAAGAACCCTAAATTTCATTCTTACCACCAGCCATTGGCGATAAAGTTTGGGTCTCAGTTTTTTTTTACTTTTTTCAGACTTCTATGTACCAACCAACATGATAGAGAACATTGTTTGGTAGTGTACCTTGTTAGAAACAAGGTACAGTAACCATTATTCTTCAGTGCATTGTTATCTTATTAAGGAAGTTAAATGTTTCAGTGTTCACACTACAGTAGTATATGTACCTGAAATATTATCTACGGATGATTCTTAACCTGATTTCTATTTATTCATTTTTATGTACGTCAACCTCCCAAATAATTTGTATTGCTGACTAGGACAAAGTATATGTACAATTATCATTTTAGCCATTGAAACTATATGAACATATTTTAGTGCGTTTGCGGGGAAAATAAATGTGTACAGAACGTGGCAGCATCCTACTTCTGAAATTTATTAACTACTCAGAAGTCCAGTCTTTGACACACACAGTCATGTTGAGTTCACAACATACACTCGCACTACATGTTACACAGTTACACAGTTCCCACTTTCTCTCTTAGTCCTCACTTCTTATTTACACTAATACACACAAACTCCAGTCTCTAGCACTACAGTTACACAGTCCTAGATTTACTGGCACTTGTTGGCACTGTCAGAGTGCACAGTTAGCTGCCTGTGCAAGACAGTCTTGCAGTGCACTAAGACGTTTGCTGTCCATACTCTGGTAGAACTTGGTTCACAACACCATGTCGACATCCACTCAGTGTTCTCCCACAGCAGCCGGTCCAAGAGACACCCACGATGACAGGTGACAGAACGAGTCCTCAACTGGCACATAGACTGAATGTTCACTTCGCTCACTAGCAGAGCCCTCACCAACTGATCTACTAGCTAACCAATTTGCCAATCCGAATTTTAGTCTCAGCGAGGGAACAGAAAAACCAACATCCTATAAATACCGCCATTCCTCTTTTAAACAATATTTAGTTAAAGAATGTTAACAAACAGAAACAAAAACATGCAACCAAGACTCCACAGAACATACCCCTTCCTATTCAAACCCCTCCTCAAGCCCTCCCCTCTGCTCAACTGTGACGAATGCCAGTCCTTGCCGTACTAGAAGTAGTACACAACACGCTCCCAACAAACACATGAGTGATTGCCTACGGGCAACAGGATAGTGAGTCAAAATACACTTACGCTCACAATACATATTATAGACAGACATTCTCTAACAGAAAACCTTTTTTATTTCCTTCATTTTAGATATTCCAATACATCTTATTACAAGCTTCCAACAGATCACAAGTTACACAAGAAGGAATGCTGTCAGCATATTATTCTAAAAAATTAGACGTTAAACTCGTAAGACAATTTGATGTTGATCAGTACCCAACTAAAAGAAGATTCTAACTCATTTTATTCATTTCACCAAAATTGGCATCTTTTAAACATGCAAAATATGTACTTGTTTTAACATAGAAATGTACAGTTCATTAAGAGTGTGTTAATAGAACATCAAGGGAGACTACTGGCAAAAATGAGTGCAAATGGACTAGACAAAAGATTGATGAATGGATTGCTGTATTTCTAGAAAATAGATCTCAGAGAATTAGAGTAGGGGAAGCTTTACCTGACCCTGTAATAACTAAGAGGGATATTCCTGAAGGCAGTATTATTGAACCTTTATGTTAATAATAATAATTTTGTTTGGCTATTTCTAGCTGAGTGCAGCCCTTGTAAGGGAGACCCTCCGATGAGGGTGGGCGGCATCTGCCATTTATTGGTAAATGCGTGTTATTGTGGTGGAGGATAATGTTATGTGTGAATTGCAGGGATGTTTCTGATAGGACAATCACCCACCCCTGGGCCATTGGAATGAGCCAATGATGGTTAAAATCCCCAGCCTGGGTGGGAATCAAACCCGGGACCCTCTGAACTGAAGGCCAGTTCGCTGACCATTCAGCCAATGAGTCCGACAACCTTTGTTTTCTTATATATATAAATGATATGAGTAAAGAAGTGGAATCAGAGAAAAGGCTTTTTTCTGGATGATGTTATTCTATATAGAGTAATAAGTAAGTTACAATCATGAGCAACTGAAAAATGACCCCAATAATGTTGTTAGGCAGAACGCAATGGTATGATGATAAACGGGGTTAAAAGTCAGGTTGTGAGTTTCACAAATAAGTAAAGTCCCCTCAGTTTTAATTACTGCATTGATGGGGTGATGATCACTGTAAGTACCTAGGTGTTAATATAAGGAGAAATCGTCATTGGGGTAATCACATCCGTTATCAAAACTGACTAGAATATCACCAGGGAGAGACATGCAGATTGGATAAAAGGCCAATAAACTGCGATGAATTCTTGATGTATGCCCCTATGCCTTGAGAAGTTCTCCAAGGGAAGGTATTTGGCCAGGTTGTATGTAGGGGAACCTATACTGTTGACAGTTGGTCTAAGAGGTACTCCATCTTTATGGATCTTAGGAAAGTCATTAAGATAGGAAAAGTAGAAGCCTGCAGTCGCAAACCTGCGACTAGGGTTCCCATCGTGGACACCTTGTCTCTATTGGATAAAATCTTTTCTGGTGACATTGTTAATCTGTTTCACCTTGTCCTCACCTCCACATATATCAGTTTTCATGGTACAATATATGAAAAAAATGGATTGTGTTTTCATGGGACCACCATTGGCACCAGTCATTGCTGATTTCTGTATGCAAGACTTTGAAGAGCATTGTCTTCAATCTTGCATGCTAAAGTCTTCCATCTGGTTGAGATATGCAGATGACACATTTGTTATCTGGCCCCATGGTGAATATGAATTATCCATATCATCGAATTACTTCAACAGCATACATCCAAACATTAAATTTACCATGGAGACTGAATGTGGAGGATGTTTGCTGTTCTTGGATGTTTTTGGCTTCTAGGAAATCAGATGGAGCTTTGGGTCTTTCGGTTTAGTGTAAACCCACCCATACTAATAGATACCTTCATGGGTCCTCTCATCACCATCCTTGCCAAAAGAGTGCTGTGCTTAATACCCTTATCAACCCTCAAGAGAGGTTTTGTGAGGAGGATAAATTAAACAGTGAATCTGAGTTTTTAACCACAACATTTCTGAACAATGGCTACTCAAGGAAACAGATTGATGAAGTGCTACATGCAATGCCAAAAGACACATTGTCACGTGATTCCCGTCCTTTGAGTGTGGCCTTCATGCCACTTGTACAATCTGTCACGGATAGGATTGTCAATATTCTTAAAAGGCACAATATTATGACCGTTTTCAAGCCTAAAGTCATCATAGGCAGTTGCTTGCAATCTGTCAAATATCCTACTGATTTAAACTGTGCTGCAATATATGTATGATTCCTTGCTCTTGTGGATCAGTTTATGTTGGACAAACATCTAGGAAGATAGCAGCAATTACATCTTTGCCAGCCAGAGAAGTCTGCTGTGGCAGAACATGCCATACATAAAGACCATCAAATCATTTTTGATGCAACTTCGGTCATTTATAAAGAGAAACATTATATACCTAGAATCATTTGTGAGGGAATAGACATTGCTGAACACCCAAATAATTTTAACAAAGGTGACGGCTATATACCGAGTAGATCATGGCTACCCTCCATAGTTAACTCATCAACATTTTTTTTCTCCTTGACTCTGGAGGTCCTGGAATAAACTATATTTCTAACAGGGTCTCCCTATCTTGAGTCATGTTACTATGGAGTGACAGTTGCTATCACATGCTTTGATAGTGCTCTGAAGACGATTCTGGCTGAAGGATCGAAACGTATCCCCAAATTATTATTACTACAAGGAAACTAATTTGTCTACTGCAGCAGGAGCACCATTCATGGACTTAAAGATAAAACTTGGAAATTGGGAAGGACCTAGAAAAATCATTATAGCCTCAGCATACCTCCCATATACCTATAAATCTGTCACCCTGTATCAAAATAAGGAATGGACTAGAAGTGCAGATATGTCAAGGTGTTTATTGTGTGAGAAAGTCCAATGACCTTCACTTGGTGAATGAATGTACACCATTAGAAAAAGTGAGCCCAAGTGAGCAAACCGTACTTAAGCAGGGAGACGAACGGAAAATCATAAAATGTGTGGCGAATGAATGGGCAAGGAGTAGTAATTTAAACAAATACTTATGTTCAGTTAAAAAAATATGTGCGATCAAACTGCAAGAAGGGAATCGACAAGTAGGGTATTTCAAATTAAAAGCAGTTTATTGGACAACTCAGCAGGCTGAAGGAACGATATGTGTGTGCAGCAGGATAGATCAGTAGAGGGGATCATGATGGAGAGTAAGCAGACAGGTCAAGCACATGGAAACATGGCTCAAGGACAGTGCCTGTTTGATGAGACATGTGCAGAGAAAGCGAATAGACGAGTCTTACTGACACAAAAGGTTGAGGGTAGGTCATATACCTCCACATAGTGCTGATATGTTTTATTTTATTGTCTTATAATGCCGAAGGAATTTTCCTTACACAGTGTTGCTGTATTGCTAAAGCCTCTGAATAAGAGCTTAAATTTTGTCCTTTTCATTAGTTTCATTTAATATATTGCTTGGGATACTATGTGAAAGATACACAGATCTATGGGTTTAATTACTGTAAGATCTGAGGAAATAAATAAATAAATAAATAAATCCATCACCATTGGGAGAAGGTGGGAAACTGACTTGCAATGCCAAAAGGAAAAGTGAAAGCATAGTTCTTGGAGCAGATGCATGGCGCATCAGAAACTGCAATGTCAGAGGTGAATCTTTACTAGAGTTTGAAACTGACAATATTAAACCTGAGTAGCAAACTCACATTTATTAATAAGGCATGAAGAGAATTAAGAGAAATTACATTGGGCACTAGGCATATTGTGAACTTTATTAAGTGTTGGAAGGTGCTGGGGGAGCCATCTTTGGCGGACACCAGCATATCCAATGTCCAGTAGATGGGAGACAATGTGAACTGGAAATGTACAGAGATCCAAAAAGAATGAACTGGAATTGATACAGGAAAGGTCTAGGGCAGGCTGTACAAAAAATACAAATAAATATGAAGAGAAAGAAGGATGAGGTAGAGGAACAATTAGAAGGGGCCATCATAACCTTGTGACAAGAAAATGTAAGTAAATATTTTGTTTGCATATATATTCTTCCAGTTACAAAGAGATTTTTATAATACTTCCTGATCTTCTGACCTGCGCAACCCACATTTTAACCGGCTTCAAATATAATAAGCTTATTTGATTGTATAGTGCAGCAGTTAACCTTCAATACCGATGTGTTGTTGTAGGTGTGATCTGTGGGTTTGATTTAATTCAGGAAAATGCATATGGTGGTTGTGTTCAGTTACCCCATTTGGAATGCTGTAATGCGTTGTCAAGCACTGAAGAAAATATGGGTGATTTAAGAAACGTACATATTTTGTTGAAATAATATGATGCAAATTTGCTTTACCCTAGTGTAATGGCATTGTGGCAAGTATTGCTTATAGGAAAGTTTGAATGTTTTTGAGGCTAAATTTTCCTTCTGTTTGTAGGCTTCAAGTTAAAAAGAAAATTGTCCAGCTCTTAAATGTAAATTCATTTAATCATATGTGTAAGGAATGTGCCGATATTTTTGTTGACAAGTGTTTTAATGTGATGATAAATGCTTTTAAATAAGAAAAAAGACAAATCCAGCCGCGAACGTTCAGGCTGGAATGCTAAAGCTAAAAAAGTAATGCATAATTTCAGATCTTGATTATATGTCTATCAGTCTTTAAATAACCTGTTAAATAATTCTTCATTCATTTATCCTGAATTGCTTCAGCAACTTTGAAGTTAATATCTTAGTAACACTTTCTTTCTAGACCTAATTTATTTTTCCATTTCCGTATATACATGTCCATTGATATTTGAATTTGGCGCAAATTTTCAGGCGACGCCACTAGGAGCGCCATTTGCGACTTGTTTCCCATTTTAACAAGGCTAAATCCGGATTTGTCGCATATTGTCTCTACTGTATTTTCTAGGGATAAGGAGAAGCGCAGTAGACTTACCGCGAGTAACATGTGGAGACAACAGTCTCATGAAATTATGTAATTGCACAACAGTGCTAACATTTTTAAGTTCAGCCATACCACTGGCTAAATTTTAGTTACGTCTTTTCAAGTGTAAATAATATTTCTAGTATTTTTAGTGTCAGTGCTTACCTCATGTGTGTGAATGTATAATTGTATATGTACAGGGAGTACATACAGTAATGGTGTGTTTTTAGTTCACGTATAACTGAATAAATCAGTGACTTGTGTGCTCTTTATCTTTTACAAACGGTATTTTCTTAATAACGTTTAAGAAGTCCTCCGAAAGTGTACTTTATTATGTGGTTATTATATGAGGTAAGGTTAGATCGTGAATATAAGTAATTTCATCTCTGTGAAACATTTTGGTCCTCCGGGCCGAATCTTCGAGCTTTCCTTCTTATGTGACAGTATAAATAGTGCATTTATAGTGACTGGATTCTGACGATAACACTGTGTATCATGGTGCAATATATGACGCAACTCGCCACATGGCTGATTTACGCGTGATGTCACGCCGCTAAATCAGAGCTACCAACTGCGCCGGTCAAACCTTCCGTGGTTTGGAACGTACAACCAATGGACTGTTCGCAGTAGCAACCCTGAGTCATGTCAGGATGGCTCCTTGATGACAACAACTATTTCCCACACCTTATAAGGTCAGATTCAATTCATATCTTTATTCCTATCCTTTCATTATGGCAGAGGAGAGTATTTAATACGCAAACGAGGTGTAATAAAGAGCAGTGTGATACGTATTAAAACTTCATAGATAGATTTATCAGTGAGCAGGGAATTGTAGCTATTACCTGTCGTAGAGAAAGTTTAGAGGAATTGAAACAAAAGTATGACGACATTCAATCCCAGTTAGAAATCAGTGAGGAGGGTGAAACATACGAAGCGGGTAGAGAATTATTTGAAGACACATATCATTAGGTAAAGGTCGACACAGACAGAATAATCACCCAGCATGAACTAGCAGATATTTCCAGACACTCCAGTCAAGGGAATATCTCAGTAAGCAATATCTACAGTGCGGCCCACAACAAATTACCTACAATTACATTGAACCCATTTGGAGGCGAGTATGAAAAATGGAGCGGATTTCACGATTCTTTTGTATCTATGATCCAGAACAATCAAGATTTGCATTATATTCAGAAATTTCACTACTTAATTAGTAGTTTGAGAAACGAACCTCTTTCAATTGCACAAAGTCTCCCTCTATCTGCTGGAAACTACAGCATAGTTTGGCAAAGGTTAATAGACAGGTTTCAAAACAACAAATTAATTTCGTCAGTTCACATTAAACGGATATTAGAACGAGATTCGATCCAGAAAGAGAATGCCAATTCTCTCAGAGAGGCTGTAAACACAAGTCAGTCCAATGTGAAAGCATTACAGGCTCTTGGCTTAGATGTTTCAATTGAAGATTTATTATTGTCTCAATTGTTAATCAACAAACTAGACCCAGCGACTATGAAGGCATGGGAATACAACACTTCAGGTTCTGAGTTAGAATCTCTGAAGGTGTTGTGGACATTTTTAGAAAAGCCAGGTACTCAAGTTCAGGAGATTAAACGGTCAATTAGAACTAAACGCAAACATCAAGTAAGCAAAGTGCATGCTAGTGTTAATTACCTATGTGTACTCTGCAAGGGCTCACATTACCTATATAAGTGTGAGTCCGTCAAAAGGCTCAATGTCCATGAGATACATAATGATGTGAGAGATCATAAATTATGCTTTAACTGCTTGGGCAATAATCATAATGTCAATCAGTGCCAATCAGGCTCGTGCAAGATGTGCGGAAAATATCATAATTCACTATTGCATGATGACATGAGACGTGACCGCAGCAGGCCAATGCTTAGCTCACGGGAAACGGAGAGGGAACACAGCTCGCGCCAGGCAGTAGCTAATCACACAACCCGTTCAACAGATGTTACTCACTGCGCTGTCAAGGAATCCGATCTCTCTACAGTCTTAATATCAGCAGTGATAGTCAAGGTTAAGGACATTCACGGTAATATATGAGGCTAGATGTCTGTTGTATTCAGGTTCTCAAACGAATATCGTGAGCGATGAACTAGCTCAATTGTTACGTCTCAGAAAACAAAAACGTGTTACACCAGTAACTGGAAATAACCGAGCAGGAGTTCAAACCTCACACTGCGTTACAGTTCATTTGCAATCTGCGGTCAGCCCTTTAAACAAAGATGCCACATGCTTAGTGCTACCAAAGATTACAAACAATTTGCCAAGTAGAAAAATCGACATTTCAAGATAGAGTCTACCCACCAGTATAAAAAATTGCAAGAGACTATCCTCATTCTTCCGTATTAAAAGTCTATTAGAAAAGAAAAAAATAAACCTTTGTATCCACCTATTCAATATATTAAAAGCAATTATAAAATTAGGATCTCATCCTTACTTTATTGCTTAAATATTAAAAACATAGGACGTGTTTCGTTCATATTTTGAACATCTTCAGCTGTAAATATACTTACAAGGTTAAATTATAACATTGTTTTAGAACTTCACTTATGGTTTGGCATTGACAAACTTATCCATAATAAGCTTTGAAAAACCTCTTAAATATTAAAATGCTTGTATATTGCATCTCGTCTTATTGAAAATAATAATTAAGTTTCAACCTTTAAAACCTTATTCTGATTTTCAAAATGCATGTCAAAACATTTACAATCTGCAAATTGCTTAATGTTTTCAAATTATTCGTTGTATACACATTCAAACATTTTGTTACTACTGGTGTAACTTTTCACATATTATACTGTATGGAATTAGAATCTTAACACACTCTCAAAACAGCTGAGGTTATGTTTAAATATTATACTCTTCGTCCATAAAAGTGAAAAAACTGATGTGCACTGTTGATTGTAGGTTATGAATTTTGTCCTACATTAAATATTTGACTCCAAATTTGTCGAATTCGTAAATTGCTTGTAGTCTTGACCAGTGTAGGGCAATCGTACAGACGTAAGCAGGGACTCTGTCAATTGGTGATAAACAAGCTTTGGTGACATTCAAATGGCAATTTCATCAAAGCTTACTTAAGAAAGTCTGTTGACAATCTGTAACAGGAAAGTTATTTTCGTAAGAATATGCCGAATGATTTAAAAGTTGAAGAAACTAACATTGAAGGATCAGCACTTACCCTTTCTCCTCCTGCCTGCATTTACTCTAGTGCACTCAGCAGTTTAACTGCTGCTCGTCTTTCTACTTGAGCTCTTCGTGTTGTATGTGTCTCCGTATCTGCGGGGCATTGGGAGGGGAGGTAACACAGGGCGGCGTTCTAGCAAATGGCGTGTTTCGTGGTGGGGAATGTTTGGAAGTTGTGTAGGGAGGGGTTTGTGTATTCGTGGCTCTTTTTATTATCCGGGATAAAATTACGTGTAAATTTTGTACTAACAAGTTTGAATGTTTGTATTAATTTCGGTATTTGTTCTATTAATGGATTTTTGATTTCTATTTCGTCGTTCAGGTTTTTGTCTCTATTGAAGTGTTTGTCTAAGTAGATATGTATATTCTCCAGCTCATTCATTAATTTTCCTTTGTCGATCTTTCTAATTATTTTTAAATCTTTCTCTGTTGTTGTAGAGCGGTGTCGCTTTTCCTGCATATGGTTACTCATAGCGGAGAATTTATTATGTTTAGCAGCGTTTACATGTTCCCAATATCTAGTTATAAAACTTCTCCCAGTTTGGCCAACGTAAGAAAAACCCCATTCTGAGCAAATCAGCTTATAGATTCCTGAACTTTGGTATTTGTTGTTGCGTGAATTTACACTGTTATGGTAAAAAAATATATTTCTATTTGTATTTTGAGTTGTAAATGCAATATTTATTTGTAGTTTTTTCATCGGATTCGTGATTTGGTATACTGCTGGGTTGGTGAATGTAATTGTTGCGAATTTTGGTTTTTCAGTTTTGATCGGAATAAGGTTTGTGGTTAGTTTTGATTTCACTCTATTAATAATTTTGTTAACATCTATTTTATAACCATTGACAGAAGCTAAGTCTTTTATAAATGTAATTTATTTCTTTAAACTTTTATCTGAGAATGGCATTTTGAAGGCTCTGTATATCAGACTAAAAAGCGGCTTGTTTCTGTGATTTTGGGTGAAGGGAATCCTTTTGATAGCTATTGGAACGTAAGATGGCTTTCTATAAATCTGAAAGTCAAATTTATTTTCTGTCCGTGTTACTGTAATGTCTAAAAAGTTTAACGAATGATTATTTTCTCCCTCCTTAGTGAATTTTACTCTTTAGTAGATTATTTAAGAAGTTTAATATGTTATGACTGTTAATGAGTTTACTATCTGTTATTACAAAAGTATCGTCTACATATCTTACCCAAAAACATAGTCCTTTTTTGTTTGTTTTTATTTTGCTGTGCTCCAGATGATCCATGTAAATATTAGCTAAAATTCCTTTTCAAATTTCGTGGCAGAGCCGGAAATCGAACCAGGGCCTCTGGGGGTGGCAGTTAATCACACTAACCAGTACACCACAGAGGTGGACATCATTCTCTTAACAAACAAAATTTAACATTCACAAAATTTGATAATGATGATTCAATGTGAAATTTTGTCAAAATTAGTAGGAATTTATTAATATATACCATCCCATTTGCTTTATTTTTGGATGTACAGCAAGATTAAATGTAAATTTTAACATTTTTAGTGATCATCCTACACAGTCACAGTTGTCAATATGACGGAATTTTTTTGTAATCCGCCATTGATTTATATTTTGATAGTTCATAATTTGCTGATATCTGCCCATGTCCTTTGATCCACACCATCTTTTTTATGGAACATGTCAACCCCTTCCTGATCACCCCTGAGGGTATCTTGTGTCTCTAACATAGTTGGTCGTGGCTTAAACGGGCAGATAATTCTTATTAAAACATTAAAAGTGCATTGAGTGTGTCTTGTTAAGATTGAGGACCTGCTTTTAAGTGATGTATTAGTGAAGATAACCTCTAAGTTTTTCAATCCGTCTCTCACAAGATGTGTACAAATAAAGGACCTGTACATGGCTATGTTTCAGACTGATGCCCTGTTATATATTGATGGATTCAAAATGGTCCACGATCCCACAGAATCATCTGTTGACCTCTTGACTCTTTCATCTCTCATGCAGATGTTGCAAACCAGCTACCTGCATGCACAAAGTTGAAAAGAGTCGGTAGCAGTCACTTATAAACTATTGTGTGGAGTGTTGCAGTATCAGGAACTGAGAGGTTTGGTTTTTACCCTGAGGGTGGAAGTGAAATGTGACTAATAACTGCCAGACACATAAACAGAATTGAATCCTTTGAAATGTGGTGCTACCTAGAGTTGTTGATGGTGTAGTCAGTGGGTCAGGTCAGAAATAAAGATGAAGTTAAAGAAGTTAAAGAGAGGAGAAAATTTGGGAAATTTTGATTGTAACGAAATTATAGAACTTATTTTGAGACAGTTAGAACTTATTCACGTGGTTCTGAAGGGAAGTGTAGATGATAAGTAGAGATGGGAATTGTACGCACGAATAGGTTAGGTTTGAAACGTATTTGAATAAGGCGCAAGCACCATCTAGCTGCTCCACAGTTATGCTGGTGAATTGCATACATCTTAGGGGTTCTGATCATTCAGATCACTAATATTTATGCTAATCTCACCGCAGAACCATTGTGCAACTAGATGACATTTGCACCTCGGTTAAATATGTTTGCATTCCAATGATAAGAATGGTAAGGCGATGCCAGAAAAAATAACAGACAGATTATAGTATATGTAGATATGAAGACTTTTTACTGGATAGGGTGTGTATGGAGATCTGCATCAAACTAATATATAGACTCACTTGGTGCAATTTGATCCTGAAAATCCCACATGAAATTTTTTTACTTAATCATGTCAGGCAGGTTTGACTTCCATGGAAAACGAGATCCTGTGGCAGTGATTAACAGTTACATATCATATAAGTCCACAAGCTTGTTATTTAGTATGTGGCAAGGTGACCTGACATTGTTCTGGCTTGTGTTTCAGTAAGAATAACTTAATCCCAGGACCTTCTAGATACTTCCTGTGCTGTGTGAAATGGACCTGAATATAGAAATCAAAGAAGAAGGTGTTGGGCTTGAAGAAACAGCAAATTCTTCACTTGTAAGTATAGTTCCAGATCACTTGAGAGTGATTAAAGTTTAAATATTAATACATTAAGGTCTTCCTCACTTTCATGCATTTTAATTATCATTTTTTCCAATTTTGGATTTTAAAATTAAATACCAGTTCTGAATTTTTATTTCACTGCATTTGAGTTCATATTTCTCTCTAGTGCATTGGCACTGCCAGTGGCTCCAAATAGCCTCTGCAGTGGCCTCCATGGTATGCACTGGCCATGCGTCTTGGTGGGTGTGCTATTTACCAACTGATGAGCCTGACGTAGCATACTGGGGCAAAACGCTGGCAACCAGGAATGAGTTACCTGAAAAATTTATAATGTCCAATAACGGACCATTTATATACATAATATAGTATGTCCTGCAATGTACATTCTGATGAAGATTGTGTTTCCATCAAGGGTTTTGGAAGATAAATTAAATTATATTTTTATCATTTTTCTTTGATCTGTCTGTTGCCACTTACAACACAGTTTGTTGTAATCGTCTGAATATTATGCTCTGTTCTGTGTGTCCTGATCTTGAGAGGAAAATGTCCATCTGAGTAACTCAGATAGTAATGCATTGGCTTTAGATCTCATATTGGTGACTCTGGTAGTGTTCAAAGATGCTAAATATATTCTGCTGTTTGTGGTGCTTAGAGCTGCTTTGGCATTTTATTGCCGATGTATAATCATCATTCCCATAGGCTTTGTGAAGTTTGTAAATGCAGAATGATAGCAGAGGAGAAAGGAAGAGTACCAGTATTCATACTTGGCTGTCAGACTGCGCAGTGAAAGTAATCCCTCTTCTCTATTGAAGTTATTTTTGTGTTCTTGAATTTCTATGGCATCTCTTGTTCTGTGGTGGAATTGCCAGTTACTGCCTAGCAACTGGATGTAATTGAAAAGGACAGGATTTCTAGAGTATGTGTTTGCCAGTGGCTGATATAGACAGCTGCTGGAGATATGTGTGTCTAATATGTTCTGTCCGTCTTGTGGCTATGTGCTGCCCCATCATTCCGATATAGGCTCATCCACAGCCCCTCAATATTCCGCATTGTCCTTGTCAGAGGTGGAGGTCATTCTTCAATGGTTGGATGGCATCACATACCTTCAGTACAGCACTAAATATGGTATGTATGTCGTGTTTCTTAAGAAAGTATGTTGCAGTGTGATTACTTCTGTTTTTAATGGCCTCCATTGTGTCTCACAATATCTTCGCTCAGTTGACAAGCGTTGTTGTTTTGGGCTTCTGTGCTGGGTGATGGTGTGCTTACCGGTTGGTGTGGGGTGGGCTTTCTACAGACTTATGTCGTATCCGCCCTACATGTCCAGGGAGTTCTGCCTAGTTTGTGTCTGTAACTTATACTCTTCAGGTGTGCAGCAAACTCCCGTAGCTTTTCCAGTTGTGCAGCCATACTACAAAGGTTCCATCCATGAACCTAAGCCAGTACATACAGTAGATCTGTTGGAAGCTGTGTTGAATTCTATCCGAACACTTCGACACACATGGGAGACTCCTAGCACTCATCCAGCGCTTTCTGACTGCAAGATTACAGAGCATGATCCTTGATGAATGCAGTTTTTCTCCTACCACCACTATCTTTGTTGTACCCTTCTTTTCTCTCATCTTGTCCATACTGTTTCCCAAAATTCTGTTTGCAGACGATTATCAAATTTTCAAGCAAATTGATTCTCTCTTAGATTCAATCTGTTTGCAAAATACATTTGATTCCCTTGAGGTGCCCCACCATTACGTTCACACTTTGTAAGTGTTCTGTATTTCATGAGTCTCACCTGCTGAACCAACGAAATTCAGTAGTTGATAATAACAAACTTGGGAGTATATTTTGGCAGTAAATTATTGTTTGTTTCTCCACATGTACCGAGTCACCTTACATGCTTGTATTCTACAGATTTCTCGGCATCACAAATCTCAGGCATAGTGACCATGTACCCTCTGTCTTCTGCGTAACAGTCAGATCCACGGTCCTTGTCTGTTGCAATCGCAACTTGAGATCTAATCCAGTGCTTGGAAAATTATACTCCAGAACTCTTTCAGCTCGAAGGAATGTAGCCAGCCTAAAGCTGCTATACTAAGCAGGTAATGGTAGATTTGAACACCTCCTTCTCCATGTCCCTTCCCGTAGTACCAGAATGAAGACTCTCTTCCATATTCTGTACTCCCGCCTTTCTCTTTTCCAAAGGTAAAACTTAAATAATATGTCACAGTCACAGTTAACTTACTATCACTACATCGTACCTCACCTTACTTTTGATGTATGTTGTCATTCTTAGCCATCAACAGCGGTTTTAACTCATTTCTGAGTAATTAACCTGTTCCAATGAATTGACTTCTGTCTATGGATATAATTTCAATGGTTGAACAGACCAATTCTAGCATGGAATAAGCATCCACACAGATTGCACAGTATTGCTGGAGCAGAGCGTGTTTTTGGTGCATGTAGTTTTTGTGCTTCTCTCCTGGCCTCTCCAACATCTGTGTTGTTCCATTTCAAACAGATTGACAGCAGCAGGGATGGTCCAGCACCAAATTGTACGGTCTTTAGCAAGTGTGCCCCAGGTTTGTGCGTTGTGACCAGTCATATTCATAGTGTGCTTAAGGTGGTCCTTCTAGCGCCTCATGGGAGCTCCACGAGGTCTGGTGCCAGAACAAAGTTCACCATACAGGATTTGGCTTGGAAGTCTGGTATCACTCATCTGATGGACATGGTCAATCCATCTAAACTGATGACCAATGATGGACGACTCTGTGCTCTTTGCATTCACTTTCTCAAGAATGGCAATGTTGGTGATGTGGCCTTCCCTTTTAATCTTAACGATGGATTGAAGTTTTTGTTGGTGGAAATGCTCAAGCGTTTTCTACTTACGTCAGTAAAGGGTCCTTGTTTCACAAACATAAATCAATGTTGTGGTAACCATGAGTTTTGTCCTCACGGTCAGGTCTTTATTCATGAACACTCGGTGTGATAGTTGTCCAAATGCTGCATGGGCAGCACCAGTTCTCTTCTCCATATCTTGGTCACAGTTACAGCGCACGGATAGAATATTACCCAAGTATGAAAGGAGGTCTCCCTGTTCCAGTGGAGTATCTAAGGTGGAGATGTTGAAATGTGGAAGGGTTGTGCCTGGTGAAGGTTGTGCCAGGACCTTCGTCTTTGGATATTAATGGTGAGACCAAAACTGCTCTTGCAGCAGTTAATTGACAGTTGCAATTCCTCTTTTGTGAGTGTAGGTGATGCACCATCATCTGCATACAGCATGTTGCTTACCATTGTAACCTGGGTGAGCCTCCGGGAGCCAAGTCTTGCTGGGTTGAAAAGCCTTCCATTGAAATGATACATAACCTCCAGCACCTGGGTTGTTAGTAGAAGATTGCTGTAGCATGGCAGCCAGATGTATTGCAAATAGTGTTGGAGCAAGCACACACACGTGTATCAGTCCATGAGTGATAGGAAATTCATCTGAGGTCCTGTTCTGATGGCAAACCTGTCTGGTCATGCCATCATGGAGGGGCTGAACCAGATTAACAAAACCGTGAGGACAGCCAAAGTGTTTCAGTACCGCCCACGTAGGAGGTCTTGAAACAGTCAAATGCCTTTTCCAGCTCATAAAAGGCTAAGAAGGGAGGATTCTGTTGCTTTCTGCATTTTTCCTGAAGTTGCCTTGCACAGAAGATCAGATGAGTTGTGTCCATGGAAGTTCAAAATCCACAATGGGACTCTGGGAGGACTCTGTCAAAGGTAACCTGGAGGCGGATAAATAGAATTAATGCAAGAATTTTACCTACAATAGATAGTAGTGATATACCGCAATAGTTACCACAAACACTGCGCTCACCTTTCTTGAAGATTGTGATGATAGTGGCATTTTTTTATTTCATGGGGTACTTCTTTGATTTTCTAAATTTTGAGAATGAGATTGAAAATCATCGTTTTGAGTGATAGACCACCAGCTTGAATTAACTCCAGAGGGATGTTATCTGGGCCAGATGACTTTCTGGGTTTCAGACGATTGAGAGCTGCACTGAATTCTTGATAAATTGGCGGAAGTGCCATCCATGGTTGTATGGGCTGTTGAGGCACATCACAAAGACATTCTTCATCAGCAGTGGAAGGATGACTTAGAAGGGTGGATAAATGCTCCCTCCAACGCTTCAGGATTTCATGGCTGTTAGTAAGAGTGGTAGAGTTTTCAGCAGTTTTCATTGTACCTGTTGAGGAGCGAGATGGACCATACAGCTCTTTTATTCCTGCATAAAAGTTTCTCAGGTCCTGACATTTCTGTTTTCACCAGGTATTCTTAATTGCTCTCATTTTTGTCTGATATGTTCTTTTGTGTTCTAAAAATTTGCTGTTGAGGGCAGATCTTGAAGATGGGTTGTATAGGCTTCCCTCTTAGCATTAATGAGACACAAAATTTCCTCATTGTTGTCATCAAACCAGTCTTGTCACGGGGCCTTTGACCTTGGATGTTAGGCCCCTTTAAACAACAACCATCAGTCTTGTCACTTCTGCTTTACACAACCAGTGGTTTCCTCGGCTGAGTTTGTGATTTTCTGCAAAGTGGCCCATTCTTGCTGAATGTCATTTGTGCTAACTGGGTTAACTGTTAGCTGTACATTGATCATATTCTGAAATTCTGTGGCAAAGGATTCATCCTGAAATGTAAACATGTTAAACTTTCTTCTGGCCAAGATTTGGAGATGCCCAGTGGTTTAAGGTATATGAAGATCCGGAGTTGACAGATGAAGAGTTTGTGACCAGTCTAACAATCATCAATATTTCTTGCTGTTCTGGTAATAAGTATGTTCTTCTTATCGCAATGTTGTGTAATGACATAATCAAGAATGTGTCAATGCTTGGCTCGAGGATGCATCCACGTGGTCTTGAAGTGGTTAGGCAGTCAAAACTGAGTGTTGTTGAAGAGTTCATTTTCTGCACATAAACTGAAAAGTGATAGACCATTAGCTTTACAGTTGCCAAACTGTTGCTTACCCATCACATTTTGCCATAGCCAGTTATCTTTCCCAACTCTGCCATTGAAATTGCCAAGCAGTAAGGGCTTATCTGCAGAAGGTATGTTGGTGATGGTTGTACTCAAGTGATTGTAGAACCCATCCTTTACATCAGCATTTAGAGTTGGAGCATCAGTGGATATGAGTGTCAAAAAAGTACCTCCTGAGAGTGAAATACAGAGAGTCGTCTTTTGCTCATTGCAGTGGAAGTAAGTTGGTGATCAATAACCAATTTAGTCTTCACAGCGAATCCCACACCATGGTTCCAACATTTCTGCTCCTCCTTTTCCTCCCTGAAAATGATATATCCTGAACCAAACTCAGTAATTTTGCCTTCCGTGGGCATTCTGGTTTCACTCGAAGCAGTAATATCAATGTTAAGTCTAGACAGCTCATGGGTAACAAGAGCTGTTCTTCTTTCATTATCTGACACATCAAGTAAAGTTCTAACATTCCATTTTTTAGAGTGTGACTCTTCCCTGCTTTTGGATTCTGGCTGCAGGAGAGGTGACCCGCTAGGTGTGGCTGCCCAGCTGGACATAAGATTTTATTTCCAATGTTTAGCCCACCCTTTCTAAGGCCTTCTCCATGTGGGGTGGGCAGCAGTAATCCTAAACAGGCCTACCCAAACACGGATGCAGGACCGAATTTCTGAGTAGTCACCGGGTCTCAGGAGATGACCATCGCACATCTCCTGCCAACCTGCACGTCCAAACTAAAGGCTTTCACTTTCAGCTATAACCTGCCCTCACTATCCATATCCCATCACCGCTGAAATTTGGAAGTACTGACTCAAAGTACTGCTGAGGTACACCTTCACAGCCAGTTCGTCTAGCATGACCTCTTCTGCCTTCACAATCTATGTGTGTTCTGGTGCCATTTCCTACATTGAGAGGACCGTCAACCTACCTAAAGGGGCTCATCTGCCATAAGCCGTTGGCCCCTTTATAGAGTCGAGTTATTTACTGACACCCGATGCTCGGCATTGGGTCATTGGCTGTACAGACTTACTCCATTACTGTAACGGAATATCCGGCCAGACAGGGGTTTCTACATATGATGTACTGTATATGGTTAAAGATATCTTCGTTCATACTAACCACTGAGTAAATAACTTATGTTCAAACATTGTATAGTTCCTCTACGTGGAATATTGGAATGTTTAAATGCTGCACCAAGGAACAGTAAAAGTTCAAACCTCCCTTTCAATGTATATCTTCCAGTATTATCAATAAAGATGTTTCATCTGGATACTGTAGTTCAAGGGAGATCATTGATTCGGATGGTGAATTCTATCCTTCCCTCCTGGGGTAAACCGTGATAAAATCCAGTATTGGAATTTTATCTGTTTCTGGAAGGTGGGGTTTGGAGTGGTAAAGGTAAAAACATAGCAATAGATGGGTTAGAATAATTGATGGGTGGACTGTTGGCAAACGTAGAAGAAGAAATTAGGAGGGAAGAAACCCAACAATTATACTTAAGTAAATTCTGTATTAATTAAGTAATTTACAATAAATATTCTCTAATTTCTTTTTGCTAGTGGCTTTACACCACACCGACACAGATAGGTCTTTTCTTCTGCTATTGGCTTTACGTTGCATCGACTCAGATAGGTCTTATTGCGGCAATGGGATTGGAAAGGCCTAGGAGTTGGGAGGAAGCAGCCATGGCCTTACTTAAAGTACAGCCCCAGCATTTGCCTGGTATGAAAATCAGAAACATCAGAACCATCTTCAGGGCTGCCAACAGTGGGATTCAAAATCCACTATCTCCCGGATGCAAGCTCACAGCCGCGTGCCCCTGACTGCACGGCCAACTTGCCTGGTATTCTCTAAATTAAATCATTAAAAAGTGTTAATAATTAGCAAGAAAGAGTAACTTCATGACTAGAGAGAAAAATACATAAAATTTGATATTAATAAGATAAACAAATTGTTTGCTGAATGCTGTAATATTAGAAGTGAAAGGAATTTTTCAGTTACAATCATTAATTAAATAGGTCTGAAATACAAATAGATGAACACTATTGTTGAAGGAATTTTTCAATTATAATTATTAATTAAATAGATCTGAATTACAAATAGATGAACACTAATGTGGAACAAAAAAGGAGTCAGGGACTAATTAGTCCATAAATTTACTTGGAAATGCACAATGCGAAAGATACTCAAGGTACAGTAGTTATTTTAATAGTCTTTAACTACAAAGACATAAACATTGATGCAGAGAAAAAGGAGTCCAAGACTCTTCAGTCAATAAGGATTTTACTTTGAAGTGCCCAAAGTGAATATTCAAGACACAGTTATTATTTAATAGTATTAAACTGAAACTTCTTAAACTGATTGCGACACCAGTTGTAATGAAAAAAATATTTGAATTTTGAATTAACTGAAAAAAGATGTCAGTTTATGGAATTGTGTTACTTATCTGTACCCTCTTTCTTGATGAACAGCGTAACATAGAATGACTTAAAAGGAACCACACAGTATCTTGAGTAGTTTGGTAGAAATTCTCATTTGATATACATCGGCAACAATCTTGTGGATAGTGGAAGTAAAAGCCTCACTCCCAGTGTAGTGAAAGGAGAGGTTAAGAACAATCAGGTTGCTGCATGTTGACCAGGAAGCTGCTGCTGCTGCAGCCTTGATGGTAGAATACAGAAATTTACTTAGCACAGAAACAAAATATAAACGATAATTTAAATGAACATTTCAATCAAGAAAATCCGTTTAAGTTGGCCAATCGTTATGTAAAAAGAAGGAAGAGGATAAATAGATAACATCAACTCTAACCTCTTGGCCCACACCCCTCCTCTCCCCTCTTCCCAGGCGGTCAAGTTTAAGTGTCAGAGCCCTCCCTTATCCACTTGCAGCCTCAGGTTACTGCAACCGTACGTACTAGTAAGTATTTGGCTGATGAGCGGGTAGGCTTTCTCCGCCTCAACATTTTATGTATGTTCAGTTGGTTTCATAGTATTTTTATACTTGCTTTAATCTATTAACATAGTTTCTTCCTATTTCAGAATAAGAAGAGCAAATACAAGCCACTATTTCAAGGACATGACAGGAGGTTTGTTCCGCTCTGTTGAAAGGCCAACTCCAACAGAGTATAATTTCACTTGACCTCATATAATCAATTACAGATTTAGAGCTTAAGGAGTCAAATAATTTAATGGCCAAGAAAGGTTTCTAACAATAACAAGGCGAAGATATTAACTCTGGTAATATAATAGTTGATTTTTTAATTGCCCTATGCTGAAGTGGGCTACAGCAGAACAAACAGTAGCAAGAAACATTTTATCTCTGGCCGATTTTCTAAGGAAACCATCCGATGTGTTAATATGCATTGTAAAGTGTTATGTAACATAATAACTAGTCAAACTTTTTATAAAGTGTTTGATAGTGTTCCGTTATGTTTTAAAGTGCTCTGTGACAACAAACACTATCAAGAAATGGTCATTTTATGTGTATGTGTGAAAAATAATGTTATATATTGATGATGTTTTATGTAAAACTAAATAATGTTAGATCTTAAGATATGGGGAATATTGATGTATGATGTGGAAATCGCTGATGAAGAGAGTCAGGCTCCCGAAACATGTCCGACTGAAACATTATACAAAATTAGAAACTGATAATATATTGACAGGGCGGACCAAACAATCACCTGCAGTATATTATATGAACCTAGTCATTATGGACCAATTAAGGGACCTAAAATGGTCAAGTCTGTTTAAAGTGCAAGCAGCAGGACGGCATGTAGAGTTATGGTTAAACTTGATCCGAAGTTGGCGAGTGGACAGTCCCAATCCATCCTGCGTGTTAGATATGGATAGTGTAGAGTTCTATTGTGACCAGCATCTGGAAGAGCAGAGACAAATTAGCATGGCCAGCGTATGTCTGCTGAGTGACACACAACCAACATGTCATGGAAATCGGCTAGAGACAAGGCAAAAAGCAACGACCAGTGCTTTTTGGCCGAATAACACAGGAAGGTTTTTTCGGGGGGGGGGGGGGTGGGGGGCCCGATGCGCACTCCCCCACATAGCAATCGACTCTATTCTACATCGCCTCTGACACGCTATTAGTTCTAAGAAGAGAAAGATAGCAGGGAGGAGTGGAAGTGTGTATCTGCCTGTCCCCATGCTCAGCATGTTACCAGGCCATATGTGGTGGTGGGTATCAATAGAGGTGTTATAGGAAAATCAGGGTCAGGACAAAACTACATAAGCAGGAATAGAAAGATGCCTACATTTAAAACCTGACATTTTGTGGATAGCACGTGCAAGGGTGTGGTTCCTTGCCAGTCCAGTTATTCAGGGGATCAGTCCTTCTGCTGTGGCTAGCACGGGCCTTGCCAGTTGCCGAGCCATGCAGGAATTGCCACTAGGGCCTGTTGCACCACCTGAATCCCTTGGAGTCCCTCGTACCCAGTCCCCCATCCCGGAGAATGAGGCCAAGCCCACCGAGGCGGAGACCTGCTGGATGGATGCCGGACATGGCTCCAGGCCTCCTTCCTCTCTGCCCATGCCATGGCCCCGTGTACAGGGCAACTGCGTTGGGTAGGCTGGGTGGCCCCCTACACAGCTGGTGCACACCGGTGTCTCCCTAAAAGTAGTGCAGGCCATGTAACGATGATCACCACCACATGGTTGTGCCTCATTTGGAGCCCACAGCTAACCTCACATTGGCTCCACCTCAAACAGCGAAAACAGTGCAAGAGCTGCTGAGGGGGACGTTCTGTTCTCACCTGTCTGCCGCTACATGTTGAGATCTGCTCATGATTGTCTCCTCGTTCGGCTGCCTTCCCTGTAGCAGTCCTGGATTGTGGCTGGTTGGCCCTCTCTTGGTGGACCGACATCGTTGTCTTCTTCTCCTTCCTCTCATCCCTCTTGGTCCGGGGATGGCGTCTGCTTCCTGGGCTGGTGACCATGATGTGACGGGTGTCTCCGTTGCAGGGCCGTGTTCTCCCTCCTGGCTAGCGGCGGCATCGCTCATTGCTGGCATCTCTGTGCATTTCCTGTCCTGTAGGGTGCATATGGATGTCTGCATCGTGAACTTGGTGGTAGCAGGCTGCGCCTGTGTAGCAGCCTCTGAACGCCTGAGGGCTTCCATATCTGTTCTGCATTCCGCCATCCGGGTCACCTTCCTGGTCTGCGCGTGGGTGGTAGGCATTCCCTGCACAGTCCGGGCAGATGCTGGACGTTGCTGTTTAGCAGCCTTGTTGGTCTGCGTGTATTTCATGAAGTACAGCAAATCAACGTGGGTCGCACCATTGTTGTGCTCGGGAGCGCCGTCATCGTCCTCCATCCTTCGCTCTGGAGCCAAGAAGCGTGGGTCTGTTCTCACCTGCTTGTGCCTCTGCCTCCTGGCTGTTTGCTTCCTGACTGCAGACGTCCGCTGTGATGTCTGGGTGGCTGTCTCCTGGCTGCCGATGCCGGCAGGGCAGCTTCTCAATCCTGGTAGTCAGGTGACCTGAATTTAAACAGAAAAGATCCTCTCGTAGCTGCTGATCTGGCCTGGGTCCTCGGGGCGAAGATTATCACCCAGTTCAGGATGTTCATGATGTCATTGGTAGAGAGGTCCTTCTGTGCAGCCCCCTCCAGGCTAGTGAGGTGGTTAATGATGAGGTATGCCTCCCTGTAGATGTCGGTACTGCACCAATAGAGCAGGGAGGGCCATACTCAGTTGGATGGTCCTGTGGTTGACCCACTGAATTATCTCCCCCACTGCTTCCTTACAGCTCTCTGGTAGGTCGTCTCCCAGTTCCATCATTCTTGTTGCTTCCTGAAATATAAACCTGCGAGAGAAATAGCACTGAAAAGTGCTTCCTAACAAGCTCGTACTGCGTACTTATAAGTACACACAGTGGGCAATGCTCATTCGGAGATGTACCAGCACGTACAGTTGCCTGACTAGTACTGGGAAGTACAGATTGCGTGGCGAGGGGAGATGAGTCAGCGGGAAGCACATACATCCTCTCACCGTGACTGCTAAGCTCGTCGTCCTCCAGGAAGGGAGTGAAGCGCTGTATTTATACCCAGTAGGGTGGGTGGAGCTATGACAAGAAACTAAGATTGTGTGGGTTAGAGAAACCAATTACTAATAGAAAGTTATTCACAAATATACTGAAATATGAGGAATATAATAAGGTTACCGTGGAATAAGCTAGAAAGAGCTGATGCTGATGATGATGATGATGATGCTTGTTGTTTGAAATTGGCCTAACATCGAAGGTCATAGGCTTCAAAGCCAACGCTTGAAAGAGCAGATAAGCAAAATGTTGACTGAATGACATAATAAAAAAATCTCGCAGTGCACAATTCCATTGACCAATGACATTTGAAGTATGGAAATCTTGAGATCGAAACAATTTTCAAGTGATAATGCTGATCATTACGTTAAATGATACAGTGAAATGCAGATGCAAGACTAATATAGGCAATATAATAAGCAAATTTAGAAATTATAAAACTATAGCAAGAGAAAACATCAATTGAAAGGGTACTGTGACATTAACTTAACTTAGAAAAAAGGGAATAGTAAACTATGAAGGATTTAACATTAATAACTAGAAACTTCAACATCTTAGTGCATGCGTGAACACTTCTACAGTTGCTATCATTACAGAATACAGTGGATATTCACAGATAATTACTGTAAAAAGTTTTGTCTTAAACGAGAATAAAATTTGGTACTTACGACACAGAACTGGTGGAATTTCTTCCTAAGACAATTAATAAACCATAACTGTAACATGACCTAATATGTTGGAAGTCAGTTTAGATTACAATGCGGTTGTAAAAATTCAATATTCATTAATAAACTATAACTTTGTGTCTAAGAAGTGATTATGTGATACCAGCAGCACAGACTTGTCACCTGACATCCAATAGGAACTTAGCATGCAACATTTCATCACTGTTATCAAATCTGTCATCACCTTTCTCACAAATGTCAAGCTCTGATACCTGTGTTCTTACTTTTCATAATGTCTTTTACAGCAACTGTCATTTGAATGGAACAATATCAACATTGTTTTCTTTTAACAAGATATAATGAATTTTCATTTAATATACTCTTATAGTAATTTCTTTTAACAGATTTAATATTACGTCCATGGAATTGCTTTGAAACACATTGCAGCATTTAGCTCTAGTCCTCTGTTACATTTTACTTTCTTTTCCAGGATTCATGTGTAAATTACGCTGCTGGTAATGACAGGGGTATAAAGGTTGAGCCTCAGATCTCAATCGTTCCAAAGATAGAAAATGAAGCATTAGACACTAGAGCTGAAGATCAAATGACAGTGGTAAGTTCAGATATAGAAAATAAAATTCCACACTTTCTTCATTGTTTCTCAAATGGAGTTTGTTTCCTGGATATTTTCTTAGAATAATTCTCTTTTCACAATACATTTCGTTTCCTAGAATGATTGTTGTGTATGTATATTTTCAGTAGAAGTTCAGGATAATATGAAGAAACCATGGTGGGTTTGTAGTTTTCAAACAAAAGCCAAAACACATGCTTATATTGTAGAGGCAAGAAGAACACATAATAGCAGGCATTCTGCACAACATTCCATACCTTCCCAACAATTTGCATTTGACTACTTTGGCTGAAAAGTGATCTGGATTTAAATTGGATTCAACATTTGTAAAGAATGCTAGGAGAATTTAAGGGGATTTGGAATGTCCTACCTTGCCCATATTAACTTCTGCAACTGAATTTCCCTTTTGAGGAAACTAAGAAAGACACAAATATCAATTTTCTTACACATATTTATCAGTAAATCTCCTATGTGTACAAAACAAGAATTTTCTTCTGTTTTTAAAAGTTGAAAACTTATGCTTTGTTTATTCTTCTAACAATCCTCTAAAATCTATTCTATCTCCCCTATAATTTACATTTTCACAAAAAAAAAAGTTTTGTGTGTTCAGTGTTGTATGTAGTGCATCTGTTATCCTAGTTTGAAAACTCTGACTTGTCTACAAGTTGAGAAAACAGCACATAACTTAGGAAAAAGCAGTGTTTTTAGAAAAATAGTCCCAAAGTTAAGGATATAATCTGAGTCATTCTCCAGTGTTCTCAGGTGCGTATGATGGCTCATCTGGGTCTTCCTGTTGCTCGTAATTTGTAATGTTGTATATAAATGTACATTAATACAATCACAAACACCAAGCCCCTGAATAAGAGGAAGTAACCAAATGTGGCTAAAATGTACAGCCCAGACTGGAATTGAACTGGGACCCTGTGACCCAGTGGCATCTGCTCTAAAAATTCAGCCAAGTAACCAGATATATTGTTGTTATTATTATTATTATTATTATTATTATTATTGTTATTATTATTATTATTATTATTATTTTATGTCACCATCTCAGTTCTATGTGGGGTGCATGAGTACTCATGCCTAGTTTAGGATTTGACGTTTTAGAGGGTTATGTGCTTATAAAATTACCATTCAAATTCACTGGGATTCAAATCCAGGAAATTTTGGCTTGGGATTTTATTGGCCTTAGTTATTCAACAAGATACAACTTCCCTAAAGTTGTCATTTTTGTTAGCATTACTAATACACGTTACTGATTATGCAGCCTATCAAGTAATGTTGTTAATGGAGGCTATGTACAGGTGACTCAAAAGTCTGTTAACATTTGATGAGGCAATAATTCATGGAATAATGGAGGTAGAGAGGTATTGACTGACACACGATTGACATTACTTGAGGTTTTATTGACACCCATATAAAGTACACAAAGTGATGAACAGATGCCGCTACTCAGAGGTACAAATGGCCACATATTCTTGACATACACCAGTATGATATATAGGTGTTGATTCCCATACAAAACCTCAATTTTTTCTCCGAATGAGTAAATTTATAATACCAATATAGTTGGTCCATTGTTTGACATTATAAATTTTCCAGCTAACTCATTTCTGGTTGCCAGCATTTTGCCGCAGTGGGCTGCGTTGGACTCATCATTTGGTAAATAGCACACTTACCAAGACGCATGGCTAGCGAATACCGTGGAGGCCACTGCGTAGGCTATTTGGAGCCACTGGCAGTGCCAATGCACTATTGAGTGACTTTGTCTCATTTTCAAAAATTGATGCTTGCGTGGTCATCAGATGATAAAGATGTTGATTCCCTTAGGGGACCTGAATTCTTTTTTTCCGAATTAGTAAATTTATAATATCAGTATAGTAACCAGATAGGGATGATGTGATTCTCTAACATATCGGTGTATACCAATATAGTTCGTCCGTTATTGGACATCATAAATTTTTCAGCTGACTCATTCCCGGTTGCCAGCATTTTGCCCCAGTGTGCTAAGTTGGGCTCATCAGTTTGTAAATAGCACACCTACCAAGATGCATGGCTAGTGCATACCGTGGAATGAGTTAGCTGGAAAATTTATAATGCCCAATAACGGACGAACTATATTGGTTTACACCGATATGTTAGAGAATCACATCATCCCTAATCTGGCCGAGGAACACCATCTGCAGGGTACGACGTTTGTGCAGTACGGCGCTCCGCCCCATATTCCTACACATGTGAAAGAGCTCTTGTGCACATAGTGTGTTGATCCGCCACTTCCATCATGCTTGGCCTCCCGGTACCCCGACCTCAATCCATATATGGTTATTCGTTGTGGTTTTCTCTGAAGTCCCAAGTCAAATGTGATCATCCGACCTCATTAGTGATGCTAAAAGACAACATCCTATGGCAGTTTCTCACCATACCCGCGGATATGCTCTCCCTCGACTGCAGGTATTGTTTATGAGCGACGGCCGACATCTTGAGCATGTATTATAAACAACATCATCTCTGCCAAATGTTGCTGGTTATGCTAATTATTGCTTGTATAGTATATGGAGTGCCATCTGTTGATCATTTTGTGTACTTTATTTTGATGTCAATAAAACCCCATGCAATGCCAATCACATGTGTCAATTCTTACCTCTCCATATTCCATGAGTTATTGCCCTGTCAAATGTTAACGGACTTCTGGTTCACCCTGAATTTTGTTATGTGATATTATGTTACGGGTAATGTTTATAAAAATTGCATTTTAAAGTGTTAATTTAGATATGTTTGGAAAGTGGAAATGCTTTGGATATGAAACTGTGTAGAATAATTTAGATAGGGAGATGTTCAATAAAGTTGCAAATTATTTGAAATTATTTAAGAAAAAGCTAGGTAAAAACTGATAGGGATTCTGACACTGGGTGACTGTCCGAAATGCAGAATAATAGTGATTGATTGATTGATTGATTGATTGATTGATTGATTGATTGATTGATTGATTGATTGATTGATTGATTGATTGATTGATTTACTTGTGTCAAGTAAAGTTTATCAGCATGCTCGAATTCAATAGAACACAATTCAGAAGGTCATTCAGTGGTGAAATACATATTTTATGGTTTCTGAAAATGATCTGTAGTGGAATATTGCTCTTCCGTGCAGGGAGTCTGCTGATACTGGAAATAGTTGAAGTACTGGATTTATACTGGAAATATACTGGAATTTTGAACCATATGCTGGAAAATTATAAAATACACCAGAACAAATATTATCATTCTTTATAATCTACCCTGGATGTTCACACTCTATAAGAACAGAGTAATTGTGTAGGTTGGCATTATAACTTAAAGTGTAATACTTATGTAGTACAGTAGTAACAATATAGTTACTAGAATAATAACTTGTGGTTTTCTCTAATAACACCGCATCGGGACATGACGCCCTCATCGCCCAGCATCTTTCTTGGTGTTGTAGACAGTCACTAACTTCCTCTTTTTTACTAATACTGTTGTCAGTTGCCATTCCCTTTTCCTTCATTCTTTTTTTTTTTCATTACTTCTAGTAGCATGCTTATAACATAATTCATCCATTATTATTTATTTTTTATTTACTTATTTATTTTGTTGTATCACTGATTTTTCAGAGACAATGAGTAAAATAAGAGGTAGACTTCTTTGAAAGATGACTGGTTGATCAAAACAGTAAATTTAGATCGGAATTGGCTTCATAGAGTGGAAAGTGGTAACTGTAAGGGTATTGCTCTTCGTGTAGGGCTAGTTTTGATATTGGCAACATGGTTATGTCTTCAGTTTGATGTCATGACAAAGGCAAAAGGCACATCAAAAGAGTAAACGCTTCAAGTTCCAGGAAAAAAGCTGTTGAACATGATATCTGCACAGGAAGCAACTACAGACTCTGTTCCAATGAAAGCTGAACTTTGTGAAGTACTAACGTCAGTTGTGAATGATAAGCATACTCGTGTTGTGCCTAGAAGCACTCTTAACAATTTTATCATCAAGGATGATGCTATTACTGCAGAAATATTGTGGGCTGTTGCTTAAGTTGTGACCCATTCCTCCACTGGAAGTTTTGGCATTTGTAGTGTTCTTTTTAAAATCATCTTTCCTGACAGCAAAATCATGAAGAAGTTCAAGTTGCACAAGTATAAACTTGGGTATCTGGTTATTTATGGTTTGGGTCGATACTTCCAAAAAGAATTGACAAACTAGGTTAAAGAGTGTCCTTGCTTTTTTATTTCTTTTGATGAAAGTTTAAATTCTGTCGCTCAGAAAGGTCAAGGCTTTTAGATTTTGGGGTGGTAAACTTAGTTCAAACAAGATATCTTACATCCACATTTTTAGGTCATTCTACTGCTGAGGACCTTCTGATGACGTTTTTGCAAAACTTGAAGGTCACTGGTTTGGATGCGAAAAAGATGCTACAAATATTAATGGACAGGCCAAATGTAAACCTGAAGTTTTTGAAAGATCTAAAAAATACTTACGTGACTCACCTTCAGATCTGCACCTGTTGGATTTTGGTACCTGCTCCTGCATACTATGCATGGTGCATAAAAAATGGCACACAACAACTCTGAATGGAACATTCACAGATTTTTGTGCTCTGTATATTACTTCTTCAAGGACTTTCCATGTAGACATGCAGATTACAAAGACATAACATGATCACATCTCTTTCCCCTGAAGTTCTGCTCTATCAGATGGTTCAAAAACCAAAAAGTTACTGAAAGAGCTGTGGAAATGCTGTCAAATATTAAGAAGTATGTTGATGCTTATGAGGAAAAACATCCTGCAGCAGAAAACTTGGGAATTATATAAAGTTTTGTAAGAAATGATCTGCTCCCAGCACAGTTGTGATTCATGCATTCTGTTTTCCTTGATCTAGAACAGTATCTCTCCAAGTATCAGAGTATCGATCCCCTTTTGCCTTTTATGTTCTCTGATCTGAGTACTGTGCTTGAACACCTGTTGGAAAGGATTGTAAAGAAACAGGTTTTAGAGTCAGCAAATTTTTCTCTCGATTGATTTGAAGAAATCAGATCAAAAATTAGATGGATGGCTTTTCCGGCGTTTGCTCTATTAACCAGTGTTTTGTCTTAGGTCTGACACTAGACTCTTCAGAGTGGGATGTGTTAGACCCTACCCACTGACGCTGGGGTGTATGCAGGTGAACTTATCAGAAGCTTATTCATGAAGCACAGTCTGATAACTGCATACGGGAGATAAAACTCCACAATGGAATTAATGCCCGCCTAGCAATTCCAAATGGAAATTCTAAGTTCCCATTTGGAATTGCTAGGCGGGCATTGCATGAACCTGCACGTAATTGTAGTGGTGGAAGTATGGAATGTTGTGTGTAAGGAAAGGAAGCTTAAGGGCGTCACAAACACTCAGTCCTCAGGCCAGGGATATTAATCATTACAATTAAAAATCCCTGACCCAGCTGGGAATTAAAGTCAAGGCCGCCTGTTGACAGGCGGATGCGTTGCCCCCTACACCGTAGGGCTGGACTATACTGAATATACTGGAAATATACTTGAATTTTGGAATGGAACTGTGTAGACACCCTGCCGTGACATTTTTCATCATGGTGATTTTATTTAATGCTTGTTCCTTTCTGATTTTTTTTTCTCAGAAGAGAAATTAATGGTATTTGCATTGTGCAGATATGAAATTGAGTTGGTTAGCTGTTTCTTGTTCACTTATATCTTTAACTCTTGTTATCTCATTATGCTCTTTTCTTAATTTACTTTCTTTATTTCTCTCTTATAGCCTCCTGTAGAGGTTAAGGATGAAATATCCACAGAAGAACACACTGTTCAACTGATCCCTTGTTTCAAAGAAGAAAACAAGTAAGTAAAGTTTGTTTACCTATTCCATGCCATGCTCATTGATGGATAACCATTTTTGTCAATTTAATTATTTTTTACAACTCTTGATTTCTTATGTAAATAGTGGTTAGAATTGAGTGAAATGTTCAAAAACTTCAAGATATCTGTCAGTGCAAAATATATTTGAGTCAATTCAGTACATTAAAGTCTGTTTGTTTAAAATACCTTTATGTAACCATGAAGTTTCTTTGTTGTTTTACTGTCACTGCATCATACATCATCATATTTTCATCTGAAATGTCATCTGCAATTATTTTGTCCAAAACATTCTGTTTTTTTCAGATCTGTTAAGCCCTTTTTTTTTACTACTAACTTTACCCTTGTTCTACTTTAGACTAGTATTTTGAAAACATCCATATAATTTCAGACTAGTCCTATTAAGCACAGAAATGGATAAATCAAAGCTTTGTTGATCGGTCCATTAACTATCCTTGCATTTGGATGCCATTAATGGGAAATATAAACAAATATTTTAACAAGTATTCTAAAACACCAATTAACAAAATATTCTGTGTATCTATTAATACTAATTAAAAAACGTGCACGTGGAAGTAAATATCTCATACTGAGGAAGAACACCAGGTGAATGCTGGGGCTGTAACATAATTAAAGCCTTAGTCGCTTCCTTCCTAATCCTATCTCCTTCCCATCCTTGTATTGCCAAAAAGGTTGTAATGGTTTAGTGCAATGTTAAACCAATGTTGTTGTGTTTGAGTCATCAGTCCATAGACTGGTTTGATGCAGCCCTCCACACCACCCTATCCTGTGCTAATTTTCATTTCTACGTAACTATTGCATCCTACATCTGCTCTGATCTGTTTGTCATATTCATACCTTGGTCTAGCCCTACCGTTCTTACCACCTACACTTCCTTCTAAAACCAACTGAACAAGTCCTGGGTGTCTTAAGATGTGTCCTATCATTCTATCTCTTCTTTTCGTCAAATTTAGCCAAATCGATCTCCTCTCACCAATTCGATTCAGTATCTCTTCATTCGTGATTCGATCTATCCATCTCACCTTCAGCATTCTTCTGTAACACCACATTTCGAAAGCTTCTATTCTCCTTCTTTCTGAGCTAGTTATCGTCCATGTTTCACTTCCATACAATGCCACGCTCCACACGAAAGTCTTCAAAAACATCTTTCTAATTCCGATATCAATGTTTGAAGTGAGCAAATTTCTTTTCTTAAGAAAGCTCTTCCTTGCTTGTGCTAGTCTGCATTTTATGTCCTCCTTACTTCTGCCATCGTTAGTTATTTTACTACCCAAGTAACAATATTCATCTACTTCCTTTAAGACTTCGTTTCCTAATCTAATATTTCCTACATCACCTGCCTTCGTTCGACTGCACTCCGTTACTTTTGTTTTGGACTTATTTATTTTCATCTTGTAGTCCTTACCCAAGACTTCATCCATACCATTCAGCAACTTCTTGAGATCTTCTGCAGTCTCAGATAAAATAACAATATCATCGGCAAATCTCAATGTTTTGATTTCCTCCCCTTGGACTGTGATTCCCTTTCCAAATTTCTCTTTGATTTCCTTTACTGCCTGTTCTATGTAAACATTGAAAAGGAGAGGGGACAAACTGCAGCCTTGCCTCACTCCTTTCTGGATTACTGCTTCTTTTTCAAAGCCCTCGATTCTTATCACTGCAGACTGATTTTTATACAGGTTGTAGATAATTCTTCGTTCTCGGTATCTGATCCCTATCATTTTCAGAATCATAAATAGCTTGCTCCAATCAACATTATTGAATGCCTTTTCTAGATCTACGAATGCCATGTACGTGGGCTTGTCCTTCTTGATTCGATCCTCTATGATCAGACGTAAAGTCAGGATTGCTTCACGTGTTCCTACATTTCTTCTGAAGCCAAATTGATCTTCTCCCAACTCAGCTTCAACTTGTTTTTCCATTCTTCTGTAAATAATACGTGTTAAAATTTTGCAGGCATGGGATACCAAACTAATGGTGCGGTAGTTTTCACACCTGTCAGCACCGGCTTTCTTGGGAATAGGTACAACAACATTCTTCCGAAAATCGGATGGGACTTCTCCTGTCTCATACATCTTGCACACTAAATGAAATAACATTACCATGCTGGTTTCTCCTAAGGCAGTCAGTGATTCAGAGGGAATATCATCAATTCCAGGTGCCTTGTTCCTATTTAGGTCACTCACAGCTCTGTCAAACTCTGACCTCAAAATTGGGTCTCCCATTTCATCAGCATCAACAACCTCTTCATGTTCCAGAACCAAATTATCTACATTGTTACCTTGATACAACTGTTGGATATGTTCCTGCCATCTTTCTGCTTTGTCTTCTTTCCCTAGAAGTGGCTTTTCATCTGAGCTCTTAATATTCATGCACGTAGATTTCCTTTCTCCAAAGGTTTCCTTGATTTTCCTGTATGCAGCATCTACCTTTCCCAGGACCATACAGCCTTCGACATCCTTGCACTTCTCCTTCAGCCATTCTTCCTTAGCTATCTTGCACTTTCTATCCACTTCATTCTTTAATTGCCTGTATTCTTTTCTGCCTTCTTCATTTCTAGCATTCTTGTATTTTCGTCGTTCATCAATCAGGTCTAGTATCTCCTGAGTTATCCACTGATTCGTAGTTGATATTTCTTCTTTCCTAACATTTCTTCAGCAGCCCTACTGACTTCATTTTTCATGACTCTCCACTCTTCCTCTATAGTGTTTCCTTCAGCCTTTTCATTTAGTCCTTGTGCAACATGTTCCTTGAAACAATCCCTCACACTCTTTTCTTTCAACTTGTCTAGATCCCATCTGTTTGCATTCTTTCCTTTCTTCAATTTCTCAACTTCAGATGGCATTTCATGACCAACAAGTTGTGGTCAGAGTCCACGTCTGCTCCTGGGAAAGTTTTGCAGTCCAACACCTGGTTTCTGAATCTCTGCCTAATCATAATGAAGTCTATTTGATACCTTGCAGTGTCTCCAGGTCTTGTCCACATATACAGCCGTCGTTTGTGGTGTTTGAACCAAGTATTGGCAAGGACTAAATTATGATCAGTGCAGAATTCAACCAGCCAACTTCCTCTTTCGTTCCTTTGTCCCAATCCAAATTCTCCTACTGTACTACCTTCTCCTCCTTGGCCTACCACTGCATTCCAGTCTCTCATCACAATTAGATTCTCGTCACCTTTTACATATTGTATTAAATCTTCTATCTCCTCATATATTCTTTCAATTTCATCATCATCCGCTGAACTAGTAGGCATATAGACCTGCACTATTGTGGTGGGCATTGGTTTGGTGTCTATCTTGACGACAATAATTCTTTCACTATGCTGGTCGTAGTAGCTTATCCGCTGCCCTATTTTCTTATTCATTATTAAACCAACTCCTTCATTTCCCCTGTTTGATTTTGTATTGATAATTCGGTAGTCACCTGACCAAAAATCCTGTTCTTCCTGCCAACGTACTTCATTTATACCAACTACATCTAACTTTAGCCTATCCATCTCCCTTTTCAGATTCTCTAACCTACCACAACGATTCAAACTTCTAACATTCCACGCTCCGACTCGCAGAATGTCAGTATCCATCTTCCTGACGATCGCCCCCTCTCGTGTAGTCCCCACCCGGAGATCCGAATGGGGGACTAGTTTACCTCCGGAATATTTTACCCGGGAGAAAGCCATCATCAGTACATCATTCATACAGAGAGAGCTGCATGTCCTCGGGAGGTAGTTACGGCTGTAGTTTCCCGTTGCTTTCAGCCGTGTAGCAGTATCAACACAGTTAAGCCATGTTGAGTATTATTACAAGGCCGTATCAGTCAATCATCTAGACTGCCATCCTTGCAACTACCGAAAGGCTGCTACCCCCCTTTCAATGAACCATTCGTTAGTCTGGTCTCTCAACAGATACCCATCCGATATGGTTGCACCTGCGGCTCGGCTATCTGCATCATTGGGACACGCAAGCCTCCCCACCGCGGCAAGGTCACATGGTTCGCACTAGCAAAAAAAATTTGAGAAACATATTTCACAAATTTGACCCTATTCAGTGTTTCTACAGAGGGTAGTTCAGGATCTCTGGTGATGAGTTTTAAGGCCAGTAGTGGCACTGTTATCAACTTGAGCATTTTAAAATGGGCAGTGATCATTCACGTCAGTACTGAGAATGTGTGTGTAGTTTTGTGACATTAGCTGCAATGTTGCCGAAGCAGATTGACCCTTGCTGGGAGGACTGCATAACAGCAGTTTTAATTGCTAAATATAGCTATTCTGTAATCCAAGGAATGTGCAAGGAATATGAATGAAAAGGTCATAGGCCAACTGGGCTTAAGTCTTGAGAGAAAAAGCATATGACTTTACAAGCAACCACCAGCTGTACGCCGGATGTGGAGTGGAAAGTGAAGGTCCTGCCTCCCAAAGGACTATCGCACATAAGTTGGGGATGTTTGTTTCAACAGTTAACACCATCATCAACAAGGATCTGCAATTAGAATAACAGCATAAGCACATTTTGGTACGTCGCTGTGTGAGAGCTATCTGGCAGGGGACAGATAGAAAAATGTGGTGGTATTAGACTGTAACATACCCTGCCCGATTTACTACCATCCTAGGGACAAAAATATTGTATAATGAATGCCAGGAAAGTTTTCCAAGGTATTTCATAATTATCCCTGGATTCTGCTACAGTGGCAAGTTAACAATTGGCCATGTTGCTGATAATGTGAAGGTGAACTCTACATACTATCAGCAAGAAGTTTTAACATCCATTTACAACACAGATATCCCAGCACTGTGTGGGAGGGTGAAAAATCAGATATGGGTACATCAAGTTAAACCATCCAGCCACACCTCTTGTTCGAATCATCTGTTCGTAGAGAGAATGGAGATAGAATCTGGAAACAGTGCAATTCCTTTTACTGACATTCCATCGAAGGCACTCTGGACATCTGTGCATTTGGACTCCTAAAATGGGCCTTAGAAATGGATGTCCATGCACTACCAGTGGCCTCTGAAAAGCCTGTTGGGAGGAGTGGGATAAGATATGCTAGCTCATTGGAAACATCTGCTGCAGAGGAAATTATGTTTTTGGGATATACCAAGATATGCTGGCTTTCCAGTAGAGCTTTATCATTGGTGGAGACATAGCTTTTCATAATATAATTACCCTTCAAATATCGTCACACAAGATTCCAAACAACCTTCTGTAACTCAATTTTACCCATAAATATTGAGATAGGAGAAAACGTCGTATGACCATCCATATAGAGTGATAAAAAGGGCATCTGATGGTGCAATCCATTTGTCGATATGATGTACTATTTAGGAGCAGTAAATCTCACAATGAAGATTTACACTTAAAAAACATGCCCATGATTATCTGTCTGTCTATGTACATAAACTAGCTATTATCGCAGTTTCCCTCGCAAAGATTTCCTAATATGATAAAAGAAATCGTTCCTTGGTACCACACTAAGACATCATCTTAAAATTCCTATAGTAAAAACGCTCACCAAAAAATTGAGTTTCATTTACTCCAGAACCTCTTTGCAAACCACATTTGTGGTATTGCCATTTGGGGCTAAGGTGACCAGGCTACTGGCAGAGCTAACTCTGGAACTTGTGACATAGAACTGTAAATGTGAAGAACAGTCCTCTATCAAGTAAAAAAAAGAAGAGCTTATTTTTAATGGAGATTCAAATACCTATTTCTATGTCTGTAACATCTTCAGTTTTTAACATAAAAGAATTTCAACTCTTATTTACTTATTTTCTCTCTCTCTCTCTCTCATCTCTCTCTCTCTCTCTCACACACACACACACACACACACACACACCCTCTTAAGTGGATTCTCTGAAAACAAAACATATTATGTCTATCTGGATTTTTTAAAAGGAGATTCCAAATACCAATTTTTATATCTGTTACATCTTATGTTTTTGAGATATACTTATTTTAAAAATTCATTCCATTTTTACTTGTCTTAACCCACCTTATCCCGCTTAGGAGGAATTTCTGAAAACAAAAAATTCATACTTGGATATACTCATTTTAAAAATTCACCCCTTTTTCACCTCTTTTCACTCCATTAATTGGATTTTCTGAAAACAAAATAATATGCGTTTCTTTATTTTAGAGGAGATTCCATGTCCCAATTTTCACGTCAGTAACATCATCAATGTTTGAAACATAAGTATCTCATCAAAAGAATTCAACCCCTTGTTCACTTATTTTAACCCCCGTTTTGTGGATATTCTGAAAACAAAGAAAATGTTTCCTTACATTTAAAGGAGATTGCAAATATCAATTTTCATGTCTGTAACATATTCAGTTTTTGACGTCTAAGTATACTCATATTAAGAATTCAACCCTTTATGTGGTCTTTTTGAACCCCTTAAATGCATTTTCCGAAAAGAAAAAGTAGGAGTGTTTTTTGTTATTTATAGGAAATTCCAAATACCAGTGTTCATGTCTGTAATATTTTCAGCTAATGAGATATTTGTATCATCATAAAAATAATTCAGCACCTTCACTTCTTTTTAACCCCCCAATTGGATTTACCAAAAAAAGTGTTTCTTTATAAATGAGATTCCAGATACCAATTTTAATGTCTGTAACATCATCAGTTTTTGAGGTATATATATCCTTATAAAGGAATTAAACTCCTCCTTCACTTCTTTCTAACTCCTGTCCTATCCCTTTAGTGGATTTTCCAAAAACAAAAAATATGTGTTTCTTTATTTTTAAATTCCAAATACCAATTTTTGTGTCTGTAACAACTTCAGTGTTTGATAAATAAGTATCCTCATAAGCAGAATTAAACTTCTTCACTCAATCTTCTTTTTTTCAATCATTTTTACCCCTTAACACATTCAACGTCAAACCCGTAGATACATGTTATTCAACTCCATGCTTCGTCAGTCAAACCCATATGTATACATTTGCATGCATTGTGTACTTCACTGATCTCATGTATGAACGAGATATAGTGTCATGCTTTGAAGTTCCGTGGAAATGCTCAGAGAAGTTCTGTACGGCAGATATACCACTCCATTTTGCTTGTTTTGAAAGCGATCTGATGTTATTTCAGCTTCATTGGAGTGGAACATCTATCCCGTTGACATGTAGCCACCATGGTGTCTTGAAGTATACATTCAACTCTTGTTGATGCAAAAGTTGAATGTTTCCACATAAATCGTTATTTTGGAGAGCTATATTTTGATAATGAAGATAGAATATATATATGGGGCGATGCTAAATACAAGAAAGTATGAGACTAATTAGTGATGATGAATCTCATGCAGAATTGTCAACCCCTTCTCCGATAAATTCTCAATTCTTTTTCCCCAAATCTCAATGGTGGTGATAGTAACAGTTCTTTAGTTCTTGAATCAACAATTTTATATTTTTTTCAGCATGAAATATCAATGAGCGGAGTGGCCGTGCATGTTAGCATGCTACAACTATGGTGCCAAGCTCTGCACTTGGTAGGCAAGTGATTTCGAACCTCACCATCAGTTGTCCTTAGAACGTTTTTTTAGTTTCCCTTTTGCACTCCCAAGCAAATGCCGGGACAGTTTGCTATTCGTAGGCCACAGCCGATTCCTTCCACTTCCTTACGCAGATTTAATCACCATCATCATTTTCGTATTGATTTCTCTACTTACGTTGGCATCAGATGGGCATCTGGCCATAAATACATGCAGTGAAATATAATCTCACTTCATCCCTGGCCCCGTATTAAGCTACAGGGCTAAGGGGATGATATGCATTCCATTAAAAGTATCAGTAAATATTGTAATAGTTGTAGAGTCCGCCATGCTAACTCGCTGCGCGCTGGGGTCGTCTCCATCGCCCCACCCCCTTTACTCTTGAGCGCGGCAATCCACGAGCAACACTCAAGCGCTGGGCCGGCCCTTCTCACTTCTATCCGTGATCGCGCCACAGAGGACTATGGAAACGACTGGAAGATTAATCTGGAGTCTTCTATTTCGCGAGGTTCCTCGATCCATCGAACATACGGACGATTCTAGAAGAACCAGCGCAGGTATGTAAGAGAGGAACGACCTGCCTGGAGTCAGTGAGAATTCGAGAGTGAGAGTTAGTTAGTGAGTGAGTGGGAGTGAGATTGAGTTCGCTGGAGTGCAGTCAGTGATGGCCTGGGAGTGTGCAGCCTGATGAAGTATCTGCCTGTGGAGCCGAGGACTCGTTCCTGTATTCCTGATGTCGTGTGTGTGTGTGTCCCTTGAGGCTGGCTGCTGGAGGAGAACCTGGGATGTTCTGGAGCGGCGAAGAAGGGAACACTAGGAGACAACGTGTGAGGACTATGGAGTTCAACAGACTTAAGTGAACAGCGGATACTATCCCGACCTGCGAGGCTGACATGTAGGCTGTGGACTGTGACAGCGCTAACGAGTGTGACTGAATGGCTGAGAGAGTGTACTGCAAATAATCGATGACTCTGTGTGTATGTGCGTGTGTCATTGTAGATGGAACATAAGAGAAACCAAGAGAGAGAGCGCAAACCGTCTATAAGTGTGTGACCGTGTACGTGTGTAACTTGTGGCTCGGCTATCGTCTGTGTGTGTGTGTAAATCTGTAATTGTAGTGCTTAATTAATCTTAGAAATAGGTTGCTACCAGGTGCTGTACTCATTTATTTACTTATTTACCCCGCCAACACGTCACAACTGGTGACAGAAGTGGGATAGACAAGTGTGATAAACTAGTGGATAAACTCTTACGTAAAATTGGTGTCATAATCGAGTACCTGGTAGCGTATTTCGTAGTCGACAAAAATGAAGTGAAATGAATTCCGAACAGCTTCAGATTTTTCTAAGCAAGTTTAATGAGCTTGAAAACAAAATCTTATCTTCCTATGGTGAACTCATTAGTGAACTGAGATCTGAGCGGAGGTCAAACCCGGACCAGCTGGAAACTGATTTGAGTGAACGGAAGAGTGAGCAGTTAAAATCAGGAGACGATGTTGTGGGATGGCAACGAACTGGACGATAAGGGATCCGAAGAGATGCTCGCGGTTGTGGAGTCCGGAGTTCAAGGCCCAGAGGTGGAAGTGATTGCCTGCGTGCGGAAATGATGGCTGTGGAGACGCGAATGAATCCTGCTAGCAGCGATGGCGGCTCCACCATCGTGAAGTTGGAAAACCTACGGGACGACGGGATTACTTCCAAGAGAACATGCCGGACCCAGTTCGAGACCGGATCGACGTCCAAGAAGAGTGCCGAATATCCGATCGCCGGAATACGTGTACAGCGCAGCCCCCAGCCAAGTTCGACCTACGAGGAGCTTATGGGAGTGCTCGACGTACGCTGCGGTGTCCACCAACAGAAAGCCACCTACCGAGTTCCGTCGCAAGAGAGGGCTCACCGCACAGATATAACGCCGTGGATAATCGACGTCGAGATCGAGCGGCTAGGCGACGTGACTGTGGAAGAGTTATCGCGAGTTGACACCAAGCTCGAGGCGGCTGACGCCTGAGAGAAACTACGTGGCAGTGAGATCCGTCCAGGGAGGACGATCGGCAAGAACGAAGAGGCCCTGTAGATGACTCACGAGACAGAGGCAGCGACTTCAACGGCACGGCTGGAGGGACCCCTACTAGGAGACGGAGCAGCAATGGAAGACGAACCGATGACCAACGAACGAGGATGCGAGCTGACTAGGACACTTGTTCTGGCACAAAGCTGCGTGCTGGTACGAATATCAAATTCCGCACCCCGGAAGAAGAGGAAATCCATCAGGGCTAAACCTGGGACGAGCAAACCAGTCCCGGGCATCACACCAGAGGACTACGAAGGCGCTCAAGCCCTGAAAGTAGACGCGGGTGTGGACGAAAAGAAAATCACGAAAGTTTCGGCTGCCACGCGAGGACTTGCTGACCATTATCACCGGAAACGAAGACACCGTCGACCGGACCCAGCGGATCCCCCATGGGAAGGTGGTGGCCAACCGAACAAACCATCTTGCAGCGTATCGTTGAGCTGCTCGGGACAAGCAGCCTTAAAGAGGGGGCAATGTAATGGTTGTAGAGTCCACCGTGCTAACTCGCTACGCACCATGGGTGTCTCCCATCGCCCCACCCCTCTTACGCTCGAGCGCGCCAATCCACAAGCAACACTCAAGCACTGGGCCAGCCCTTCTCACTTCTATCCATGGGTCGCGCCACAGAGGACTACGGAAACGACTGGAAGATTAATCTGGAGTCTTCTATTTCGCGAGGTTCCTCGATCCATCGAACATACGGACGATTCTAGAAGAACCAGCGCAGGTATGTAAGAGAGGAACGACCTGCCTGGAGTCAGTGAGAATTCGAGAGTGAGAGTGAGTTAGTGAGTGAGTGGGAGCGAGATTGAGTTCGCTGGAGTGCAGTCAGTGATGGCCTGGGAGTGTGCAGCCTGGTGAAGTATCTGCCTGTGGAGCCGAGGACTCGTTCCTGTATTCCTGATGTCGTGTGTGTGTGTGTGTGTGTGTGTGTGTGTGTGTGTGTGTGTGTGTGTGTGTGTGTGTGTGTCCCTTGAGGCTGGCTGCTGGAGGAGAACCTGGGGTGTTCTGGAGCGGCGAAGAAGGGAACACTAGGAGACGACGTGTGAAGACTGTGGAGTTCAACAGACTTAAGTGAACAGCGGATACTATCCCGACCTGCGAGGCTGACGTGTAGGCTATGGACCGTGACAGCGCTAAGGAGTGTGACTGAGTGGCTGAGAGAGTGTACTGCAAATAATCGATGACTTTGTGTATGTGTGTGTGTCATTGTAGATGGAACATAAGAGAAACCAAGAGAGAGAGCACGAACCGTCTGTGTGTAAATCTGTAGTTGTAGTGCTTAGTTAATAAATCTTAGAAATAGGTTGTTACCAGTTGCTTGTTCCTTTAAAAATGGCCCAGAGGGTTCGCCTGTTCATCAAAACTCAGCAGTGAAAAGGTAAAATGGATTTTCCGAAAACAAAAAATAAATGGTTTTGTTTTTTATAAGAAGATTCCAGGTACTAATTTTTATGTCTGTTACATCTTCAGTTTTTTATATATATCTACACTCATGAAAATAATTCAAGTGCTTCACTTCTTCTTTTCTCACCACTAACCCATTAAGTAGACTCTGAACACAAGAATATGTTTTTCTTCATTTTTAAAGGGGATTTCTCTCCAAAAACCGTAAATGAGTAGTTAGTGGGATATAAAACAAATAACATTATTATTGTTATAAAGGGATTTCAGATACTAATTTTTACACCTGTAACTTGTTAAGATTTTGAGATATATTCATTTTCAAAACTCACCCATATTTCATTCCTTTTAACCCCCCTTTAAGAGGATTTTCCAGAAAAATGTTGTTTATTATTAAAGGAGATTCCAAATACCAATTTTTCACATCTGTAAAATATTAAGTTGGGTATATTTTAAAAATTTGCCCCATTTTTTCACTTCTTTTCCCCTCCCCTTAAGTGGACCTTCCAAAACAATTAGTTATGTGTTTCATTGTTTTTCTCTTTTTGAGATACAAGTATCTTCATAAAAAGGATGAAGCCCTCTTTTCACCTATTTTAACCCCGTTAAGTGGATTTTCCAAAAACAAAAATTTTTTCTTTATTTTTAAAGGAGATTCCAGTTACCAAGTTTCACATCTATACCTTAATTTTTTGAGATATGGAAATATTCATTTTAAAAACTCTTCCCACTTTTCACCCCATAGCTACAGAATACCCAAAAATCCTCTCTTAATGAGCACCTACACTATAATATAAATGTATCCCCAAAACTTCATTTCTTTGATTCGGCGATGATGAAACAGTCAGGACATATTATTTTATATACATAGATGGAAGTCAGTTTTGGAAATAGACGTGAATTAATGAGGCACTTCTAGGCATCGTAGAAAATTAAAACTTTATACCAGAGTACCTGATGACCTCAGGATCCCTAGAAAAATTAAAAATTCATGAAAGTCCCTGAGGAGACAGGATTGGGGTGTTTTAAAATTTACGGCTCTTTATAAGAACGCATGTGTAAGCATTCCTTTCACCCTGTGAGGTATCTCTTTCCAAAGTGATGACCTATAGATTTTGTGGGCTTAAGTGTTTCTTCAGAGTGCTAATTTTTGCTCCATTCCCACAAATCAAGATGGCAGCACAATCTGCCATACGAGCTAGAAAATTGAAATTTGGTCAAATTATAGCTTTTAGCTGGTAGCTAATGGAAAATTTCCAAGAAGTTTAAATATTTCACTTTTTACCCACAAAAAATTTTGAAATATGGAGGCAATTTGAATGACGGTGCAGACCTTCATTTCAAGATATTTGGTGGGTAAATGGTAAGTTGTATCACAAAGTTTGCTTAATTTAAAGAGATCTACAACTTTGGTCCTATGAACTTTTGTTGTATCTTGATCACTTATATATTATATATAACTGTATTTCTTGATGTTAGATAAATTTTGTCATTTTACAAGTATATTTTCTAGTTTGTCACAATTGTAGAAATGATATAATCATCAAATTGCGTTTGCTTATTGGCACTAACAGTGGCTGTATGCAACCTAAACTTTATGATTCTGGCTTCCACATAAGTATGTGAAAATGAAAGCAGTGTGAGGAAACTGTACCCAAATTTTACCCTATTTAAAGCTTCTGTCTGCAAGCCCCTATGGCTCAGATGGCAGCACGCTGACCTCTCACAGCTGGGTCCCATGGTTGAAATACCGGTCACTCCATGTGAGATTTGTGCTGGACAAACCAAAGGCGGGACAGGTTTTTTTCCGGGTACTTGGTTTTCCCTGTCATATTTCATTCCAGCAACACTCTCCAATATCATTTCATCATTGCCCCAGAGGAATGCGACAGGCTTCAACAGCCGGCACAATTCCTATCCTCGCCACTAGATGGAGGTCTACATTCATTCCATTCCTGACCCGGTCATATGACTCAAAACAGGCTGTGGGTTTTTAATTTTAAAGCTTCTATCTCCATGTAACGCATACATAGGGGAGATACGAGAAAATGTCATAGAACCAACCATGTAGACCACTAACATTAGCCTCTGATGGCACAATCCGTTTGTCAATATGAGGTACATTTAGGAACAGTTAATCTCATACTGAAGGTCTTCAATTTCAAATGTGCATATACATTCGTATGTCTGTCAAAAGGCTAGGGAGCAGGCAATTTTGTTCAAAACTCCCTCACCCGATTGTGTCTGTTAAGTGGAGGAGATATTCTAGAAGACGTAATCGGGCTATGGTGACAATTACAAGATATTCTTAAGAGCGGTAGATTGCATTTGAGGTAATGGAGGTCCAGCAGCAAAAAGATCTTGCAGGATTTGGAAAGTAAAAGCGACTAAGGGACTTTTCTGGTTTTAGACAAAGGTGAAGCTAGTAGACTCTTGGCCTCCTTTGGGACTTAACACTAGATTGCCTTCAGTTTCGAGTTGAGCTGGCAAAGCAGTTACCAAGATCGAAAAGAGAAGTCGCTTCCAAAATCACACCGATTTTTGATCCACTAGGACCCGTGGGTTCAGTACTGATCAAAGGGAAGTTGACGATGCAACACTTAAGGCTAGATGGATTAGAATGAGATCAGTCATTGTCCCGAAAGCACCTTCAGATTTGAAACGAGTACTATACGTCATTAGAAAGACTGAACAACATCAGAATTATGAGAAACATAAATCGTGGAAATTGCTCTGGCTCTTTTCATTTGTTTGGATTTGGTTATGCATCAGAGAAGGCTTTTGGAACCTGCATGTATGCAGTTTGTCAAACGCAAAGTGGTCTGTATATTTCCAATTTTCTGCAAAGAGGAAAGCAGCTCCTTCAAAAACACTTTTGTTGCCAAGACTCGAATTGGAGGCAGCCGTTCTCGCACAACTCGTCAAAACAGCAGTGAGTGCTTTGAAAGAAAAACAATTGGCCAGATTGCATTTGGGATGGATCAACACTGGACTAAGGCTGCTGAAGACATTTTTGGCAAACAGGATCGCAAAGATTCAAACAATCACTGATGCAACTGTCTGGAAGCATGTTGTTTCGACTGAAAATCCAGCTGATCTTCTCTCGAGAGGAATTGTTTCAGCAGAAGTCGAAGAAAAACATTTTGATGTGGCGGCGCTTCTTGGCTTTGCATGTGACGTCAATAACCATAGCATTCAGAAGAATTTCAAACAGAACTACCAGAGCTGAAGGTCACAGCAGTTACGTTGACAGCAACATCAACCAGCATTCTACTGAGTAAATTATCGTCATTTGCCAAGAGATTCATTTATAGTCGCAAACTGCCAGAGAGAAAAAAAAAATGTTCGCAAGAACTACAAGAAACTTGTAAAGCGTAGAAACAGGTAGTCAGATGGACACAATTAGAAGCATTCCCTCAAGTAGTACATCGCTTAATTAATAATAAAGACCTCCCAACGAAAAGTTATCTGAAGTCAGTCAGTCCATTTCTGGACAGTGACTGATTGGTTAAGGTTGGAGGGAAGCTTCATTTCTCGGAGCTAACACATCAACAGAGACATTCTGTGCTTCTACCAGCAAATCATCACATCACCAGAATGATTATGGGAAATTAACATCCTCCTCTTAAGCATTGTCCCACAGAGCAACTGCTACATGCAACACGACAACGATATTGACCTGTCAGCGGCAGAAAAGAAGCGAAAAATATTGTCAAGGGGTGTCGGAAGTGCTTTTGATACCATCCTACATTTCCAGCAGTACGCATGGCAGATTTACCAAAAGAAAGGGTCAGGTTGGTTGTTCGACCCTTTGTTACCACAGGAGTGGACTATGTAGGTCCAATATCTGTAGGAGAAAGCCACAGAAGAGGCCGCATTGATACTTATAAGAGTTACGTAGCTGTATTTACATGCTTCAGTACCAAAGCAGTCCATTAGGTGCTAGTGTCGGAGCTAACGACCGAAGATTTTTAACCTCTACAGCAACGCTTTACGGCGGGAAGAGGTTTGTGCGAACAGCTTTGCTCTGATAATGGGAAGAATTTCATTGGATCAGCCAACGCACTACAAGATGTCCAGTCCTGTTTGGAAAAGGGGTCAACGACCATTAGCTCCTTACTCACTCAGCAGCAGATAGAGTGGAGTTTCATTCCTCCCCGGTCAGCCTACTCCAGGGGATTGTGGGAAGCAGCTGTGAAATTGATGAAAAGAGATTTGCTAACTAAAACACAGGGACGTATGCTAACCTTCGAGGAAACCTACGTTATTCTGTATGATGTTGACGCTGTATTAAATTCACGCATGTCCTAACACCGGCACATTTTCTTCTAGGAGACTCGATCATGCAGCCTGTACAAAGGGATTTGTCCAGAGGACCTGATAACCAATTGTCACGTTGGCAGCATTTGCAAAAAATTTGGAAGTGGTTGTGGCAGAGATGGCAGCGAGAATACTGATAGGGATTGCGAAAACGTGTTATGTAGCATGATAGTAATCGACGAATGGCAGCGAGAATACTGGTTAGTTCAAAGAACTGTTTTCAAGGGGGACAAAATATTATGAAGAGAATGTTAATTTTTAAAAATATATTTCATTAATTGAGGTTGGCAGTTTCTGAGGCTGTTTCTGATTGGTCGGGTATTTATGTATTGTTAAGAGTTGTTACGCATGTAACAGTCATGTTCGTCATCAAGTTCTGGGACACGAAATTCAATAAATTGTTGAAGGCACCAAGTTCCTTTCCTTTCCCTGCATTTCGTAAGGGGCGAACTAGGCGCGGGCACGGATTGTTGTTTGGCACCGTATGTTGGACCACCTGTGGATGGGAGCGTTTGAATACATCCATAGGTAATCCCTGCCTGTCGTAGGAGGCTACTAAAACGGTCATGTGGCCATCGGTCCCCTCTATTCTTTTTTGTGTTATTTGAAGGCCGATTCAAAATTCTTGACATGCATGCTGCTCGGAAATGTACCTCTTACGTGTGCGACTACGCCCGAAAGCCCGACGGTATTCCCAGAACTCACGTCGCGTGGGAGCGCCATGTACCTGCATGGTAGTGTCCGCCTGACAACACAGGTCCCCGCACATCCAAAAGCCAGAAGGACATCTTATTTATTTATTGTTTACCTATATTTATTACTCTACATGCTATAGGGTAATGTTATTGCGGACAATATGAGTAAGGGAATCCTAGTACTCATTGCCTCAGTCATCTCGTATGAGGCATCGTCTAACATTAGACCCCGGGTAATGCCTGCTACGACCAGGTGGGTGTTGCCTTGTCTGCTTGGTTATTCTATAGAGGCCCCTGATAGGAGTGGGTGGCATTCAGGGAAGATGATTTTGGGCATGTTTTCGGAACATCTTCAGCCTGCCAAAAGTGGTCCCACACCGAAGTCTTTAAATTTTGATTCCATGGGGGGCTCAATCCCTGGGAACGTGCGCAGTGTGAAGGAATGGGATCCAGCATCTCTAGGTTTCTGGTACTACCGGAACTGGTGGGAATGACTTCAAGTTAGTCAAGTGTCTTTTGTACAGTTGACACATAGAAGGTGTCTACGGCGAACTGGAAGACCTGAAAAAATACCCAACTGTGGCTTGTTGCTAAAGACGCGCTTTGTCGTGCAAGCTGATCGGCTCCTCATGTGCAACCACTTTAGCGATATTCCCGCCGAATTGGAGGAGTGCAAAGCCTAGAATCTGGGTCGTCGACTTATCCTCCACCGCGATCGCATCTTGAACACTTGACGATGAGTTGCTAGGGGACGTGAAGCATCGTGGCGTGAAACACGTTTGGCGCATTACGCGCAATGTCAACGGCGAAGACGTTGCCATTGGTGCATTCATTGCCTCCTTGACATTGTCACTGTTACCAGAAAAAGTCAAGGTAACAACCTATTGCCCTGAGTTGAGGCCGTACATCCCGCCTCCCATGCGCTCCTATCAATGCGAGGTGTTAGGGCATATGGTATCTCGTTGCTCGAATCCGATTTCGTGTGGTACGTGTGGCAGAGGAGCTCACGGCGCGGAAGTGTGCACAACTCCTTACAGTTGCACTAACTGCCCTGGTCTTCATTCACCCAGGAAGCGCGCCATAAGTTCAGTTTTATGAATGCACCCGCCAAGACACCAGATTAGAGTAAGATAGCACAGTATCTTCCAGGTTCGTCATTTACATAATCTACACCCGTTACGATCACTGCGCCCAAGGTGGCTGTTACTCCTGTGAGCAAAACCGCAAAGAGTAAAAGCTTGAACGGGGTGGACCACCCCACCTTCGACCACGAAGAGGTCTGTCCCGGCTGGGAACCTTAAGCCGGCACAACAGACAGGGTGGTGGGAAGGTCACGTCTCCCTCCCTAAGAGCTTGGTGAAAGCCATTCCCACGCCAGCAGAGGCGGCATCGTCGATCAGGGATGGGAGAATATCTCCCAGTCCGTCTAAAGAGGAAGAAGGCGGAGAAGAGGAGCACCCTTACCAGGCGCTCGTGTACTTCTCTTGCGAAGGGGAAATCATGCCCTCCATCTGGAGGGTATAAATGAGCGCCAGCGGATACGCCTGCTCTCCCCTCTTAGGAGGGAAACCCGCCCGTAAAATACATCGGAGTTCTGGGCGTCAGTCCTCTCGTCCATTGATGACGACGGGATGGATATTGAGCTTTCATCTACGTCAGCTCGAGGCAGTAGCAGTTAGCGTTCCACGGCCTGTCAAAGCAACAGTGTGTAATGTTTATTTTCCACCAGGCCAGCCTCTTAATTTAAATGATGTAACTGATCTTATAGATCAGATGCTACCTCCATTCCCTTTATTGGATGATTTTAACGCCCATCACCCTACATGGGGCTCTGAATCGCCTCGCCCCAGTGGCAGGGAGTATTAGTAAGAGAGCTGGATTTATGTATTTTGAACACAGGTGTACCAATTCATTTCAGTGTACATTAGGGCACATACTCCCGCATAGACGTTAGTCTATGCAGCCTAACGCTGGTTCTCCTGCTTTGATGGAATGCGCATGACGATCTCTGTGACAGTGACAATTACTTTGTTAGAACATAAATCCATCGAGGCTCCTCCTCGATGGATTCTTAAACGTGCTGATTAGCTAAAGTTGACATCACTAGTGACCAGGTGGAGCGTAGACGGCAATATAACATAACACAAGTTATTCTTGCAGCTGCTGCTGCTGAGGCGTCCATTCCATTGTTTTCAGGGACTCGTCGCCGAAAACTCGTCCCTTGGTTGAACGATGAAATTGCAGCAGCTATAAAAGAACGACATTGCGTTGATAAACGCTATCATAGGCAGCCTTCTGTGGCCAACTTGGTAACATTTAAAATACTCGGCGTTAAGACACGAGTTCTTATTCGACGGAGACGTCACATACAGCGTCATCCCAAGTGTGGAGTAAACTTCGACGTATTTCGAGTATACTAGGATCATCTTCAGTACCGGGAAATTCCATTGCAGGCAGTATCGTCACTGAACCACTCTCGATTGCTGATCAGCTAGCCAGTCATTTCGCGGATGTGTCCGGCTCAGGGAATTACCATCGTGATTTCCTCGCTCTGAAGTGGGAGGCAGAACATCACCTCAGACTTGCCACTCAAGCCTCGGAGGGCTATAAAGTGCCCTTTACAGAGTGGGAACTCCGCAGCGCTTTGGTGCCTTGTAGAGACACTTCTCCCGGAGCACACAATATTCATAACCAGATGTTGAAACACCTTAGTGAGGATAGTCTCTTATATCTCCTTTGTTCTTCAACCTACCGAGCTCGATAGCTGCAGTCGCTTAAGTGCGGCGAGTATCCAGTATTCGGGAGATAGTAGGTTCGAACCCCACTGTCGGCAGCCCTGAAAATGGTTTTCCGTGGTTTCCCATTTTCACACCAGGCAAATACTGGGGCTGTACCTTAATTAAGGCCACGGCCGCTTCCTTCCCACTCCTAGCCCTTCCCTGTCCCACCGTCGCCATAAGACCTATCTGAGTCGGTGCGACGTAAAGCAACTAGCAAAAAAAAGTTCTTCAACCGAATATGGATAGAGGGTGAGTTTCCGTCACAATGGCTAGAGGGCATAGTAATTCCTGTCCTCAAGTCTGACACAAATCCGGACTATATAGGAAGTTACACACCTATTTGTCTTACTGTTTGTGTAAGCTATTTGAGAGTATGGTTCATCGCCGACTGTGTGGTTTCTGGAGAAAAAAGGCTTTTCCGAGTACCAATGTGGTTTTCGAGGCGTTCGCTCGACCACTCACTACTTGGTACGCATGGAGAGTTCTATCCACGATGCAGTTCTCCAAAAACAGCATTAGGTGGCTATTTTCTTTGACTTAAAATAGGCCATGACACCACAGGCGATATGGTATCCTTTCAGTCCTGCATCAATGGAGATTCCGAGGTATCTCGCTGGTATTTATTGCAATATTTTGTCCTTCCGTCTATTCCGTGTCCGAATAGGGCTGGCATACTCGCAATACCACGTTCAAGGAAATGGAGTCCCACAGGGATCTGTTCTTTATGTCATTCTGTTCGTGTTTGCCATAAACTGTATTGTCGCTGCTGCTGGTTCAGCAGCAATAACGTCGTTGTATGTAGACGAATTTGGTGTGCATTTTAGCTCGCAAAATATGGCGATTGCAGCAAGCTATTAAGAAAATGGAACAGTGGACATTAAAACATGGCCCTCGGTTTTCAACTGCAAAGACTCCTGTTTTACACTTTTGCTGGAAGCGCACTCTACACTTCCATTCTTAGCTTTCTTTTAGGGAATGTCGCTCTTCTTTTAGTAGGCTCTTACCGATTTCTTGTCCTCCTGTTCGATAGAAAATTATCGTGGGAACCACACATGCGGCAGTTAAAAGTGAAATGCTCTTAGAAGCTGAATGTTTTGACATTTCTTACTGCAATACTTGAGGCAGATCGCACGGTGCTCCTACGATTTTACAGGGCACATATTTTATCCAGGTAGGACTAGGGCAGTGCCACATATGGATTAGCATGGCAAAGCGTCCTTGCAGAACTGAATAGCATCCACCACAGCGGAGTTAGGTTGGCAACGGGAGCTTTTTGTACGAGCCTCATTGCCAGCCTGCTCGCTGAATGTGGTATGCCGCCTTTAAACCTGAGATGCCAGCAAATGCATCTGTTCTATGATGCAAATTTGCGACAGATACCTTTTCACCAAGCTATCCCTGCGTATTCCACAATGGAGACCGTCAGCTGTACACCTGTTTATCCTTGAGCAACGCACTCGATTGGAATACGCCTTGATAGCATTCACAGCTTGTTTGATGTACCTTCGGTTCCTTGTCTTGTTAGACGACCAAACAGGGTACCTCTGTGGATAATGCGACGACGTGAAATAATTCTAGATTTGCACACCGGCCCGAAGGAGAACACAAACCTCTCCTTTTATCGGACACTCTTCCTGTCTCTTGTTGGCCGATATTTGGATTCAGTCGTTTACACGAATGGGTCGAGAGCAGACGCGGGAGTAGGCTGTGCGTTCGTTGACGACAATGACAGGCTTCTGTTTCCTCTCCCGGAAGCCTGTAGTGTGTACACAGCAGAACTGTATGCTATCTGTGAAGCTCTGAGGTGCACGCTGTAAGATGAGTGCCTACACTTTCTGCTCTGTACTGTACCACTACGCTATTCCGAAAGTGAAGTTTAAGTCAGATCGAAGTAAGCGTAAGTACTCGCAATTATGTTAAATAAAATGAACAACAACATGGTATTTCAAGGAAATCCAGATGGACACAATAGCGAAATACGTATCAACGTGATGGCAGTGTCAAAAAAGAAAAAAAAACATCAGATTGGATTGTTGAGGTGAGCCAACACTGAGATAAAAAGACGGACATTTTCATCAGATAAAAGCATCGAAGATTAAGATTAGAGTCTCAATTAATCTTATAAGATTTCAGGAAATGAAGAGTATTGCAAGAAAAGAACACATAAGCGAAAATGCGATAGTAATTTATCCCGAAATAAACCAGGAATTACGTATGAAACGCGTTGTCTACTTATTAAATGCTAGGGAGGATTCAATAACCAACCTGCCATAAAACGCCGACAGAATTGAGAAGCATAAATCTTAAGAAGCCACCATAATGAACTAAAACTGCGAATTCTATTCAGTTAACCAGCAGAATTCAGATATTAGAAGTTATTGCAGACATTTGTAAGTTCTACCAAAGGAATTAGAGATATACGCTAGAATCTAGAAAAGGAACATAATCTTGTTTAATTGGAAGGCTTTGAATATTTAACCATGAATCAGATGACTACAGATATGTTTTGATTTGCATGAACGAGCAAGACGCGATGGCATATCTTTAAAAGATGGGAGATGCACCGCCTGAGATGACCGGAACCGAGGCATGACAGCCGAGATCGAGGAAAACAACTGGTAAGCCAGCCACAGGAGTATGGAACAAACCTAGGCCAGTTCAGATGCAGAGGAAGATAAGTTTCTTGTACAAATTTACGTAATTTGATGGAGAATAATTTTATTAGGGAGTGTGTAATCGAAATATAGTTGTAGGACAGTTTTTGATCTTCAAAATTAACCTTTTAACATGAGAGATTCTCGTGAGTGACTTCATGATAATTCGATTTAAAATGAAGGACATAGTTACCTACGAACACAGGCAACTCCCATTTTTAAAGGAAGAGGATAATGCCTTAAGTAATGTTATCCTGTAACTAAAAACAAAATTCATGTCGGAAGAAAATGTTATAAGTTCATTTAGAATCCAAGTGATAGTTTTGAGATGAACGTAGGGAACATATTCAGAGTATGCAGATATGTAATACAGTGGTATTATAAGATAGGTTATGAGGTAATGGAATGTCAACAAGTAAGACGACTTAAGAAGATATTGATCCAGTGTTAGAGATTACTTGTGCGTCGAGGGAATGTGCTATTAAGAAGAGATAATCATAATAATAAGAAATATGATTTGAAAGGGATGCTTTATGAAAATACGAAGTTGATGTATGAAAGAAGAAATGAAAGATGATTTAAATAGGATTACAGTGGAACCTCGATAATTCGAAATCGGTTAATTCAAAATCCCGCCTAATTCGAAGAAACTCTCATTCCCGGAAACATGAGATACAGTTTTGCATGTTATTTCAATTGTTTAATTCGAAATACGGATAATTCGTAATTCGAAGTACAATGTCGGCCCCATTACCGAAATTTTTAATTCGAAACTGCCTTTACATTTTAAGACAATAGTAAGTTACAGAGTAATTTCAACTCGAAATTTACCCGCTCCGCGTCATAATAGAACGCGCGTTCCGGAACGTGGAGGGGTAGCTTTCCGCACTTACACTCACTTCGGTGGGTCTACAGTGCGCTTCATGATTGCTAAGTTGAATGAAATGGGAATTCTTTTGTATTCAACCTTTTAAGGAACGCCGTAATATCACGCAACAGGCAGTGTGCGGGAAAACAGAATGCGCGAACACTGGCGATGCCGACAGTTGACGAAAACCGTGGCTCGTATAATAAATTCGAAGGCACTGAACAATATTGACATTGCCTGTGAAACTGCATTGCTTTATTTTAATGCGACCCCAAACGGTCTTATGGTTTTAAAAGAGAAATTGCCAGCCGGGAAATCGTACAGTGTGAGGGATGGGGGTCATAATAGTGCGTTGTAATGCACATGGAAGCGAGATACTTTATCCCCTCGTCATAGGAAACTTCGATAAGCCACAATGTTTTAAGAGCGTCGGGCACTTTCCATGCCAGTACAAAGCATCTATAATAAAAATGCAAACAGTAAATAAATCCAAAAAATAATGCATTTGCACAGGGGAACCGGCATAATTTATCCTCGTCTTTGAATTGTGCGATTTTTTTGTTTCGTTGCATGAGGTTATGTTTACCAGTGAGATATCCGAGTGTATTATTTGAATACTGTAAATGCACCTTTTTGGATACATTATGGAAATAGTTCTTTTTTCGTGGCATTTGAAAGGTATAAACTGTGAATCAAGGTTAAATGCATGCAGTAACGGGCCTTAGAATATTTTGTAATGTGGCAAGGGTTGGTACTTCCGAATTGTGAATTGGCGGTTAATTCGAAATCACGTAATTTAAAGTCCAATTTTTGAGTCTCAACAACTTCGAATAACGAGGTTTTACTGTATATTCTACGTCGAGATTGAAAGAAGAAGAAGAAAGGGAATATTTAATGTAATATAACCTTCCAGTGGTCCCCGGATCAGAGATAGACGAACCATTAACGGAGAAGTTAACGGAAATTATACGGAAGTACCCATCCAGCCGTTATATGTCCAGTCACTATAGGCTCCGTGCATATAGCACTGTGCTACTGCGAGTGCATACTACGAGAACTACTCAGAGGCATCTTCATCAACGGCTCGCCATAAGAAGCTGGAATGTGTGTGATGTTTACATGCATTTATTCAATTATTTTACAGTGCTGTCTTCAGCACAACATTCCAACAGAATGATGTGCTTTTTCTTGGCTGCATGAATAGATACTGTAATACAGAGCTTTCATTTACGACCTCACGAAATGGATTTGAAAAGACGGTGGATCTTATTGGTAAATTGCAGGAAGTGCTTCCGGATTTGTACATTTACGGAATTTAATACACAATAACTCTTTACACAATGTAAAGGTAAATAATTACAAACAAATTAGTATAGCAACATTAAATTTCAAAGTAAGCTACAATAGGCCATCTTTTTTAAAATTTAACTCTAACAGATACATTGTATTCTATTAACATAGTCTTAATAATAATAATAATAATAATAATAATAATAATAATAATAATAATGAAGTTGGATGTCAGCACGAACATCTGCAAGACCATGCAGAAGACGGTGGTCTTTGGCACGACTGGAATTGCACGGAAATTTATGAGTTCAAATTCTACCTAAAACTGTAGTGTAAATTAAGGTTTATTCGGCTTTGATTTCCTAAAGTCTGTACAATTGCTTGAATATCATTACTACGAAAGTGTGCTAAATAAATAAATAAATAATAATAATAATATACCGTACTATACTACAGACCACCATGTGAAATTTTATAGTATTCTGTCACAACCTCATGAAATGAATTTAAAAAGGCAGTGGACAAATATACCGTAATTCTAGAAATAGGCCTCCATTACACAACATCAATAGCTCACAGAAATACCGCATTTTACATACATAAAGTTCTGTTCTCGCCCCGAGGTAACTCTTTTCAAGCAACCCCTATTGAACATGTCTTGCATGTACCCTCATATCAATCTTAAATATCTGTCTGTAACGGGAATCATATTATAAATACAGACAATAATTTATTGGCAACGTTAAGATATTCTGATATTTTCAATTGGTCCAACATCAAACCTGTGCCTTTTTATCGGAAAAAGTTCCCCTAAGCTCTTTTTGTTGTATTTCTCTTTCCCCGCATTTTAGATGTAAGGTCCAGACAATTGACAGGGTTGATCAGTACACGAGGTGACATGTACTGAGTAAACTGTATAAATAACAGCAGAAATATGCTTATATTTCATGGAAATATTTTTATTCTTTTACCAAGGCTTCCCTCGCAACGTTAGCCTACGCTAACATGGTATCGTATTAGAGATAGGCCAAATATATTTTTCTGAAGACAGCATTGTTGAATATGTATATGAAAAGTAATCTCGCTATCACAACAAATAATACATAAATTACTATATTGCCTCTATCGTAAAACAGTAGAGTCTCTAGTGAACCAATGTTTTTCCCGTATGATATTTGCAGTTATTCGCTCTGTTGCTATTTCCTGCGAACAGTTTTTCTTGTAAATTTAATACATGACCACTTTCTTGAAGTTTGGAATAATTTGGCCGATTGTTGTTGCAAAAAACACTCTGAAATCCCACTGTTATTATTTAGTCGGCCATGGCAACACGCTGTGAAACGACAGAGATATATGATCGCATTAACTTACAATGTTCGCAACTCGCAGCGCAGCGGTGCATTTTTCTCTGCAGCGCACGGAGTCTATACATCCAGCTATGTCTGTAGGTCGAGATAACTCGCTCATTTTAATAGTACATTTTGATGGAGATAAGCGTAAATTCATAAGCTCAGAATCCCGTGTTTTTTCGGATAATTATATCCAGAAACGCATTATCTAGTGTACAAGCGGAAACCAGTAAATGAACGATCACATATCAGCGGGAGAATAAAGTAAATCTTTATATGTGACGTTCAGATCCAGCAATGTCTTATATGGTCGAGGCCATGGAATGGTTTGAATGATGCAAGTTCAGTGACCAAGAAGGCGTTTATAAAGTAATCGATTGTACACGTTAAGATAAAGAGAATGTTTGAGCGTATTCCTTTGCATGAATTTTCAATTAAGAGAGTGATCTTGTCACAGAAGTCATTCCTCAAATGTCAAAAACACATGGATCATTTCTGTTGAATGTGAGAACGTATATGGGTTAATATTATGTTATGTCTTAATAAAAGTAATAAATGCGAGATCTTATAGTCTTATTTAGAACAAAATCTCTGTCGCGTCTCGCCGTACAAGCTAATGTTTTATGACCTTCTGCCCACAAAGCAACAAAACTGTTGAAAGCAAAACCATACAAACCCACCCCTGCCCAATATTTAAGAGGACCTGACAGTTTCTCTAGGGTTCGGTATTGTAACTGGTTGGTTCAGTCAGTTCACGATGGGTACATTGACCCAGAATTTTTATTTTATAGTGATGAAGCATGGCTACACTTAACCCTCCAGTACTCGCGCCGGCTAATAAATTACCCCAACTTTTGGAAAACGGCCGCAGATTTTTTCTGTCAAGTACTGTACACTGGGCTGTAGTGTACCTTTCAAGGACACTGTGTGGCGCCTCCTGAGCTGTCTGTCTTAAATCTTCGTGCGTCAGTACGTTCCCGGCAGTGGCACAAAGTTGACTGGCGTAACATATTGCCCCATGCGAGCACTGGTGGAAGTAAATCCCTAGACTGTTTTGTTGATTTTCATTCTTGTGTGTGTGTTTATTGTGAGAACGACTAGTTACTTTAGTACAGACGGTAAATATGAGTCATGATATAGCCGGGAACATTTACAAGGACCAGGAACGAAATTCGTCAACTCCTTTCTGAATTATCTGACAAAGAATTAGTGAATTCAGAAGACGATGGTGAAGAGGAACGCATAGAAACATCAGAGCATGATTTACTCTCAGAACAGGATGTTAGTGACCTGAAGAGGACTGTGCCAGTGCATCACGGAGTGAAAATGACGACGCTTCAAACAGGTCCTGCCAAAACTACATAAATGGACGTGATGTTGTGACTAAATGGAGCACCGTAATGCCTTCTAAAACCATTCGTACTCGTGCTACAACAAAGTTTCATCGTACTTGCCTGGGTCTAGGCTGAAAACATGTGACGTTACGGATCTAATTATTTTTTTATTAATGACAGCTCAATTGCAATGCAACTGGTGAAACCTAGGATAGCCGTTAGAGCCGACCAAACAAGTTCGTCTCGCATTATCAGAGTGAAAGCCCTGAAAATTAGTTCAAATGTTAAGGAAGAAATTCCACAGACGTCTCTGACTCCACCGTTGAAGAGAAAAACACCAGTATCATCCCTGCGATGCCCTGTATATCCTAAAAGTCGGCACAGGAAAAGTGGAAACTCTTGTGTGCTGTGTGCCAAGACCATTTCAGTACTGCGTGTGAAGATTGCCTCAACAAGAAAACCGATAGTGACTAAAAGAGACCAAACATCAGTGTTCAAATGTGATTGGTTTATAAGACTACATGAACTCCAGAACGACATTGTCTGCTTTGAAGTTATGCAAGATATCTGTTTTCTGCACGGTGTACATATTAATGGCAATAATAGGAGTTATATTAATAGTAACATTTTATCCCGCGCGAGTACTGGAGGTTTAAGTGGCTATGTAAATAGTCAAAACAATCGCTACTGGTGTGCAGAAATTCCCCACCAGCTGCATGCCTGTCCAATTCGTGATGTAAAAATAGAAGTTTGTTGCGCAATAAGTGCTCGCAGAATTATAGGGCCTATACTTTTCCACGAAACAATAAATGCTGATCGATATATAGACCTCATTCTCAGACCATTCTTTCAAGAGGTGGCGGAAGAGTAAAGGAGTAATGGTTACTTTATGCAAGATAATGCGATGGCACACGCTGCTAATCGGTCTATGGAGGTAATACGGGAAGTTTTCGAAGATCGTGTGGTTAATTATCCCCTAGATCTCCTGATTTAAATCCCTGTGATTATTACCTGTGGGAGATGCTGAAGGGAAAAATGTATGTGAACAATCCTCACACAAGAGAAGAACTACAAGAGAACATTTCACAAGATATTTCGAACATCACGCGAGCTGAGAATCGTCGAGTGTCTACAAACCTATTTACGAGTTGTCGCGTGTTTGACAGCTGAGGGACAACATTTTGAACATCAAATGTAATGCAGGTAGGTTTTAGATGTGAATTGCCGTGAGTAGTGGGGAGGAAAAGCGCGCATTATACCTGCTAGCGACCGAGTGTCATTGCTGCCGAGCATGCTGTACATATTCTGACTTCAGGAGATGTTCATAGGAAAGTGACAGAACACAGGCCATTGGTAAACATTGTTTTATTATGTTCTATACAGCAAATACACAAGACTACGTACAGGTCTCCACTGGTTACAGACCTTAGCAATAATCACTCAAGGTTTCCACTGTGCATTGCCAGTGGTACATTTTTGTCCATGGACACTGGACGGCCTGGGCGAGACAAATCGGCAGTTGATACTCTGTTCCGTTTGAACGTCTCCACCCACCTCGCCACTGTTCTATAGGGCATGGCATGCTCACCTAATGCTTCCCACAGCTCTGGCAGTGGTGTGCATTTCTGCCGCGGAAAACTGCAATTTAAATATATGATCGTTGCTCCTGCTTGTTGACTTCCATTTTCTGACGCCCTCACTCACACACTGAACTTGGGAGACATGCTTAGACCCACACTGTTGTTTACATACACCATCTAGTGGCGTTATACGCAAGTACGTACCGTACGTTTCCAAATGCATATCTTAGATTTTCCGTGTTATCTCCTTTTCGCGAGAAAAAAAAGAATAGTTGCCATGACTTATGACTCGACCTACGTATTTATCAATTTTTGTTTTGATTATATATTTATTGTCTGTGGTTTCCATTCCTTTCATGAACCCCGACTGGTATACGCAGAGTTCAGAGTAATCCTCTGCCCATTTCGTAATTATTTTTGCTAATATTTTAGTATATATCGTAGTCAGTATCTCCAACACAGTAGTACCCATGTAAATATATGTATCCAGTCTGTCTCCCTTTCTATTGTATTAGTGTTTGTTCTTGCCCAAATTTCGGGATTTGTTTACCATCAAACATTTTGTTACATATTTTAGTTTTTTCCAGCATCTGTCTATTCTTAGCTCTTTCAAAAATTCATATGTAATTCCGCTAATAGCAACTGATTCCTTTTTGCAATGTCTCTAATACTTCATCCATTTTTAATATATCGTCTAGTATGTGAATGATGGTCCCCATAATTCTCAGTATACAAGTCTCAGTTTTATTAATTTTACTTTCATCCACACCCCTAATAGCCCCTTAAAGCACCTTTCGCACTCCTTCTTACTTACATTTTCTTGGTTTCTACCTTATTTCCTTTACAGATTGTATTTTGTCTATTGCAAACTTTCTTAGTTGCACTATCTTTGCAATACTTATTAAATAATTGTACCTCTCTTTTCTGCCAGGTCCTTCTATTTTCACTTTATTAAATCTTTGAATCCTTTCTTAATCTACAGAAGTTTCCCCAAGAATAGTCTCTGAATTCATTTCTATGTGCTTCACTCTATCTACACCTTACCAACTGTTCCTGTCTATAATTAATCTGTTTTGTTTCTTTTGCTTTTCCCGCACTTTTCAGCAGGCCGCTGGGAAATGATAAGAAGCTGTCCAGTTATTTAACATTATGTCTAGAATATAGTTTAGTGTCTCTCTATTTGCCATAACTAAATCTGTGGTACTAGATCATAAATCAACTACATACTTTAAATTCCATGTTTCAATATCCACTAATCCACAGTTTAGTACTATGCTAGTATTATTCTACTGCGCACACTTCTAGTAGTTTTCCTCCAATCTTGTTGCATTCCTTATCTTTACTTTTGATACTTTCTACTTATATGTCTTCTATTTGCCTACCATATACTGGATTTTTCTTCTGCCCTTGCATTAAAATCTCTCATTATATTTATTTCCGCTTCTTCCTTTTTTAATTTATTTTATTGCATCAATAAGGTCATCAAAAATGTTTTTTAAAGTAGATCCCATTGGATGGTTCTAGCAGAAATCTATAATGAATTCTCTCTCTCCCTCTATGCTTTGTGATATCTTCACCCAAATCATATAATCTCTTCCTGAATCCACATGCACGGCTAGTTTATTTATTTCATTATCAGGACTGAAATCCCTCCCGGATACCTTCCCTTATTCACTCTTCTGTTTCAGTTTACCCTAAATGTTATAACCCATTATTTGTAAATTGTATCCTGCCGGCATCCACGTCTCCTTCATCTCAGTAATTCTCTTTACCACGCATTAATTCCTTGTCCTCATCATTTCCCAGTTTACCGAATATTTCTTCGATATTTAGTAATCCTGTTCTTCGTCCTTCCATCCCTCCAGTTACTCGTGGTATTTCTACTACAATGACTGCTTAGCTGCGTAGGTGTAGTAGTCCGTGTACCTCACAACGACACACAGATGCACAGCTATTCAATTTCTTTTGAGGGGTCACCCAACTGTAAGTGGATGGCTATGCCTACAGATGGAGCATAACTTCGATTTGACATACCCTGAGTTGCTAACGTCTCAAGGTATGCTCTACGACCATTGGAACCCCATCTACCAAATTAACGTTCACATACCAGACGTTACAAAACATGTTTCTGTAATTTTTTGAAATGTGTAGTAATACTAAATTAAAGTCTCTGTTGCACATATGGACTGCAGACAAATGTTTGATCGGAAAAGTCCTTAATAATATAAGAAATATTTTGACACATCTGTTGATGAATTCTATAGGTGTATGTGTTGTGCAGAAATGCTAAGGGATTCGGTTTTATATATTTCAGCATGAAGAACCATGGAATAATGACCCAATCTTCATCATCGTTAGCGTGTGAAGTATGTGGTAAAACATACATCTGTAGCCGAGCTTTCTTACGCCATAAAGAATCTCACACTAGAGGTAGCCCCTACCAATGCTCTATATGCAACAAAGAGTTTAAAGATCCATATTATGGAAGGGCCCATCAAGCTTCTCATTCTGGAGAAACACCACATAAATGTTCAATATGTAATAAGCAATTTGGTAAAAAATCGGGGCTGGATATGCATATGCGGATACACTCCGTAATAAAGCCATACCAGTGCACTTTTTGTAGCTATTCCTGTGCCCAACATCCTCAGTTTCGGAACCATCTTAGAACTCATACTGGTGATAGGCTGTTCGAATGCTCAGAATGTGACAGAAGATATTTTACCAAGCACACACTTGTGCAGCATCTGAGAACACATAATAGAGAGCCATATCGTTGTTCGGTATGTAATTCTGCCTTTTCCCTAAAAAGCAGTTTTACAACCCATTTGCGAACTCACTCTGGTGAGAAACCATATGGATGTGTTGAGTGCGATAAAAAATATCGGAGAAAGGACGATTTAAAAAACCATCTAACACAGCACACTGGCGTGAAACCTCACTGCTGCACTGAATGTGCATCTAAGTTTCGCACGAAGAGTGAGCTCATCGTACATATGCGAATTCATTCTGGAGAGAGACCTTATCGGTGCACGACATGCAGTCGTACTTTTGTTCAGCACGCCCATCTTAAAAGCCACCTACGTCGTCACTCCGGGGAGAAGTCTTACCATTGTTCTTTGTGTGATTCGAGGTTCTCTCATAGGCAGCACCTCTTGGTTCATCTGCAAATCCATAGCGGAGAGAAGCCATACGGATGTTCTGTATGTAGTAGTACGTTTTCCTTGAAACAAAATCTTAAAGTACATATGCGTTCTCATTCTGCAGAGAAGCCCTTTACCTGTTCAGTGTGTGATACGAAATTTTCTTCGAAACAGATACTTAAAAGTCATATTCTTACCCATTCTGGAGAGAAGCCTTTTTCCTGTTCCATATGTGGTAGAAAGTACTTAAGAAAGTCCGATTGTAAAGCACATCTTTCTACTCACTCTCGAGATAGACCTTTTCAATGTGCTTTATGCGGTAGAAAATACCAAATAAAGGAGAGTCTGAAAAAGCATCTGCAAAGCCACCCTGGAGAGAGACTGTAACTTTACTGCAGTAATACCATCTTTCCTTAGAATTCTCTTTACCTCGTTTGAGAACTGTGGAACATGATAGTAGTTTGATTCTATTTGGAATAGTAAGTTAGAGCTTAAAGCAAACCTTAATGTTAAACTGTATGCAATGGTATGTTTGCTTATAAAGTTCATCTTAAACAGTTAAAGCCATTAAATCACTCTGGAAAGTGAAGCATCATGTAATAGTAAGTTTTTCATGGAAGCTCAGAAAACATATCTAACCCTTTTTTGGAGATGGATGTTCAAATATTCCACACTTGGAAAAAAGCTTCAGAAATTTCGACTTTGGAGTATTTAAGAGCGCACACTTCATGTGAAATTCCAGGATTTACTTGTAGTAAATAGTCAAACCTGGAAATGACCTGGAATACATGCACTTAGAATGGCCGTTGCCTTGTTTGAAGTCTCGAAATAATTTTCACAGTCAGTGATATATAGTGTGACACATACAACACAGAAAAAATGTATGAGCTTCTTTGTTCTATTAGCAGATATATGTTGGTTTGTTGTACAGGCTTGGAAGTAAAGAAAATACACTCACTGTATATAGGTCCTTCCCTGCCTGCATTTTTCTGGATATGTTCAAGAATGTGGCAATATTAAAAGCTCAGGCATATGTTCTATTTTTGGGTTACATTATGCTGTGATAAGAACTCTATGTGAACAGTCATCAGAATCCTTCCTGAACACGTGGAGCGAAGAGTTTTTTTCCATGTAATGTTTCAAGTAAAACGGGTGTGAAGCGCACATTTTTCAGGAATGCCGTTCCTGATAACCTCCAGGATTGTCTTAGCAATTTGTAAGAAATGTATTTTTAAGTTCTTGGATGATAAATGAATAAGCCAGATTATATTACACGTAATATCACCTAGTAATTTCCACAATGGTTTTGAAGCCGAAACCCAGAAAAATCAGAATGTCGAGAGATCTCCGGGATTCAATTGTTATGCTTAGAAAAACATGGACATTAAGAATGCAGGTGAGGTTGCTCTATCCCTATTGTTTGAAGCCAAAGAGAAATGGGGGCAGGCAGGTGCGTGGAGGAGTCTAGAATATGGCATATTTAAGAGTAGTGCATCACCGGCTGTGACGTCTGCCACAACAGATCTATTTAGGGGCAGGTAACGCAGGAGAACGGTGGCGTGCACTGTGATGTGCACGGAAATGAATTCCAGTATGGAGATAAGAACACTAGTAAGGTGTATTTTCTCAATATGCTGTATGTCCCGAAAAATATCTGAGGGAATTTGTTTTGTATGTTGACAATCTGGGAGAGGCACAAAAAGACGCCAATAAAGTAATGCCTGGCACCAGAGAGTTGGGGCTGTCCCGGGACTGAATACCTGTAAAATCCACCGGCAGGAACAACGAAGATAATGGTAGACGAGAAATAGCTGAGGCAGAAACAGTTCTATGCAAATAACTATATCGGATTTCATTTGATTTAAGCAATTATATAAGAGGATTGGAATATGAGTAAGGCATAATATGGGATAGAGTTGAGGGTTTGAGGTGCTCCAGGGGATGAAAGCAAAGAAAACAGATGCAGGAAAGGAAAGATTAAATAAATAACTATTTATAAATGTATATATTTGGTCAGGGGAATGTAAAAGAAATGCCAGTTAAATTAGAGGATGTTTCTCTTTAGGAGAGTCCATATTCCAGCATTCAAAGCGAGTGGGAAAGTCGATAAACGGAAAAAAGGGAGAATGATCAACAAATGTCAATAGGGCCAACTGCACACATTAAGAACAGCATGAGGCCAGAAGGAAGTACTTTTAGGACATTTATTTATTGATACGAAGAGAGAGAGAGTACCTGTTCGTTACTCCTATTAATGAATTGAAATTGATGGCCTCGTAATCAGTTCATATGATCAAAATATTTTAATCTGTACTTTGGATGTATGTGGGTTTGAGTTTCAACTGAAAATTGTAAACCATCAGGCAGATATTCAGTTTGGGATTGGATTGGAAAAAGATAATCCAATACATGGTATATCAGGCCAGGGAGAACATTTAGCATCTAAGAATCTCCAATGAATGTCTGCAATCTCGTATGGTTGGGGTGATTATATCCTGGGATTTTTTAATCTTGGGAAGTTTGTCTCCTTTTCAATTGTCCTTCTACCGCAAACCATAAACCCAATGATTTTCCAAATGTTCTTGGTACTTGATTAGACGCCGAGTGTTGATACAGAATATTGCTAGTATGCTTGAAGTCTAGGTCCAAATTTTAATAGTTAGAAAGTTTCACTTCCTTGTTCTGCTGGATTAGTTTTATTTAAATCAAAAGAATAAGGTTTAGGGTAGAATGGGATTGGACTTAATAATAATAATAATGATAATAACAGGAGTATATAACTATCAGAGAGGAGTGGCATATTTGAAATAATCAAAGACTGAGTTTCATTTGAATGTTCAGGTGTATTTAAGCACTGCCTACTGCATGAGAATTCAAAATATAGTAGAATGTAAATATTTTCTATCATTTGATATCTTGGTGTAACCTTGGAAGCTACACATGAGGTGTTATCTTACAAGCTTAGCAGAGTAAATGGAAGGTAGAGTGATACATTTGTACTCGTACCATTGAGCTGGGCTACGTGAAGGATTACTGTACACATAAGCAACAGAGAGTGAATTATTGATGTTTTGAGTGGAAAAGGGAAGGGCAGGTGGTAGATTGCAATAAACGTGATTTGCTCGACAGTATGTGTATTATCAAGAAAAAATTAAAGATATAGAGAACTTTTAACATGTTATGCCAGATATTTCAAATTTTGAGTTATTAAATAAACCTTGACAAGGTAATCTATTATGACGTTTTTGTTTGCTAGGATAGCTAACCTTTCTCAAATCAAATTGAAAAGACAAAGTAGTGCTGCAGTGAAGAAATTGAGTGTTATAACAATTTTCTCTGGTTGAACGCACTCCGGAAGCTACACATCTAGCATGGAATAGTCCTAATCTTTAAACAGCGAATATAATACTGGATCTTTCATAATACGAGAAACTTTATGGGATAGGTATAGTCATCTTCGACCACTCCGTATCTTAACAAAACTAGCTACAGAAAATATGACTAAGTAATAATGTAGTGAGACCAAGGCCTTCTTATCTATATTAAATGAGGCCTAGGAGACAGTGGCATAGGAGAATCTAAAATGCAGAGCACTACGTCAGCGGCTGTGACATCAGGAAGAACATCAATTAGATCCGAAACTCGTCACTGTTGAGAACAACACGTAGTGCAATAAGGTGTCGAAAAATATTATCCAATGCAGTGGAAGATGCTGATGAATAATACACACACGGTATCCTCTGCCTCCAGTAAGGGGCTACTAAAAGGGGTGGAGAAGGGATGATGCAATAAGAACCACGAGAATACTTGTGATTAGTACCATTACATGCGGAACACAATGGGCCGACGTTACTTGCAACCAGTACCCCCTTCCGGGGAACACCGTGGGTATCTGCTACACAGGAGAAACACTAAACTGGTCTGGACGTTCTTTGTGATAATGGTCATTATGTGTATTCCATCGGTCGGTTCCACTGTGTTCAGAATGGTCCACATTACCTATGAATGGTACCAGTTTATGAGAAACGCCATGGCACTACGTTGCCTTTGATTAGTGCCACTACGTGAAAAATACCACGCGTTTGACTGGCACCTGTGATAAGTACCACTCTGTGAGTAAAAGCGTGTGTTTGCGTTGCCTGAGAGTAGTAATACCATAATGAGAGGGACACCCTGGGTTTGTGTTGCCTGTGGACATTGCCATAATGTACTATACTGTGGGTCTACATTACCTACAGTTAGTAACACTATGTGAGCAACACCATGAGTATGATTATGATGATGATGATGTTTGTTGTTTTAAAAGGCCTAACGTCGAAAGTCATCAGCCCACACCATGAGTATACATGGCTGTGATTAGTTCCACTAAGTGAGGAACACCACGGGGATACCAGCACCCGTGATCAGTCCTAGTATTTGAGGAACACCACGGGTCTACGTTACTCGTGAATAATACACTTATGTGTGAAACCATATAGGTGTGTGTTACCTGTGAGTGGAGCCACTGTGTGTGACATACCATGTGTTTATATCACCTGTGATTAGTACCACTAGAGGTGTCTGCTTTACCAGTGATAACTACTGCTACGAGAATATCGTAGGTTGCAAAGATGTTAGAAGTGCGGACTTGAATGGGTGGACAGATCCGAATTCAAAACACTTAACTTTGAAATGTTATATCTTTCCTCTCCTTTTTTCCGTCTTTGAACTTTGATGATCAACAACAATCAACCCTTGAATAGACAAATGGTGAGTTCATCAGCTCTGATCACCACATTGTCTCACGGTCAAAATTTATTTACAATAACTTATAAAATGAGCTTGTAGCTCCAAAGCTACGCTATTTTCAAAAAGCACCTTTGCTCCACTCAATTTACACTCTAGGAGACTGATTTCCAAAACTTACTACAATCTAGCCTCTCCAAGCCACAATTGTCTTATCCAAACACTAGATAAACCTAGAAAACAGAGTTCATTGCCTTTTCTGCTCGACAGTCTGATCCACAATAGACTATGAGTTAGTAGAAATTAAACAGAGGATATAAGTGCCAATTCTATGTGGCCTTAGGCATAAAAACAAAAGGTTTAAGAAATCGGCCATCAACAAAATTCTAGGAGGCGAAATTCTAGCACTTCTTTTGAAATAAACTTTGAAACACTTAAACTCCTCTCTGGGCTTAAGGCCCGAAGTTACAGAGACTAAGCCTATACTACAGAGGGTGACTGGATGGTGAAAATATTAAATTCCAAAATAAAGTTATGATTTAAACATTCAGAAAATCATTGTCACACCCCTACCAAACTGAATGGGAATTAAAAGGGGATGAACATTCCTCATTCCCTAAGTTACATCCTTCCCAGCAGGGATTTGAATGAAGTCCTTAGACTTGCTTGAAATTTTACGTTTAAAACGTGGTATTATACTTCAGAAATTTACATTAAGAATTAATTTTTGAAGCCTTCCCCTGAAGTCTGCTTTCTGAAGCTATTACATATTTAAAAGGTGTCTGCCATTACCTTGAGCTGGTGGACTTCTGACGGTGGTCTATACTTTCCACTGACTCCACTAACGTTAGCACTCTAGCCTAGAGCGAAGAAGACAGCATGGCACAAAAGCACCCAACTATTATAGCAGAGGGGAAAGTTCCAGAACTCTCTAGGCTGGTGGCCTGTGCACACTCCCAATATTGATTGGCTAACAAAATAAAAACTATCATTTCTGATTGGCTAATAATTTCAAGAAGAAGGAGGCTATGTACTGCTGACAACACTTAATGTTAACAAACATCGAAAATGCAAAATTACATTGAAAATTAATTGTCGGTCCTCCCACCACATGTCGACAGTAGAGACATCTGAGGGTTATAGTTCCGAACTACACACTGCAAGGTTTACATCACAGATGGCCTTCTAAATGGCGCTCAGTTCAACTTCACAGGCTTCAGCCCCTTAATGTTTTACCACGGTTAGTACAAATTGTGATTAGGCATTTAAGAAAATTTGAAAGTAGAGACCAACGTTAGAAAATTTCTTCATGGAATGTACATTCACAAGGTATTTTAAACAAAATAAATATTGATATAATTTATGAAGTCGTAGAAGTCTGGACAGTTATGCCCAAGGTTGACGGCAAGATCGTCCGCTACTGCTGATGCGAGGCTGGGGTCCCCCAGACCCCCCAATTACACTCTGATCCTCTCTCCAGCTACGTTGAGATGGTGATGGTCACGAAGGATCAAGTGGGCGGTGGTGATGCAGTATCCCAACCATTACCACCGATGATCGTGCCCAAGTTGGCCGTTGAGGAGGAGACTGGGCCGGATCAAGGCGGGCCCTTACCCCGAAGCTGCACCTCTCGCCAGTTGTTACGATAGGCCTTTGATGAATTGAGGGCACTGCAACAATTAGTTCCTGGTCAAGAGTAACGGATTTTGTGAACAGTCGATTTATGGGTGGTGGAGTTGAGGTTGGCGGCATGTAGGACGTGTGCACGAAATTTCGCGCTTAGGATTGGGGGTAGGGGAAAGATAATGACAGACAGGAAAGAAGTTATTGAATGGAAGGTTTTTACAAGAAAAATATAGTTTGAACAAAACATAAATACCTATAAATTATTACCGTTAAAAGGGGTGGAAGGAATCCTCACTTAAACTTAGTGTTACTAAGATGCTAAGGAAAGAAATATATATATATATATATAAATTGGCAATGCCATCGCTTGATGGCCTATACTGAAAGCTCAGAGTTCATACAGGTTTTACTTGGGACAGATGAACTCTAAAAGTCCACTCTGTCTTGATTAATCAGCAAGAGGGTGGCTGGCGTTAAGAAATCCAGAATAACATAAGGACCGTGAAATCTGGAGTCAAGTGTGCCTGCAGGAACAATTTTTTTTTACCATGACTTGATCTCTGACCTTTAAATTGGTAGGTCTCCGTTCACGATCATACCTCTTTTTCACTTTCTCGTGAGAAGCTTTAAGGTTAGTTTTGGCCTTTCTCCACCGATCCCTGATATTAAAAGTGTCTATTGTCTCTGGCAAAATCTCATTGATTGACCACAAATTGTTCGACGGGGTGTTTGGAATGAACTTAAACATAAGAGATTCGGGCGAAAACTTGTGTGACTCGTGAACCGCTGAGTTGCATGCAAAAGATAGACTTTGCACTGAAATGTCCCAATGAGAATTATCTTCATGATGAAAAGCGCTCAAGGCTTTTCGAAGATTACGGTTAACCCTTCAGCTAGAGATGGTTGTGGATAATACGGTGACGTTGTTAAATGTGAAGTGGATAGATCAAAACCGGATTTGCAAAGTAAATTAGACGCGGATGCCTTGGCATTCACAGAGGCTATATATTGACACGGACCAAACGAAGCAAAAATTGCATGAAGGCAGGTGATAGTGGACTGAGCCATGGCAAGCCTCGTCAGAAACAGCCATGAAAACTGTGTAAAACGATCTACACACACGGATGAATTGCTTCCCATTCCCCTTAGATTGAGAGAAAGGCCCGACATAATGTATAATCTCTCCATAGGGCGAAATGCTTGATGGAATGACAATAGCCCTACTTTCGTAGACAACGTGGGCTTGCTAAACAAAGAAAATTTACTAGCTTTAACCATCCCCCTAATCTCACCGTCCATACTATTCCAGATAAACGTTTCTCTAATCTCCTCCCTAGTTCTGGAATGCCCTAATGTCCTCCGAATGAGTTCTCATGGTAATACTTGAAGGTTATAGGAACAAGAACGGCCGGAATTAAAATGTTAATGTTTTGATCGTGTTCCGATGGGCAACATGCTCCCCAGGAGAAAGTCTTTCTATAATAGGAGCCAGCATTGGATCTTCGCGTTGATATTTTGCTATATCACGAAATAGCATATGAGCATCAGTTAAAATGGCACTAACACTACGAGGTATAGAAATAGATTAACTTTACTCGGGGTCAACAGAAATGACCTCGCCAGAAAACATACGGCTTAACACATCTGCGACCACATTCTCTGATCGCCGAATGTGTCGCACGTCAAACTGAAACTGTGTTCTGTGTTCTAGAATGATCGATTGGAACTCGTTTAGGTGACACAATATGCGCTCAGAAGGACATAGATGACTTGGCAAAAGATACCTTTGATCACTTAACTGTTAACCCGGGAGAATTCGGATTAAATTTGCTACGCGAGAAGTGGAACGCGGTCGAAATGACCGCACCCATATTGATCTCAGATAACTACACATACGCCGTTTTTGCATTTCTTATTGATTGTCGCTATTTGTTGTTTATTGTTTACTTTGCTCTCATCATTGAATTAAATTAAAACACAAATACAAACTTATACATCATCCTTCATGTTAAGCGACCTATCACAGCTTTTATTTCTGCCTTTGTTGCATCACTAGGATTTCTCTCCCTAGAATAGTTTGCCCTGGTTTTTCTCAGCCAAATATATGTGAAGGTAACAATTTCCTCCAAGACGCTGTGAGGGTAAAATAGCTTCCAAGATTCCAGTATGGTAGTGGCATGTCGAGCTTTGCCTAGCGTACCTGTCAGATGCGTAACAGTGTTCCTCCTTTTAGCCCTTCCTCTACCAGCACTAGGATTTGGAAAATAATTCCATCTTGTTTCACCATTTCCATCAATGTAATCGAATAGCTGTTGACCTTGATTGGGGTTTACTTGAAAAACTTCATCCTCAGACTCTGACGACTCTTCACAAGCACTATCATGATCATTGATTTCTATATTATCAGTCTCATCATCTACTCCTTCGGGTAAATCAACATCTTCCTCGAATCCCTCTTCACGAAAGAGTTGTCTTCTAACCAAATCCTTTTTATTTTGCAGGCGTTCATTCTCCTGTACATCTTTTTTCAACACTATCCAACAATTTTCGTATGCTATCTTCATTTATTTCTGTCAATAAAACCCGTCGCTTTGGAAGTCGCATGCGGTGCAATGGACCGCACTAAACAAATAACGCGGAAACTCACATGCGGTCGAAAGGACCGCACCGTCGAAATACTGGCTGCTATGACTCACCGAATGGAACTGTCAGTTATTCACCCATATGAGAGCCCTGTCCGCATCCCCGCCAACGATATGGCGCAAGGTGACCGTCATCTGTCACCTATTCCAAGTGATACCAACTTTACCATAATTGCGGTGTTTTCCCCGCTGTGCGACTTATCTCGTGTTAACCAGCCTTCCGAAGGCGATTTAGGACATCCTCTAGATGAGCTAGGCGTTCTTCAAAGGTTTCGGAGAAAATCATGACATCATCTAGGAAGTGGTACAGATATTCAAACTTGATGTCGGAAGACCCTGTCTAGCAGCCTAGCCCTTTGAGGTCCATTGGTTTCACTTTGAAACCGCATTTTCATTGGCATTGCTAACGCGGCCCACTGGTTTCAGACTGATACCAGCCGCGCGCGCAGCTCTGTAGAGTCCTCTAGCGTAGAGTGCGCACAACAGCAGGACCATTAGATTGTTACTGACGGACGTGCCATTGTTCCTAGTTGATGCATTCTGTGCAAATATTTTTTATTCTGAGGTCTCTAACGTGCATATGAAGATCAGAAGGTAAAATATTTTGTGTTATTATATCTTGGACTAGAGTAAATTACTTTTGAGCATTTTTAAAATTTACTGTAGAAGCTTTGTACATAAATGTATGTGTTTTCAATTTGAAACCACTGGGACGCAGTGAATTTACAGTAAAATTTTCTAAAACTTTTTTCTTTCTTTATAAGATCTTGCTATGGAAGGTTCACGTTCTTCTAGCTAGAAGAGGCGATCTCGACAATGAGTTAATTGTGCAGATTCTTGATGAAATACTCAGTGATCCTGAATCAGAAATTTCAGACGTGGATCGTGAGAGTGAAGAAGGATTCCTGCTAGACACACATATTGTTGATCAGTTTGACGATGATGAAAATTCATCTGCGATACGTAGTGGGAATGTCAATGAAGCTAACTTTGCTGATAACAAGAAGTGTGTGAACAGTAGTTATAGTGAAGATAATGAACCTCATCGCACAATATCATGGTGTGAAATATGCAACGTGGGACCTTGCCTGTTGAAAACCAAGAACTGCTTTGCAGAGTTCCACAGAAGATTGTAAATACGTTAGTTCAAAGTGTAACACATGTGATATGACAATTTGCTCATTGAAAAACAGAACTGGTTTGAAAGTGACTTGCATCAATGAATCATGTAACAGATGCGTAGATGCCCAGTGGTTTCATTTTAAAGCCACGTGGAAATTGTAATAATTGGCAATAGATTTATAGTATTCTTGTTGATATTAATGTTTAATTGGCAATTGATTTATAGTATTCTTGTTGATATTAATGTTTTCCTAGTCCTCATTAGAAAATTTTCAGAAAAGGTATATTTTTATTTTCCGACTTTCATGTCATGGGTCTCAAAAAGCTAGTAAGAACAGCCGCTCCCGTGGGCAGCACGAAAGGCACGTGATTATATTCGTGAAAGTTTCAGTTTGTAGCGAAAGCAGACAGATTTTTTATTCTTCCCCCAGAGGTATCTTGTTTTGTGCTTGGTTAACCCGCGAGTGGTCGCTATATGAGATTTTCTCTCACATTACTTTTTATTGTGATATTACTTCACAGTGATGAAAGGGAGGTGAATGTTCCCTCTTCTAGCTGAGTTTATAACTGTCGTGAGTAGAGCGATTCACATTTGAAGGGTAAGCACCGCCTACCCTAGTCAGAACGAAGGTTCCTATTTGTCCGTGCGCGCTGCGTGAAAGTTTCTCTCATCGCGCAACTAATGACGTTGGTGTTATTTTGAAGTGGAGCGGGAGACTTACTCCTGTTGTACGCGTTAGTATTTGTATTATGAACACTTATTGTTTTCGAAAATGTTATTGTCTTCAGAAACCTTGCTTTGTACGTAAATATTACTAGATATAATGCATGTGTGAGATTTTATTTTTACAACTTCAGGACGGAAGTTATTTTTATGTGCATGGCATATGTTATTTTATGTAGTAATTTGTGTCTTTAATAAACAGCTAATCATATCCGGCTCCATGGCTAAATGGTTAGCGTGCTGGCTTTTGGTCACAGAAGTCCCGGGTTCGATTCCCGGCGGGGTCGGGAATGTTAACCATCATTGGTTAATTTCGCTGACCCGGGGTCTGGGTGTATGTGTCGTCTTCATCATCATTTTATCCTCATCATGACGCGCAGGTCGCCTACGGGAGTCAAATCAAAAGACCTGCATCTGGCGAGCCGAACTTGTCCTCGGACACTCCCGGCGCTAAAAGCCATGAGCCATCTCTCTCTCACACAGCTAATCATTTCATTTTTATCTAAAATATATAAGGTAGAACTTGCGTTTCATTTCAGTAGAAAATTTCAGCCTTACGCCCCACAAAACTGTGAAAAATGTCATATTTATTTTAATGTGAGAGAAAGTCTCACGCGCGACCACTCGCCGGTTAAGATCTAGGATGGTGAAGAATTTAGCCTTACGAAATTACGAAAAACATGGATGCAAATCAGGAGGGGGAACTGATTGCAATGCAACCTTACGGTTTAACGCCCTGTAATCAATGACTGGCCTGATGTTTCGGCACTAGAAAATGGGAGATGAATACGCCGACTTTGAGGGCCGAATGACACCATCTTTCAATATTTGACCAATAATTTCCTTAAGGCCCTTAATATTAGGAGGTGATGGCCTATATGGAAGAAACCTTATAGGTAAGGAGCCCGTTACCTCTATACCATATTCAATTAAGTCAGTGACACCAATGGTTTCTGAAAATACATCGGGAAATGAATGACATAACCTGCGAGTGCTATCAGCCTGATCCTCACATCTCACTGTGGGTGGGCGAAATCACAGAAAATGATGCAGGGTTACATTTTGAGGGGGATATGGAAATTACTTTCAAATTTGAATGTGCCATATTTACTTTGAAGATCGAGCACAAGACTAGAATATGACATGAAATCTACCCCTAATATCACAGGGCATGACAAATGTTTGGCAACAAACAATTTAAACTTCCATATAAATTTACAAATATGAATTTTATCATCAATAAATCCTAAGATTTCTAAAGGAGAAGTATTCCCCGATACACGTTTAACGGAAGAAAACTGTAACCAGTAAATTTACAACAAACTTTCAAATTGGAGTACCATTTCTTAGAAATAATAGAGCTAACACTTCCTGAATCTAACAGTGCTGTGATTGGTTCATTATTTATCTCACTTTTGAGGAAGGGCACACTTCCCGGTGTCTCAGAGGCGATTTTGAGACATTCTCTATGACCTTCAAGAGATGCATTACCTTGTCGTCCGTCCTCAGAGAACACGATGCCCGAACTGACCTGAGCTGAGTCTTGTGAAGCTAAAAGTGGTGACAGCCTGGCACGCTAGTCACTTTCTATTTCCTAGATTAGCGGAGGCGGCACCAGAATTAGATCAAGATGTGTTGTTAGGTGAAATACAGTTTTTAGCGTGGTGTGAGAATGATCCGCACTTAAAACATCCTAGGGATGGGCCTGTTCCATTCCTAGCTCAGATATTACGAGAAGACACTTATTTCTGAGATGGCCCACCGATCCACATGCATAACACTTGCGGGGAGAGAAGGTTCGGCGAGGTGGTGTCCGAGAACTATTAGACGATGGTGCAGGTTCGCTAGCGACTCGAACAGTGTCAGCGTATCTAACTCCCTCCGCGGACATTTCCATAGCCTAAAGTTCTTAAAATATTTGCGAGAAGCAAAACACAAATAAGACCTGTAAGATGGAGATATCCCTTCAACAATGGTCTGTACACCCTTGTGTAAAATTTGATGTCCTGGATGGAATCTGCTAGATTCCCGTCTAGCCTTTGGAATCGGAAGTAATACTTTTGCACTAATAATGACATGGGTCTTGTAGGGATGAAATTAGTTAAGAGATGAGCATAGAAGATTTCTGTAGAATCAATCCACTATAGCCTTTACAATTTTGTCGGAGCGTACACCAACAAAGTATTGGTAAGTAATCTGTATAATATGGGAATGCGAGAGGGTAAACAGTAATGCATGATCCTGAAATTCCACAAGAAATCTTAGAATAAGAGCTACGCCGTTAGTAGAATTGATTGAAACCTTCGAAATGCCCCAAAGCGACATGTCTAAGGGGTGAGTCAAACTACTAAAACGTGGTGATATTGCCGGAGAGGGCGCTGGAAGTTGAGGGGTTTCGAAAGCTGCGTTACTGGTGGAGAAGGTTGGAAGTTGTGGTGGATGACTAGCCACTTGTTCAGATGGGGCAGAAGCTTGTTTTTGGTCAACGGGTTCGCTACTCTCAGAAAACTAATTGGGGCCTTTTCAGTTTGTACAACTCCGGACAACAATTGATTGACCTTATTCAACAAATTAGAAATATGTTCAATCAGAGTGTTAGCCATACTAGATTTATCCTCATTAAATTTCAGAGACAGTAGGTCCCTCGCTCTGTTATAGAAATGGAATAACCTAGTTTGAACAGGCTTAAGTTGGTTTCTTGAGGGTTAACCTCTTTCAAGAAAACAAAGAATAGAGGCGAGTTCAGTAATATTGGCAGTAATGGTGGATAGAGCATCACCAAATTCTTTCTCCCCGTACAACAGAATACTAATGGGGAACTCAAAAAAGAATCTTTAAGTCTAGTTGAGTCTGTTGCAACCGGGCCACCAGACTGGAAATTTATAATAGTGAGTTCATAAATCAGTTGCTCCTTGCCCAAATACACGGAGAAGTTGAAGTAAAGTTTGTCAAAATTTGGAAAAATCCAGAAACAGAAAAACTTTTAGAATTCAAATCCATAGGCTACAAAACGCGTCAAAAGAGACAATGTCCAAACCCATTCTACCACGCTCTGCTACCACTTGTTACAGGAATATCGTAGGTTGCAGAAGTATAAGAAGGTGCGTGCTTGAATCGGTAGAGAGAGAGAAAAGATGGGAGCATAATTTAAAACAGTAAACTTTGACATTTTAATTAGTTCCTTTCAGTTTTTTCTGACTTTAAGATTTGATGATCAACAACAAGAACTAACAGTTGAATAGACAAATCGTGAGCTTGTCAGCTCTGATCACCACACTGACTCAGGTCAAAATTTAGTTACAATAATTTTAAAACTGGTCTTGTAGCTCTAAGGTTGCACTATTTTCAAAGAGCCCTTTGCTCCACATAATTTACACTCTAGGTGAGGGAGTTCCAAAGCTCAATACAATCTAGCCTCTCCAAGGCACAGTTTTCTTATCCAAACACTAGATAAACCTAGAAAACAGAGTTCACTGTATTTTCTGCTCGACAGTCTGATCCACAATAGACTATGAGTTAGTAGAAATTAAACAGAGGCCATAATAGCCCATTCTACATGGCCATAGGGATCGAAAGAAAAGGTTTAAGAAATCGGCCATCAACAAAATGCTGGGAGGAGAAACTCTTGCACTCCTTCTGAAATACACTGTGAAACACCTAAGATGTTAACAGGGCTTATGGCCTTAAGTTACAGAGGCTATGCCTATACTACAGAGGGTGGCTCGGTGGTCGAGATATTAAGTTCCAAGATAATGTTAAGATTTAAAGATTATAAAATCATTGTCACACCCATACCAAGTTGAATGGGAATTAAAGGAGGATGAGCAATCTTTATTCCCTATGTTTCATCTTTCCCAGTAGGGATTTCAATAAAGCCCTTAGACTTGCTTGAAAATTTGCATTCAAAAGGTGATGTGAAACTTTAGAAATTTACATTAAGAATGAATTTTGAAACCTTCCCCTGAAGTCAGCTTTCTGAAGCTATCACATATTTAATAGGTCTGCCATTACCTTGAACTGGAGAGCCTTCCGACGACGGGAAATGCTTTACCCTGCCTCCACTAACGTTAGCACTCTAGACCAAAAGCTCTCAGCTTTTATAGCAGAGGGGAATGTTCCAGACTCTCTAAGCGGATGGCCTGTACACACTCACAATTTTGATTGGCTAACAAAATATATACCAGAATTTCTGATTGCCTGATAATTTCAGGAAGGAGGAGGCTATGTTGAGCTGATAACTTCAGCACATAAAAAACAATTTACAGACACTTCAGGTTAACAAATATCGAAAATGCAACATTCGTTTTCAAATTGTTTGACCGTCCTCCCACCAGAGGGGGCACATAAGTCAACAGTAGAGACATTTGAAGGTTATAGTTCCAAACTTCTTCCACTACACAGTTCAGGGTTTACATCACAGATGTTCTTCTAAAAGCCGCTCAGCTCATTATGAGGGGTCGATGACCTGGAATTCGGATGCCATTATATAATGAGTATCATTCTAGTAATGAAGGCATTGTTAATTGTATCAATTGATTGTTATTTCATGATCATTTTTTCCTCGTGGTACGTTTTAGATCCTAGTCAGTGGATACATTGTGAACTTTTAATTTTCGTTTCGTTAACATCATGTCATTAGGGGCCGATGACCTAGATGTTAGTCCCTCAACAAACATCATCATCATCATCACACTGCTATTTTGTATTGCCAAAATATGCCACAGTGTACCCTTTTATATAATCATGAATCCTTGCAAATGAATTAGTTACATTTTACTTTGGAATCGTACATCTAGCTGTGGTGATGATTAGTGCTGTGATATACTTGTGGAACTTCTATGCTTTCATTGTCATTTTCCTCTGTTGAATATTTTTCCGCATAAGTGATGTAAGATATAAATTTTTGCTTTCATCCAATTTTGATGTTGCTTGCTATTAAGGCCATCTGTAATGATATATACACGTGATTCGCGACCCTAGTGCAACTAGGCAAGTTACCGGTGCACTAGAGATTCCAATATTATGCATAGTAATAAGTGAAATACATTATTATGCTCACGAGAAACAGTACTGAAGGGATTGGTGGAACAGTTCGGATAAGATAATTATATTTAAAGGATAAAATACCATATATACACAATGTATAAGGTCGCACTGTCACTGAAGAGCATATATATTACGTAGAAAAGCATTATAGCAGCAAGACACATAAACAATCGTTGCATGCAATTTTAAGAAAAGTAATGTCAGATTGATTCGAAAGCTTATGTGAAATGACAGAACATACGACATTCTTTTCAGAATTCTTCTTAATCCCCACCTCAGAACAATTTTAGAAAAGTATATAAATAAAAAATATTCAGGTGGACCAGTAGTACATAAGAAATGTTTAGGCATTTGCTATGGAAATATAATGACCAAAATTACAGTACCCAGAAAATATAAAATCCAGTTGATGGGGACACATACGTTTACATATGCCTGACGGGCAGACATGATGCGAAATAGACTATTCTTGCAGAGAACTGAGTTGGTGGAAAATGTATTAGCTTCGGAAAAGTTCGAAATTATACGTTATACTGTACATTAATGCCCTTCTTTTTCATAAGGCCCTGTCGCTGGAACGGATTAAACATGAAAATGTTTTCATTACCTGTGCGGCTCCATGCAATTTAATCAGAATTTTGTAAGTTCTGTGATAAGAATACTAAGTAATGGTTAGCAACGTTCCTAGTAATATTTGCCTAATGGAATTTTCCCGAAGGAATTCAAGAAAATCAAGATAATACCGTTACTATAACCTAATAAGCAAGGTGACAAACCAGAAAGATACCATCCTGCGGCATTATTAATTTGCTGTTTCAAACCGCTTCAAAGTCTATTATAGAATCGTATTGCTCCAATAATATTGGATGTAATCCCTCTAGATAAAGCAGGCTTCAGATGTGGTAGAATCTGTGGGGATCAAGTATTGGCACTGACCACATACATTGAACTTGCTTTCCAAAAGAAGCCGAAAACTTCAGTAGCATGCAAAGACCTGCCGGCAGCATACGAGACTGTTTGGAAGAAAGGCTTGTTTACTAAACATACTGTAGTTCCCTGCAGGAAAGTAGTGAACATCCTCCATGTGGGTGGGGAACGCACCCATGGTGTCCCCTGTATGTCGTAAGAGGCAAAAAAGGGGGCGACCAAGGGATGATCAAATTATGACAATGAGACTACTTGTAATTAGTACCATCACGTGGGGAACACCATGGATCGCATTTACTTGCGAGTAGTACCACTATGTTAGGTACACAATAGGTTTGTGATTAGTTGCAACAGTGTGTGAATCAGGATGGGTTTTACAGTACCCATGTTAGTACCATTACATGCAGTACACCACGAGCTTACGTTGCCTGCAATTAGTACCATTATGTGGGAAACACCATGGGTCTGGGCGTTGCCTATGATTAGTACCCACTATGTGATGAACACCACGGGGTAGTACAAGTCCCTGTGATTAGTACACCTATGTGAGGAACATCCTAGGTTTGCGTTGCCTGTAAGTGGTGCCACAATGTCAGAAACACCACAGGTCTGCGTTACATGTTCGTATTACTTTACCTGTGAGTAGTTGAATACCGTATGTCAATGCTACTTCTGATTAGTACCGCAAAAAAAAACAGATACCATGGCTCTACTTTACTACCGATGTGTACCATTATGAGGGACCAACGATGTCGGTGATGGACCCCTTTAGACAACAAGAACCATGGATTAGGAGCAGTTCCTGGGAATGTGGGGCATTGCGGGTCGGATCCACGGATTGTTTTATATTCATATTCATTCATTCGTCATCACGTTTTGTATTCTGGTCAGTGGAGCCAGTGACCTAGATGTTAGGCCCCTTTAAACTACAACCATCATCATCATCAACATTTACATAGTTTTCTGGGTAAGAGATTGTTTACGGTTTGTCCAAACAAAAGAAAACAGCAGGCAGTTCAAACTAAGGAACGGTCCGGCTCGAGGATCTCTTCTTGTACCTCTCCAATGAAACCTTTATTTGTACGACATGCCGAAAACAACTAGCGAGAAGTTTGGGTATACATACGAATATGACCATGACGACACAACATCGATTCTTTACTGTGACTGGGGAAACCTTGACGGCTGATCTGGCCTTACTGGCTGACTATATCAAACAATGGAGACTCTGCTCTTACATGACAAAATCTGAAGTAAGTAGCTTACATCTGAGTAACAAGTTCACAAGTTGTCTTTAATAGCGTACACCTTCACCACTATTTGGATGTGACACTGGACAGATTCTTGACCTACCGTCAACACCTTTCTCAGACTTCTGCTAAACTGTGAGAAAGAAAAGCATCTTGTGTAAACCGATGGCCGCTTCAACGGGCGGTCAAGAAAATGTAATCTGGAAGACTGCACTAGGCCTAGCTCAATCCATGGCTGAGTATTGTGCGTCAACTTGGCTCAACAACTGCCATGATAAGAAGATTGACGTCAAGTTAAACCAGACTATGAGACTGATATCCGGGACCATTAAATTCACCCCAGGTTACAGGTTACCGACTCTCTGTGATATTGCTCCTCCACATCCTTGGAGAAAACAGCCTAATCCGAGAATATGAAGAAATTGTGTCCAACCCACAGTTATCAATCGATGCTGATATATCAGGTCATATGATATTACTTCGCCGAATAGCTTGAAGAAACCTACCAATATCAGCAGGACTTATTCTCTCAGTAAATAACTTCAAACTACAACAGGAATGGAATTATGAATGGTTCACCAAGGCAACTCCACAGTGGCAACGAGTCAAACAGAATAAAAATAGGCCCCCGGGATTCCAGCTATCTCGTCTGTTATGGACCCGTACTTACTAATCATGGACGCTGTGCTGCCTTGGAAACCATCAGCTGCCAGCGACTGTGGAAATGACAGACAGTGTCCCATATCGCCTTTGAGTGTCCTATCAGGTGTTACCGAGGCGAGAGACAAGAGTTTATTGATGGGTCACCTGATGTTGTTGAATGGCTCAAGAACCTGGACTGTAGGGCTGCTGGAAATTGTCCATCATGAATTAGTTTTTCCTTTCTTTGTTTATTCCCCATTGTTTTGTGCTTTATGTAAGTCATACGCTAAATAAATACACTGACTGACAGAGCAAATGCAACACCAAGAAGGAGTGGTTCGAAAGGGATGAAAGTTGGGGAAAAAACAGAGACGGCACGGACGAATAATTGATGTTAATATCAAACCGATATGCAGGTTACACAATGCGCACGGCATCGACTCAGTAGGATGTAGGACCACCGCGAGCGGCGATGCACGCAGAAACACGTCGAGGTACAGAGTCAATAAGAGTGCGGATGGTGTCCTGAGGGATGGTTCTCCATTCTCTGTCAACCATTTGCCACAGTTGGTCGTCCATACGAGGCTGGGGCAGAGTTTGCAAACGGCGTCCAATGAGATCCCACACGTGTTCGATTGGTGAGAGATCCGGAGAGTACGCTGGCCACGGAAGCATCTGTACACCTCGTAGAGCCTGTTGGGAGATGCGAGCAGTGTGTGGGCGGGCATTATCCTGCTGAAACAGAGCATTGGGCAGCCCCTGAAGGTACGGGAGTGCCACCGGCCGCAGCACATGCTGCACGTAGCGGTGGGCATTTAACGTGCCTTGAATATGCACTAGAGGTGACGTGGAATCATTCGCAATAGCGCCCCAAACCATGATGCCGCGTTGTCTAGCGGTAGGGCGCTCCACAGTTACTGCCGGATTTGACCTTTCTCCACGCCGACGCCACACTCGTCTGCGGTGACTATCACTGACAGAACAGAAGCGTGACTCATCGGAGAACACGACGTTCCGCCATTCCCTCATCCAAGTCGCTCTAGCACGGCACCATGCCAGGCGTGCACGTCTATGCTGTGGAGTCAATGGTAGTCTTCTGGGCGGTCGCCGGGAGTGCAGGCCTCCTTCAACCAATCGACGGGAAATTGTTCTGGTCGATATTGGAACAGCCAGGGTGTCTTGCACATGCTGAAGAATGGCGGTTGACGTGGCGTGCGGGGCTGCCACCGCTTGGCGGTGGATGCGCCGATCCTCGCGTGCTGACGTCACTCGGGCTGCGCCTGGACCCCTCGCACGTGCCACATGTCCCTGCGCCAACCATCTTCGCCAAAGGCGCTGCACCGTGGACACATCCCTATGGGTATCGGCTGCGATTTGACGAAGCGACCAACCTGCCCTTCTCAGCCCGATCACCATACCCCTCGTAAAGTCGTCTGTCTGCTGGAAATGCCTCCGTTGACGGCGGCCTGGCATTCTTAGCTATACACGTGTCCTGTGGCACACGACAACACGTTCTACAATGACTGTCGGCTGAGAAATCACGGTACGAAGTGGGCCATTCTCCAACGCCGTGTCCCATTTATCGATCGCTACGTGCGCAGCACAGCGGCGCATTTCACATCATGAGCATACCTCAGTGACGTCAGTCTACCCTGCAATTGGCATAAAGTTCTGACCACTCCTTCTTGGTGTTGCATTTGCTCTGTCAGTCAGTGTAAGTTTGCAAAAACTATGTAATAGTTATAGGAGAAATGTTTCCTCATTGTAATACTGAGATCTATATTTGCCTCAAATTTCTCGTTTTAAGGAACTTATATTCAAATTTTTAAAAAGCCATCTTCAGGTTTGAGTAGCGGAAATGTTTGCCGTGAAGGTGGGTTTCCGTGGTTTCTCATTTTCACGCCAGGAAAATGCTGGGGCTGTACCTTAATTAGGGCCACGGCCGCTTCCTTCTATCATCTAGGCCTATTCTGTCGTCGCCGAAAGGCCTGTCTATGTCAGTGAGACGTAAAAGCCACTAGCAAGAAGAACGGTTTGGCGTACATTGCTTGGAAGTCAAAGTCCAATAAAATGAAATGAATCCTAAAGTTGAATGATTTCAATCCTTCATTGTACCTTACCCTAATGCTCAGACATTGTTGATTATCGAATAGTTGAATTCTATTGTTTTTCAACACCTAGATTTTAAATAACTTACTTTTTAAAAGGAACAGTTGTTAACCCTTCTGTACTCGGGTTCCAGAACGTTGCGTAAGGACTCACTGGGGTGCCGCACACCCCATTATGAAAATTAGTATTATCTTCATACAAATAGTTGTTTTTATGTTATATTTATTTAGGCACATACTACACTACAATGCGCATATTTTATGAGAAGAAAACATTTTTCTTTGCATGTTACATAGTGAAAAATAAATATATTCCATTACATAGCGAAAACTTGTAAATAAAGACAGCTCCTTCGTGTATCAATATCAGCGATATAACACACAATAAAAGGAAATATCGCCGTTACACAAATTGTTCATTGTCACTTCGAATGTTTATCAGATAGTAGCAGCCTTAATCTCACTCACTTCCACTAGCAAAATTTCTACAAACGGATGAGATGCTCCAAAGAAATAATTCTCTTGCATATTGATGCTTTCACGGCCCTTACTTACAGATATGATGCTGTTTAGGCTTTTGGGCTTATGCCGTGTCAAGTAAATAAGGTTAAATTCTTTACGTTTCGCAGGGAACTGAGCTCTGCGTCCTCAGAATAAATCTCGACTGTCCACGAGAAAGGCTTCCTAAACAATGACTGTTTAAAGTTTAGATGTTATAATAGAAGTGGAAATGGTACGTTCATCCGCGACCAGATGGCACAATGCTAGTTCAATCCCGAACTTCCTCTCCCTCGAGAGTGGACATAAATGGATCCTCCTTATTTAGCCCGTTTTGGTGGAGGTAGAGACCTGCTGGTTGGCTCTCCGCAGACACTCTTCAGTTGCTTTTTTCAGACCCCTTGATATATGTATGTATGTATGCCCTTTGCTCTTTCTTCCATGAAGGGTCTGACAAGTTCTAGCCCAAGATTTTGCGGATATTTTCGTCTCTTCGTGTTGTCTTTGGAATTAATTTAATAAATTATGTGCGAGTTAATTCCACATATGTTAGTGGCCATCGCCTACTCTTTCTGCTGATATATTTAGAACAAAGAAAGTCTACAGCAATCACCGCCCACTTTGTGAGGTTGTACACTGCGTTAATTTTTGTTTTCTTTGATTCCCCTTTGCATCAGTCGGAAGGTCAGCCTCATTACCACCACTAAGAGCTTCTTCTGGATCGTCTTTCCATTCCTGGATCATTCGCCGGATTCGCTCTTTTTTCAGCATCATGTGGTATCTGACGTAAAATAATCCAAAAACAAAATGTTGTTGCTAAACTTAACATACATAATACGAAACACAATATTGATATAATATAGACTATATTCAACTTAAAGACTATACTAAACGTACCTCTAAAATATTTATTTATTTACAAGATGACTCCGGTGGGATGTGTTACACCCCGGACAGAGTTTGATGCGGCTCACAGAAATGCTGCTAGATGACTGGCTGACGGTTACGGTCTAATCAGCTTCCTCCTAACTCAACCTTAAAGTACAGGGCTGCACGAGTGGAACGCCTCAACAGTACATCGGTAGCAAATAAAAATAAAACCCTTGGGTTGTGACACACCCCATCTGAGTCATGAAGGGTTAATAAAGAGAAATTTGCCTCTTTACAGTTAATATTCTTCTCTCAGTAAATGTACGTGATACATTATGTGGCACAACTTCATTATATTATTGATATCGACATCTGCTCTCTGCATGACCTCCTCGATTATCACTGGCGATCCTCGGAGTTTTGAGCACACTTAGACAGCAGCGTAATTTGAATGCTTCCATCCTACTCTTCTTATTCGCACCAAGTGTTAATGTCTTGTTCTCATACAGCATAACACAATAAACGAATGCCATTCCTAGTTATTTTCGTAGCGCCATGTTGATATTTCCCGAGAAAAGGGGTCCTTTTTTTGTTGAAGCCTCTCTTACCTTTGTTGTTTCTTCATACTACCTCTCTTTATCTGCGTCCATCAAATGTTGTGTTACTGCCAAGGTAGCGGAATTCTTTGACATTATACAGAACATGCCCTTTCGAAACGATGTCAGCTTTTTTCTCGTGGCTACTTGCGACAAGCTTCCTGATTTTCCCTCGTCCACTTGCTTGTTACACCAGCTCCCAATGATGTATTCTATTTCGTTTAACATTGACGTTAGCTCCTTCCGTTTCTGCCTGGAATGCGGTGTCATCTACGAATCCTAGCATGTTTACTCTTTTCTCCTTGAACTTCACTCCGCCGATTAACCGTAATTTTGCTCTGAATTCTTCTAGCCCATCTGAATGTTTCCGTTGAACACGACGGGTGAGGTTGAACACTCATGTTTTACGCCTGTGATGATAATAATGACTTAACATTCGGCGATCATTGTCAAGATGCGGAAAGCTGTGTCATTCCTTTTTATAATTTTAAATTGAATATCATTCATTTCATAATAGTTGTACACTCTTTAACATACTGCCCTGTATCGGTTATGATACTGTTCTTGTGAGCTGTCTCGTACGTATGGGCATTGTTGGTGCGTTTGTGTACTAACCGTAGTAGTGGGGGTGCTGGTATACTTAGGAGGATCGCTGCTGTTTCAGCTCTAAGCAGCAGGATGTTCTCGCTCATGGATAAAATTGTGCTTCGCCTTTTTGAGAAAGGGAAAAAGTGGAGGAAGAAGCCTCATGGTTGAGACTGATATACGAAGGCCTTTAAAGATCTCGTTTAATTCGAAGCGGCTATTTCATTTTTTCTCTATATTATAACCTTCCAATGAATGTTGGATGAGAGTCGCTGAAGACATTGGAAGTTTATGGGAAGATAAAAGTTAATGAAATCTTACGTCCAGTTATTCCACGTCCAAGTACGTCAGAAATTCAAATAACTCGCTCAACTACATAAATAACTGACAACGAATTGAAGGTACCGGCAAAATAATGAGCTCAGAACCCCGTGGTATCTCATTAAATTACGGTTGACGATGGTATGTCGTAGTAAGAAATACAGAATTAAGTAAACACCGCAGTTTCTTCAAGCAGAAGATTAATAAATCTAAATAAATGGCGAGAAACGCCAATGAGGGAAATATGTATCGGAGGCCATGGAATGAGTTGGATCAAATGGACCAAGTCAAATTTAGATATGGTGGCCATACCTTGCCTATTTAGTCAAATGTAATTCGAGAATTGAGACTTGTGGTGAAATAGTCGATTGGTAAACCAAAATATCATGTGTCGGATTGTTAAATGAATTCCTTTGCCGGTGTTAATGATTGTGTAGGAGTACTCTGTATCAAAGAAGTCAGGTGTGTAACGTTAAAAACATATGGGAAGCTACGGAACATGGAAAAGTCCTTAAAAAGCAAACCGACTGTTATTATTGCAGACTAGTATTAGATTTTGTTTCTAGAAAACAGAAGATTACAGTTTGTTGAAGGATTCTAAAGCATCAGAAGTGTTGCACACGATTCAGGAGAAGATCAGACGAAAAGCTTAATTTTATTACGATATTATGATTTGTAATAAGAATATTTTTTTGTAAAGAGGCGATATACTATCTGGTTCTCTCTGAGAATATTAAGGCAAGTGCTGTGTAAATGGTAAATGATATTCATGTGTGTAGCAGGTTACAAGTTTCAGGTATCATGATGTCGAGTACCAATGAAGATGTTATCCCAGCATGGCTAACTAAATTAAGAGGCTGACTTGAAAAATCTCAGGAGTGTTGGGATGGATACCAACGGATAAGATAACCCTTTTGCTCTCAGGCTATTTTCACCGGTCAAGCCCAAAACACTCAGGCCATTTTTCATGATTATGCATGTTAAAATGTAAAAAATTGCCGTATAAAGAAATCCCCATTTACAAAATTGAAAAAAATTACAGTAGTACACTATTTAATATCGTTTTAGGAAAAAAATATCCCAATATTGTTCATGGCATATTTTACTTCAAAATAAATTTTGAAATTTGAAAATATATTACAAAAAATTAGAAATCTGTTTTTAAATACTAAAAAAGTAATGTGTTCTTTAGTGATATTGTTGTTCAGTCATTCTGAAAATAAGAGCATTTAATTCTGTATAACATGATATAATTTTGTTTTTTGTATTCTTATTTAGTCATGAGTTATAGCACCTGACGTAAAAAACTGTACACGTACCTTCCGGAGTTAGCATTTGTGTTTTGGAAAACATTCTCCTATCATCAGTACCTGTAAAACCCGAATCACTCTTCTTTATCTACAGCTTTTCCCACACCTGTGGGGTCGCGGGTACGAACTGTGTCGCACATGTGGATTTGGCTGGTGGTTTATGGCCGGATGCCCTTACTGACGCCAACCCTATATGGGGGGAAGTAATCACTATCACGTGTTACCGTGGTAGTTTGTAGTGTAGTGTGTTGTCTGAATATGAAGAAGAAAGTGTTGGGACAAACACAAACACACAGGCCCCGGGTCAGAAGAATTAATCAATGGCGATTAAAATTCCCGACCTGGCCGCGAATCAAACCCGGGCCCTCTGAACCGAATACCTCAACGCTGATCATTCAGCCAATGAGTCGGACTGAAATACGAATCAATATCGGCTATAACGTCACCGTCATCGTCTAAAGCATCTAAATAATCCAAAACATCGGAATTATTTAGTCTAGAACTTGGCCCAGCCATGTAAAAAAATTAGGCCTACTCGTGGCACGAAAATCTAATAACACGAAATGCTAAACTAAAATTCACTTGAGAACATTGATAAATGTAGAATATAAACAAAATATAATTAACAATAATCTATTATTAAAATGGAAACAATAAAATGAAGGAAAACACGTATTTTGAAGCTTAAATGAGACTGTACTGGCAAGCAGCACACTTCAACTCGTCATGCGGTGAACATACGCGGTTTGATAACTTCATTTGTTCCAAACAGGTGAGCTTAGTGTCTGTATCTCTCGAGAAAAGTGTAAACTAAATCCAGAAGCTACTATTAATGTCTTTTTCTGACATCTGGGGGTCCATTAAGGTACTTATACAGCCGTCCGAACACAAAGCCGATAGATCGGCACGCTGAGTGTTTTAAGCAATACCACCCGAGCCGATAGAGGATGAGAGGTGTCTTCTTCCTGAAGTCAACGACCGATAAGTACTCGAAATAAATGTCTTATTATCCTGATATGTAGTCGCTTAAAGTAGAGTAGTATACTTTTATGATATCAAAATTGTGACATGCCCAGTTATACAACTTGAATGCAACCGTTTAGTCGTCAATCATTACCTTACGATGGGTAGGAATGTTGAAAGTTTTCAAAAAAATTAAAATATCTTTATTTACAAATGAGGTGTCTACCTCGGTGGGAAATGGTACACCAAAATACATTATTGTCAAGCACTAAATTTTAGATTAACAAACGAAGAAAATTTTCCTAGAATACAATATTATACAATTTACGCTAACCATTTTTCTATTAATCACACAGCTCATCCTTAATAAATTTATATTGTTTACAAAATTTTACTTAAAATGTCTCCTGTACTTACAAATACAGTCTACTCACATATAGTATGTGGAATTACTTCAAATAATACTATAGAACTGTAACAAGCTTAAAATTTACATTTCATTTATTTACCTATTTATTTTTTACCCATTTTGGAACCTAAGAAGCATAATGACCTGCGGCGTCTTAACAAGAGCCCCCTTTTGCCACCACTTCTCAGAGTTCCTGAAGGGCCTTCACAGCTACTGTAGCGGTCCCAGGGCCCTCAAAGTCCCCACTGTACTTCACCCCTACAGGCAGTCCCCTACTTGGCTGTCCAGACTCCTTAGACCAGGGGATCGAATTAATTTATTCACACACATTTTTTATTTACAATAACCTACACTGGTCGAATGCCCTCTAACTTTTCATTTATTTTCTCTGCTTCTGTTTATTCTCATCTTGAATGGAAAAGGATCAAACACTACCCCTGGTAAACTGTTCCACTCCTTCACACCCTTCCCAATGAATGAAAATTTACCCCAACCACTTCTGCTAAAATTCCTTCTAATTTTATACTTGTGGTCAGTCATGCCGATATAATTATTTTCCAACTGAAGCCTCTCACGGATATCCCCCCGTGCTTCTTCTCCTTTATAGGCTCTATATAATCCTAATAAGTCTAGCTTTCTCCCTTATCTTACTTAAAGTTTCCCACCCAAGTATCTATAATATTTCTGATACACTACTCTTTCTCTTGAAATCCCCTGTTACAAATCTTGCTGCTTTGCACTGCACACTATCTATTTCTTTATTAGTTATTCTTGGTGAGGATCCCAAACACTGTTCGTATATTCCAATAATGGACGAACCATACTCAAGTAACTTTTTTCTTTTAATTCTTTGTTGCATCCTTTAAGTATCCTCATTATGACATGTAACGATCTGTATGCTTTCCCAACAATGTCATCCACATGACCCTTCCAGTGCAAATTACTTTCAAGTCTCACGCCTAAGTATTTGCACTTGGGATCTTTTAGGATAACTACCTCAAACGGAAATTCTAAGTTCCCATAGAGGTACTAGATATATTTCCACCAATAGAGCATATCAAAAATCAGATAAAAAATTACATCTATTTTTTTATCTGATAACTACATCATCCAAAGTATATTCAAATTCAGTTTTAAAACTCCTGTTTGTAAATGTTGTAACAGTTGATTTGCCTCCATTAACCTTCATATTATAATTTTTCAACCCATTGTTGGATACTCTGAAGGTCCCTTTGTAATTCTGAACAATCCTCAGTGTTATATATTTCCCTATAAATAATTATGTCATCTGCACACAATCTGATTTTTGATATTATATTATTCCCTAAATCATTTGTAACGGACCGATTATACTACCCTGTGCAATTCCCTTCCAAACTTTCTCTTCCTGAGATCCCGTACATTATTTCCTACTTTGACTTTCTGAACCCTTGAATTTAGAAATGTTTTTATCCAACGTGTAACCCTTACGTCCGATCCTATTCCCTCCAATTTCTTTAATAATATTCCATGTTCCACTCTATGAAAGGCTTTGGAAAGATCTATGGCTATGCAATCTAACTGGCCTCCTGATCCAACGGAACTGATATGTCCTGCTGAAATCCCACCAGTTGTGCCTCACAAGAAAATTTCTTTCTTAATCCATACTGGCTCCTCATGAACCTATTTTTATCATCATATATTCCTCTGATGTACTTTGATATTAAACTCTCCAGTATTTTACAAACTATACTGGTCAGGCTGATTGGTCTGTAGTTCTCTGGTTTCCTTGTATCACCCTTTCCTTTATAAATTGGTATTATTATAGATTCCTTCAGAGCCTCCGTGGCTCAGACGACAGCACGTCGGCTTCTCACCGCTGGATACTGTGGTTCAAATCCCGGTCACTCTGTTTGAGATTTGTGCTGGAAAAAGTGGAGGCGGGGCAAGTTTTTCACCAGGTACTCCAGTTCTCCCTCCCATTTTACATTCCAGAAACACTCTCCATTATCATTTCATAGCACTTATCAGTCATTAATATCACCTTGGGAGTGGCGACCGCATCGTAATAATAGCCTATATCTGGTTCATTCATTACATTCCTGACCCAGTCAAAGACTGGAAAACAGGTTGTAGGTTTTCATATAGTTTCCTTCCATTCTTTTGGTATCACACTATTATTTATGACATAGTCAAGGAGAAATTTTAAATAAGGCACTATGTACCACCCCATTGTCTATAATACCTCCCCAGTAATTTGATCACTTCCTGCTGCTTTTCCTCGCTGAAGCAGCTGGATTTCTCTGAAAATATCTTCATTTGTGAATGAGAAGGTTCTTGTTTCCCTATGTGTCTCTCCCTCTCTATCTTCTGTTTCGGTTTCAAACTCCTGACAATCTTCTACTGAATCTCTGAATTCCTTGCTAAATAGGTTTGCTTTCTCAGTATCTGTTAAATAGTATTCACCGCCTTCTCCCATCATTGTAGGAATTGGGAATCCTTTTCCTTTTTGATTCCTGATATGTGAATACAGCTTTTTCCATTTCCCTTTGTGGTCATTCATAATTCATAATTATAATTCTCGTTCGCTTCCTTTTTCACTCTATTCAATTCCCTCATTAGCTGTTTTCTAGTTTCTCTACTCTCCCTACCCACTTTGATTTTCCTGTTTACTATTCTACATTTTTAAAATTTTCTTATTTCCCTTGTATAATAAACAGGGTCTGATGTCATTTTACCCTTCTTAACAGGTACAAATCTCTTCTCTCCTTCACTAATGATTCCTTTAAATTTAATCCAAAGTGTATCCATATTACTCCTTCACTTATCCAACAACTGAATTGTGATTTAAGGTAAGTCCCAAATTCATCGATAATTTTTCTGTACAATTTCTTGTCTTACATGACCCTCTTATTAAGCCTTTTTGGTACCAGTCGTACATCTATTATTACAGCCTTATGGTCACCTATTCCTTCAATTACCTCAGTTTTATCAACAATTTCCCACGGATTAACCAAGAATACATCTAGTAAGTAGAGACAAGTCGGTTCTTGTACTACTTGTGTATATCCCCCTCCCAAAATAACTTTTTTGCCAGTTTCTGTTCATGGGCTTCAATTGCAGCTCCATTCCATTCAACTTCAGGCAAGTTTAGATCTCCCCCAATTATTACCATATCATTATTATAGTTTTTATGAGTATAATCTATTATTTTCTCAAATATTTCCACGTCTCTTTCCTCTCTACCAGGCCTATATGTTCCTATAATTCCCTGGGTATTACCCCCCTCCCATTTTATCCCCTCGGTCTCTACGATACACTGTACAAGTGTTTCCTTGACGACTGCTTTCTATGGTAGAAATAATTTATATATTTTCTCGTGAGTTATTTGTTTGTTTTAATGTTGTCAATCTTATGTTAAATTTGAGGACACTTCCTCTAAAGCATTCCGTTGTCAATTTATATATTCTTCATTTAAACAGTGTTATGTGGCTGAAGTTGTTGATAATATACGAAACATGTACCACTTTTAACCATTAAAAATTGCCTTAAGCAATCATTGTATCGTCTAGGTGGAAAATAAATAAATACTTAATTGTGAATCTAGACTGTATACCCTTCTGGAAATGCTTCTCTATTACCCACTCCTCTCTCAACCATGATGCCACTCCTATCACCACATCAGTCTCATAAGATTTCATCAATGTACTGATTTTTAATTATTTATTTACTACACTCTAACAGTTTACCAAGAACAAATTCAGACCCCCTTCCTCCCTAAAATTTGACTGTTGCACTTGGGTAACTTGAAATTCCTTACTTTGCTGAGTTTCATTTTCTAGTTGACTGAGCCAGCTTGAAGTACAGCTGGCTCTTTCTACTAGTTTTCCTGGTCAGTATTATAACTGAAGGGTGTTGCCTTTTTTAAAGTACATATCATAAGTTTAATAAAATCTAGAACAATATTTGCTATCTTTCGTTTACCTGAATTATTCAGATGATGGCCATGCTTTGTTTAACAGTGACTCTCGAAACTGCTGCATTGAATTACCTGGGTATTACGAAAATGTTTACAAATTTTAACCATATCAGTATTAACTTTTTCCACTTCAATGTTCACACACGAATCTCTAATCGAATCATGCCTCTAGGAACGTTCACTACAAAGATGTTAGTGTGAGTCAGCTTACCTAGTTACATTTAAGTTCAGAAATGATATTCTTAGCGTCGTTGTGAGCTACGTCCTCCGTCCCGCCGATAATCACTACTGCATCACGACTTCCGAGATATCTTGCTGCCTGACGTGAATAATTCTAAACATTATGACATACTGTACGCTGTGTTATGAAAGTCTAAGTGGTCGCTAATAAGTGTCATACAGGTAAAATTTAGGCATGGATAACGCATGTGTTAAGATTGTGTCATTACGAATAAAACTTAGTTTGATTTATGGTTCAGATATATGTTTGAAGGAATCGTGAAGTATCATACGTGCGTGATTTAGAGTCATCTACGATCAATTTTAGATTAGGCGTAGCATTCGCAAGCGTAATAATGATATTATCGCAATGATATTGTGTTGATAATAAAGTGCATGAGTATGTTTTAAAGGAAATGAGAATTCGTTGAGCATGGCATGTGTATCAAATAATGAGAGGTTTATTGTAATGGAAGTGTTTACTATTGTATGGATCGTCAAAGAATGTTTCATTGGGATTAATCATTTGATGGAATAATGCGGTATTAGAAGTCCCGGTGGTATTTATTGTAGTGAAGATTGATTTCGTCATGCATATGAATTTGATTTGAAGTAATGAATGGTGATTACTTAGGCATAAGGGCGATATTTGTGATGATATTTTGAGGCATATTGAAGACGCTTGTAGGATAATCGTTAAAGATACCTTAATTAAAGATACAGTATTGGTAATTGCGCATAATAATGGAGGATGATATAGGATCTTCATTAGTTAATGACACTATGCAGATGAGAGCCATGTCACAATTGGAATGTGTATCCTTCACAGATTTGTAGTGTGTGGATTGATTTTCTTGCTAGTTAAATTTCTTCTTATAGATCATTGAATTGACGCTTACACCTGAAGTAGTTTTCCCAGGTTTCATTCACGGAGGACACCAAGGCTGCAGAGTCATCGTAGATCTTGAATCATTGTAGTTGGTGATAGTTGTATTTCCAGATATTTATTATTTAGGTGCAGATGCTGTTGGAGCTCAGGGGAGATTAATCTCATTTTTATTGCCCAACGTCAATGTTTATGAAAGGTTATAATGTTGCTCTATGTTCTTTGATCATCTTTTAACCTGAACGATAGTAATATGCACAGGTTATCGGTGCGTTCAAGTTGTTTGGCTAGATTCTAGGTGAATTAGTGGACGGTTCCAAAATGATAAGGGGATATTAAGACATGTATTTTAAAATCAGTGAATAGGTGTGCCAAACAGACAAGATTTTATAATTTAACCATCAGTTAGAAGATAGATGTGACGAATGATGGAGTTATTTGTAAAATTAAGCTTTCAGCAACGCGAGGTTGGTTTTCCGTTTGATTTTCTGGCGAATTTTAAAGATTATTATTGATATTGCGACCAACCTGTTATGATAAGTGTTACGGAGATATCCGTGGTAGTTAGAGGTGAAAGAAGGTGCGGGCTGGAATAGGTCTCAACTACAGAATTAAAGATAATTTAAAACTTCAACAAAGATTATATTTTCAAAACTTAACAATGGTGACATAGAATTTGTAAACTTAACAAGTCAACAACAAGCCAAAGTCAGGTACAAAGAAATCACAAGATTTTGGGGGTAATTACAAGATCTGGGCATCGAGCCCCAAGTATAATTTCTGAGCTCTCAGCTCACAACAACAAAAATACCAAAGGGCAGAAGACCCTTAATTACATGGAACATTAGCTCCCAACCTTACATCTCAAGCCTCCCTAAGGCACTTTTACCACAACCCTATAAAGAGCAGTCCCGCTCTCTATCTTTCAAATCTATAAAGGCAATAACGGACTTTTACACAAACTGCCATCAAGGCATAATCAAGAAACAGGGGTATCTCGTACCCAATCTACCGGGCCTTAGTGTGCAAAAACAAGGTTAATTTAACTGGCCCAAAACAAAAGGATGGAGGCGTGAATTTGCGCTCCTAAATCTACACTTTAAAACCTAAGTGGCTCTAGGCTGATAATACAGGGGCTAATCCCAATCTATGGAGGTGACCCGTATGAGAAAACTTTAAAACATTAAGGAAGAGAAGAAAAGGTTATGAAAACGTAGTCACCTCAATTTCAAAGATGAAGGAGAGCTCGAGAGGGTACGGCACTCTCTATCCCCGCTTTACAGTAAAAGATATTTGTAGTTTTTACATAGACAGAAGAGGAATTTACATTTTAAAGTGGTAGGTTACATATTAAAAGGTTTCGAACCCTCCCCGAGAGTTAAACTGCTGAGCTAGCGAGAAATAAAGATGTTAACAGGCCATTACCTTGTTGAAGAGCTGCTGCTTGAAGAAAGAGGCGCTTCCCGCCCCCTGCTACATATCCACACACTAAGTTAGATGTTACTAAAGTGGCCCCGAGACAAGAAAAATCAGCCGTTTTTATACCCTCGTGGAAAATTCGAGACCTTTCCAGAATGAAAAGACACACCCCCTCCACTTTATTGGATAGCTTAGAGCTACATATCCATATCGAAGAAGACATACACTATTGGTCAAAAATTAAATAAATTCAGGATTGGCTGAGTTCAAAACTGGCGGACAGAAAGATTAATATTGCCAACCCAAAAAATAAAAGAACAAAATGTAGTAAAGAAAAAGGATACAAAAGAAGGATACAAAATTTCTTCAAGAGAGTACATTCCATTACACCAGAGTGTATTACCACAGTTTTTGGTAGAGACATCTGTTAGAGAATGTCCACACTTCTTGATCCATGAAAAACAAAAGCAAATCAAAAACACCCAGAGACCTCTTCTGATAACTAGTAGAGTTAGTTCAGTGGTAAAGTTCCGGGTTTCTCCAGTAGAGGAGTTTCAATTGGCGCAAGATTTGAACTTGCGTCGCGTAGAGGTGTACCGCCCGGTACAGGCCTCCCCCAAAAGTCCTTCCAAGGGGTGACACAGAGGAAAACATTTTTTTTCCAAGACAAGGTCCAAGTTTGTTGTTGAATAGAAGAAGAATAATTTAGCAGAGAAAAACAATTTTTCAGTTGACGGAGGTTTCTTAATTGGTTTGATATAGATGGGTGTGATTTAGATTAAGTCCAGTTTTAGAATTTCTTGGTAGTTGTAGAATTGTGAATCAAAACATTAATTCATGGTAGTAAACTTTTTCTAAGTCCACCAAGGGTTGATTGAAGCAGAATTTATTAATAGCCGAACAGAGTGTCCATGTAGCAGAAGAAGTACATTAGTTGCCAATTACTTTTGACGGTAAGACCTGCCGTTGCTGCCTTTGTCCAGAGGAGGCCGCTCGGACCCCTCAAGTATCCTGAGATACCTCTCTCCCGCTACTATGAGAGGGGTAGTCGTGGAGAAGCACGCCGTAGACGCGACGATTGTTTACAGTCCTCGAGCAGTTTGCGGGTGGTGCGCCGCACATCAGCCTTGGCCGGAAGGAGGGCTCCGGCTCGCCGTACACTGGTTGTCCTCACTGGAGTGGAGTGGGCCCGTACCCCACCTCAGTGGCGGTACGGCGCCGCACGGCTGCGGGGGCAATGAAACAGTAAGATCTCGGCGGCAGAATTTGTGTTGGACCATAATGTTTTTAGGGTACTGTCTTGGAGTTGAGGCTGAGGGGTCAGCGGCGTGGAAACATTTATTTCATTACTTTTATTTTAATGCCACTGGTGTGGTTTAGCAGGAGGCGGGAGCTTGGTAATGGCCATACGGAGAGGACAGCAGAGTAACCTCAGGGAACGTTTCACAAAATTTATACAGAGCAGATAAAAAAACGAAATGTAAAACTATAAGGGGCAGAAGGCCTAGGATTTAGAGAAAAATATAACCTTTTGGGGTTCATACAATATGTTAAAGTACCAATGAGCAAGTAATTTACACAGGTTTCACCTGGGACAGGTGAACCCTAAAGATTCTCTCGGTGGCTGGATTGCTCACTAACAATGTCACCGGCGTTAAAAAATCCAAGACAACGCACGGCCCATGAAATCTGGGGGCAAGCTTGCCCGCGGTAACAATATTCTTGACCATAACTTGGTCTCCTACTTTTAAGTTGGTGGGCCTCCGTCCACGATCATATCTTTCCCTAACCTTTTCATGAGAAATTTTAAGATTGGCCTTGGCCTTCTTCCAAAGATCTCTAATATTATCTGGATCTATTGTCTCACTCAAGTAGAATATCATTAAGAGACCAAAGGTTAGAGAGCGGCGTGTTGGGAACAAACTTGAATATCAAAGAAGCTGGAGTAAATTTATGGGATTCATGAACAGCCGAATTCAAAGCAAAAGCTAACCAATGCAGAGACGTGTCCCACGTAGAATGATCTTTGTGATGATAGGCAATAAGAGCCGACCTCAGATTACGATTGGCCCGTTCAGCTAGAGATGGTTGAGGATAGTATTCAGAAGTTGTTACATGTGAGGTCAGAACAGAATTTAAGAAAGAGATTAGAGGTGAAGGCGTTAGCATTATCAGACACAATATATTGACACGGAACAAAAGAAGCAAAAATAGAATTTAAACAAGAAATGGTGGACTGAGCGGTAGCCAGCTTAGTCGGAAATAAACATGAAAAATCTTGTGAAACCATCTACACACACCAAAATGAATTTGTTGGCGTTCCCCTTTGACTGGGGGAAGGGGCCTACGTAGTCGATATAAAGACGCTCCATGGGGCGTGACGCTTGATGAGAAGACAAGAGCCCTTGTTTAGTGGACATGGAGGGTTTACTAAGCCAACAAGATTTACAAGATTTTACCAATTCACGAATTTCGCCGTCCATACCCTTCCAAATGAACATTTCACGGATCTTTTCACGGGTTTTGAAGATGCCTAAATGCCCCCCTAGTGGGGTCTCATGGTAATACTTGAAGATCATAGGTACGAGAACAGCTGGAACTACAACTTTCATCTTCTTATCATGCCCCGACGGGCAACATAAAACACCATTCCTCAACACATAAGGGACGACATGTTCCCCAGAAGAAAGGGTTTCCATGATAGGGGCCAGCGTCGGATCTTCACGTTGATATTTCTCCAGATCCCTAAACAACATGGGAGCATCAGTTAGAATGGCATTAACCTCAGGTAGTATGGACTCGGGAGGTGAAGAACTATCAACCTGTTCAGGGGTCTCTACATCATTAGAAAACATACGGCTTAGTCCGTCAGCAACCACGTTTTCAGTACCTCTAATATGCCTAACGTCAAACTGGAAGGCAGAAATTTGGATGGCCCACCGGGCTATACGACCAGTACGAAGCGGCCTACCTAAGACCCAACTTAAGGCTTGGTTATCAGTCTCCAAGTCGAACTTGACATGTTCCAGATAGAGGCGGAACTTTTCTAGAGCAAACAAGACAGCCAAACCCTCAAGTTCATAGATGGAATACTTGAGCCGAAAGAATCCTAGATGTATAGGCGATGGGTCGCCTCCCTAGTTCGGTCTCTTGAAGAAGGACCGCAGCCACTGCCGACGACGACGCGTCTGTTTGGACGATGAATTTCTTCGAGAAATCCGGCATAGCCAGAACAGGGGCATTACAACGAGCTAATTTCAGGTCTTCAAAAGCGGCTTGTTGAGAAGGCCCCCACTCAAATTTGACGCCTTTCCTACGAAGAAGGTTCAAGGGCGCCGCTCTATTAGCAAAGTTGGGAATAAATTTCCTGAAGAAGTTCACCATGCCTATGAACCTGGCGATACCTTTGATGTCCTTGGGAGTTTTTTTGATATCACGGATGGCCTGTGTTCTAGAATGATCTACAGCGACACCATCGGGCGACACAATATGCTCTAGAAATGACATGGAAGGCTTAGTGAAGGCAACCTTGGACAACTTCACCGTTAACCCTGCCTTACGAAGGCGACTCAGGACCTCTTTCAGATGATCTAGATGTTCTTCAAAGGTCTCAGAAAATACGACATCATCAAGATAATGGTATAAATACTCAAATTTGATGTCGGGGAAGACCCTATCTAGCAGTCTCGTAAGCACGGCAGCTCCCGTGGGGAGCCCGAAAGGCACGCGGTTGTATTCGTACAAGTTCCAATCTGTGGCGAAAGCTGTCAGGTGTTTAGATTCCTCTGCTAGTGGTATCTGATTATAAGCCTGATTAAGATCTAAGGTGGTGAAGAACTTAGCTTTACGAAACCATGAAAAACAAGAATGAAGGTCTGGAAGGGGCACAGATTGTAACACCACCTTCCGACTGAGAGCCCTGTAATCAATCACAGGCCTGAAGCCACCTTGGGGTTTCGGAACAAGAAAAATAGGCGAAGAATACGCCGACTTAGAGGGCCTAATAATACCATCTTTCAACATCTGATCTATGATTTCCTTCAAAGCTTTCATTTTAGGTGGAGACAGCCTATAAGGCGGAAACCGGACTGGAATCGAATCCGTAACCTCAATCTAGTATTCAATAAGGTCAGTAACACCAAGAGTATCCGAGAAAACCTCTGGAAACGACTGACACAACTTACGAATTCTATCAGCCTGCTCCTCAGGTAGATGTCTAAGATCTAACAACATCTCATCCTGGGTAGGCGAAACAGATGATCATGACACAGAACTACATTTTAATAAAGGGATACTGAATTTACTATCAAATTTGAAAGTGCACGACTTGCTCTGAAGGTCGAGCACTAGACCAGTGTGAGACATGAAGTCCGCTCCAAAATAATGCGGCAAGACAAGTGCTTCGCCACGAACAGTTTTACTTTCCAAGTGAATTTCAAAATGCGGATTTTGGCATATAGAGAACCTAAAATTTCTAATGGAGATGAGTTAGCCGAAACATATTGAACCAAAGACGAACAAAAATCAGGAAGTTTACAAACAGATTTGAATTTGGAGTACCACTCGGCCGAAATAATGGAACACACACTACCAGAATCTAATAGAGCTGTTACAGGTTCATTATTCAATTCAATTTTGAGAAAGGGAACAGGTGCGGGAGAATCCGCCGCAATTCTTAAGATATTCTCTGGAACATTCAAATGGTAATGTAGAACAGTTCTGACTTTTCCCTGAATTTTTGCCGGATCTAACCTGAGCTGAGCCTTGAAAAGATGAATCTGCCGACTCAGCCGAAGCCACTAATCACTTGTGATTGTTGGTGGAAGTTGCACCCGAAGTTGAGCAGGAGGGAGTGCTATTCAAATTCGGGCAATTTTTGGCAATATGCGAGAAAGCGCCGCATTTAAAACAGCCTTGAGATGGCCCTGCTCCATTGCTTGTCCCGCTAGATTTAATTAATGGACATTTGTTCCGAAGATGGTCTGCTGAGCCACAAGCATAACATTTGCGAGTGGTGAGGGGTCGGCGAGGCGGAGGCCGAAAGTTACTTGAAGACGGAGGGGGCTCCCTCGCAGCACGTAATGTGTCTGCGTACCTAACCGCTTCGGCTGACACAGCCATAGCCTCTAGCTCGGCGAAAGTTTGCGGACGCGACGCAAAACACAAGTAGGACCTGTATGACGGTGAAATTCCTTCCACAATGGCTTGAACGATTTGATCTTCTGGAAAATGGAGGGCAAATACTCTGGTGTAGAATTTGATGTCTTGAATAAAGTCGGCAATGTTTTCATCCAGCCGCTGTACGCGGTAATAGTACTTCTGAATTAGTGATGACCTCGCTCGAGCCGGAATAAAATTAGCTAACAGATGAGCGTGGAAGTCTTCGATAGATGATTGCTCGGCAATTGCCCTAACTATTTTGTCCGAGAGGACACCTATGGAATACGGGTAAATGATCTGCAAAATTTGACACGGAGAAAAAGAAAAAGAAAAGATCATGGTCTTGGAATTCAACTGAAAACCTTAAGAATGAAATAACGTCACTGGTAGAGTTAACAGAAGACTTTGAAATACCCCTGAGTAGCATTGCTAATGGATGAGGCAAACTACCGAACCCGGGTGACATAGTAGGTAAGGTTCTAAGGGGCGGAGAAGCTGTTTCAGAGGGTGCATTATTCAAAACAAAGGATGGAATGGATAAGCGACGATCGCACTCAGTTTCTAATGGAACAGGAATTTGTCGGACTTCTACAGTTTTCCTACTTTCTTCCCCCGCGGGAGAATGCTCCTCGCTGACAACGTTTACCAGAGTGGGTTGGTCGGTTTTGGGGGGCTGCCCCAGTTAACAATCGGCTAACCTTACTGGACAATTCAGAAAGGTTTTTGAGAACTACACTAGCTTCCTTCGTTTGACAGTCATTTAAATTAAGGGACAGTAGATCAGTGACCCTATTGTAAAAATGAAACAATCTAGCTTGCACACGTTTAAGTTGATTTGGAGAAGGATCATTTTCTTAAAAAAACTAACTACAGATGCTAGCTCAGTAGTATTATCAGTGATCGTGGAGAGAGCGTCGTCAATCTCTTTCTCTCCCAAAGTGGGGATGGAAATAGGCAAATCAAGGAACTCTTTAAGCTTGTTGGTATCTACTGCAACCGTGCCCCCAGATTGCACATTTCTAATTGTTAATTCATAAATCAATTCCTCCTTGCGCAAATAGCGGGGATGGAGGACATCACGAGGGCCGAACATGATAGAAAAGATTTTACAAATTTAGAAAATATCAAAAAATGCCAGCGACTGAGAAAAGTAGAGTTCAAAATAAAGCAAATTTTAGCCGTTAAAAGGGGCTAAATTGAGACCCATTCAACCACGCTCTGCTACCACTTGTTATGGAGATATCCGTGGTAGTTAGAGGTGAAGGAAGGTGCGGGCTGGAATAGGTCTCAACTACAGAATTAAAGTTAATTTAAAACTTTAACAAAGGTTATATTTTCAAAACTTAACAATGGTGACATAGAATTTGTAAACTTAACAAGTCAACAACAAGCCAAAATTCAGGTACAAAGAAATCACAAGATATTGGGGGTTATTACAAGATCTGGGCTTTGAGCCCCAAGTACAATTTCTGAGCTCTCAGCTCACAACAACAAAAATACAAAGGGCAGAAGACCTTTAATTACATGGAGCATTAGCTCCCAACCTTACATCTCAAGCCTCTCTAAGGCTCTTTTACCACAACACTATAAAGAGCTGTCCCGCTCTCTATCTTTCAAACCTATAAAGGCAATAACGGACTTTTACACAAACTGCCATTAAGGCATAATCAAGAAACAGGGGTATCTCGTACCCAATCTACCGGGCCTTAGTGTGCAAAAACAAGGTTAATTTAACTGGCCCAAAACAAAAGGATGGAGGCATGAATTTGCGCTCCTAAATCTACACTTTAAAACCTACGTGGATCTAGGCCGATAATACAGAGGTTAATCCCAATCTATGGAGGTGACCCGTATGAGAAAACTTTAAAACATTAAGGAAGAGAAGAAAAGGTTATGAAAACGTAGTCACCTCAATTTCAAAGATGAAGGGGAGCTCGAGAGGGTACGGCACTCTCTATCCCCGCTTTACAGTAAAGGATATTTGTAGTTTTTACTTAGACAGAAGAGGAATTTACATTTTAAAGTGATAGATGACATATTAAAAGGTTTCGAACCCTCCCCGAGAGTTAAACTGCTGAGCTAGCGAGAAATAAAGATGTTAACAGGCCATTTACCTTGTTGAAGAGCTGCTGCTTGAAGAAAGAGGCGCTTCTCGCCCCCTGCTACATATCCACACACTAAGTTATATGTTACTGAAGTGGCCCCGAGACAAGAAAATCAGCCGTTTTTATACCCTCGTGGAAAATTCGAGACCTTTCAAGAATTAATAGACACCCCCTCCACTTTATTGGATAGCTTAGAGCTACATATCCATATGGAAGAAGACATACACTATTGGTCAAAAATTAATTAAATAAATTCGGGATTGGCTGAGTTCAAAACTGGCGGACAGAAAGATTAATATTGCCAACCCAAAAAATAAAAGAACAAAATGTAGTAAAGACAAAACTTAAGGACACAACATTTCTTCAGGAGAGTACATTCCATTACACCAGAGTGTATTACCATAGTTTTTGGTAGAGACATCTGTTAGAGAATGTCCACACTTCTTGATCCATGAAAAACAAAAGTAAATCAAAAACACCCAGTGACCTCTTCTGATAACTAGTAGAGTTAGTTCAGTGGTAAAGTTCCGGGTTTCTCCAGTAGAGGAGTTTCAATTGGCGCAAGATTTGAACTTGCGTCGCGTAGAGGTGTACCGCCCGGTACAATAAGAACATGATATAAAATGGAACATTAACAAGAGTCAGAGATTATAATTGCTTTCTTTTGTTCAATTTCATTTTCAGTCACTACTAACATCCATTTGTGTTGTTTTTCTTTTATGAATATTGTTGTTGTTATATCGAATATGTTGGTTATTAAACGGAACATCCTTCCGCGAAAAGAAATATTTTCGGATTTCACATTTAATAGAGAGCCGTAAGATACATCATGATATGTTTAGGTTGAGATATTAATTAACAAACATCTACACACGTCGGTCAGATCAAACTAAGGCCAACAGTGCGATTCTGTTACCCAACTAGATGAACTTTCACGTCCCTAGAATGGAACCTTTTGCATCTCCGCATGACACCAGCCGAGGCATAGCTTTTTGAACAAGAACCCAGAATTTTGAGATGCATGAAACGTCACAATATAAAAGCTACTTTTAGGAAGACTTCGTTTTTTATATTGGAAAGTCCCCTGTGATGGGCGCAGCCTTCTAGCGACAACACTTAAGCCCAAGTTTAAGAAAGTAATAGAAAATAAGTCGACTTGATTATGTTTTTGGTGGTCGTGTTTGTATTAATTTCCTGGGCGGAATGTCCCAGACGGTTGAGATGCTGGTCTTCTGACCCCAACTTGATAGGTTTGATCCTGGCTCAGACCGGTGGTATTTGAAGGTGCTCAAATACGTCAGCCTCATGTAGGTAGATTCACTGGCACATAAAAGAACTCCCGCGGGACAAAATATCGAAAACCGCTAAAATGTAGTTAGTGGGACGTAAAAAGATAATAATATTATTATTTGAATTGTTTGGTCGAAACATTAAATATGGCGCTGACTCAAACCGTTATATGTTCTGGGTCATTTATCTGTCCATAGTTTATCCGTGGGGGCGTAATGGGAGTGTGATGCGTCGTTGTAATCCATCTTGCAACAATAACATAAGGACTCGGCAAGTTTGAGTCCTCTAGCCTCTCACACTCCAACTCCAAGCACGTAACCTACAAGAGGTGTCCCCGTTAAGCCGAGCAACCCAGCGGAAGGTTCGGGTAACCAATCCCAGCGGGAAGCTGGGTCGGCGAGCCGATCAGTGCGGGAGGATCACCAATCCGTCAATGAAGCAGGCGTGGTGATTATGCTTCACATCCTTTAAGTCAAAAGACAATGAGTGACATTAAGGTGAAATTCCTACATTCCGGAGGTAAAATAGCCCCACAATCGGATCTCCGGGTGGGTGCTACTTTGATGTCCCGTGAAAGAGAAACAACCACAGGAAAAATCCAAACCTACCAGCTCTGCACGTACAACTGTCATTCACTATTAAGCAATGACAGATTAGAAGAGCTCGAAGATGAACTTGGAAAGATCAACTGGAGCGTAATCGGTCTATCTGAAGTACGCCGTAAAGGAGAAGGGTGTTACCTTTTGAATTCTGGTAATCTGTTCTATTACTGTGGTGAACCAGAAGGAGGGCTTAATGGAGTAGGATTCCTAATCAACCGACATCTCGTGAACAAGGTCTCTGTATTAGAAGGTACTTCAAGTAGAATTGCGCGATTAGTTCTAAACTCTCTAAGAGATCCGAAATGCACATTGTGCAAGCATATGCGCCCACATCAAGCCACTCAGACGAGGAGTTAGAATTCTTTTATGAGAGTCTACATGAAACCTGTGAGAAGGGGAGTGACTGTCACTTTCAAATAGTAATGGGTGACTTCAATGCGAAGGTTGGAACCTGTAAGACTGGCGAAACTGTTATTGGAAACTATGGGATAGACGAGAGAAATGAGAGAGGGGAGAGATTGGTCCAGTTTGCCGAGTACACCAACATGCGTATAATGAACACATTCTTTAAGAAACACCCAGGGCGTAAATGGACATGGAGAAGTCCCAATTTTGAATTCACCAATGAGATCGATTTTGTTCTCTGTAACATCCCTCAAATTATTAAAGATGTATCAGTCCTCAACAGATTCAATACTGGTAGTGACCACCGACTAGTAAGGGCTAGAGCCGAGTTAAACATTAGGGAACATCGACTTAAACTAGTGCGGGAGAAGAAGAAACAAATAAATCTTAAACATCTAGAAGAAAATAAAGAGAAATTCCATCAAGCCCTTCAACAAAGCCTACATGACACAACTGGTGAAAATCTGGCAAAAATGCTAATGGATACGGCTGAAGTAATTGGAGGGTTGAAAAAGAATAACACTCGTGATAAGAAACTCAGTGACGATACCAGGAACCTGCTAAAGAGGAGGAGAGAAATGAAAATTCAGTCTGACTGTGACAAAATACAGTACTCTGAGCTGTGCAAAACCATAAGAAAGAGAATTAAAGCCGACTTAAAGAAATTCAACGAAGATACTCTGAGAACTTGCTTATCTGAAAAAGCAAGTTTGAAGTCTGCTAAAAGGAAGCTACAGATAGGGAAGAAGCAATTAATTGCATTAGATGGGGACAACGGACGAATTACTGATAGGGAAGAACTTCTTGAGTTCATCAGGAACTTTTATAGCAAGTTGTACGAGAAGGCTGATGATAACCTGTCCTTGCCTGACTTATCCAACATTTCCCAAGTCCCGGAAGTTCTCCCATCTGAGATCAGACATGCTATAAACAGTATGAAAAAAGAAACAGTCGCAGGTAGCGATAACCTTTCAGTTAGCGTTCTCAAACTTGCTGGTGATGAAACTTTAAGCCACTTGGCAAAAATATTCACGTCTTGCCTACACAATGCATTCATCCCTCCATCTTGGAACAGAGCAATGATAATTCTCCTGCACAAAAAAGGGAATATACATGACATCAGAAACTATCGTCCTATTAGCTTGCTTTCTGTCCTTTACAAGGTTTTCACCAAGGTACTGACAAATAGAATCAGTTCAACGCTTGATTTTGCCCAACCAATTGAACAAGCAGGTTTCCGCCGAGGTTTTGGAACAATCGACCATATACTCACCCTTCGTGAAGTTATCAGCGGAAGTAATGAATATCAAATGCCGCTCTGTCTAGCCTTTGTGGACTTTGAAAAGGCTTTTGACTCGGTGAGCCACGCTGCTGTTATGCAAGCCTTAGCTGAACACGGCGTCGATGCTGCCTACATAAGAGTTCTCCAGCATATCTACGAAACCTCTTCAGCCTTCGTGAACATCAATGTGCCAACCACGGATTTTCCCATTCAAAGAGGTGTTAAGCAAGGCGACCCCATATCTCCCAAGCTGTTCTCAGCCGTATTAGAAATGGCCATGTCAAAAATCAACTGGCAAAGCACAGGAATCAAAATCAATGGGAAAAGGCTGAACAATTTAAGGTTTGCAGACGACATTACACTTTTGGCCAACGACATCGATGAACTACAAACTCTAATAAATGATCTTGTCTCAGCCTGTCAAAAAGTGGGACTATCCATGAACCTTTCTAAAACCAAAGTAATGCTTAACAAATGGGCCCCAGCAGGAAAGCTGCATGTGGGAAACACCACATTACAACAGGTCAATGAATTTGTCTATCTTGGGCAACTTGTAAACATGAAAGGGGACTTAAGACCGGAAATCTTCCGACGTATCAAACTAGGATGGCAAGCCTACGGAAGAAATTCTTCAGTCTTCAAATCCAACATGCCACCCCACCTAAAGAAGATAGTCTTTGACCAGAGTGTTCTCCCCGTACTGACTTACGGTTGTGAAACCTGGACATTGAGCGAGTTTGTTAAGCAAAAACTCAGAACAACCCAAAGAGCTATGGAACGGTTCATGCTAGGCTTGACGAAGAAAGACAGGAAGAGAGCAGATTACATCAGGTCAGTCACAAAGGTCAGTGACATTTTAGAAAGGGTATTTACCCTAAAATGGCAGTGGGCAGGCCATGTTGCTCGGAGAACTGATGGTAGGTGGACAAAGCTTGTGCTTGAGTGGTGTCCGAAAGATCATCTCAGACCAAGGGGAAGACCACCGGACAGATGGGATAAAGACATCCGAAAGATTACTGGGATCAATTGGCAGAACGTCGCTCAAGACCGTCCCAGATGGAGAGACCTCATGAAAACCTACCTTGCTTTGGACTTAAAGAGGCCACATCGTAAAAACGATTGAATATGGCTGATAGTGATAGTGATAGTTTATCCGTGTTGCCTTCCTTCACATTAATAGACACTCCATTACCCCTGTTATTAAATATGTTTCTTGCATCTCATTTACCATTTGATGTTAATTGCGTTTAATCTTTTCTTGATCTATTGTTCTAAATTTTAGGGGTCGTTTTGCTCGATTATTAATCTTTCTGCTTGTACTTATACCACAATTTTAATCTATCTCTTTCTTGTTTCGTCTTTTTAATTAATCCTGTTTCATGTTCAACCTTCCTCTAGATGTTTTAATGTAATATTTTCTTAAGCGTAAGATTAATTTATTTCGTTAAGGTTTATTTCCTTATCTCCAATTCCCTTGGTGTTTTGTATGCAAAAAATTGCCTTAACTGGTAAAACCGCAACTGGAGTACGGTTGCAGTGTATGGGACCCTCACCAGGATTACTTGATTCAAGAACCGGAAATAATCCAAGGAAAAGCAACTCAACTTGTTCTGGGTGGTTTCCGACGAAATAGTAGCATTAGAAAAATGTTGCAAAGTTTGAGCTTGGAAGACTATGGAGAAAGTAAATAAGCTGCTCGAGTATATGGTATGTTCTGAGCTGTCAGTGGAGAAATGGCGTGGAAAATGTTTGAGTGGTGTCTTTAAAAGTAGGAAAGATAAAGTTTGAATCCGAGAGGACAAATTGAGGCAAATATCCGTTTATAGGAAGGGTAGTTAGGGATTGGAATAACTTACCAAGGGGGATGTTCAATAAATTTTCAATATTTTGCAGTCATTTAAGAAAAGGCTAGGAAAACAACAGATAGGGAATCTGCCACCTCGGCGACTGCCCTAAATACAGATCAGTAGTGATTGATTTTATTACATGAATCAGGTACTGCGGAAACTAAGAAAGGCACTGCCAACGTCGAATTACTATTTCTTTTTCTTTGGGCCACGTCTCGAATTTTTGTGTGATCTTATGTTTTGTCCAGCGACTATTTTTTGTGTTAAGTGAAAAAAGAACTATCATTATCTACGGAGATTTAGACCATGGTTTTATTCCACCTTAAATTTGGTTGAAAGTGTTTTCCATAGGGGTAGCCAGTGGAGGGTTGGTTACTGTGGGCACCCCCCCCCCGTGGAATTTTTACAAAAAAATAAAGAGAAACTGACAATAAACTAAATAAACATCACAGATATAATTGTAGAACGAACGGATCTGTGACTCACTTGTACCAGACAAGTCATGTGTGCACCTTCATCATTTTGTAAACCCACCCCATCGGCCGATCCTGGCTACGTTATTGGTTTTCCAATTATTTATGATTTATACATTATTGTGTTATGGTATATAGCTAAATTACCCGTTTTCCTTAAATATTCTCACACCTCTTTTAATCTGAGGAGATTGTGTCATCATATGATTGTGGATTTATCAACTGTTAAAAATCTTTATTTTGAAATTTTCTGTAAATGTCAGAATTCTTGAACTTGGAGCCACGTTTCATTGGTTTATGTTACGATATTCTTCGGATTTTGAATTATCTCTTCAAATTTAATTGAAGTTTAGTTTTCACATCACTTCAACTTATCCTTAATTCTTAATGTGACTTATTTACTATTTCCTACCAAGATTTTGTCAAACGAAAATTATTTTTAAAAATCAAGATTCAATTAATTTTGATTAATTATATGCTAATTAAGGATTTTCTTCATAAACAAGTAGTAACTTCTTAGTTGCGTATTTATTTAATATTAGCATTTTTCACAGTTTAAAGAGTTCTAATTTAAGAACTTTGATTTTCATCGTATTATAAGTGTGGAAAACCACATGATCCTGTGTTCTGTGTTTCTTTTCGTGTTTTTTAAGCAAGCGGTTGAATATTTTTATAAGTTCTGTTCTGGAGTTAAGTGATGTGTATCCCTATTTATTATTTTTGGTATTGATTGTGTGATTTGTTATGGATTATTTGTCCTGTCTGTCTGTCCTTCTTAATTGTTCTGATATCCTCCCTCTTGTCTGAACTCATAATTTTCCTGACTGCTTTTTGTGTGCGTTACTTGAACTTTTCTACCGTGAATCTTCTTTGTGGTATTTCATTAACTTTTCTTGATTTTCGCTCAGTACCGTTAATTTACTGAGGGATGGATTCACTCCCTTGTTGATCTTCACTCCCTCCTGATGCGCTCAACATCTGGTTATTGCTTTCTTTTCTTTGTACATGATCCATATCAATTTGGTGTCCTTGAACTTTATTCCTGCTGCCTGCAAGATACTAAACAACTGTCACTACTGCACCTTATCGAAGGCTTTTTCTAGCTCTACAAAATCAAGTCACGTGTCCTTGTCTTTGCGTATTCGCTTCTACTATATTAGTCGAAAAACCAAAATTACTTCTCGAATAAGTCTTTCCTTCATTTATACAAGTCTCATCCACCCTTCCCTAAATAATTTTTACAATATTAGTCGTTATGGGACGGCAGTGATCACATTTCTTGCTGAGGGTATATTTTATAGAGCACAAATCCGGCATTTTCTAAAATAATTGGTCAGAATACCAGAAATATGAATATCACAGACCAGTGATACAATGCATCCTTCAAGTTCTCATCAGCAGCGTTGAGTTCTGCTTCTACTTCGCCGATTCCAGGTGCTTTCTTATCTTGCAGAGCCTGTTAGGCTTCGGCCATAGTGCCAGCGGCGCGTCATTTTGGAGGGGAAGTTCGGTCAAGGACAACACTGCCTGCCGCCAGCCGCTCACTCCTGTTTGAGATTTCAGCTGCGCCGCTCGCAATGACTGTTCGTGAGTTAACAAGAGCAGAGAAGCAAGTGTTAATTTCTGAAGTTCAAACCCGCGCTCTCCTATGGAATGACAGAGAGAACAACTTCAAAAACCTATCAATGTAAAGGAAAGCCTGGAAAGAGATTCGAACAATGTTAAATATTCCAGGTAAATGCAACTAAAAATCAAACACGGTTATGAACATACGCAATATTGCCTTTAATATCTTACACATTGTACGTCCTATTATCATTGTTTAATTAGTATTATTTACCGAGCTCGATAGCTGCAGTCGCTTAAGTGCGGCCAGTATCCAGTATTCGGGAGATAGTAGGTTCGAACCCCACTGTCGGCAGCCCTGAAGATGGTTTTCCGTGGTTTCCCATTTTCACACCAGGCAAATGTTGGGGCTGTACCTTAATTAAGGCCACGGCCGCTTCCTTCCTACTCCTAGCCCTTCCCTGTCCCATCGTCGCCATAAGACCTATCTGTGTCGGTGCGACGTAAAACAACTAGCAAAAAAAAAAATAGTATTATTGTATTTTGTAACTTATTACTGTGTTTTCGACATTACATCTGACTTTTATAAAAGTACTTAAATGAGATATGAAATTTGCATTTTAACAGGCCTACTAATACTAAAAATACTAAAAGGAGTTAGTGCTTGAGGGCAGGAAAATGAATGTTGTAATGTTTATGTACTACTAACACTGAGAACAATGTTCTGTGAGGTTATCGACAGATTTGCTCAGTCTACAACTCGGAAGAAACCTTTGGTGTATTGTTTTAGCAATACTTATTTCTATCCGTTTCCCTTTATTGTTAGTTACATTATGCCCTTCTATTTAATTACAGTAACTAATTAGTGTACATTATTTCTAGTCTGCAGTTTTAATTCTGTTTGTGGTGACGATGATGATGTGGTGATACCAACAGACAGTTTACAAGTCATTGAAATAATCAGTGAAATACTCTCTTATTTGCCTCGCATATTCACTGCAACTGTTGTTCCTGCGATCCTTAGATTGCACATGTTTGGACAGTTTCATTTTCTGGAAATTGTAGAGTCACTTCACGATAGTGTAGATCACCGTCACCATCCTTTCCCCTTATTAGGTTATGGAGGACACAAGCACATTTGATAAAAGTGATGGCCTTTTCCACGTTTCTGTCAATATTTGTATCCAGAAATCGCCACTTAGAGCGTAAAATTCCGAATGCACATTCCGCACATTTTCGAGCACTAGTTAAGTGTTTATTAAACATTTCCCTTCTAGGTGTTAGTCTTTTCCTCGGTTATGGCCTCATGAGGTAAGGTTTTAGAGGATAGGCTTCATCTCCAAGAAGTACCAGTGGCAGAGTTTCCAATAAACTGAAAAGAGTGGAAGTTGTGAAAATGCCTCCATCACTCTGTTTTCCTCTCAACCCCACTTCAGTAGTCTGCGTCAGCAACACCTTGTAGTAGGAGGGCACTTTATCCGACAATGCTTTCCGTCGATTGTACCGAAGGAATTAGCGAACCCCCAGCGTTCATAGTACTCAGTGGCCACTTTGTTTAGGTTTTCTTCAGTTGGTTGTCGCATGAATTCTTCAACCAGTTCACTCCAGATGACCTCACAGGTTTCTTCACTATTACAGTAACCGCAGATTTTCCTTCCCTGAAGGAAAATGCCAGTGACCGAAAGATACCCCTGTCGCTAAAAATCTAGAAAATAAGAACAGTGTTAGAAATTTACTTTAAGTATATATTTTTTAAATTTTAAGCCATAAGGTCTAATATAAGATTATATTAATTACCACATACAGTAGTTATTGAATATTTATTACTGTGTTCTACTTCAGGATACGTGGCGAAAACAAGTGGAAGAATTTGAAAGACAAGTTGCGGAAGGAACTCCAGAAGCTTCCAAAGATATACAGCGGTTCCCCAGCAAAAACCGTAAAATCATTTTGGGCGGTTTTTGACGCCATGATGTTTGTAAAGGACGTCGTTCTTCCCGGCAAACCTCTACCATCGCCATCAAGCGTCTCTTATGTGGGGGAAAGTGAACATACTATTGGCAGTGATGTGTCCTCGGATACCACAACGCCAAAACCAAGAGCCCGAAGCGTAAAATCGATCCATTCGATGTGAAGATCCCGGAGCTCGAGGAAAACAGATGTACATATTATTAGAAGAACAAAGGCAGAGACAGGATTTCAGTGATCTCGATTACTGTTTCTTAACGACTCTTCTGCCGCATATGAAGAATTTAAGCGCGGTGGAAAATTAACATTGCATTGTACACTCTTGGTTGAAGTTTTAAATGCAGTAAAAAGACACGAAGCGAAAGAAACAGACTGAAACCCTTGGAACTTTCGTTCTTTTCTAATATTGGAAAGTAAATTTTAAGTAGAAGCTAACTTGTTCCTTGCCGTGTAGAACAGCTCTTGGATGTGTTTTGAATGAATGCGACTTAACTGTTTCTACAAAAATTTACGGATACATAGAATTAATCAATTTAATTTATATACACAATTGCACCATTACTTATAGAATCCAAGAACCTGTGCATTTAATTCAACAATAGCGTTACTTTATTGTAATGATTAGTCTTTCTACAGGACTGATGGGTCTCTGGAAATTGGTGACTTGCTTCTGCAGTCGCGCCTTAAGTTTGTTTAGCATGAAGTCAAACGTTTGAATAGACATACGAGTATATTCAGGAAATCTCCTTAGTTCCCCATACACATGATGAAATTCTCCATACATTTCACGTTGTTTATTAATTAGATGAACACCAAATTCTCTCCTGACCCTACTTCGAACTCTTCTCTTTATGTAAGAATTTTCTAAAAGCAAAGACAAACGGGAAAACTTTGATATCGCCATTATCTAATCACCACGCTTACTGACTCTCGCAAGATGTCCACACCAACGCTCCCTCCTTCCCCACTCCTCAACTTTTGACAGCGGCAACGCTTCGCTCGCCGCCTGCACTGTGGCCGAAGCCTGAACTGCTAGAACAAAATCATGTCACAATAAGTGGCTGCCATTTCCTCTCCATCTACTTCTTCCGTGTCAATCACCTCGTCATACAGATTTTCAAGTACTCGTTCCACCTACTTGCTATGTCTCTATATTCGTACATAAACTCCCCACACCACGCAAGTAAATTATTGCATTTAATTATTTGTCACCAGAAAAGGCCTTCACTCCATTGTAGAATACTCCTAGGTTGGCAGTTTTACCGAGGCCTTCAATTTCTTTGCATCTTACACGTATGCATATTTCTTTGGACTGTTTTGTTTTCCTTTTTATCTCGTTCTTTATTTTTTACATTCCATTTCCTCTCTTCTTTCATCTCCCTTTCCTCCTTTTCTGATCATCTCAATAATTTAATCTGTCATCCAAGCTGTCCTGTCTTGTTGAATTTGTTTTCCTATTGCATTTTCTAATTGGTTCATATTGGAAGCTATTTGTCTCAAAAGGCACTATCTTCACTTTCTCACATACTATACATTGTTTTATATAATGCATTTCTCCCCACTCTACGTAAATGGCCTATTTTTTCATTATAAAACAAGACTGGACATTGTCTTTTTTGATACACACTTATTGTGGACATTGCTCTATTTGATACCAGTGTGCATGGAGATTACACTTTGTTAGCAGAATACGTTTACACACTTTTTATTTTAGTGCAATATAGTCTTTTCACTGTAATTATTGTGATATTGTAATGATAGATGCCGTCATGGAACAAACATTAAAATTACAAAGGGCAATTAACTCATGCATTAGGTTTATATTTTCAATTAAATTTTCAACTCATATCTCCCCTATTTTGAAATTATCTCCTGGTTAAAAATCGATAAACTACGACATCTTGACATTGCAACTCTCGTATTTTGTCTGTTGAATGAATCTAAACCCCAGTATTTATCCTCAAAGTTTAATTTACTCTCCTCCTCTCATGAACACAACACACGATCGACTACTACACTCTCAATTCCTGTGCATCGCTCATCTTCATTTAATCGATCCTTTCAAGTGTCTGGTGCAAGGCTATGGAATTCCCTCCCATTCGGTGTTAGGAATTGCGCTTCTTTAGCTTCTTTCAAGCGGTCTTACCGAGATTACCTATTAAATGTATAACCAGCTTGTATGAATGGCAGTATAAATGGAAGAATGAATGAGGTTAGGATTTATATTTTGTAATATTATTTCATTATTCTGTTTTATGAAGTTTATTATAGATAATATGTGGTTAAGTGTAAGAGAGGGCCGTGAGCTTTAACTTCACCACAAATAAAGGCATCAAATAATAATAATAATAATAATAATAATAATAATAATAATAATAATAATCATAATAATAATCAAATGTCAAGAATGCCACTACAAGGTACGTTTATTTCATATTGTTACAAGAGTTACTGAAAATATTATCTAGCCTGCAAAAGAACAGTAGACATTACAACATCAACCATATTAGATTTAAGATTTGCAGACTTTCATATTATCTGTACGTTCATTACAGATAGCAATGAAATTTAAGAAATAACACTCCTCAGTAATAAACTCAAAGTAACACTCTCCTGTTGTTCCCTGTATTTTGGAAATACTTAAAAAATAAAGATTAATGAACTCACTGACATGGAATTTTAGGACTACGCAAAAAACAATAAATTAAAATCAAATATGAATTCAAGCATAAGCATCAGTTTATTTCACGGAGAGCATCATCTATCTGATTCTGACCACGTTCATCTTCTGTTTCTGTTCTTTGTAGCAGATCCAAATAGAGCTGATGCTCGAAAAGTGTTTTCCAGATTGAACCGAAATGAATTCAAAGTGTTCAATCAGTCACTACTGATTTGCATTCAGGGCAGTCGCCCAGGTGGCGGATTCCCTATCTGTTGTTTTCCTAGCCTTAAATGATTTCAAAGAAGTTGGAAATATATTGAACATCTCCCTTGGTAAGTTATTCCAATCTCTAACTCCCCTTCCTATAAACGAATATTTGCCCCAATTTGTCCTCTTGAATTCCAACAATATCTTCATATTGTGATCTTTCCTACTTTAAAAGACACCACTCAAACTTATTCGTCTACTGATGTCATTCCACGCAATCTCTCCACTGACAGCTCGGAACATACTAATTAGTCGAGCAGCTCGTCTCCTCTCCCCCAAGTATTCCCAGCCTAAACTTTGCAACATTTTTGTAACGCTACTCTTTTGTCGGAAATCACCCAGAACAACGCTTCGGGATATCTCTCACTTTGTATTCTGATATGTTCTGTACGTTGCTCACGTGTCTGTACATAGGACATGGACCATTTTTACTTTGTAGTAAACACTGACGTGTCCGTATCAATATGGTATGCTATCTTCTGTCTTATTTTTAAATCGCACTATTTGATACCCCTGCATTTTTTTTGCTCACTTACTTGGAGCAAATTTGAAGTGCCGTGCTACAGTAGGCTCCATGACAACTGCGCTGGTTCTCCAGTCGAAAACTTCGAAAACTCTACAGTTTTCTCCTGGATTATTGACTCTCCCGTGATACCCGAGTGAGCTGCTGGTCACGAAACACCAGTTTAGTGTGTCCAATGTTACTTGAAGCAGTCAAAGACTATTTACCACACATGGCGACGAGGTTCTTATTTTGACCTCCGCAAGATTCAAGTAGTGAATATTTAAGAAAACTGAAATATTGTATTTAACCGGTTCACTTATTCAATCAATATATATATTTCATCTAGAACATATTTCTTCCTCTAAGGGACATTATCAGCTAGAATACTTCACAAAATACTTAACATATCTCATATCATCATTTTCAAGCATTTTTATTTTCATGTATTTTGTGCAATATTCTAGCTAACGATGTCCCTTAGGGAAAGAAAAATGTTGTAGAATTCTAAATCGAAACATATATATGTGTGTGTGTGTGTACTTCGTTCGTGGATTCTGAGGAATAATAGTGGTTTAATTTTTGGTGCTAAAAGTGTGCTTTTTTCTTGTATAATAGTGTTTTCGGGTAATGTTTAATATTCAATGTTATGAATTTCATTATTGGTTCCGTACTGAATTAAGGTTACACATCATTTACAAAGTTTATTCCACCTATTCAATACTGTACAATAATTGCAATGTTTATAAATACATTACAATAGGTTACCAAGGGACTAGTTTCGACCCTATGTGGGTCATCATCAGCCTAACTAAGATACACATATGGATTTGCCGATGTCCTAAAACAAAATTACATTGCGGAAATAAAAATTAAAAGAGTGAACTGTGTATGTGATGCGATAAAGTAGGCTACATATAAAATGGTGGAGTGATGAAATGTTGATAGTTAAAATAATGTTTTTCTGATCAATGACAAATAAAATTTTCAGGTTTTATATCAATTACACTTAGACTGTAAGAATAGTATCACACGATTTTTACAATGATGATTAAAATATGCCCTTGTTAAATGAATACTCTACAATTGGACATAAAAAGTACAAAATGCCGGTTGAATGCCAAGTCCATATACATCTATTGAGTTCTATATTTCAAGTGCATCTTCAGGTAGAGAATGGCACAGAGGGTGTATGCCATGCTGAAGGTCCAATACAGAAATTAAATGTAGATAAAACCATACGACATTCTTTTAATATAATGGATTCTTGCTGTGGTATGAGGAAAATTCGGAATCCAAGTTGGAACCAATAAAACCTCGCGCGCATTATGAACGACCTGACCGGCAGAGTGCAACTAGGGTAATTTCAATTATTTTACAGTATTGAGAAGGTGGAATAAACTTTGTAAATTATATGTAATGTTTAATATGAATTTTTTTGCCATAAATGTCCGCCGTCTTGGTAATTTCAACAATTATTCCACAGATAACAGTATCTAGAGATCACTCCGTATATCCAAAGACATATAGTAAATAGGCAGCGCTGTAGGAATTTTAGCTGAAGCAATTGGGGTAAATTTTCATTCATTGGGAAGGGTGTGAAGGTGTGGAACAGTTTACCAGGGGTAGTATTTGATCCTTTTCCGAAATCTGTACAGATATTCAAGAAGAGAATAAACAGCAACAGAGAAAATAAATGAAATGTTAGAGGGCATTCGACCAGTGCAGATTATTGTAAATAAAAATGTGTGTAAATTAATTAGTTCCATCCCCTTGTCTATGGAGATTAGACAGCCAGAGTAGGGGACTGCCTGTAGGGGTGAAGTACAGTGGGGACTTCGAGGGCCCTGGGACCACTATGGTAGCTGTGAAGGCCCTTCAGGAACTCTGACAAGCGGTTGCAAAAGGTTCTGGTTAAGACGCAGCAGGTCGTTATGCTACTGAGGTTCCAAAAATAAATAAATAAATAAATAAATAAATAAATAAATAAATAAATAAATAAATAAATAAATAAATAAATAAATAAATAAATAAATAAATAAATAAATAAGTAAATAAATATGGCGTCCAATAAATTACAGTAACCCGAACTTAGCAAACATTATTAAACAAATGTTCAATTATTTAGGTTAAATGAAAAGGAAAACAAATAAATTACTAATTCAATAAATTAGGTTAACGAAAATGGCAAACAAATAAATTATTAAGTGAGTTGTACTCCAAGAAATTATTCAATAAGTTTCAACCTACATTTCTCTCATAAACCTGCCCGATCATCTAACATAAAATATTAAATTTTAAAAAACCTACTACTAATTAGCACCAGTTACATTCGGGAAAGCAACTTTCCATTCGGATTCTTTAAGTCATTATGTGGCTTGACTCTAAATTTCACCAAACCAGTCAACGCAAGGACGTAAAATAATTAATAACACAAGAACAGAAACGCCCGCAAAAACTTACACTGAAGATTAATAGAGGAAAAAGGAAAACATTGGACCAAATAAAACAGGAAAACCAGAATTTCACCAAAAATTCACAGGCAAGAAGGTAAAATTACAACACCCGGACCCAAGCGATAACAAACTTCCACAACAATACAATCAACAACATGTTGCTATGGCAACAACAACAAACAACATGTCCGCCAAGGCGAAATGACACAGATCCGGCTCAAAATTAAAAATAAGTGCCAAAAATAAGCAGAAAAGAATAAGGTAAAAATTAAACCTAAAGCCCAAGGAAAAATTAAATTTAGAAAAGGTTAAGGAGATTAAAACGGGTCCTTGAGTGAACCATCCTTGATTCACAACTCAATTTTTAACAAACAGTTTGCACAAAGATTATAATCATACTAATTAAAATGAAGTTATAATTTTGAATATCCGTCGATAAATCCGAACAAACACTCACGTCTGCACCAAAATTATTATTATTATTATTATTATTATTATTATTATTATTATTATTATTATTATTATTATTATTATTATTATAGTGGTCGAGATGTGATGTTTCAGAGGTTCGATTTAGAGTTCCGCAGGACGATCAATCTCTTTTCCTTCTTGAAAAGCACTTACATACAGTTTGCAGGGTGTGTGCCATACACGAGGCCGAAGGACACTACTTTCCTCTTGACGAAAACACAAGAAATATTCAGGTAAACTAGCACTGAAGAAACAAATTAAACTCCACAAACTCAATGGGCCACGATGCCCAACGAAGAACGGCTTCAACCTGGATATACATTAGAAACCCACGCCATCGTGCAGCACACCTACTCTTCAAAGCAGCTCGGTGAGGACTGCCGACAAGCTGGGCTTACACTGCTGCTACAAGCGCGTGCGTAGAAGGCCTGAGGCAACATCAAAAGTTCAAAGGCTAGGCACCAGAGCACAGTACCTCATAGACCGAGTAAATAAGATAATAAAATCCAAACGAAGATGGCAAGATATTGCACTTTAACTCGAAAATAACAGTGTTAATTAGCAAAGCCCGTTGATATGAATTCCAATGGTAAAAATACCAGTCCGAAAAGGTTTACCAGGGAGGTCTTATCCACTCTTTACTGTTATAAACCTGGTGCCGGCACACAGCCTACTCCTATTGAATAGTACCAAGGGGTATGCTCATGGCCTAACGTCACTGTCCAACGGACGAATCGCCATCAACAGCATCATATGCCCTCACTCCATATGAGCACTGCAGAGAGGTTTGGAATTTAATCCAGGCTTTTGGCACCTAATCTAGTGATTACAAATTGTATACCACGACCTCCCTTACCCTGCCGGTTAACCTCGGAGTCAGATCGGTTAGACTTCAACGCATTAACGATCACAGCCACCAGACGGGTTTATTGCTTCACTAATTGGTATTGGTGTGTAATTATGTGCTAATGTTGTTATTGTTCAGTTTGCATATCAGTGTATAAATGGAATATTGGTAATGGAACAGAACCATTTAAAGACCTGTCCAAAAAGTGATAGGAGACATATCTTACTGCATAACTCACACAAGATGTTATTCTCCTTCTCTCAATCTTCCTATATAGCTTGCAGATTGTATCCTTTCTTATAAATATCCGTTGCCATGATCTTCCCTGTCTTCAAGAACTACATAATTTTTAGCTCAATCTGGAATCTGATTAGTAGAAATTTATTTCTGTGGTGAAGAATTTCCTTGTATCTTCTGTGCAGTGGGCTTGAGATCTGGAACATAATTCCCCATAGAACCAGTTCCCTAGCAGACACACGGTTTCCGTCACTGTTCTAGTTAGGGAACTTACTGGAAATTGTTCGTCAGAAGCCAGGTGTGTAAATGATGTGCGTTAACTACGTTGCATATCAAAAAGAATAAGCAGAATATGGCAAAGATAACAATAGCTCATAATTAAAGATGATATCCACCTTGGATGTGTTTTTCTACTTGAAGAAAGATCTTCATTTGGGTAATCACATAAAAATATTTGTAAATAAAGGGTATAGATGTCTGCATATGGTTATGAGGGTATTTAGGAGTTGTAGGGAATGCACTAGCCTTGCGTCTTGGATGGTGTGCTAAGTCCCAATTGATGAGCCTAACTTAGCACACGAGGCAGAAACGCAGGCAACCAAGAATGAGTTAGCTGGAAAATTTATAATGTCCAATAACGGACCATTATATTGGTATTATAAATTCACTCATTCAGGACAAGTATTTTAAATTCCCTATGGGAATTAACATCTGTATTATCTGATGGCCAGGCAGGCATCAATTTTTGGAAATGAGATATAGCTCTCATAGTGCATTGGCACTGCTGGTGGCTTCAAGTAGCCTATGCAGTGGCCTCCACGGTATGCACTAGCCTTGCGTCTTGGGTGGTGTGCTAAGTCCCAAAAGATGAGTCTAACTTAGCACATGAGGGCGAAATGCAGGCAACCAAGAATGAGTTAGCTGCAAAATTTATAATGTCCAATAACGGGCTATTATATTGGTATAAATTTACTCATTCAGGACAAATATTTTTAATTCCCTATGCGAATTAACATCTGTATTATTAAGTGGTGTGTTCCGAGCTGCCAGTGGAGGGATGGCGTGGAATTATATCAGTAGACGAATACGTTTGAGTAGAATCTTTAAAAGTAGGAAAGATCACAGTATGAAGATAAAGTTGGAATTCAAGAGGAAAAATTGGGCAAATATTCGTTTATAGGAAGTAGAGTTAGGGATTGTAATAACTTACCAAGGGAGATGCTCAATAAATTTCCAGCTTCTTTGCAATCATTTAAGAAAAGACTAGGAAAACAACAGATAGGGAATATGCCACATGGGCAACTGCCCTAAATGCTGATGAGTAGTGATTGATTGATTTAACAACACCTTGATAGCAGAACTAATGTGTGTATAACTGAAGAGGGCTGAGGTTCCCCCATCCTTTCATTAGATCCTTACACTAAGCAGGAGTTTGTAGAAATGATTGTGAAATTCTAATGACAGTTTATATTACCCAGAACATGGAAAATGACAAATTATCTTGCAAGAACGCATTGATAGTCCATGTGTACATTTAGTTGTGTAAAAGATCCAACACTTTTGGTTTAGCCTCTATTTCCACCAAGGGTCGTTTTGCTGGAATTTTCTTATTCCACAATAATATTTTCCCATCAGAACCAAGGAAATAGTTGTTATGCCCTCTCCTCCCCTATTTGAAATTTGTAAACACATCCTCATGTACAGGAATATGTCAGTGGCATGTCTCTTGCATGTACGTACATATTCAATGTCCAAGTAATTGATATTCCTGAATGTTGAGATGACATAGTAATTCATTCATTTGATATGATGGAAACAGTTATGCAAACTTCAGTATGTCCAAAGACATTCATGATTCATCAGTTCAAATATATTAAGGTGGATATGTTTTGGCCTGGGGGTCTGTCAGGAATTAACATAATTTAGTGTAGACAGCATGGTAACCAGGCAACCAGATTTTGTCATCTGTAGTACTAATTCTTTGTCATTTCCTTCCCCATGATATTACTATGTGCCAGATCAGTGCTGGAGCTGCAGCTACTACCAAATTGTTGACATCCTCTCCCAAAGGGGGAGGCAGGCCTCATAGACACTGACACCGTCTCTCTCTGGTGAGGAGATTTATTATGGAGATTTGTGGTGAAGACAAGAGCATTGGCGGCCATGGCCTATACTAGAAACTGCGCTGGCATCGACCTCAGTGCATTAGAATTGAAAATCACAAAAAGCCTTTCTCAGGACTGGAGAGAACAGCCCCTCTCCGCCTTCCGAATACAGACGCGGAGAGCAACAGTACAGCCGTGGCCACCCGTCCTCTGCTCTGTTTGTCGGTCAGAGTGCAGAGTTGTCAGACCATGGCCAGCCGTGGCCACCTGTCCTCTGCTCGATTGGTCGGTCGGAGGGGAGAGCTGTCAGACCACGGACCAGCCGTGGCCAACCGTCCTCTGCTCAGCTGGTCGATCGGAGTACAGAGCTGTAAGACCATGGACCAGATGTGGACACCCCTCCCTTGCTCGGTCGGAGTGCAGAGCTGTCAGGCCATGGACAAGCCGTGGCCAAACGTCCTCTGCTCCATCGGTCGGAGTGCAGAGCTCTGAGATCATGGACCAGCCGTGAACACCCCTCCTCTGCTCAGTTGGTCAGAGTGTAGAGCTGTCTGACCTTGGACCAGCCGTCGCCACCCGTCCTCTCCTCGGTTGGTTGGTCGGAGTGTAGACAATGGACCAGACGTGGACACCTCTCCTCTGCTCAATTGGTCGGTCGGAGGGCAGAGCTGTCAGATCATGGACCAGCCGTGGACACCCATCCTCTGCTCAGTTGGTCGGTCGGAGGGCAGAGCTGTCAGACCATGGAGGCCACCAGTCCTCTGCTCGATTAGTGGGTCAGAGTGCATACATGTCAGACCATTGACCAGCAGTGGCTTACTCTGCAACCGCAGACCCATTTCCGTGCTTTCTATGTACAGTAGGTATAGCAAAGCCCATTGCACATAGAAACGTCACCAAAGACAGCACCATGGTTTAAGCGAATTTCTACTGTCATTGACTGACGTTCCGTCTAGGTCAAAGCAAAGCCCCATGCACAAAGTAATATCTCCAAAGACAGCACCATTTTTAAGCGAACTTCTACTGTCTTTGACTGATGTCCCGTCTAGGTCATAGCAAAGCCTCTTGCACACAAAAACGTCACCAAAGGAAGCAGCATATTTTTCATAATACCATACGTATCTTCCATATATTTATGGACTTAAAATGTTAAGAGCTCAGATGGAAAGGCACTTCATGGGAGAGAAGACAAAGCAGAAAGGTGGTAAGAAATATCCAACGGTTGTATTAAGGTAAATATGTAGATAATTTGGTTCTGGAACTCGAAGAGGCTGTTGATGTTGATGGAAAGAACACTTTGTGATAAAAATAGTGCAAATATTGCTGGTTTCTGATAATATTTACCAATTTTATAAAATATTTCCTAAACCACTACAGTTTCAGCATTAATGCATGGCACTGCAGCATATAGCATTGGCACTTGTAGTGTTAACAGAATACAGTACAATAGGCTGAGAGAGGACGTGTGTAGGATTATTTCGCAAATTCGTTACGACAATGTCAGAGACCGGATCCGTAGCATATAGGTGAGTAGTGTTAGATGCCGTCATTGGGGGCCCGGATTCGTTTCTCAATACTGCCAGAAATTCGTGAATGGCAGAAGAGCTGGTATGTGGTTAAAATTTTACATGCTGAACACTTCCATTGGAGGCATACCTAAAAAGAACTCCACCACCTTGGGATGAGGACACGAGTTTTTAACAATATGAGAGTACGTGTGTAGTGACGTTTCGCAAAATTTCTGAGAACAATGAATAAATTGGACAGAACAACTTAGGAGATGTGAGTGAGAATATTTTTACAAATATTATTACAAAAAATAGAAGACGCATATGAGATCTTTTTACAACATTCGTTACAGAAATGTCTCTGTTCCACACTAGGAATGTAGTTCTAATGCACGCTTGAGAAAATGTACCATCACATTGACATCCAGAGCGTGGCCGTTACGTGGAAAGACAGAAGATGTTCACCATCAGTAGCCTGTTCACTAAATCTTTTACCTCATTCATAACAAAACTGTGAAGAATATTCGGTTTAAATGAGCAGGTGCATTCGTAGAATAGATAACTTAATACCACAGTCATTACAATAGCGTGACCGTACGCCGGTATCACTGAAGGTGGTGTATGTAAAGGCTAGATTTCAAGGCAAACATTTTACCACATCTATGAGTGTGGATACACTCCAGTGAGTGTAAGAAAATATCTTCCACAAAACCTTTAAGACATTCAATAAATCACTGTCGACCCTATACAGAATGGATGAGTAAGTGTGCTCGAAAACTATAGTTTGGGAAAACCTTTTACCACATTGATCACAGGAGGACTTGACGCTCTTCAGTATGATTGAGTAGATGTCATCGAAGAGCTCATATACCGCAAAACCTTCTACTGCATTGATCACATGAGTATGCACACACTCAGGTATGAATGAGCAAATGTGCTCGGAGATCAGCTTTACGAGAAAATCCATAACCACATTCATCACAGGTGTATGGATGCTCCCCTGTATGAGAGAGCAGATGTGCCCCAAGATTAAGTTTTAGTGAGAACCTTTTACCGCATTGATCACATAAGTGCGAACGCTCATGTGTGAGTAGGTGCTTTCGAAGAGCAGATCTCCGAGGAAACCCTCTACCGCATTCGTCACAATTAAAAGGACATTGTTTGCTATGAACAACTAAATGTACTCGGAGATTCTCTTCATGAGAAAATCCTCTACCGCATTCATTACAAGTAAATGACCGCTTTCGATTGTGAATGAGCATGTGCCCTTGCCCATATTGAGGACAAGTGTAGACTCGCCGTCGCTTTTGAGTATGAGTTCGCATATGTGCATTAAGCTTGGGTTTTATAAGAAATCCTTTATCACATACCTTACAAAGATATGGACGCACCCCGGCATGGATGTTTAGGTGTGCTTCAAGAGTAGATTTTCGGGAAAACCCTCTACCACACTGACCACACAAGTGTGTCCACATACCAGTATGACTGAGGAGGTGTTTTCGAAGATTAGATTTATCTGAAAATGCTTTACCGCAATGATTACAGGAGTGTGGACGTTCTCCTGTATGAACTAGTAGGTGTTTCAGTACATCAGATTTTAGCTTAAACTTCTTATCGCATTGATTACATGCGTGTGGACGCTCTTCAGTATGAACAAGCAAGTGTTTTCGAAGATCAGTCTTTCGAAAACAACTCTTACCACAATGGTCACACCAGAATTTCCGTTTTCTAATCGGAACGTTTGGCCTTTCCTCAGAGTAACACATATTTTGAGGTGGCAAAGTGAACGTCTTCTTAGTTCCACGTTTTCTTAGCTTGCACATTATATCACATGTGTCCAATGGACCTCTGGACAATAAAGCAACGTTCTCCAAACTAGAATACAGGAAAAACAAAACTGATTGATTTTTCTGAGTAAGGGAATAGATTCAAATAGAATCACGAAACAATTTCAATATAAGAGGCAAACTTTTTCTCTTCACTATACAAGGTAACTTTGAAACAAACAGATAATCTAAAAAGCCACACACCACAGTGGAGAGACAGACGGATGCAAAAATAAGCTTGTCTTTCAAGGACACTGTCCAATACTGCGCAAAGCTATGATATTCCACTACAGTGAGCATGAAGTGTTGCTGAAAACAAAGCATATTGGAAAACATGACACTCCACAGTACAACAATTTGGTAGGGTAGTAGGTAAATAAATAGTCGAATGGTAGCTTCTTCTTTCCTCTCTTCTATCAAAAAATCTTCCTATTCCCCTCATGACCTTCACCAGCGATATAAATATCAACGAGATCTGGGAAAACTGGAAAAAAGTATTTTTTGAATGTGTCGATCAAGTTGTGCCGAAAGTTTCCATCTCTAATAAGCGAAAAACTCCACGGATCACTAAAGAGATAAAATCTGGTATTCGAAAGAGAAATTGTTTATACAGGAAATGGAAGGAAAACCCAACTGACAGTAGGTGGGTGAATTACAGACTGGCTAGGAACAAACTCAAATCATTAATCTGTGATGTGTTCAGTTCATATATCCACAGCCTTAGTACCAATAGTAAAGAGCTATGGGCTTTCATCAGAAACAAAAGCGGCAACAGTGCTCCATCCGTTTTCAACTACAACGGGCTATCAGTTTCCTCTCCCCAAGAAATAGCAGACACGATTAACAGTAAATTTAAAAATAACTTCACCACGGCTGACAAGGATGAAGACATGTTCACTACAAGGACAACCCCTCCGTTTCCACCCCTAACTAGCTTGTACTTCACTGCTAACAAGGTCGCAACAAGTCTTCGGAGAGCTAGACCTCGTGCTGCGAGAGGCCCAGATAACGTGCCGTCCAGAATTCTCCATCGCTGTGCAGAAGCATTAGCACCTTCTCTTTGTGCAATATTTAACATTTCAGTGAATAGTGGGACTGTGCCAGAAGAATGGAAGAAAGCAAATGTCGTTCCAGTATTCAAAGACGGTGACAGGGAAAATGTAGACAACTATCGCCCAGTCTCAATTCCATCTGGTTTATGTAAATGCATGCAACACCTAATTGTGAAAAAATTGCCAATTGAAAGTTGCATGTTACCTGCGAGGGATTTCCTCAGGAAAGCAATATCTTATTTGTTTACAGAGGGATGTTATGGAGGGCAGTGACCTGGCTGTATTTAAATGACCGTGTTGAGTAATTAGTCGTTGGATGAATCAATCAACAAACATACAAACATATACGGCCTAACATTTCTTGCCCCTGATATTTATTACATATTTGTCAGCATTCTCAACCATTCTGTCAGTTCCCGAAGTACTTGTCATGTTGGCCTACTAGGAATGAGAGGGGCACAGCATTCTTCTTCACCTGTCTCTGATAACGTGGCACGGAAGAAATTTTGATTATTACTGTTATTATTAAATAAATCGCAAATTGGAAATATCCCGGTGACAACGGCCATTTACAGTAGTGTTATAATGAGGTAAAGTTAACATAATTACCAAAAACCACAGCAACAAATAATAACAACAACAACAAGAGTACAAAAAGCAATTCCATGGAAAGAAAATGTTACAAGAAGTACTAATAGTTTAACATTCTAAATCCAGCAACACCATACACAAATTCACACACAACATAAGTATTTCCAGTGCTTGACACTACAGCTTACAGTACTATACGTTGAGATTACTACTAGCTTAACATAAGAAGTGATGATAAAGTGAAGTAAAGCCATAATTATCCCACAACAAGAGTACAGCAAGCAATTCCTAGGAAAGAGATTACCACAACAAAAACTAATAGTTAAACATTCTAAATCCAGCAGAAAAACACATATTCACTATCCGTTGTTTACAGCTTTTACTTTTCACTTTACAATAGCACTAATCACCTTCATAAACAATTTGATACCAAAGGGGAATCTATCACAGACTCTTGCAGGTGATTTATTCCAATTCCTTATGGTCCAGTTTACGAAGGAGAACTTACCCACATCAGTATGCTGGACTCGGTTGCTAATTTTAAGCTTGTGAACATTTCTCAATAAGTACGAGGTAGGTTCCAACATATTCCTAATGGTACTCCAGGCAGCCCCAGAGCCGCAAGACCACAAAGGCCCACTCTAGTTCTTCCAGATTCTAGACTTTCCCAATTAATGGTATTTCTCCTATTTCTGTTTACAAAACGCATCGCCATTCCTTGACATTTTTCTAGGATATTTATTAAATCTACCCTTTACGTATCCCAGCACACAGACCCATATTCAAAAATCGGTCTTGCCAAGCATTTCTAAGCTTTACTTTTTGACACCATAACTAGTTTCCTTGAGATTCTGCATAATAAAATCTAACGATTTCTAGGATTTCTAAACTACACTTTACAATTTATTTAACCAGTTTAGGTCTTTTCTAATAGTAACACCTAAGCGTTTACAACTATCAACTTCAACCACACTCCCCAACACCAAAGTTTGTAATCCTTCTTTCCTGTCATTTTTTCTTTTAGTGAAACACACTTTCTTGTTTTCTCCGCTGTGGATTTTCATTCAGTTTTCACACACCCATTTTTCAATCGTATCAATAGATCGTCCTCCTCTGTCGTTATCTCCCGGTATATGATGCAATCATAAGCAAAGAGGCGCGCTTCCGATTTTATCGAATCAGGCATATCTCTCATGAAACGTATGAAAAGAATTGTCCCAATAACGCTACCCTGAGCTACGCCAGACGTAACGTTTTTAAGATAGCATTTCCCCCATGTGCGACCTCTGAGAACTTCCACTGAGGAGGTGTTTTATCCATTTTACCACTCTGATGTCAATAACCGTACGTGCTAACTTGTTAAGAAGGATGTCATGTGGCACTAGATCGAATGCCTTAGCAAAATAAACTACTATTACATCAACCCTTTGTGAAGCTCCAGTTGTCTGCATATGATAGTGGTCTGTGGTTATTCAAGTCGCTCTTGTCACCTCCTTTGTGAATAGGAACTACAATTATCGATTTCCGATCGTCTGGACCCGTCCTATTGTTCAGGGGTATATTAAGGATTCTTATTAAGTACGGCAGGATCGCTTCACTCTCGAGTTTAAGTGCCTTTCAGGATACAGAACGTTGCCCAGAAGATTATTTTAGTTTGGAAAGACCTTTACGGAATAATGAAGCTTTTAATAGGAAATCATGATTAGTTTTCGGTAAATTGTCCCTGAATAACTGTGCCGCCGGATTAAAAACCTTTCCATAGTGCTTATTTAATGCTTCTGCTTTATCTATACCTGTTGTCTCCGGTAAATTCATCCTATATAAAGAGAAGGAATTGATTTGTTTTCTCTCTTCAATTTTGGTACATATATTTTTTTAAAGTTTCCAAGAAGAATTTAGACTTTCATTTAGGATATTGTCAAGATATTTCCCTTCAGCTACTTTTTTCTGCTATCAAATGCTTCACCAAACTTCTATACTCCGCTTTATAAGTAACATTATTGTTTCTGTGAACGATCTCCTGTTTTACGTTCAAGCTTCCTAATAGTCGCGGCGTATGATGGATGTGAATTTTCCCTAATTATCTTTTTGGGAACGAATTTATTCAGGCTAATATTTAAATGATTTTTATATTCTCCCAAATGTCAACTCTGCAGTCCTTGCTAAAAATTTCGAATGTTACTTCGTTTCTCCCCTCGCATAGCAAAATAGTCCCAGAAATTCCCACATGCCACGTATTACAAGTTCCCCAAGAGAGATCGAGTACCACTGCACTTAGGTCACTAATCCCCTAAATTACGTCACAAGATACAACTATGTCGTCCGGTCCAACTGGGAAAAACATTTAAAACTGCTGTTTACACGTGTTCTTTGTAACGAGTCAGAAAAGCCATTATTCCACACTAATAAGTTAACTGCTCCCTGCGATAGACCCCCCCCCATAATGGACCTAGCCCAGTTTATTGACGGTAGATTAAGATCCCCTGCAATTGTAGTACTTCTCCCGTAGCTTATATTAGCACATGTTAATTCTGAACGATGAGCGATCGTGTTTTAACCTGATTTTGGCAGGTGATAAGCTCCAACAATGACTATATTTTGTTTATTGGGTGCATTATTTAGCTCCACCCCAATTATATCGCAGTCAACAAGAACCCATTTTAAAGCACTGCTTAGCTCTGACCTAACACAAATGAAAATTCCCCCTCATTTCGGCCCTCTAGCCCGTCTAAAACTTACAAATTTTGAACTGAATATTACTGAATTAGATAAATTATCCGATAACCAACTTTTCGTTCCCACAATTATATCAGGGTCACTCGCATTATTTAAGTTTTCGAATTTTGAGATTTTATTACCTATAAATCCACAGTTTACCTGCAACAATCTAACATACTTTACCGGATCTGGTAACACTGCGCCTCACAATATTCTGTTAGGTGGCCCCGTTGTTGCTGTAGCTGTATCGAATCTGGTCCCATCGTGGATAGTCATTCGACTGCCCGTTCTGTGCCGTCATCCGGCTGGGTGGAAAAGGACTCGGTAACCCTCGAAAAGAGTTCACCTAATCTCACAACTCCTAGCTGGTGGAGCTGAAGTCCATTTCTGTTGAAGTCCCTGTCATCGATCCAACTGTTGCCGTCTACAAAGAGTGATACGAAACTTTCTGCCACTAACTGAAGCTCGTCGTTCAACCTGCCAATCTTCTTCGACGATACGTCTGGTCTCCTAAGTATACCACTAATTACATTTGCCTTCGGGAACTTTTTCTTAATTGAGATCACTAGATCATAAATATCCCCCATTATGTTTTCAGACCGCTGCCTTTTTAAATAATTAGTTCTTATATGGAGAATTACTACTGCTTCATTTCCGTCGCATTCGTCCTCCATTTTCTATGCAGCTGTTCCACTCGAACTCCCTGACCCTGTCCTATATGCCGTATGATAGAATCGCCTATCACCAAACAATTTACCGGCTTAATATTCTCCACAGATAAATGAGTGTCTACATTTCTCAAATATATTTCCTCTAACTTCCTTCGTAGATCGGCTATTTCGAGATTTGCCTCATTAATTTTGCGCTAAAGTTCTTCAATTTTTTCCTTTGTCGCTTGTCACATTTCCACTAATGAACCACTTGGTACATGTCATCCTTTCCTTAAAATGTATCCAATAAACAAAATATAGTCATTATTGGAGCTTATCACAAACCAAAATCAGGATAAAACCCGATCACTCGTCCTTCAGAATTGGTTGTACAGAACCCTTTCCAGCCTTGTATACAATGCAACCACTTAAGCTAAAGCCAAGTGTATCCTTGACAACAGATATGGCAACGCCCAATGACTGTGCAGGATTCGGACGCACACTTCTCCGCACCCCTGATCCTGATTACCGGCATTCTCGGGGTGGATTATTCGAGTCTAGAAACTTAAATCGAACTTACGGGCTTAAGGGTGTGGAGGAAAATTCAGGTCACTCTATGCTAAGGAAAATGAAATTCTCCTAAAATGAGCAAACTAATATTTAATGGACTTGGTGACAAATGACATTGAAAAAACTACAACATAAATTCATACATATGTTCATATAGCTTATTAAGACTACATTTCGGAGCACGTTTTGCTCCGAAATAAAACACTCACATGCCGAAATGATTTTCATTTAATTTCAGACAAGTACATCCCCATTAATAATATGTTAAAGTATTGTAGTTAAAAATGCGATAGCAAACTTTATATTACTTTCCCATCCACACTGGGAACAAAGTTAAACATAAAGAACAAGAATAATTGAAGCCATTTCAGTGGTTAATGCCCACCTACCGGTTACATGAAAGAACTAAACTAAATAATATGAAGGAGTACTTGGGCCCTAAAACTACAAGCCCAGAATCACTACGTGAGCTGGGACAGAATTTACTGACAACAGACAAACAAAACCACAGATATCACCTAAACAATAAACAATAAAATAAAAACAATACAAAATCAACCACTGGCTGTGTGTACATTACTGTCCAGGCCAAGGAAAACCCGAGTGAAATCACGTTGCTTTGCCGGTATGCAAACCATTGATCTTCTGCTGTTATGGTGGGTTGCTGAAAAAGAAAACCTGAATGCTTTGTTTAATAAAAGGGGTTCCTACCTCCCACATTCATTAATTAATTACCTGGCCTTATGACCAAATAATGTCCCATTATTTTAAAAACAATGATAAAGGATTTTAAACACCCTTGTGATCGTATAATGCGAACACGGCCAAGGAAGTGTGTCTTTCTCCTCAAGCACTGTACTTTCGTCAGAGAGCCACTCATTTAACATTGACATCCGTAACATAAACGAGAGTCACGCCCCTTTAGACCTTTGGTCTGGTTTCCCATTCCACAAATACATTTCAAACAGTAACTGATCAGAAAGATGTACTGATCTATTAGCAATTGTGAAGTCATATTTTTTACTCCTCTGGTACTAACAAGTGATTTATACCACTTTCATAAACATCCGCCCCTTAGGCCCTGTTTCCCGCTTTCAATACAATTACGGACTACCACTTCATGTCCGTATCGATATGACAATCTAGGTATCAAAGAACTGTTTAACCAGCTAATCCATAAACTTATTTGCCTTTGGCAATTTTGTATAAATCATTCATAGTACATGTTTCAATTGCTTCGCAGACATCATCAGATACATTCACTTATGCATAGGTACAAACGGAGGAAAGCATACGCAATATATTGTTCTCATAACAGCCTTGATCTCTTCTTATGAAAAGTTTATAACTATGTCAAATGAGGAAAGGACGATGGTGGTGATTGGAGGGATTGGAGGGGGGGGGGGGGAGGAATCCGTAGAATGTGTAATTAAATTCTTATTCTTAACTTAAATACTTGTACAGCTTCCAATTTAAAAATCAAAAGTCTTTTTAAGTCTCTGTCGCGGTTCTGCTCGAAAGCGTGTTTGAAAAATCACTGCTTAACTTGTTACAATCTCATTACCTAAGATGGATTCCTGGTTGTCAAATGTACTGTAAATGCCCTTGTAAATCAATGTTTGTCACTTGTCAATGAACTAGGCAACTGGGTAGTTTGTAACACGATCTGCAACCGATAGAGGGAATTGAAAACGTTTTCTTCCAAATTGTTGGCATTTATAATTATCTCTTTAGGAAAAGGTGGGTATTGTGGATGGTCCTAACTTACCCTTGCCTGTGGATTACCATCATTACTTCCCGCAATCTTGGGTGTGGGTCTGTGCCTGTGTTCTCCGCCCTTGATCTGAGATAGTAGCGGTGTGTTTTAGCCTGCTTGTTACCACGGTTCTGCGGGGAGAGGGTGGACGAGGGCGTGTCGACGCTGTCGTTGTTATTTTTCGGCAGGAGGGAGATGCTAACTGCGAATCAGAAACGTTGCTTTTGTTTGCGTTATTTGCGAAGTTCGTTGCATTCTTTTTCAGTAATTCCATAAACCTTAGTATATGTTCATATAGACGGTTTCCTTGTTTATTCGTATCCTTTAAATTCCGATCCTTATTTGTTAACTTATCAAGAAGGATATGAATGTTTTCTATTAAGTGCGCTCAGTATCCAGTATTCGGGAGATAGTAGGTTCGAACCCCACTGTCGGCAGCCCTGAAAATGGTTTTCCGTGGTTTCCCATTTTCACACCAGGCAAATGCTGGGGCTGTACCTTAATTAAGGCCACGGCCGCTTCCTTCCCACTCCTAGCCCTTTCCTGTCCCATCGTCGCCATAAGACCTGTCTGTGTCGGTGCGACGTAAAGCAACTAACCAAAATGTTTTCTATATCATTCATAAGTCTTCCCTGATTTTATCCTATTCATAATTCCAAGGTTATAATATTAGTTGATAATATCTTCTAAATTTGAGGGCCTACTCCCTCCTTTAGAATATTACTCCTTAGTCCTCCTCGTACATGTGACACAACTCTTGCTGAGCAACAACAGTTACTGACACATTTGTTTTATCAAAATTTGCTTTACGTCACACCAATACAGATCGGTCTTATGGCGACGATGTTTAGGAAAGGGGAAGCAGAAGGTAGTGGCCACAGCCCCATCATATACCGGAGGTGAAAATGGGAAACCACGGAAAGGTTTATATTTATATTATCATCAATCTATGGGAAAAGCATATATTTTCTTTACACACATTTTTACCTTTCAGTATTCAGTCTGTAAGTCCTTGTGCATTAACTGATCGGCTAACAAGTGTCTATTTCTAACTAGTTCTGTGTCCTCGTTTAGTTTCTTAGCTCATGCTTAAATCGTTTGAATCTCTCTTATGCTCCATAACAGAGACCATTATTCTCCTAGGTAACTTATCTTTATCCATTCGTTTCACATAACCCCACCACTGAAGCCAGTTTATGCGTACAGCTTCATCAATCGAGTTTATTCCTAATTTAGCTTTTGATTTCTCATTCTTAGTATGCACCTACCACTGGTCCCACCTGTTTGTACCAGCAATCAATCTCACCACTTTCTTGTCTGTTAATTCTAGCTCTGCCGGACTGAGTAGCTCAGACGCTTGAGGCGTTGACTTCTGATTTCATCTTGGGAGGTACGGTCCCGGCTCAGCCTGGAGGTCAGCCTCATATTCGTAGATTTACTAGCACTAAAAAAACTCCCGGGGGACATAAATGCGGCAACTCGACATCTCCAAAAACGGTTCAAAGTGGTTACTGGGACGTGGCTGATGAATGAGATAGCACGAGTCCACCTTGCTTTCACTTCCGTAAAGCGAAGTTGGTCTGAAAACAGACCGGTGTAAAGATCATTTTGTAAGGGAGCTGACTTCCTTCTTAAAGAATACTCTTGATCACAAATTATTTACAGAACGATCTGTAGAGTGAACACACACACTAATATCACATCCTTCCATCACTAGCAAGCCGGGGGTCAGCCGTTTGTCACGTACAACTGATGAATGAATGCCGTCAGCGCTGTCCTTAATTTAGATAGGAATGGAGACACAGTGTCTACGACATAACACTGCGCCTGTAACAGGCACACCATCGTCGAACAGATACACAAGAACATCACAGACAGAGTAAATTTCAGAAGAAAACTATCAAGAAGTTTCAAGATCATAACTGGAGTACGACAGGAGATAGACATTCACCCATTTTGTTCAACCTGGCGCTAGATAAGCCATAAAACCAGGAATATACAAATAGAAATCTAAGAATCATATACGTCAGAAGTGGAGCCGGGACTAGGAAGACAATCCTAGTGAACAACTGCGAAAATGCTGCCATTGCTGTCCAAGTCCTATACGAGAGAGACTGTGTAGAATCCGGGGAAAATGTTGCTTAACGCTCAGACTGTAATTAGCTGGTGCTTTATACCGTAATAGTACTACAGCGTGAGCCGGCCACGTGGTGTAGGGGTAGCATGCCTGCCTCTTACCCGGAGGCCCAGGGTTCGATTCCCGGCCAGGTCAGGGAGTTTTACCTGGGCCTGAGGGCTGGTTCGAGGTCCACTCAGCCTACGTGATTAGAATTGAGGAGCTGTCTGACGGTGAGATAGCGGCCCCGGTCTAGAAAGCCAAGAATAACGGCCGAGAGGATTCGTCGTGCTGACCACACGCAACCTCGTAATCTGCCGGCCTTCTGGCTGAGCAGCGGTCGCTTGGTAGGACAAGGCCCTTCAAGGCCTGTAGTGCCATGGGGTTTGGTTTTAGTACTACAGCATGTTATTTGTTGCAAAATAGTTGTCATCAGAGTGGTATGTAAAATAATTTAGCATAATTCCGCAAATAATGGACAGTAGCCAAAACATACGTAAATTAAAAGTGTTAAAATATTCATGTGCATGCACAACTGCATGCTTCTTTAAGATCGTGATTAATTCATACAACTTTTACTTTAATAGAATTAAGACCCAGCAAAATAACCTTGTAGAATCTTTAGTATTCACTTTATAGACTCATGTTCACAAAAATCAGAACGCCATGAAAGAACAGGGCAGGAAGTTCATATACACAGGACATGTGTATGTTCTGACGAAATAATTAGCATTTGAACCATGTCGGTCCTCAGGTCCAAGATCCACATCGATATCTCGGCGCAACGCCACCGACTGGTAAAATGTGCCTGCAGCTCTCGTTGTCGCTATAAACTGAAGGTAATGGATCAGTGCGAGAACCGTACTGTCAAATGAATGAGTTCAAATGAGGGCGCATTATTGACTTGAGAGAACGTGATGCATCCATCCGGGTAACTGCTGCTCGTGAGGGAATAAGTGTGTCGGCAGTGCAACGGGTGTGTACAGAATGATTCACAGAAGGCCGTAGAACACGACGAGATGCGTGTCTGATCGTACCATCCAGACCAATCCCGGAGAAGATCGACACTCATCAGAATTGCACTGCAGGAGAGAGCTGCGTAGTCCTCTGCTCTGACGCAACAGGGGAACAGTGTAATACACCGTACACTATCAGGAGTAAAAGTCCATCGCCGTTTATTACGGTCTGGGTTACCAGCGCATCGTCCACTTCTCCACCTACCTTTGACTAATGAGCAAAACTGCATTGGCGTAAGGGGACAGGAATTCCAGCAGATAGAATCCAGGTTCTGTTTGTTTGAAAATTATGGTAGACAGGGGGAGAGGCATTATTTTGACTGCATTCGCACAAGACATACAACGCCAACTCAAGGCCTTCCTTTCAGCACGATTCCCGAGATGCTGTATTTCAGCAGGACAATGCGCGACCACATGTTGCTGCGCGAACACGTACCTTCTTGTTGTCACAGGATGTCAGACTGTTGCCCTGGTCTGCCCGATCACCGGACTTCTCGCCAATCAAAAATGTGTGAGATATGGTGAAACGACGGGTGGCGCTGTCACAGAATGCCGACAACCGAAGATGAACTGTGGAACCAGGTGAATGCAGCATGGATGGCTATACCACAGAACGCCTTATACGGGTCGATGCCAACATGTATGGAACCTATACGACTGAAATGCTGATCGTTTCTGCAGTGTCGCATTATTATAAAGGCAGGACCTCACTTTTACAAAAAACACACACATGCTGAGAAGCTGAACTTAGTGGCAGCTATATCAAAAATGTATAACACATGCAGCCCAAAGAAGTTATTAAACCACTTCCTTTCTTAACTACAAAGCATGTGGCAGCTACAATTCTTTTAAATGAATGTGAAACGGGCCTAGGAGTACACAGTGCCTACTAGGCTGAACCTAGGTGGCTGAAATGCTAATCGTTTCTGCAGAACAAATTAATAAACATGTCCTGTATATATGAACTTCTTATCTCTAGTCTTTCAAGGTTTTCTGCTTTTAGGAACATGTGTTCACAATGTATGGCCTACTTATAAAATGAAAGCTGGCAATCATGTAACTGAATTATTCTTTTTCACTTTTAGGTACCGGTATCGGCATATTATTCACACAATGGTTCATTTTCTTGCTATGATGATTGAATTAATTAATTAATTTTCAACAGGAACTGACGATGACTCCAAGGGAGTCAAAACCGGTCTTCTTATAATTTTAATGTATTTTATTTTACAATGTGTTGAATGGTGTAACATCCCTCAAACTCTGTCTTATTGATAGACTTCGAACAGTGCATTAAAACCTAAGTTTTCATCGAGTGTTTGAAATATTTTTAAAAAGTAAAACATTATAGTTTACATTAGTACCGTATTTCTCGAGTGACAGACGATAGAGGCAGTACTTTGAATGCTTCACTGTACTTGTATTTACACGAAGAGGAAATTATTGGCTACGAACAATATATTTGAACTTGTGCTTCTGTAAATAGTACTTAATTTTCATGCAGTCGAACCAAGGACAACCTGTAGACAGAATCAACTCCATTTGTGTTACGATATTATTTGTGATTAAAGTAAACGAGACTAATTTCACAGGATGGATATTTTCGTTGCTAATTAATTGAAGTGATTACCTTCAAAATGATAAGATGTCGTGTTAACTTATGGACAATCACTGAGTGATAAAACTGTATTTTGCCAAGTATCACGTTATTTGTATTACTTCCCAAGTCAATTCCAGTGACATTTGACAGTGCAAAGTTATACAATTTTACCATTTTCTGAGTGGCTATTCTGCATTAAGAGTTCGATTCTATTTGGCAATCGATTCAGTCTACTAACATTTCCAGATGCAATGTCGAGCTGCGTGTTCAATTTTAGTGACATTCTACTGCGTCCAATTTCATTCAAGTGGTTAATCTCAGAACACGGGTCTGAGTTTATTAACATTCCATCGAGTGAAATTTATTAATTAATTCTTTGAGTGCACGATCTATAAATGTTGCAAATCATTCTGAGGCTATTCTGGGAATCAGTGTAAGTACCTAGGTGTTAATATAAGGAAGGATCTTCATTGGGGTGGTCACATAAATATGATTGCTAATAAAAGGTACAGATCTCAGCATATGGTTATGAGGGTATTTAGGGGTTGTAGTAAGGATGTAAAGGAGAGGGCATGTAAGTCTCTGGTAAGACCCTAACTAGAGTATAGTTCCAGTGTATGGGGCCCTCTCCATGATTATTTGATTCAAGAACTGGAAAAATCCAAACAAAAGCAGCTTGATTTGTTCTGGGTGATTTCCAACAAAAGAGTAGCGCTACAAAAAGTTGTAAAGTTTGGGCTGGGCAAACTTGGAAGAAAGGAGACGAGCTGGTCGACTAAGTGGTATGTTCCGAGCTGTCAGTGGAGGAATGGCGTCGAATGACATCTGTAGACGAACATGTTTGTTTTAGTGAGGTTTTTAAAAGTAGGAAAGATCACAATATGAAGATCAAGCTGGAATTCAAGAGGACAAAAAGGGGCAGATATTCATTTATAGGAAGGGGAGTTAGGGATTGGAATAACTTAGCAAGGGAGATGTTCAATAAATTTCCAATGTCTTTGCAGTCATTTCAGAAAAGGTTAGAAAAACAACACAAAGGGAATCTGCCACCTGGGCAACAGCCCTAAATGCAGATCAGTAGTGATTGCAATTGAAATAATCATTTTCCTCTGTACAGAAGCTGTTTGTATAACTCGAACACGTCCAGAGTGCAAGTGCGGAGTATACAAGCTCGACCAACGCTCATATCATGTGAACTTCTAGACCATCCAGAATTTCTAGAACTTCCAGATCATCCATAACATCTAGACCTATATCGAAAGGCGTCCCAGGGCCGAATGAGAACAGCTGATGGACCACGAAGAACTTCGCCAGCCCAGGCCGAAGAGAAGGCATATCCAGCGTATCTTCTGTACAGCGTTGATAAGAAATTTTGACTTTTTTTGTTGTTAATGAATTCATCAGCTCTCTTTGAAGTCCATTATACTTATTTCAAGCAAACCTCTCCCTCTCTGTAACACTTCAGATACACACACGCCCTGTATTGGTCTTCTGCTCGTCTAGCCATAAAGTGCAAAAGTTATGGTTACAATATACACTGACTGAGCAAATGTCATGGGATAGCGGAGCACTGATGCGCAGGTGTGTTGTCTGCGCACCACACACCCTTGTGCCAGCGGCAGTTGTATAGGAGGCCTTGTGAGCAGTGGCTGTGCATGTGACAGGTGTAACATGGAACGTCGTCGTGAGCTGACACCGTTCGAACAGGGTATGGTGGTCGGTGCCCGACGAATGGGTAGTGCGATTTCGGAAGTGGTGCGGGAATTCAGCTTCACATGATCAAACGTGTCCAGGGTGTATCGTGAATGGTTGAATGTGGGTGTCACCGTCCACAACAGACGAACGACCGGCCGTCCAGCCACCCTCGATGACCGTGACTGGCGTCATTTAAGACGAATTGTCAAGTGACAAACCGGCAACCGTGCAACAAACAAAAATCACAGCTGATTTCAACACAGGCCATGCTAGACACGTCTCCTAGTGGACAATCCACAGGAACATGGGTTCTATGGGGTATGAGAGCCGGCGCCGCACACGGGTGCCACTGTTAACCCAACGTCATCAGGCACAACGACGTGCATTTGTCGCCAGTCACCTGGGATGGACACTGGAACAATGGCGTAACGTGATATGGTCGGATGAATCATGATTTCAACTGCACCATGCCGATGGGAGGCACCATGTATGGCGCAGACTACATGAAGCGATGGATCCCGCCTGCCTCAAAGGTGTGGTCCAGGGCGCTGGTGTCTCTGTTATGGTCTGGGGTCCATTTTCATGGTATGGAATTAGCCTCCTAGTTGTTCTGGAAGAGACTTTGAATGGTACACGGTATGTTGAGCTGCTCGGTGACCATCTTCACCCATTTTTGGCCTTCCAGCACCCAGACAGTTCTGCGGTGTTTCAAGATGATAACGCGCCGCCACATCGCTCCCACATCGCCTGGGAATGGTTCCAGGAACATACAGCGGAGGTCCAACGACTGCCATGGCCACCCAGGAGCCCCAATATGAACCCTATTGAGCATATCTGGGATGTCCTGGAAAGAAGGCTCCATGCCATGGGTCCTGCACCCACGAAGACACGAACAGGCCAGCATTGGCGCCTGCACTGCAAACGATTTGGTGTCAGCTGCGTCCAGAGGACTACCAGGGACTTGTCAACTCGCTGCAGTTCGCAGGGCCAGAGGAGGCCCCACATGCTATTAGGTGACTATCCCATGACAAGTCTGTGTACAAATCCAATGAACCTTATTTTTACTAGTTCTCTACATACATGATACCTGATGTCAATATGTTTTGACCTTTCACTCACATGATCGTTTTTGCTTAATGTAATTGCTGCTGCATTGTCATCAAAAGAATTACAAGGTGTATCCATAAACCTTTCCAGCCCTAGCTCTGTAGAAAATCTTTCATCCACGTTGCTTTTTGAGATACCTCTGTCATTGTCATGTATTCAGTATCTATGGTGGATCTAGCAATACAACTGTGTTTCTTACTATACCAAGACACTGTTCCCCATGCCACTGTGGTTACATACCCACTCACTGATCTTCTTGACTCAGTATCACCTCCCCAATGTGCACCACAAAAATACTTGTATAGAATCTTCACAATTTTTAAAACATAACTGTAATTCTGTATTATCACACAGATATCTCATGATATGTTTAATCTCTTTCCAATCCTAGGTTTCTGAAAATTTTGGCTAACTTTACTTGTCACAAACTCAATGTCAAGTCTAGTATTACTTGACAAATATAGCAAACTTCCTACTGCACTGCAATAGATGGTACAATCAAATTCCTGCTCATCGTTTTCAGCTGCTGTATACCCACTTGGTAAAATGGTCTTACTCGGTTTACACTAATGAAAAAAATCAGCAAATAAATTTTCTACGTACAAAATTTGACTAAACATAACCCCTTCTTTTGTCTGTTCTGCTTTTATTGACAGTACATTGTTGCTTTCACCAGATCTTTAATCTCTAACTCATCTGCCAACCTTATTTTTACTATCTTAACAACTTCTTAGTTACCTATTACAATTATATCGTCAACATACAAACCAATGATACAACTCTCTTTTACATACACACATGGTTCTTTAACATATCTCTTAATATCTGGCCTCCATCTATCTCATCCCATTGATCTCCAGTTTCATGGTTCCATAGAGTTATCGACTCTTGGCTTGACATAGCCTCCTCAACTGTTCTAGGTTCCACTAAACTCCCAGATCCAACTTCAATCACTGCCTTACAATCTGCACAAGTCTTTCCTCCCCTCTGTCTTATTGACCTTCTCAGATTATTCCCTGGCTCTTGTATTACTACAGACTCAAGCCCTCGTTGTTCCTCCCTGGTCGTTGACTCAACAGCCAATGTTTCCTCTCCATCCTCCCCTGTGTCTAATTCAGTCCCTAATTTTATCTCTGGATCTTCAATGCACAATACGTAAAGTATGTTTCATCACCCTCTGCCTTTGGTACATTTATATCTTCTATAATATTGATTCCAGGACCTTTCACCTCCTCAATTACCACACTCCTCATCACTATTACTTTTTTCTTTCAAGAGTCCATAATCCATATCCATCTTTAGTACCTGCCTTGTACCCTATCATAACACATGACTCTGCTCTGGGATCTAGCTTCCTGCTGTCTACTCTCACAGCCCACACCTGACATCCAAATACTTTCAATCTACCTATTCTTCCTCATCCAATTTCCTACCAAAAAACAGTTCATACAGTATCTGAAAATGTATTTCAGAGGATGGCCACCTATTTTTTAAATAGACTGCGGTCATTACCGCTTCTCTCCAATATACCTTTGGTAACCCAGACTGGATCAATGACATCTAGCAGTACCAACATTTTCTATTCTGGCTCTCTATTAATCCATTTTTTTGTGGAGTGTATGGTACAGGCCTCCTATGAGTAATACCTCATTTTTGCAATTGTGCTCAAACCCTGCTACATGTGTACTCTGTACCACTGTCAGATTGTACTACATTAATTCTTACACCATGTTACTTTTCTACCTTTGCCTGATACCTACAAAACACCTCCAAAACTTCATCCTTATTTTTCACACACACAGCCAAATTATATCTAGAGTATTCATCAGTCATAGTTACAACATATTTAACTTTCCCATGTGATGGTGGACTAATTTTTCCAACTACATCAGTGTGCAAAACATCAAGTGGTTTTTCTCTCTTACGCTCACAAGACTTAGGAACTCCCTTGTTACTTAGTTTACCCGGAATATATACAGAACTAATATTAATATTACTTCTTTTCAATTCTAACATAGGCAAATTAACCCTTTGGCACTCAGCCTATATGCAGGAGTTTGCTCGAAGACACCTCAGACTAATTTCTGTCATTTTCCAAACCAACGTAAAAAAAATCAACACGTAAAGAGTTTAACACACATTAAAATAAAATAAATCACACTAATACAGGTAACTATGAGCATTTCAGAAATGAACATACCTAGGACGTATTGTTATTGGTAAAGCATAAAAAAGTATTAAATTTTGAAAATAAATTTTAAAAAATAATTTTTGATTTTCAATGACTGAAAAATCAGACATTATTGGGTCTTCCTTCTTTACTCTTAGACGTGAAAAAAAGAACATTTAATTCTGAATAATTTGATATCAATATGATGTGTGTGCTGCAATTCATTCATGAAGCATGGCACATAGTTATTCACTGTACACGCTGAGCAGCTGTGACTGTGCCATTTCCCACATAATGTGAATCACTTTCGGCAAAAGAAGGTCATTATTACTGTCTAAATCATTTAGTGAAAATTCAAGGATATCGGCCTCATTCGGCCTTGAATATGGCCTAGCCATTACGATAAAAAGATGACGAAAGCACGTGCAGAAACGGAAAAAGAAGGCTTATCAGAAATGGCTCCAAACAAGGGCCAAGGCAGGCAGGGATTGGTACGTAGATGAAAGAAACAGAGCGAAACAAATAGTTGTTGAATCCAAAAATAAGTCATGGGAAGATTTTGGTAATAACCTGGAAAGGCTAGGTCAAGCAGCAGGGAAACCTTTCTGGACAGTAATAAAGAATCTTAGGAAGGGAGGGAAAAAGGAAATGAACAGTGTTTTGAGTAATTCAGGTGAACTCATAATAGATCCCAGGGAATAACTGGAGAGGTGGAGGGAATATTTTGAACATCTTCTCAATGTAAAAGGAAATCATCATGGTGGTGTGGCGAACAGCCAAGCTCATAGGGAGGAGGAAAATGATGTTGGTGAAATTATGCTTGAGGAAGTGGAAAGGATAGTAAATAAACTCCATTGTCATAAGGCAGCAGGAATAGATGAAATTAGACCTGAAATGGTGAAGTATAGTGGGAAGGCAGGGATGAAATGGCTTCATAGACTAGTAAAATTAGCGTGGAGTGTTGGTAAGGTACCTTCAGATTAGACAAAAGCAGTAATTGCACCTATCTATAAGCAAGGGAACAAGAAGGATTGCAACAACTATCGAGGTAGCTCCTTGATTAGTATACCAGGCAAAGTATTCACAGGCATCTTGGAAGGGAGGGTGCGATCAGTAGTTGAGAGAAAGTTGGATGAAAACCAGTGTGGTTTCAGACCACAGAGAGGCTGTCAGGATCAGATTTTCAGTATGCGCCAGGTAATTGAAAAATGCTACGAGAAGAATAGGCAGTTGTGTTTATGTTTCGTAGATCTAGAGAAAGCATATGACAGGGTACCGAGGGAAAAGATGTTCGCCATACTGGGGGACTATGGAATTAAAGGTAGATTATTAGAATCAATCAAAGGCATTTATGTTGACAATTGGGCTTCAGTGAGAATTGATGGTAGAATGAGTTCTTGGTTCAGGGTACTTACAGGAGTTAGACGAGGCTGTAATCTTTCACCTTTGCTGTTCGTGGTTTACATGGATCATCTGCTGAAAGGTATAAAATGGCAGGGAGGGATTCAGTTAGGTGGAAATGTAGTAAGCAGTTTGGCCTATGCTGACGACTTGGTCTTAATGGCAGACTGTGCCGAAAGTCTGCAGTCTAATATCTTGGAACTTGAAAATAGGTGCAATGAGTATGGTATGAAAATTAGCCTCTCGAAGACTAAATTGATGTCAGTAGGTAAGAAATTCAACAGAATTGAATGTCAGATTGGTGATACAAAGCTAGAACAGGTCGATAATTTCAAGTATTTAGGTTGTGTGTTCTCCCAGGATGGTAATATAGTAAGTGAGATTGAATCAAGGTGTAGTAAAGCTAATGCAGTGAGCTCGTAGTTGCGATCAGCAGTATTCTGTAAGAAGGAAGTCAGCTCCCAGACGAAAGTATCTTTACATCGGTCTGTTTTCAGACCAACTTTGCTTTACGGGAGCGAAAGCTGGGTGGACTCAGGATATCTTATTCACAAGTTAGAAGTAACAGACATGAAAGTAGCGAGAATGATTGCTGGTACAAACAGGTGGGAACAATGGCAGGAGGGTACTCGGAATGAGGAGAAAGGCTAATTTAGGAATGAACTCGATGGATGAAGCTGTACGCATAAACCGGCTTCGGTGATGGGGTCATGTGAGGCAAATGGAGGAGGATAGGTTACCTAGGAGAATAATGGACTCTGTTATGGAGGGTAAGAGAAGTAGAGGGAGACCAAGACGACGATGGTTAGACTCGCTTTCTAACGATTTAAAGATAAGAGGTATAGAACTAAATGAGGCCACAACACTAGTTGCAAATCGAGGATTGTGGCGACGTTTAGTAAATTCTCAGAGGCTTGCAGACTGAACGCTGAAAGGCATAACAGTCTATAATGATAATGTATGTATGTAAAAATATTTTGTAGGGCTGGTGGATATATATGTAGAGTAAAACGCAAATTCAACGCCTTAAGGTACTGTCACGATCAACTGTTACGATTTAACAGCCACGCAAATGACCAAAATCCTTAAATAGGACAGAGCCAATGTATCAGCACCGTGAACTTTCTCGCCATAACCTCTTGCGCCGATCTATTGGCGCGCGGAGTGCGAAAGGGTTAAACAAAGCTTCAGAATGTCCATATCTGTCATGCCACAACCTAACCTGCCCAACAAATTTAAATGCTATATTATTATTACATTCTTGATTTATCATTTGGTCACAATCACTCAGAGCAAAAATATCATTTCTTCCCTCTATCTGTACTACATATACAAGCGCTGCTTTCTTGCCTGCAACTCCTACTTTCAAACCTTTGCTGGTTAACTTACAAATGGATATTCAATTTGCACCCAAGTTTGGCACATATAACACATCCGTAAATGTAAATGACCATCCTGTTGACATTTTTATTTTTTATTTTACCTTACCTATATATATATATCCAGCTTACTGTTATCTCCTAGTTCTACATCCCTAGTCACATTTGTTGACATGTCTATAAACATCTCCTCTGTTGACACATATGATCGGACGCACATGAATCGAACAGCCAATCTCTAATTTTCTCAGTTCCTACAGAAACTTTCATGCTCATTGCTTTATCTACTACATGTATAACTTCTACGCTTACCAATTTTATACTTGCATTCACTGATTTGCTCTCCTGTGATGATTTGTCACTCTTTATAGTTTGACATACTTTAGAATAATGTCCCAATTTACCACAACTGAAGCACTTTGGGTACTGAGATAATATTTAGATATATGTCCCCATTTACCACAACTGTAGCAACTATACTGTTTTGTTCGTTGCCACATCTTCTTTCTTGATATATCATTTCTGTTGCACAGCCATGGCTTGAGCTTTATCCTCCACATGTTTTCTGGTGTCATAAGCCTTTCCTCCATTTTTCTGAAGTTTCCTTCATTTTTTCAGTGAGTAATCTCGCCTTCACCTTCGCCTCTGTGGATCAGTGGTAGAGTGTCAGCCTCTGGATCCCACGATAGCGGGTTAAAACCCGGCAGAGGTAGTTGGATTTTTGAAGTTTGGAACAAAGTCCATTTGATACTCCATGTCGTACGATGTCAGCATGTAAAAGATCTCTGGTGATACATTTGGTCTTTACACGACAAAATTCATTAAATCTCAGCCATAGACACCCAAGAGAGATCCGGTTTACTCGGTCTGCCATCTAGTGGGCCTAGAGTAAAACGAAATGTTGAAATTGAAGAGCAGACAGCCGGATGGTGTCAAATCGAAATGTCTGCACACAGTAGCTGAGACTATACAATTATTATTATCATTATTATTATTATTATTATTATTATTATTATCATTATTATTATTATTACCTTCAAAATTATCAGTTTCGCCAAATCAGTGTCCTAGGAAGGTAGGCCTACATGACCTGCATATTCCGCTAAGATTCCAATGATCATTCCTGCAACTTGTTGATCTGTGAACTTGTATCCGGCTTTACTCGTTCTTCTCCATAGTTGATTCATTTTTGCAAAGTATTCTTGTACATTCATGTCCTTGTGGTTCACAAAGTGAGTTAGTTGATTAGCCCCCCATCATTGCACAACTCGTCCAGTTTCTCCCATGCCTCTTTCATTGATTCAATATCTGCAATGTCAATTTCAAAATTTTCTCACACATTTTAAAATAACCCCCAACCTGATCACATTATTTTGCGCTCATTGTTTCATTTCTGTCTGAGGCAATTGACAACCTGGCATATCTTCATACTCTATAACTGATTCACACACATCTTTCACCAATAGTTCTTGTTTCACCTTCAATGCCCTTGAAAAATAGTTCTCCACTGTAAGCTTAGCCACATTCCTATTCAGTGCTCCTTGCCCGGTCCATGAGGTCACCATTTTTCCATTAAGAATATCACAACTAGATTCATCCATTAATTCTCATTACTTCATTTCATCTCATATTGTCTGTAATGCACTGTGGTGCTCTGGGCCCATAACCTGTTGATATCTCTTCATTTTAGCTCATAACACCAGTTCAGGCAAGCATTTTTATGATGAAAACACCAGATTCACACACATCTTTATTTTGAACTGTTGCCTTCAACCAACATAGTACACATAGCCAGCAGTTTAAAGAACAACTGAAACAAGGTAGACAAATCGACTCAATTTCTTCAAGGAATAATACACCTGAGTTACCAACACATGACCTTAATGTAGATTTCTTACAACTAGCACAAGTTGTATATACGGTATATATGATATTATTTATTTTTATGAGATAATCACAGCATTCCAACAGCATGAATATGATGTTAAAAACGTTTTTCAGAGTGGATACAAGAGAACTCCGATCGTGAATTGATCCTTATGAAAATATATAGGGACTCAGGATGTTGATTGCTCGGTTCCAGACAATGTCAGTTGTACACTAAACAAGCTTCATCCATCTTCCAGCAAGTAAAATATTTGCGTTTTCTAGCAAAATGGTATTTATTTTAATAGCAGAATGTAACCCTTATGTTTCTGTTCATCTATTACTATTTTTTGGATATATATAACATTGGAACTGGCAACATTGACATACATTGGAAGTTTTGTTGTGCTGCAAGCATAGAGGGGAAATCAACTGCAAGTTCTGTTGTATTTTGTGGGAAATAAAAAATGTAGCTCCCTTTTAATGGAGTTATTTTTTTAAGAGGGATATTCGTGATAACCTGCACAATCCAACTAATCTATTAATGTGGGTGCTGAACATACTTTCAAAGTTTGTTGTCAAGGCTACGAAGTTCAAATCTGATGGGTCATGTGAAACTGTATCCCAGTGCATTCTTCCTGAACTTAAATGTCTTTTCTCTTCAGACAACATCCTTGTGGAATGTTTGAGCTTACTTGTAAATATTCTATACCCATCTTTCTGGAAAACACTGCATCACAAATAATTCAGAGGTTTGAGCATGCTTAAGTTCTAAACATGAACCAGCATGCAGGAAAATCCTGTATTTGTGTAAGCTGCCAGCCTGTGCACTGACAGGTGAATAGTGCAGATTTGAAAAAAGTTGAATGTACACGGAGTGGAAAGACGTGTAGTGAATAGCAGGCCCCAATGACAGACAGGGCACCTCCCCCATAAAATGTTACACTAAACTCAAAGCAGCCTGTAAACTGCTGGGAAACCGATATATCAGAAGAGCATTTCAAAGCATGGCAAGACCCTACTCATTGACTGATTAATGCATTTAGGAAAGACGTAAAACAAATAATATTGCAAGGTGCCCTTTATACAATAACGTGACAAGAAAATGACATCACATTAGTGCACATTCCACAGGTGTGCAAGTTTCTGATTTTGAAAAATACCGAGAAGTTTCCCAGCAGAGAAGAGGTTGGTCAGCCTTTTACTCATGCTTGAGTAACTCTTATTGTATATTTACAGTTCTTACTTAGTCCATAATATCAGCACTATGCCAGTCATTTTAACTCACAATGGTGCGGAACTCTGAGAGCTCTCACAAGAGTGCTGCCAGAAGTGAAAATAAGTCAGACCTAAGCTCCAGACTAATCAGAGTGCAGGAACAAAAGGCAGGGAGAAGACATTGAAAAATGTGGGCATTACAGGTAAACTGAAAACATTTTCTTTAAAAGATGGCAAGCCTGCTGCCCTCAATGATGAAAATTTAGGAGGGAAATTTTGGAGAACTAAAACATATTCAATATGGCCATTGAGCAACCAGGGCACAATTGCAAGAGCAACATTAGGAACAAGTTAGCAGTAGGTGAGGACACAAGTGAGCAGTGGTGAGGACACAAGTGAGCAGTGGTGAGGATACATGTCAGCAGTGGTGAGGACACATGTCAGCAGTGGTGAGGACACAAGTGAGCAGTGGTGAGGACACAAATGAGCAGTGGTGAGTACACAAGTGAGCAGTGGTGAGGACACATGTCAGCAGTGGTGAGGACACAAGTATGCAGTGGTGAGGACACAAGTGAACAGTGGTGAGGACACAAGTGAGCAGTGGTGAGGACACAAGTGAGCAGTGGTGAGGACACAAGAGAGCAGTGGTGAGGACACAAGTGAGCAGTGGTGAGGATACAAGTGAGCAATGGTGAGGATACAAGTGAGCAATGGTGAGGATACATGTCAGCAGTGGTGAGGACACATGTCAGCAGTGGTGAGGACACAAGTGAGCAGTGGTGAGGACACAAGTGAGCAGTGGTGAGGACACATGTCAGCAGTGGTGAGGACACATGTCAGCAGTGGTGAGGACACAAGTGAGCAGTGGTGAGGACACAAGTGAACAGTGGTGAGGACACAAGTGAGCAGTGGTGAGGACACAAGTGAGCAGTGGTGAGGACACAAGTGAGCAGTGGTGAGGACACAAGTGAGCAGTGGTGAGGACACAAGTGAGCAGTGGTGAGGACACAAGTGAGCAGTGGTGAGGACACAAGTGAGCAGTGGTGAGGACACAAGTGAGCAGTGGTGAGGACACAAGTGAGCAGTGGTGAGGACACAAGTGTGCAGTGGTGAGGACACAAGTGAACAGTGGTGAGGACACAAGTGAGCAGTGGTGAGGACACAAGTGAGCAGTGGTGAGGACACAAGTGAGCAGTGGTGAGGACACAAGTGAGCAGTGGTGAGGACACAAGTGAGCAGTGGTGAGGACACAAGTGAGCAGTGGTGAGGACACAAGTGTGCAGTGGTGAGGACACAAGTGAACAGTGGTGAGGACACAAGTGAGCAGTGGTGAGGACACAAGTGAGCAGTAGTGAGGACACATGTCAGCAGTGGTGAGGACACAAGTGAGCAGTAGGTGAGGACACAAGGGAGCAGTGGTGAGGACACTAGTGAGCAGTGGTGAGGACACAAGTGAGCAGTAGTGAGGACACATGTCAGCAGTGGTGAGGACACAAGGGAGCAGTAGGTGAGGACACAAGGGAGCAGTGGTGAGGACACAAGTGAGCAGTGGTGAGGACACAAGTGAGCAGTGGTGAGGACACTAGTGAGCAGTGGTGTGGACACAAGTGAGCAGTGGTGAGGACACAAGTGAGCAGTGGTGAGGACACAAGGGAGCAGTAGGTGAGGACACTAGTGAGCAGTGGTGAGGACACAAGTGAGCAGTGGTGAGGACACAAGGGAGCAGTAGGTGAGGACACTAGTGAGCAGTGGTGAGGACACAAGTGAGCAGTGGTGAGGACACAAGTGAGCAGTGGTGAGGACACAAGTGAGCAGTGGTGAGGACACAAGTGAGCAGTGGTGAGGACACTAGTGAGCAGTGGTGAGGACACAAGTGAGCAGTGGTGAGGACACAAGTTAGCAGTGGTGAGGACACAAGTGAGCAGTGGTGAGGATATAAGTGAGCAGTGGTGAGGACACATGTGAGCAGTGGTGAGGACACATGTCAGCAGTGGTGAGGACACAAGTGTGCAGTGGTGAGGACACAAGTGAGCATGTGAGGACACATGTCAGCAGTGGTGAGGACACATGTCAGCAGTGGTGAGGACACAAGTGAGCATGTGAGGACACATGTCAGCAGTGGTGAGGACACAAGTGAGCAGTGGTGAGGACACAAGTGAGCAGTGGTGAGGACACATGTCAGCAGTGGTGAGGACACAAGTGTGCAGTGGTGAGGACACAAGTGAGCATGTGAGGACACATGTCAGCAGTGGTGAGGACACATGTCAGCAGTGGTGAGGACACAAGTGAGCATGTGAGGACACATGTCAGCAGTGGTGAGGACACAAGTGAGCATGTGAGGACACATGTCAGCAGTGGTGAGGACACATGTCAGCAGTGGTGAGGACACATGTCAGCAGTGGTGAGGACACAAGTGAGCATGTGAGGACACATGTCAGCAGTGGTGAGGACACATGTCAGCAGTGGTGAGGACACAAGTGGGCAGTGGTGAGGACACAAGTGTGCAGTGGTGAGGACACAAGTGAACAGTGGTGAGGATACAAGTGAGCAGTGGTGAGGACACAAGTGAGCAGTGGTGAGGACACATGTCAGCAGTGGTGAGGACACAAGTGAGCAGTGGTGAGGACACATGTCAGCAGTGGTGAGGACACAAGTGAGCAGTGGTGAGGACACAAGTGAGCAGTGGTGAGGACACATGTCAGCAGTGGTGAGGACACATGTCAACAGTGGTGAGGACACATGTCAGCAGTGGTGAGGACACATGTCAGCAGTGGTGAGGACACATGTCAACAGTGGTGAGGACACATGTCAGCAGTGGTGAGGACACATGTCAACAGTGGTGAGGACACAAGTGAGCATGTGAGGACACATGTCAGCAGTGGTGAGGACACATGTCAACAGTGGTGAGGACACAAGTGAGCAGTGGTGAGGACACAAGTGTGCAGTGGTGAGGACACAAGTGGGCAGTGGTGAGGATACAAGTGAGCAGTGGTGAGGACACATGTCAACAGTGGTGAGGACACAAGTGAGCAGTGGTGAGGACACTAGTGAGCAGTGGTGAGGACACAAGTGAGCAGTGGTGAGGACACAAGTGTGCAGTGGTGAGGACACAAGTGAGCAGTGGTGAGGACACAAGGGAGCAGTAGGTGAGGACACTAGTGAGCAGTGGTGAGGACACAAGTGAGCAGTGGTGAGGACACAAGTGAGCAGTGGTGAGGACACAAGGGAGCAGTAGGTGAGGACACTAGTGAGCAGTGGTGAGGACACTAGTGAGCAGTGGTGAGGACACAAGGGAGCAGTAGGTGAGGACACTAGTGAGCAGTGGTGAGGACACTAGTGAGCAGTGGTGAGGACACAAGTGAGCAGTGGTGAGGACACAAGTGAGCAGTGGTGAGGACACAAGGGAGCAGTAGGTGAGGACACTAGTGAGCAGTGGTGAGGACACAAGTGAGCAGTGGTGAGGACACAAGTGAGCAGTGGTGAGGACACAAGGGAGCAGTAGGTGAGGACACTAGTGAGCAGTGGTGAGGACACTAGTGAGCAGTGGTGAGGACACAAGGGAGCAGTAGGTGAGGACACTAGTGAGCAGTAGGTGAGGACACTAGTGAGCAGTGGTGAGGACACTAGTGAGCAGTAGTGAGGACACATGTCAGCAGTGGTGAGGACACAAGTGAGCAGTGGTGAGGACACTAGTGAGCAGTAGTGAGGACACATGTCAGCAGTGGTGAGGACACAAGTGAGCAGTGGTGAGGACACAAGTGAGCAGTGGTGAGGACACAAGTGAGCAGTGGTGAGGACACTAGTGAGCAGTGGTGAGGACACAAGTGAGCAGTGGTGAGGACACAAGTGAGCAGTGGTGAGGACACAAGTGAGCAGTAGTGAGGACACTAGTGTGCAGTGGTGAGGACACAAGTGAGCAGTGGTGAGGACACAAGTGAGCAGTGGTGAGGACACAAGTGTGCAGTGGTGAGGACACAAGTGAGCAGTGGTGAGGACACAAGGGAGCAGTAGGTGAGGACACTAGTGAGCAGTGGTGAGGACACAAGTGAGCAGTGGTGAGGACACAAGTGAGCAGTGGTGAGGACACAAGGGAGCAGTAGGTGAGGACACTAGTGAGCAGTGGTGAGGACACTAGTGAGCAGTGGTGAGGACACAAGGGAGCAGTAGGTGAGGACACTAGTGAGCAGTGGTGAGGACACTAGTGAGCAGTGGTGAGGACACAAGTGAGCAGTGGTGAGGACACAAGTGAGCAGTGGTGAGGACACAAGGGAGCAGTAGGTGAGGACACTAGTGAGCAGTGGTGAGGACACAAGTGAGCAGTGGTGAGGACACAAGTGAGCAGTGGTGAGGACACAAGGGAGCAGTAGGTGAGGACACTAGTGAGCAGTGGTGAGGACACTAGTGAGCAGTGGTGAGGACACAAGGGAGCAGTAGGTGAGGACACTAGTGAGCAGTAGGTGAGGACACTAGTGAGCAGTGGTGAGGACACTAGTGAGCAGTAGTGAGGACACATGTCAGCAGTGGTGAGGACACAAGTGAGCAGTGGTGAGGACACTAGTGAGCAGTAGTGAGGACACATGTCAGCAGTGGTGAGGACACAAGTGAGCAGTGGTGAGGACACAAGTGAGCAGTGGTGAGGACACAAGTGAGCAGTGGTGAGGACACTAGTGAGCAGTGGTGAGGACACAAGTGAGCAGTGGTGAGGACACAAGTGAGCAGTGGTGAGGACACAAGTGAGCAGTAGTGAGGACACTAGTGTGCAGTGGTGAGGACACAAGTGAGCAGTGGTGAGGACACAAGTGAGCAGTGGTGAGGACACTAGTGAGCAGTGGTGAGGACACAAGTGAGCAGTGGTGAGGACACTAGTGTGCAGTGGTGAGGACACAAGTGTGCAGTGGTGAGGACACTAGTGTGCAGTGGTGAGGACACAAGTGTGCAGTGGTGAGGACACAAGTGAGCAGTGGTGAGGACACAAGTGAGCAGTGGTGAGGACACTAGTGAGCAGTGGTGAGGACACAAGTGAGCAGTGGTGAGGACACAAGTGAGCAGTGGTGAGGACACAAGTGAGCAGTGGTGAGGACACAAGTGAGCAGTGGTGAGGACACAAGTGAGCAGTAGGTGAGGACATAAGTGAGCAGTGGTGAGGACACAAGTGAGCAGTGGTGAGGACACAAGTGAGCAGTGGTGAGGACACATGTCAACAGTGGTGAGGACACAAGTGAGCAGTGGTGAGGACACAAGTGAGCAGTGGTGAGGACACTAGTGAGCAGTGGTGAGGACACAAGTGAGCAGTGGTGAGGACACTAGTGAGCAGTGGTGAGGACACAAGTGGGCAGTGGTGAGGACACAAGTGAGCAGTGGTGAGGACACAAGTGAGCAGTGGTGAGGACACAAGTGAGCAGTGGTGAGGACACTAGTGAGCAGTGGTGAGGACACTAGTGAGCAGTGGTGAGGACACAAGTGAGCAGTGGTGAGGACACAAGTGAGCAGTGGTGAGGACACAAGTGAGCAGTGGTGAGGACACTAGTGAGCAGTGGTGAGGACACAAGTGAGCAATGGTGAGGACACAAGTAAGCAATGGTGAGGACACAAGTGAGCAGTAGGTGAGGACACAAGTGAACAGTGGTGAGGACACAAGTGAACAGTGGTGAGGACACAAGTTAGCAGTAGGTGAGGACACAAGTGAGCAGTGGTGAGGACACAAGTGGGCAGTGGTGAGGACACAAGTGAGCAGTGGTGAGGACACAAGTGAGCAGTGGTGAGGACACTAGTGAGCAGTGGTGAGGACACATGTCAACAGTGGTGAGGACACAAGTGAGCAGTGGTGAGGACACATGTCAACAGTGGTGAGGACACAAGTTAGCAGTAGGTGAGGACACAAGTGAGCAGTGGTGAGGACACAAGTGTGCAGTGGTGAGGACACAAGTGTGCAGTGGTGAGGACACAAGTGAGCAGTGGTGAGGATACAAGTGAGCAATGGTGAGGACACAAGTGAGCAGTGGTGAGGACACTAGTGAGCAGTGGTGAGGACACAAGTGGGCAGTGGTGAGGACACAAGTGAGCAGTGGTGAGGACACATGTCAGCAGTGGTGAGGACACAAGTGAGCAGTGGTGAGGACACAAGTGAGCAGTGGTGAGGACACAAGTGAGCAGTGGTGAGGACACAAGTGAGCAGTGGTGAGGACACAAGTGAGCAGTGGTGAGGACACAAGTGAGCAGTGGTGAGGACACTAGTGAGCAGTGGTGAGGACACAAGTGAGCAGTAGGTGAGGACACAAGTGAGCAGTGGTGAGGACACTAGTGAGCAGTGGTGAGGACACAAGTGAGCAGTGGTGAGGACACTAGTGAGCAGTGGTGAGGACACAAGTGAGCAGTGGTGAGGACACAAGTGAGCAGTGGTGAGGACACAAGTGAGCAGTGGTGAGGACACAAGTGAGCAGTGGTGAGGACACTAGTGAGCAGTGGTGAGGACACAAGTGAGCAGTGGTGAGGACACTAGTGAGCAGTGGTGAGGACACAAGTGGGCAGTGGTGAGGACACAAGTGGGCAGTGGTGAGGACACAAGTCAACAGTGGTGAGGACACAAGTGAGCAGTGGTGAGGACACTAGTGAGCAGTGGTGAGGACACAAGTGAGCAGTGGTGAGGACACAAGTGAGCAGTGGTGAGGACACTAGTGAGCAGTGGTGAGGACACTAGTGAGCAGTGGTGAGGACACAAGTCAACAGTGGTGAGGATAAAAGTTAGCAGTGCAGAGGTGCCAACCTTTGAAGTGGGTTATCAGTAATCCCATTTTTAACCCCCCCCCCCCCCCGCCACCGCCAGCAAAAACTTTTACGTGTCAAATCCACAGCACCCCGGTTTGCCCTTTCCTACAGCAATCTATTCTAAAGTATATCATATAACACAATAAAATTTGCTCATTACCTGTTAGTTCTGCGATAAGAAATTCTTTGTAGCTTGTTTCGCACCCAGCAGCTGCTTTTCGGTGTAGGTTTTCTTGTAACATACTTCCCCCTGAGATGACATTTTCGTCTTCAGAATCGTAAGCGATTCCAGTGTAGATGTACTTAGTGTAGGCCTGAATTCTGTCTGATTTTTCCTAACACTGAAAACTCTTTCTGTGGGAGAGTTACTATGAGGTACACTTAGTACTGCAAATACAACATTACTTAAGGTTTTATACTTAATTTGTCCACTTTCATTTTTAAGCTCTGCAATCTTGCCCCAATTCACATCAATGTTAGGTCCATGTACAATATATTCCAGGAAAGTATCACACTGGTAAACTGCAATTTCTTCTTCAAGTTTGTCATGTTCACTTTCTTTGACCAAAGTTGGGAATCTTCGAACAAAGTATTCAAGGGATGAATAGGAAACCTTCGTTCTGAGAGAGATGTCTACAACTTCGGCATGATGAAGAAATTCATCATCAAGGGGAAATTTCCTGGTAATGTAACTGCAAGCTGCCATATAAAACTCTCTTACAGAATTATAAAACATCTCTTCATCACAGTCATTATCTTTCAAGTATGCCCTAGCTTTTGCTCCAATTACCAAGTCCTCATTGGCTTTCTGGTATTTCCTCCTCTTGAATTCAACACTCAAAAGGGAGGTAGATTCTGACTGAAGAGAACATGGCTGAACAAATCTGACCAATAGGTCAGTTAAAAGACCAGTAAGTTTCCTCCTAAGAAGATGTATGGCTGGAGCATCTTGTTGCAGAAATATATTCACCGAGTTAAAAACAGGAAGTGTACTCTGAAGAAAGTAGCAAAACAGTTTTGTGTGTGGGTCTTCTATGAAAGATTTCACAGTTTCAAATTGCTTGGTGGTCTCACTTTTATGGTGGGTCTCACTACAAAACATGAGTTTCAAAGCTTCCCACTGCTCAAGAACTCTATCAATAGACTGAAGAAGCGAGAGCCAACGGGTACTAACATATTTCAAAATTTTGTGACCCTCTGTGCCACAAACAGCCTGATAAACTTTCAACGTGTTTTGTCTTTTAGAACTCTTGTCAAGATAGTAATATAACTGAACCAAAAAGTTCTCTACATTGACTGGCAACTGGGCTGCTGCTTTTTGTGCACAGATGTGTATGAGATGACATGAACAACCCGGGACATAAACAGAAGAATGCCTGTCCTTCACAAATTTGGCAACACCTTTATTTGCCCCTATCACTGTGTATGCATTGTCAGATGAAAAAGAAATGCAATTTTCCCATGGAATGGCTAAAGAAGACAATTCATTAATTACAGAGAAAATTCCCTCACCAGTATTGTCGCTACTCTCTAACAATGATAATAGAAGAGTTGATATTTGACCTCTCTGAGCATTACAGAAAGAGACAACTATAGGATAAAGTTTAACTGCATTTGAATCCGTACTACCATCTGTAGCCAAGGAAAAAGGCGTTATTTGCAAAAGTTCACTTAATTCCTGTTTTGCCTCAGATGCCATGTATTGAACTAAAGCAGAGGTTTTATTTCTTGCACAACCATATTTCTAAGATATTTTTGAGTCGGGGAACATTGATCTAAACAAATTTCCAGCGTGGTCTGAAACTGATAACGGAATATTATGCTCCAAAAGAAATGATGTGAACAATAATTCGGCATTTGTCACCACAGTTTCATTACTTTTTACGAAGAACGATTTAACAGACTGGTTTCGTAATTTTGATTCACCGTATGTGTGATGTTTCTTGGATTCTATGTGTCTTCTGCAATCATCTCGTCCACCGTGAGCCACAGAGAAATCACACGAACACACACTACAGAACACGTGGTTTACACTAACACGTGAGGCAAGCAAGCTTGGCCATTCCTTTGTGTAACGGTATCGATATTTCTGTAACACTGGTGTCTTCTTAGAAGAAGATGCAATTTGACAATTGCTCCGCTTCATTTCACAAAACCAATCACTACTTTTCGAATCAACGTCTAGGATAATTAGAATTGAAATGCGCTAAATATATACCATTCTTTCTACGAACACAACAGAGAGCCGAATGTGCGCACTGGAGAACAGCAAGGCAAGGAGTAGCGAGTAGCAAGGAGTAGAGCCTACCTTACGGCCGACTTGATACGTCATTCTAGCTAAGAAAGCAGCGTATATCTATGTAGCTGGCCGTGATTTCACAACGCTTGCGGGAAACTAAAGGAAGTGACGACCAAATAACTGCCAAATATGTTTGGTAGCCAACGTACAAGCATTGAAACCAGGCGGGTTGACCAGTAATGCTCTAAGAGATTGAACATTTCTTACTTCTTTCCTTTTTAAGTGATAAAAATCATTGTTATCCGTATTGAAGATACTGAATGTAGGATGCTAAAAGGTTTGTTTTTTCCACCTATTCAATACATATAAATTTTATAAATTAGGAATTTATTATTGATTCCACTTGAGACATGTTTCGCCCTTCATTGAGGGCATCATCAGTCAAAATATCACCTCAAGGTAAAAAATCAGGTAACTGGTTAGTAGTTGACACGTACAAATTAATACATATTATTAATACAATTACAAAAATTAAGTATGGGAAATAGTTATACAAAAGTGATGGTTGAACGTATAGGTTTATAGATGAAACGTCAGCATCAATGCCTAAAATTAACATAGTAGAGTTCGGCAGTGGTGCTCTGGAGAAACAGTTGACGCAATCATAGGGAAAAAAGTTTTAAAATATTTACATTATAACAATTAAGGGAGAAAAGGTGTAGTGTTCGGCGTCAATGTTTGTAACCAAAAATTAATGTCAAAGGTTGGTAACTATACAGTATTTACATTGTTCAATTGAACAGTTGAGATAAAGTTTGAACCATGCTCATTTTGCATGTTTCTCATATGTCATGTTTACTACTCATACAAGTTTTGTTGACCTCAGTTCGAGAAAAAACCTGAGTATATCCCTTGATAGGCCACAGAGCGCAGCACTCTGCGTGGTGTGTATTGACGATCTTTTGCCGTACTAGACTACTGTTTTCATCTTTTGACGCATATCTTTGCCTTCCTCACTCGTGTTTTTTTTACAATGGAGGCTAGACGATGTGAAATCGCCTTCCTTTGCTTTAGGTGGATTTTTACCTTATTTAAACGTGGGTTTACCACCATTCATGCCATAATTAATGTCTTGATTTAACAGGTATGTGCTTTCTATTGTCTCTTTATTATTACTACGTTTGCATTACCTTTTTACGATCCCTGATGGGCCGGTCGATGTGCATCTTCTATTTCGGTTCGTGTAAATGGCGTGTGTGACTGTGAGAGGTTAATATTATGATTACTGCTAATTTGGGAATTTGGTCTCGAATCCATCACGTTTTTGGTGCACTTGTTCGGGTGCATTTGTTTTGTTTGTACCTGGCCGCCTTCGAAGCAACGACTTTCGTGTCGACAAAGTTTTATTTGAAGTCGTACGAAACTCAAGCTTAATGTGATTTGGTGCACGATCCTGCCTGTTTTGCCCGATTATACAAAATACGTATAATCTTATATTGTGCTCCCATAGTGCACGTTATTAGTTCAATATGCGAGATCTGGAACTGCGTTAAGGTGAGTCATGTGGCGTGTATTTGTACCTCATGTGAATGTTATGAGTGAATGCTGGTGTCTGAAGCAAGTAAAAGATGGGCTATCGATTGGTTCATTCATGTTCTATTTCGGTTTCATTTCGATTTTGTTTGGGTACCTCATTTCCTTATCTTGGTACACATTTGTCATTTACTTGGTCATGTGTTGGTTGGGGCTCGGCCTAACCGCCGGTCGGCCATGTTGGTATTCTTATTTTTCGTATCTCTGCGCATGCCTGTTTTATTTTGCTGGACCAAAGATGCTGTACTCAGCGCCTTTGGCTGGTTCATTCCTTTACTCCTTGCGTATTATGTTGATCTCTGTGGTGACGTGGGTTAAAATGTTTTTGTAGTAGGAGGCTTCTATTGTTGTCGTGCGAATGGAGAATGGAAAGATATGCGCTGTGAATAATTTAATCTGAAATTTAAAAAAATAAAAAAATATATATTGGCTGTACTACCGTGCGCACGGCAAATTTAATTGAAATATTAATGGTAATGAGGTCATTACTGTATCAGTGAGCTGATAACGAAATATTTGGTGTGTGTTATAATTATTTATGTTGAGCTCACCCCACGACCTCGGCAGAAACGTTTGTGAAGGTATGTTTATGTCTTGTTTTTTCTTTTCTCTGTTATGCGATTGGCTTCTTTTTTCCATGTTTGGATTCTATTATTAATTTACTAATAAACCTTGTCCTTATGTTTATTCTACGTTTCATTCATACTAGTGTTCTATAATCGTCCTCGTTGGTTAATAACGAGGCCCATTTTGAGCTCAGGGCCGTTTTCTGCCTTCCCTAATCGCGGTCCGCACCTCATTCTCCCGTTACGTTTGTTTCATTTTCGTCATATGCTATCCGTAAGGGAGGGGTTTGGCACAAATGGTAGCAGAGGCGTACTCGATTAGGGTATCTCTTCTGAAAAGAAGGAAATTCAGACGAGATAGAGCTGGAGATGGAGATTATGTACATATTAGTCTAGTGCAAATTCCCATGCCTTAAGTTCATGAAGCCAATATATATATATATAATTTAATTCTAACCTTCTGTGTTTGTTTGTCATTATATGTGTGTGTTGTTAAATATCTCTGAGAAATAATCTGCATCATGGAAAACCCCAAAGATTTAGAGTTGAGTAAAGATAGCGAGGTATTCGCGGCAGATATGTCTAATCTTGAGAATGATAAGAGAGATCGTAGTGGTAGAATTAATGAAATGCCTGCTTCCGGTAGTAACAGTGATAGATGTTCTGATGATAGGCATCCCATTGCATATGGTAATCGCGCCCTCGGCGAAAATCGTGTTGACCCTTTTTCTCCAAATTCCAGATTCACTAGCGATTATAAGGTTAATGTTAACCCTGTGTTCGAGGTTGTACGTAAGTGGAAATTAAACTTCTCGGGGGAAGGGAACGGCTTCAGTGTAGTCGAGTTTTTGGAACGGGTGGAAGATATCGCTCAGTGTAGCTCAATACCCCTTGACTTGTTTATCCCTGTTATTCCTGGAATGCTGGAAGGCCCGGCGTTGCGATGGTTCCGATTAATTAAAAGTAACATCCAGTCGTGGGAGGAGTTTGCTGCTCGAATAAAACAGCGCTTTGGATTGTCCGACATGGACTATTGTTTGAGGCAGGAAACTTTTAGAAGAACGCAAGGGATAGGGGAAAGCATTGATGATTATGCTACTGGAATTCTCACCTTGTTTAATCGGATGTGCGTGAAGGTACCTGAGTCCGAGGTTTTCGATCAGTTTTACCGGAATTTAGCCCCTGATTATAAATTGCATATCAAGCGGTCTGAGGTCGAGTGTGTAGAGGACATCATAAACCTTGGTCGCGAGTTTGAGTCTGCCGTAAATCAAAATAAACTGTATCGCCCACCTTCTACCCCATCTGATTGTTCTTTCCCCGATGTTGCTTGTCGTGCGCCCGCCAAATCCGTCTCCTTCGCTACTGCACCTTCTGCATCCCCCCCTTTTAGTACCCCCAATCGTAGAGCCGACTTTGCATCTGCCCCTCAGCGTTGTGTAAATTTTATCCAACCTTCCAACCCACCCAGTGCAAATGTGCCCACAGTGAGAAATTGTTGGAATTGTGGGAAAATGGGGCACGTTTCTAAAAATTGTTGGTCAAGGTGTCCCGCTAAATGCTCTAAGTGTGGTCTTGCTGGTGTTACACTGCGCGTATGCCCTCGGTGCAACTCCCAGCAGGGAAACTAGAGGCGCGCCGGCGTGGTGGCCCGTCGTCGGCGACTGATGATGGTGTGAATAAGAGGATCTGGGGCCTTCCTTCGTCTACACCCTGGGCCAAAATTCTTATAGGATCGCGCATATTTTATGCTCTGTTGGACACCGGTTCGTGTGTTTCGTTTGTCAATCAATCCTTGGTGTCTTCTGTCAATTTAGCGTATCTGCAAGGTTGTGAAAGCTTAGGAAAGTTCATGTCTGCTGACGGTCGTGAGGTATGTCCGGTGGGTCGAGTCATATGTCACATTAAAATTCATGGTTTGTCCTGGGATTGGACTTTCAATGTCGTTCCCGACCTGTCGGTGCCGATGATTCTTGGAACTGATTTCATGCTAGCTACTGGCCTGTCTCTTGACTTTATCACTCGAACCTTTGCCTTCCGTTTTAAATCGGGCGTTAGCTACCCCTTTGAAGCCCCATTCCAACGTGCCTCTGTGTGTACCCTAACTCAATGCCAACTTCCCAATGCCTCATGTGACCTTTCTGACAATCAAAATCTTATGTTAAATGCGCTGTTGGAAGAGTTTTGTGATGTTCTAAGTGTCGAGCTAGGGTGTGCTAAAGATTTCTCCTACACCATTGAACTGAAAGAAGATACCCCTGTAAGATCTCCTCCGTTCAGTTGCTCGCCCCCTAAGTTACGCGCCATGCGTGAATGTGTGAACGACCTGTTGGAGAAGAAGGTCATCTCCCCCTCCAAGTCGCCCTATAGTAGCCCCGCCTTCCTAGTCCCCAAAAAGGACGGTAAATCTAGATTGGTGATCGACTATCGAAAAATAAATAAGAACGTCGTCTTCGACAGCTTCCCGTTGCCCACTATCGAGAGTGCGTTTCAACATTTCCATGGGGCCAAATATTCCACTGTTTTCGACTTCAATTCTGCTTACTTCCAAATCCCCTTGGACCCCAAAAGCCGCCCCTGCACTGCCTTTGCCACCCCTTTTGGCTTATTTGAGTTCAATAAAGTCCCGATGGGCATCTCTATTGGTGGCCAAGCGCTCAGCCGGGTGATGGATACGATCTTCGGCGATTTAAAATTTTCCTACGTGTTTAATTTTCTGGACGATCTTCTCATTTACTCTGCCACTTTCGACGAGCACCTGGCTCATCTGCGTGAAGTTCTGACTCGCTTGCGAAAGCACGGATTCACAATCAACCCCAAAAAGGTGTCCCTTTGCTCCAAACGTTTGAACTTTCTGGGTCATATCATCTCCGATTCTGGAATCGCTGTTAACCCTGACAGAGTTAAATGTATTAGGGAGTTCCCTCAGCCCAAAAATGTCCGTGGCGTCAGGAGATTTCTCGGTATGGTCGGTTTCTACAGCCGTTTCATCAAGGATTTTTCTCACATTTCGGCCCCCCTTAATTTTTTGAAAAGGAAAAATTGTCGTTTCGTATGGGAGCAAGATCAAACCCGTGCCTTTGAGCTACTGAAGAAAGCTCTTTGTGAAGCCCCGGTCCTCCACAGCCCCGACTTTTCACGAGATTTTGTTCTGCAGTGCGACTCTAGTGAAATCGCCATTTCTGCCGTGCTTAATCAGTCTGATGAGGATGGGAAGCTAGTCCCCATTGCATACTTTAGCAAACTGTTACGTGGAGCTGAATTGAAGTACTCGATTTACGAGAAGGAATGCCTGGCTGTTGTATTAGGTGTTGAAAAATTCCGCTCATACTTGGAACACCGTCATTTCTTCGTCCATACGGACAACCAAGCCCTGTCGTGGATGAGCGCGAATGTCAAGCGGCTCGGTCGCACGGCTAGATGGATTCTCCGGCTGTCGGCCTATAAATTTACAATTGTGCATGTACGTGGTAAGGAAAATGTCGTGGCCGATTGTCTGACGCGAATGTTTGACGGGGAAATGGAGAGTGAAGCCGAACTGGAGGAAGACCATTGTCAAACTGATAGTATTGAGAGTATCAATATCTTGCAGAATTATCCCTGGTCCTTCACGGACATCTCCGAGCATCAGAAGGATGATTATGAGTGTCAGGAATTGTTAAAAGGAGTCGCTGATGGGTCTGTCCGAGACAAGTCGTTCTGTGTCAAAAGGGGTTTGTTGGTTCATCGTAATTGCAAAAAAGGAAAGGACAAGGTTTATGTCCCGGTTAAATTAAGGCCCATGATGTTGCATTATTACCACGATTCCTACCTAGGCGCTCACCTTGGCCAGTATAAAACCTTGCACCGCGTTTCTCGTGATTTCTTTTGGCCCAACCTCAAAAAGGACGTACTTGAGTATGTAAGGAGCTGCGATGTGTGTCAGCGGACTAAACCTGCTCAATCATCCCTAACCGGTTTCCACTCTGCCGATGTTGCGACATATCCGGGGGAAAAACTGTTTATCGATTATTTTGGTCCTCTCACAAAATCTAAGAATGGCAACGTCGGAATTCTGTCCGTCGTCGACGCCTTTTCCAAGTTCGTATGGTTGTTCCCCGTGCGTAAAATGAATTCGAGCAACGCTGTTCAGCTTTTAACCCGACATGTATTTGGTGTTCATGGTCCCCCGAAAGTCCTAGTGTCTGACAATGGTTCTACTTTCAGATGTCGCCAATTTCGGCATTTGTGTTTCGGATGGGGTGTTAAACACGTTTTTCTGAGTCCCCACTACCCCAAGCCTTCCCATGTCGAACGTTTCCATAGAAATTTGAAAGCCTGTCTGTCAGCCTTCCACAGCGCGGACCAGCGTAGCTGGGACAATAACCTGTCTTTCTTTGTTTTAGCTTTTAATAATGCACTTCATGAGTCTCATCGCAATTCCCCAGCTGTTCTGTTTCTAGGGAGAAATCTTACTGACCCGCTCCAATTGAAATGGGATATAAACTATCTGTCGGAGGCATCCAGAAACAGGAGCGTGGAGGAGAAATGGAAAGAAGCTTTGGACCAGTTAGTCAGAGCCCGGAACCGAGTGGCTAAAAGATTCGACCAAGGGAGAAAAAGAGTCACTCTTGAAATTGGAGACTTGGTCGTGGTGAAGATGTTTCCAATAAGCTCTGCTGCTGACCAAATTACTGGTAAATTGTGTCTGAAATGGTCTAGCCCCAAAAAAATCGTAAGATTCCTGGGAACAGTTACAGTGGAGTTAATGGATTTAGCCGATAAGAGGGTATCAAAAGCTCACGTGAGTTTGTTGAAGCCCTATTGTCAACGGGCCAGTAATGTTTGATGTTTTTGCCTTGTAGTTTAGTAGCATCGTATACTTGAGTGAACTGTCATACCATTATTTGCATTCTAAAGTCCTTCCTGTTTCAGGGATAACGACGCAAAATGAAATGGTTAGAATGGATGCTGGTATTTTTCGATGAAAATGAACCGAATGAATTTCAAAACCTTGGCATAACGGGAGAGGTTCACCTGTTTGTACCATTCCTCTTTCAAGCCCGGTCTCGAATTTATGAATGAAGTGGATCGTTTGATGTAATAAAGCATAGACTGATTGATTCAGCGTAACCCTTTGTGTGAAAATACACACGTCAATATGTAACGAACTGACTTTTTTGAATGTTGTTGAAACATATGGTTAAAATCATTTATGTTGTGCTTGTATATAGGCATAATTTAATTTTAAGGTCTTAGTTTAATAAATGCGCGCATTTATTTTAAGGAAAATCTCGTTTAAAACGTGTCTACTTGCTTGATCACCAAGATAAGACACATTTTAAACGTGGGGCTGCTGGATGGTGAACCATGCTCATTTTGCATGTTTCTCATATGTCATGTTTACTACTCATACAAGTTTTGTTGACCTCAGTTCGAGAAAAAACCTGAGTATATCCCTTGATAGGCCACAGAGCGCAGCACTCTGCGTGGTGTGTATTGACGATCTTTTGCCGTACTAGACTACTGTTTTCATCTTTTGACGCATATCTTTGCCTTCCTCACTCGTGTTTTTTTTACAATGGAGGCTAGACGATGTGAAATCGCCTTCCTTTGCTTTAGGTGGATTTTTACCTTATTTAAACGTGGGTTTACCACCATTCATGCCATAATTAATGTCTTGATTTAACAGGTATGTGCTTTCTATTGTCTCTTTATTATTACTACGTTTGCATTACCTTTTTACGATCCCTGATGGGCCGGTCGATGTGCATCTTCTATTTCGGTTCGTGTAAATGGCGTGTGTGACTGTGAGAGGTTAATATTATGATTACTGCTAATTTGGGAATTTGGTCTCGAATCCATCACGTTTTTGGTGCACTTGTTCGGGTGCATTTGTTTTGTTTGTACCTGGCCGCCTTCGAAGCAACGACTTTCGTGTCGACAAAGTTTTATTTGAAGTCGTACGAAACTCAAGCTTAATGTGATTTGGTGCACGATCCTGCCTGTTTTGCCCGATTATACAAAATACGTATAATCTTATATTGTGCTCCCATAGTGCACGTTATTAGTTCAATATGCGAGATCTGGAACTGCGTTAAGGTGAGTCATGTGGCGTGTATTTGTACCTCATGTGAATGTTATGAGTGAATGCTGGTGTCTGAAGCAAGTAAAAGATGGGCTATCGATTGGTTCATTCATGTTCTATTTCGGTTTCATTTCGATTTTGTTTGGGTACCTCATTTCCTTATCTTGGTACACATTTGTCATTTACTTGGCCATGTGTTGGTTGGGGCTCGGCCTAACCGCCGGTCGGCCATGTTGGTATTCTTATTTTTCGTATCTCTGCGCATGCCTGTTTTATTTTGCTGGACCAAAGATGCTGTACTCAGCGCCTTTGGCTGGTTCATTCCTTTACTCCTTGCGTATTATGTTGATCTCTGTAGTGACGTGAGTTAAAATGTTTTTGTAGTAGGAGGCTTCTATTGTTGTCGTGCGAATGGAGAATGGAAAGATATGCGCTGTGAATAATTTAATCTGAAGTTTAAAAAAATAAAAAAATATATATTGGCTGTACTACCGTGCGCACGGCAAATTTAATTGAAATATTAATGGTAATGAGGTCATTACTGTATCAGTGAGCTGATAACGAAATATTTGGTGTGTGTTATAATTATTTATGTTGAGCTCACCCCACGACCTCGGCAGAAACGTTTGTGAAGGTATGTTTATGTCTTGTTTTTTCTTTTCTCTGTTATGCGATTGGCTTCTTTTTTCCATGTTTGGATTCTATTATTAATTTACTAATAAACCTTGTCCTTATGTTTATTCTACGTTTCATTCATACTAGTGTTCTATAATCGTCCTCGTTGGTTAATAACAAGGCCCATTTTGAGCTCAGGGCCGTTTTCTGCCTTCCCTAATCGCGGTCCGCACCTCATTCTCCCGTTACGTTTGTTTCATTTTCGTCATATGCTATCCGTAAGGGAGGGGTTTGGCACAAGTTTTAAAATATTTACATTATAACATTCAGCGTAAATGTTTGTAATAAAAACTAATGTCAATAGTTGGTAACTATATAGTAATTACATTATCTAATTGAATAGTTGAGAATTACAATTATATACATAATTACACAAGAGCAGCTGGTGTGCAAGGATAAAAAATTTTCAGTACCAAGTGCGTCTTGATGTTTTAGAGGTTGGAAGAAGGATTTAGCATTGACATTTCAGAAATATGTAGAGCAGTTTATTTTAGTAAAAATCACCGGGGGTAGGGAAATATTTCATAACCAAATGAGGTTTTATAGGCATCAAGCTGAAAGTTTTCCAGTTGCAGCGCCGAGATCGGTATGGAGACTGGTCAGTGTGGATGGAGATTCATGGGTATTCGGTGCGTTTGAACGGCAACAATGGTGACAGTTATTAGTGGGTAATTGCTAATTAGGAAAATGTTGCGTGTTGAAACTTTCACTTATTCTTTTAGTTGACTTCTGTAGCATCGAATGTGATGTGAAGACATCGGTGTGAAATGCCGGTGAGACAAATTGATATTGTTCCGTGGAATAAAGTATGGCGGATGTCGGGATGAAGTTATTGTTCTTTATTGGTCTGGTGAGATAGAATAGAGTAGCTTGATTTGTGAACTGCTGTGGAGAGATTAGAATGTATATGGCAACTGCAGAGTCAGAGCGTTAAAGCTGGGGTGAGGCATCTTCTCATTCTGACTGCGAAGAGAAGCCGTAGTGGCACGCCATATTTGTGCCGATGTGCGCTGGGTTCCGGCGTGTTGTTGAAAGTTGTATTGTATGAAGTCGAAGTTATCTGTAATTGAGATGTTAATAGTATAAGTTAGTGTGTAAGAAAGGTTTATGGTAAGTAATGAAGAGTGAATGTTATGTTACATACCTGATGTGTCGCTGAGAGGTAATTGTTGACGAGATTGGTGGATTATGAAGGAGGCTCAGTCGATAATACGCACATGCGGTTAGCAATGGCGGCGGGAGGGGTGGAGAGCTTTGGGGGGGAGGGGCATGGGCGGAGTCATGCGCAAAGGTGAGCTGTCAGAATAGAGGAAGGTAGAGTGGAGGGGCGAGCTTGTTGTGTATTGGGAGTGCAGGTTGATGTAGTGTTGGTTTATAAAAAGAGGGAGGGGGGGGTATAAGGAACCGAAAGTTACGCGGATAATATTGATGCCTATTTGTTAATGTGATGAATGTTATTTGCTTGTGTTGGGTGTTGTATTGTTTTTGAAGGTCGAGTGGTTCTTATTTCTCGTGTTGTATCGGTGGGGTCGTTGTGGAGGGGGAGGTGCTTGGGTGGGAGGATGTGTGGGCTTGCTGTCGTTGTGTGTGGGGGAATTGGTCGGAAAGGGGGAGGTGGGGGGTAGGGGGGTAATTGTCGACATGCTGGGTGAGTTAGTTAATGTGGTATTGAAGATTTTAGACAAGTTGTTGCCTTGAAAATTTACTTTTTGTAGTAAGGTGGGAATTTGTTCATAAAGGGGGTTTTTTAAATCTATTACCTCGTTGAGGTTTTTATCTTTGTTGAAGTGTTGGTCTAGATAGATGTATAGGTTCTCAAACTCAGTCATTAGTTTGCCTTTCTCGACTTTTTTTAGGATTGTTAAGTCTTGTTCTATTGTGGTGAAGTGGTGGCCAGTGTCCCTCATGTGGGTGCTCATTGCGGAAAATTTATTATGTTTTTGGGCATTGTAGTGTTCTAAATAACGGGTTTGGAAGCTTCGGCCAGTTTGTCCGATGTACGAGGAGTTGCATTGTGAACAGGTGAGTCTGTAAATACCTGAGCCCGCGTAGTGGTTTCTTCTTGGGTTGACAGAGTCCACAACCACAAACTGGTGTGAGGACACAAGTGAGCAGTGGTGAGGACACAAGTGAGCAGTGGTGAGGACACAAGTGAGCAGTAGTGAGGACACAAGTGAGCAGTAGGTGAGGACACAAGTGAGCAGTGGTGAGGACACAAGTGAGCAGTGGTGAGGACACAAGTGAGCAATGGTGAGGACACAAGTCAGCAGTAGGTGAGGACACAAGTCAGCAGTGGTGAGGACACAAGTGAGCAGTGGTGAGGACACAAGGGAGCAGTAGGTGAGGACACAAGTGAGCAGTGGTGAGGACGTAAGTCTGCAGTGGTGAGGACACTAGTGAGCAGTGGTGAGGACACAAGTGAGCAGTGGTGAGGACACAAGTGAGCAGTGGTGAGGACACAAGTGAGCAGTGGTGAGGACACAAGTGAGCAGTGGTGAGGACACAAGTGAGCAGTGGTGAGGACACAAGTGAGCAGTGGTGAGGACACAAGTGAGCAATGGTGAGGACACAAGTCAGCAGTAGGTGAGGACACAAGTCAGCAGTGGTGAGGACACAAGTGAGCAGTGGTGAGGACACAAGTGAGCAATGGTGAGGACACAAGTCAGCAGTAGGTGAGGACACAAGTCAGCAGTGGTGAGGACACAAGTGAGCAGTGGTGAGGACACAAGGGAGCAGTAGGTGAGGACACAAGTGAGCAGTGGTGAGGACACAAGTGAGCAGTGGTGAGGACACTAGTGAGCAGTGGTGAGGACACAAGTGAGCAGTGGTGAGGACACAAGTGAGCAGTGGTGAGGACACAAGTGAGCAGTGGTGAGGACACAAGTGAGCAGTGGTGAGGACACAAGTGAGCAGTGGTGAGGACACAAGGGAGCAGTAGGTGAGGACACAAGTGAGCAGTGGTGAGGACACTAGTGAGCAGTGGTGAGGACACAAGTGAGCAGTGGTGAGGACACAAGTGAGCAGTGGTGAGGACACAAGTGAGCAATGGTGAGGACACAAGTCAGCAGTAGGTGAGGACACAAGTCAGCAGTGGTGAGGACACAAGTGAGCAGTGGTGAGGACACAAGGGAGCAGTAGGTGAGGACACAAGTGAGCAGTGGTGAGGACACAAGTGAGCAGTGGTGAGGACACTAGTGAGCAGTGGTGAGGACACAAGTGAGCAGTGGTGAGGACACAAGTGAGCAGTGGTGAGGACACAAGTGAGCAGTGGTGAGGACACAAGTGAGCAGTGGTGAGGACACAAGTGAGCAGTGGTGAGGACACAAGTGAGCAGTGGTGAGGACACAAGTGTGTAGTGGTGAGGACACAAGTGAGCAGTGGTGAGGACACAAGTGAGCAGTGGTGAGGACACAAGGGAGCAGTAGGTGAGGACACAAGTGAGCAGTGGTGAGGACACTAGTGAGCAGTGGTGAGGACACAAGTGAGCAGTGGTGAGGACACAAGTGAGCAGTAGGTGAGGACACAAGTGAGCAGTGGTGAGGACACAAGTGAGCAGTGGTGAGGACACAAGTGAGCAGTGGTGAGGACACATGTCAACAGTGGTGAGGACACAAGTGAGCAGTGGTGAGGACACAAGTGAGCAATGGTGAGGACACAAGTGAGCAGTGGTGAGGACACAAGTCAGCAGTAGGTGAGGACACTAGTGAGCAGTGGTGAGGACACAAGTGAGCAATGGTGAGGACACAAGTGAGCAGTGGTGAGGACACAAGTCAGCAGTAGGTGAGGACACAAGTCAGCAGTGGTGAGGACACAAGTCAGCAGTAGGTGAGGACATAAGTGAGCAGTGGTGAGGACACAAGTCAGCAGTAGGTGAGGACACAAGTGAGCAGTGGTGAGGACACAAGTCAGCAGTAGGTGAGGACACAAGTCAGCAGTGGTGAGGACACAAGTCAGCAGTAGGTGAGGACACAAGTCAGCAGTGGTGAGGACACAAGTCAGCAGTAGGTGAGGACATAAGTGAGCAGTGGTGAGGACACAAGTGAGCAGTAGGTGAGGACATAAGTGAGCAAGTGACGACACAAGTGGTGAGACCATCTAGAAAATAAAAAGTTATTGCTGATCCCATGGAATATTTCAGCATTCCTGAGATTATGGGCAAGTTGTCAAAGCAAACATTGTAATATTAGACTGGAAAATAGATATAAGAGACAAAATGAAGTTGCCAAATCTTACATTGGCACTTTAAAATTGTAGAAGCAAAGTGTTTCAAGGGCAGAGTCCATGTCCATATTAGAGGAGAACATGTAACAAAGCACCAAGTGGCTGGTATCAGAGCTGATCCATTTTCTGTAGGACGTCAACAAAACGAAGTATGTGGCATCTACAGGGGGGACCTCATTCTACAAGGATGCTTTGGAAGGATCAGTGCAAGGCCACTCCATAGCAAGACAATGATTGATGTTAGCTTTAATTTATGACTTGTTCAATGGTATTGTGACTGTGCTTTCATATTCTTCAAGAAATTGGTAATTTATAACAATGCCAACTATTATCAAGATTGTGTTTTATAACATAAAACCAGTATATAATAAACATTATTTCAGTATGTTCATATTGCTGTTTCAAATAACACATACCATTACATACTTCATTTGCAAATGTAACCCATTTCTGCAGCTTTAATTAAGTTGACAGTACTTGGGATGACAACGAATCAAACCACTCTAACCACTGCATCTTAGGGACACTCTGGAACAGATTTTCAACTATCTTGTAAAACTGTTAGATGATTAGTTATGAATTAGGGCTACTCAGTTACATCAAACCAACATGTTACCTCTGGGTAGCTGAGACCTGGGAGAGTTGTAATAAACATTTACTAAAAATATAATGTTAGAAACTGTGAGGAAGTCCTGTGTTTGATGAAACTCCATCCATTCAAACATCAAACAATGATGATATCCTGTTCAAAAAATCCTGGGATTTAAAGATGCAAGAAAAAAATTGCTTTCAAGATTGGATACCAGTTAACAACAGGTTAAGACCTCAAAACCTCAGCAACAATAATATTGTTTCCATGGTCCAGGATCAACCTGATGGCAACTCTGAAGATAAAAGATCTCGTATAACAATCATGTGTTGCAAATGTTCTTGAACTGCAATTACACTACATAGAACAGCACGCTGCTCCTGCTGACTGACTTCATGAGTATGCGATGTTGGTGCAATATAGCATCATCTAATGGGTTTAATTTCTGATGCCAAGAGAAGTTTACTGATTTTTCTAGTTAAGTAAAAGTTACTGTCTTAATATACAAGTGAAAGTTACATAATTAAGAGAGAAATCTTGTTAAAAAGTGTATTATATAATACAAGTACATAAAGAGAAATACTGTAATCATTTTAAATACAGTGCTGTGATAATCTACTTCCTCTATATTACAAGAGTAATTTCAATACTGTTTTCCCTCTATCACACACTCAGTTCAATTGAATTAGTACTTCATTTTTACATGAAATAAAATATGCATCACCTTGTACGTCAATTGATGTTTTAGAGCACTGGTTCAAATCAAGGCTTATGCTTCATATTAATGACAACATAATTCAGTGAAACTTCCTGTATTGATCAAAGAGGCTATGTTTTATTGATTTATGTGCTTAGTTAAGATGGTTTGAAATATTTATATCATTTTCTATATATTCAATATACTGTTTATAGATTAATTGTCAATATGTTCTAAATTCAAACATTTTTATTGTTGCTGACAAGAATCATAAATAAACTAATTTGGTGCATATTTCCACAGAGCTCTCCAATAAAATTATATCCAGAAATAGATTTCAGCTATTTGTAACTGAACATTTCACTCGATATGACCTCCTCTACGAACCATGTGATCTTGCCGCGGTGGGGAGGCTTGCGTGTCCCAATGATGCAGATAGCCGAGCCGCAGGTGCAACCATATCGGATGGGTATCTGTTGAGAGACCAGACTAACGAATGGCTCATCGAAAAGGGGGTAGCAGCCTTTCGGTAGTTGCAAGGGCGGCAGTCTAGATGATTGACTGATACGGCCTTGTAATAATACTCAACATGGCTTAGCTGTGTTAATACTGCTACACGGCTGAAAGCAACGGGAAACTACAGCCGTAACCACCTCCCGAGGACATGCAACTCTCTCTGTATGAATGATGTACTGATGATGGCTTCCTCCCGGGTAAAATATTCCGGAGGTAAACTAGTCCCCCATTCGGATCTCTGGGTGGGGACTACACGAGAGGGGGCGATCATCAGGAAGATGGAGACTGACATTCTGTGAGTCGGAGCGTGGAATTTTAGAAGTTTGAATCGTTGTGGTAGGTTAGAGAATCCGAAAAGGGAGATGGATAGGCTAAAGTTAGATGTAGTTAGTATAAGTGAAGTACGTTGGCAGGAAGAACAAGATTTTTGGTCAGGCGACTACCGAATTATCAACACGAAATCAAACAGGGGGAATGCAGGAGTTGGTTTAATAATGAATAAGAAAATAGGGCAGCGGATAAGCTACTATGACCAGCATAGTGAAGGAATTATTGTCGCCAAGATAGACACCAAACCAATGCCCACCACAATAGTGCAGGTCTATATGCCTACTAGTTCAGCTGATGATGAAGAAATTGAAAGAATATATGAGGAGATAGAAGATTTAATACAATATGTCAAAGGTGACGAGAATCTAATTGTGATGGGAGACTGGAACGCAGTGGTAGGCCAAGGAAGAGAAGGTAGCACAGTAGCAGAATTTGGATTGGGGCAAAGGAACGAAAGAGGAAGTCGGCTGGTTGAATTCTGCACTGACCATAATTTAGTCCTCGCCAATACTTGGTTCAAACACCACAAACGACGGCTGTATACGTGGACGAGACCTGGAGACACTGGAAGGTATCAAATAGACTTCATTATGATTAGGCAGAGATTCAGAAACCAGGTGTTGGATTGCAAAACTTTCCCAGGAGCAGACGTGGACTCTGACCACAACTTGTTGGTCATGAAATGCCATCTGAAGTTGAAGAAATTGAAGAAAGGAAAGAATGCAAAAAGATGGGATCTAGACAAGTTGAAAGAAAAGAGTGTGATGGATTGTTTCAAGGAACATGTTGCACAAGGACTAAATGAAAAGGCCAAAGGAAACACAGTAGAGGAAGAGTGGAGAGTCATGAAAAATGAAGTCAGTAGGGCTGCTGAAGAAATGTTAGGAAGGAAGAAAAGATCAACTAAGAATCAGTGGATAACTCAGGAGATACTAGACCTGATTGATGAACGACGAAAATACAAGAATGCTAGAAATGAAGAGGGCAGAAAAGAATACAGGCGATTAAAGAATGAAGTGGATAGAAAGTGCAAGGTAGCTAAGGAAGAATGGCTGAAGGAGAAGTGCAAGGATGTCGAAGGCTGTATGGTCCTGGGAAAGGTAGATGCTGCATACAGGAAAATCAAGGAAACCTTTGGAGAAAGGAAATCTAGGTGCATGAATATTAAGAGCTCAGATGGATAGCCACTTCTAGGGAAAGAAGACAAAGCAGAAAGATGGCAGGAGCATATCCAACAGTTGTATCAAGGTAACGATGTAGATAATTTCGTTCTGGAACATGAAGGGGCTGTTGATGCTGATGAAATGGGAGACCCAATTTTTAAGTCAGAGTTTGACAGAGCTGTGAGTGACCTAAATAGGAACAAGGCACCTGGAATTGATGATATTCCCTCTGAATTACTGACTGCCTTAGGAGAAACCAGCATGGTAAGGTTATTTCATTTAGTGTGCAAGATGTATGAGACAGGAGAAGTCCCATCCGATTTTCGGAAGAATGTTGTTATACCTATTCCCAAGAAAGCCGGTGCTGACAGGTGTGAAAACTACCGCACTATTAGTTTAGTATCTCATGCCTGAAAAATTTTAACACGTATTATTTACAGAAGAATGGAAAACCAAGTTGAAGCTGAGTTGGGGGAAGATCAATTTGGCTTCAGAAGAAATGTAGGAACACGTGAAGCAATCCTGACTTTACATCTGATCTTAGAGGATCGAATCAAGAAGGACAAGCCCACGTACATGGCATTCATAGATCTAGAAAAGGCATTCGATAATGTTGATTGGACCAGGCTATTTATGATTCTGAAGATGATAGGGATCAGATACCGAGAACGAAGAATTATCTACAGTCTGTATAAAAATCAGTCTGCAGTGATAAGAATCGAGGGCTTTGAAAAAGAAGCAGCAATCCAGAAAGGAGTGAGGCAAGGCTGCAGTTTGTCCCCTCTCCTTTTCAATGTTTACATAGAACAGGCAGTAAAGGAAATCAAAGAGAAATTTGGAAATGGAATCACAGTCCAAGGAGAGGAAATCAAAACCTTGAGATTTGCGGATGATATTGTTATTTTATCTGAGACTGCAGAAGATCTCGAGAAGTTGCTGAATGGTATGGATGAAGTCTTAGGTAAGGAGTACAAGATGAAAATAAATAAGTCCAAAACAAAAGTAATGGAGTGCAGTCGAACGAAGGCAGGTGATGTAGGAAATACTAGATTAAGAAACGAAGTCTTAAAGGAAGTAGATGAATATTGTTACTTGGGTAGTAAAATAACCAACGATGGCATAAGTAAGGAGGACATAAAATGCAGACTAGCACAAGCAAGGAAGAGCTTTCTTAAGAAAAGAAATTTGCTCACTTCAAACATTGATATCGGAATTAGAAAGATGTTTTTGAAGACTTTTGTGTGGAGCGTGGCATTGTATGGAAGTGAAACATGGACAATAACTAGCTCAGAAAGAAAGAGAATAGAAGCTTTTGAAATGTGGTGTTACAGAAGAATGCTGAAGATGAGATGGATAGATCGAATCATGAATGAAGAGATACTGAATCGAATTGGTGAGAGGAGATCGATTTGGCTAAATTTGGCGAGAAGAAGAGATAGAATGATAGGACACATCTTAAGACACCCAGGACTTGTTCAGTTGGTTTTTGAAGGAAGTGTAGGTGGCAAGAACGGTAGGGGTAGACCAAGGTATGAATATGACAAACAGATTAGAGCAGATGTAGGATGCAATAGTTACGTAGAAATGAAAAGGTTAGCACAGGATAGGGTGGCATGGAGAGCTGCATCAAACCAGTCTATGGACTGATGACTCAAACAACAACTACATGACCTTGTATTGCAGAGATCAAACAATCATCCTGAGACTTATAATGTGCAGGCTGCCTGTTCCCTTTTACTTTATGCCTAATTAATCTCTGTTTGATATCTACTGCCAAGTACAACATGAAGGTGTTAATCCACCCTATATTAGTCCAACTATCTCAGCCACATCTGAATATATGGTCTTGGGATCCAGTTGCTAATGCTGGTCCAAAGAGGGAGCTAGTGAACACATTCCATATTGTGTAGGATTAGGGCTACTTACTTGCTTTCTTCTTTGAAACATGGGACCAGTTGGGCAATTGTCTGTTCCTCTATGTTTACTTCATCCTTAACACCTGCAGCAGGCTATAAATAATGAAATTAAAGAGCAAATAAGAATACCAAATATAAGTAGACAAGAAATAGATTTTAAAATAAATTTCATAATTCCACTAAACAAACATCACCATCTTTCAACAAGTAAAAATGTATGAATGAAAGGGAACAAACAACTGTCAAATCAAATCTAATTATATAGAGAGATGGGAAGATTTTTTTTGCTAGTGGCTTTATGTCCCATCGACACAGACAGGTCTTATGGCGACGATGGGATAGGAAAAGCCTATGAGTGGGAAGGAAGTAGCCATGGCCTTAATTAAGGTACAGCACCAGCATTTGCCTGGTGTGTAAATGAGAAACCATGGAAAACTATCTTCAGGGCTGCCGACAGTAAGATTTGAACCCACTATCTCCCGGATGCAAGCTCACAGCTGTGCGCTCCTCACCGCACGGCCAACTCGCCCGGTGGGGAAGAAGAAAAGGAGCACACGATAGGATAAAAATAATGACAGGAGAGCACCAGAAGAGACATCAACAAAAATATTAGGAACTTGAAAGAACAAGAATAAACTCCAAATGTCTCTTTCTGTTCTTCCCTTTTCCTACACTGTCTGGTCATTGTGCTTGTGAATTCTATCTTAATATAAATGATGACTTGACCTGTCAGATGCTTGCTCCTTTCCATCACCTGAGTTCCCAAAGAAGATTCTGATACAGTGGCTTTCATTCCAATGAAGCTCTCCTCGTCCTACCATAATCTAATTCAGTCTACAAATGGTCAGTCATTCAAATGTACTTTGACTTTATGGACTCTGAAAGCATGAGCTATTCTGGAATAAATTTAGAAAATTTTATACTTTTCATTCATCAGAAAACAACTTGACATTGTTTGCAATGCTTAAAATGATGTGTCTTGGATTTATAAAGGAGACAATCTACAGAGAAATTTTAGGTTTCACTTCCTCAGAAGTAAGTCATGTGATTTATAATATGTAACTCTGAAAGCATGACAAATATTGACTTAACATTTATATTAAAGTTCTAAAAGACTCTGTTCAGGTACTGTAGCATTAAACTACCAGAAACTGGCTTGTTAATTAAGTTTAGAGAGCAGCACAAATTTTCCCCTGTGATTTTGGACGAAGGAGTAGTGATATGAAAATGTGGCAGATGTCGGGCTGGAAGACTTGGGAATGAGGAGATGAGGAGCTCGACTAAGCAGACTGTTTTGAGTTGCCAATGGAGAGATGCTTTGGACTGACATTTGTGGAAGAATAAGTTTGAGTGGAGTTTTTAAATGTAGGCAAGATCAAAATACGAATTCAAGAGGAAAGTATGTTAAATACTTCCTTGTTAAGAGAGGAACTATGGAATAGAATAACTTGATAAATGTCCACCTATTCTGAAATAAATTAAGAAAATTTTATACTTTTCATTCACCAGAAAATAACTTGACACTGCATGCAATGCTTAAAATGAAGATGTGTCATTGGATTTGTGCAGGAGACAATCTACAGAGAAACTTTAGCTTTCACTTCCTCAGAAGTAAGTCATCACTATTCTTATAATGGCAAAAGTTTGGAGTGTACTTAACTGTCATTAGCATTTCATCAATAGAACTGCAGTCAACTGAATTCATCAAACTAAACCTTCGTAAAAAAAATCTTATAGTCTGTTGTACAACCTGTGAAAATAAAGTTCAGTGAATGAAGTCAGAACGGTTGATCCGGCAACACTGATGACACACAACCCTGCACCTGTGTAGCAGGAGGATTTGACAACCTGCTCCCAACGTTGTTCAGTTGAGCATCGTGTGTGTGCCGTGTAAGCCCTGTTTGACACAGTGCGTGTTTAGTGCGTTGGTTATGAAGAACAAAAAAAAGATCAATGTGCACTTTCGTTTTAAGCTTGGCAGGATACCGAAAGAAACTCATGAGATGCTGGTACGTGTTTAAGAAGATCAAGCACTGTCCTTGAAGTGTGTGTATGAGTGGTTCGCCTGTTTTCGAGGAGGCCGGGAAAGTGTTTCTGAAAATCCGCCGTAGCGGAAGACAGGCGACCGACGTCAGTGAGGAAAACATTAAGAAGGTGAGGATATTAATCACGAACGATCAGCGATTAACTGTGCGCACGTTAGCGAATGTACTGCAGATTAACCGTGAATCCGTGCAACAAAGCATTATCCAGAAGTTAGGGAAGAAGAAAACTTGTTCTTGTCTTGTGTCACATCACTTGACTGATGATCAGAAGCAGGCACGTTTAGAGGCTTCACAGAATTGTATCAAAACGGTGGATGCGACACCAAATTTCTTGAACTGTATTGTCACCGAGAATGAAACGTTGTGTCTCAGGTACGACCCTCCAACTTGAACATCCTCCATACTCGCCAGATCTCAATCCCCCAGTTTTCTTCCTATTCCCACGACCTTAACTCGTTTTGAAAGGAAACCTTAGAACCATGATATCTTTCAGCTGCCACACATCCCACTAGTATTTTCTTACTCTTTGCTCTGTAATATACAACCTGTGACAATAAATTTCGGTGAATAGTCCTGTATTATCAACATAGATGGACAATACGCGCCAATGACCTTACTGTCCTTCGAAATTGTCGCCTTCCATAAATATGTACTGCTGAGTCTGTTTGAGATCGGCTACTTCTATGAAGATGTCCCAAAGCAGATACACCAGCACACTGATTTCTATTAATTTGTATACAGGAAATGTACCCCAGCACTCCACAACACCACTACTTCAAGCAACAGCTCATAGTAGCAACAAAACCAGCAAACACAAGCAATTAGTAGAGGGCCTTAGAACAATACCAGTGGAACTACTTGAAGAAAACATAAATACTGGGTAAGAAAATTGGCAAATTACTGTTCTTCCACGGACCTTCAAATTGTACATCTAAAAATGAAGAGTGGATTTATGAAACCTATTCTGCTGTTTTCTCACAATGGTCTATCCAATCTGTAAATTAATTGAAATCTGCTTACCTGTGATGGTCTCACCTCTGCACACACTGGTTTGCTTTCTTCTCTTAAACATGTCACTGCTGAATCATGTTTAAAATTTTCCTGCAGACAAGTTAATATTTTAGACCCACTCTACAGACACATCTATCTTAAAAATGATTGACAAATTCTAGGATTCCCTCTACAAGCAGCCATCATTACAGAAAAACTATAGATATTCTAGGATATACTCTACAAGAAGCCATCATTACACAATAACTATAGATATTCTAGGATATCCTCTACAAGCAGCCATCATTACACATTAACTATACCTATTCTAGGATACCCTCAACAAACAGCCATCATTACACAACAACTATAGATATTCTAGGATACCCTCTAAAAGCATCCATCATTACACAATAACTATACATATTCTAGGATATCCTCTACAAGCAGCCATCATTACACAATAACTATAGATATTCTAGGATATCCTCTACAAACATCCATCATTACACAATAACTATAGATATTCTAGGATATCCTCTACAAGCATCCATCATTACACAATAACTCCAGATATTCTAGGATATCCTCTAGAAGCAGCCATCATTACACAATAACTATACATATTCTAGGATATCCTCAACAAGCAGCCATCATTACACAATAACTATAAATATTCTAGGATACCCTAGGATACCCTCTAAAAGCATCCATCATTACACAATAACTACACATATTCTAGGATATCCTCTACAAGAAGCCATCATTACACAATAACTACAGATATTCTAGGATACCCTCTAAAGGCATCCATCATTACACAATAACTATACATATTCTAGGATATCCTCTACAAGCAGCCATCATTACACAATAACTATAAATATTCTAGGATACCCTAGGATACCCTCTAAAAGCATCCATCATTACACAATAACTATACATATTCTAGGATATCCTCTACAAGCAGCCATCATTACACAATAACTATACATATTCTAGGATATCCTCTACAAGCATCCATCATTACACAATAACTATAGATATTCTAGGATATCCTCTACAAACATCCATCATTACACAATAACTATAGATATTCTAGGATATCCTCCACAAGCAGCCATCATTACACAACAACTATAGATATTCTAGGATATCCTCTACAAGAAGCCATCATTACACAATAACTATAGATATTCTAGGATATCCTCTAAAAACATCCACCATTACACAATAACTATAGATATTCTAGGATACACTCTACAAGCATCCATCATTACACAATAACTATAGATATTCCAGGATACCCTCTATGAGCAGCCTTAAGTACACAATAACTATAGATATTCTAGGATATCCTCTACAAGCAGCCATCATTACACAATAACTATACATATTCTAGGATATCCTCTACAAGCATCCATCATTACACAATAACTATAGATATTCTAGGATATCCTCTACAAACATCCATCATTACACAATAACTATAGATATTCTAGGATATCCTCTACAAGCATCCATCATTACACAATAACTATAGATATTCTAGGATATCCTCTACAAGCAGCCACCATTACACAATAACTATAGATATTCTAGGATATCCTCTACAAGCATCCATCATTACACAATAACTATAGATATTCTAGGATATCCTCTACAAACATCCATCATTACACAATAACTATAGATATTCTAGGATATCCTCTACAAGCAGCCTTCATTACACAATAACTATAGATATTCTAGGATATCCTCTACAAACATCCATCATTACACAATAACTATAGATATTCTAGGATATCCTCTACAAGCAGCCTTCATTACACAATAACTATAGATATTCTAGGATATCCTCTACAAACATCCACCATTACACAATAACTATAGATATTCTAGGATACACTCTACAAGCATCCATCATTACACAATAACTACAGATATTCTAGGATACCCTCTAAAGGCATCCATCATTACACAATAACTATACATATTCTAGGATATCCTCTATAAGCAGCCATCATTACACAATAACTATACATATTCTAGGATATCCTCTACAAGCATCCATCATTACACAATAACTATAGATATTCTAGGATATCCTCTACAAACATCCATCATTACACAATAACTATAGATATTCTAGGATATCCTCTACAAGCATCCATCATTACACAATAACTATAGATATTCTAGGATATCCTCTACAAGCAGCCATCATTACACAATAACTATAGATATTCTAGGATATCCTCTACAAACATCCATCATTACACAATAACTATAGATATTCTAGGATATCCTCCACAAGCAGCCATCATTACACAACAACTATAGATATTCTAGGATATCGTCTACAAGAAGCCATCATTACACAATAACTATAGATATTCTAGGATATCCTCTACAAACATCCATCATTACACAATAACTATAGATATTCTAGGATATCCTCTACAAGCAGCCATCATTACACAACAACTATAGATATTCTAGGATATCCTCTACAAGCATCCATCATTACACAATAACTATACATATTCTAGGATACACTCTACAAGCATCCATCATTACACAATAACTATAGATATTCTAGGATTTCCTCCACAAGCATCCATCAATACACAATAACTATAGATATTCTAGGATACCCTCTACAAGCATCCATCATTACACACTAACTATAGATATTCTAGGATATCCTCTACAAGAAGCCATCATTACACAATAACTACAGATATTCTAGGATACCCTCTAAAGGCATCCATCATTACACAATAACTATAGATATTCTAGGATACCCTCTACAAGCATCCATCATTACACACTAACTATAGATATTCTAGGATATCCTCTACAAGAAGCCATCATTACACAATAACTCCAGATATTCTAGGATATCCTCTAGAAGCAGCCATCATTACACAATAACTATACATATTCTAGGATACACTCTACAAGGATCCATCATTACACAATAATTATAGATATTCTAGGATACCCTCTATGAACAGCCTTCATTACACAATAGCTATAGATATTCTAGGATATCCTCTACAAGCATCCATCATTACACAATAACTATACATATTCTAGGATACACTCTACAAGCATCCATCATTACACAATAACTATAGATATTCTAGGATTTCCTCCACAAGCATCCATCAATACACAATAACTATAGATATTCTAGGATACCCTCTACAAGCATCCATCATTACACACTAACTATAGATATTCTAGGATATCCTCTACAAGAAGCCATCATTACGCAATAACTGCAGATATTCTAGGATATCCTCTAAAGGCATCCATCATTACACAATAACTATAGATATTCTAGGATATCCTCTACAAGAAGCCATCATTACACAATAACTACAGATATTCTAGGATACCCTCTAAAGGCATCCATCATTACACAATAACTATAGATATTCTAGGATACCCTCTACAAGCATCCATCATTACACACTAACTATAGATATTCTAGGATATCCTCTACAAGAAGCCATCATTACACAATAACTCCAGATATTCTAGGATATGCTCTAGAAGCAGCCATCATTACACAATAACTATACATATTCTAGGATACACTCTACAAGGATCCATCATTACACAATAATTATAGATATTCTAGGATACCCTCTATGAACAGCCTTCATTACACAATAGCTATAGATATTCTAGGATATCCTCTACAAGCATCCATCATTACACAATAACTATACATATTCTAGGATACACTCTACAAGCATCCATCATTACACAATAACTATAGATATTCTAGGATTTCCTCCACAAGCATCCATCAATACACAATATCTATAGATATTCTAGGATACCCTCTACAAGCATCCATCATTACACACTAACTATAGATATTCTAGGATATCCTCTACAAGAAGCCATCATTACACAATAACTACAGATATTCTAGGATACCCTCTAAAGGCATCCATCATTACACAATAACTATAGATATTCTAGGATATCCTCTACAAGAAGCCATCATTACACAATAACTACAGATATTCTAGGATACCCTCTAAAGGCATCCATCATTACACAATAACTATAGATATTCTAGGATACCCTCTACAAGCATCCATCATTACACACTAACTATAGATATTCTAGGATATCCTCTACAAGAAGCCATCATTACACAATAACTACAGATATTTTAGGATACCCTCTAAAGGCATCCATCATTACACAATAACTACAGATATTCTAGGATATCCTCTACAAGCAGCCATCATTACACAATAACTATACATATTCTAGGATATCCTCTACAAGCATCCATCATTACACACTAACTATAGATATTCTAGGATATCCTCTACAAGAAGCCATCATTACACAATAACTACAGATATTCTAGGATACCCTCTAAAGGCATCCATCATTACACAATAACTATACATATTCTAGGATATCCTCTACAAGCAGCCATCATTACACAATAACTATACATATTCTAGGATATCCTCTACAAGCATCCATCATTACACAATAACTATAGATATTCTAGGATATCCTCTACAAACATCCATCATTACACAATAACTATAGATATTCTAGGATATCCTCCACAAGCAGCCATCATTACACAACAACTATAGATATTCTAGGATATCCTCTACAAGAAGCCATCATTACACAATAACTATAGATATTCTAGGATATCCTCTAAAAACATCCACCATTACACAATAACTATAGATATTCTAGGATACACTCTACAAGCATCCATCATTACACAATAACTATAGATATTCCAGGATACCCTCTATGAGCAGCCTTAAGTACACAATAACTATGGATATTCTAGGATATCCTCTACAAGCAGCCATCATTACACAATAACTATACATATTCTAGGATATCCTCTAAAAACATCCACCATTACACAATAACTATAGATATTCTAGGATATCCTCTACAAGCATCCATCATTACACAATAACTATAGATATTCTAGGATATCCTCCACAAGCAGCCATCATTACACAACAACTATAGATATTCTAGGATATCGTCTACAAGAAGCCATCATTACACAATAACTATAGATATTCTAGGATATCCTCTACAAACATCCATCATTACACAATATCTATAGATATTCTAGGATATCCGCTACAAGAAGCCATCATTACACAATAACTATAGATATTCTAGGATATCCTCTACAAGCATCCATCATTACACAATAACTATAGATATTCTAGGATATCCTCTACAAGCAGCCATCATTACACAACAACTATAGATATTCTAGGATATCATCTACAAGAAGCCATCATTACACAATAACTATAGATATTCTAGGATATCCTCTACAAACATCAATCATTACACAATAACTATAGATATTCTAGGATACCCTCTAAAGGCATCCATCATTACACAATAACTATAGATATTCTAGGATATCCTCCACAAGCAGCCATCATTACACAACAACTATAGATATTCTAGGATATCGTCTACAAGAAGCCATCATTACACAATAACTATAGATATTCTAGGATATCCTCTACAAGCAGCCTTCATTACACAATAACTATAGATATTCTAGGATATCCTCTACAAGCATCCATCATTACACAATAACTATAGATATTCTAGGATATCCTCTACAAGCATCCATCATTACACAATAACTATAGATATTCTAGGATATCCTCTACAAGCAGCCTTCATTACACAATAGCTATAGATATTCTAGGATATCCTCTACAAGCATCCATCATTACACAATAACTATACATATTCTAGGATATCCTCTACAAGCATCCATCATTACACACTAACTATAGATATTCTAGGATATCCTCTACAAGAAGCCATCATTACACAATAACTACAGATATTCTAGGATACCCTCTAAAGGCATCCATCATTACACAATAACTATACATATTCTAGGATATCCTCTACAAGCAGCCATCATTACACAATAACTATACATATTCTAGGATATCCTCTACAAGCATCCATCATTACACAATAACTATAGATATTGTAGGATATCCTCTACAAACATCCATCATTACACAATAACTATAGATATTCTAGGATATCCTCTACAAGCATCCATCATTACACAATAACTATAGATATTCTAGGATATCCTCTACAAGCATCCATCATTATACAATAACTATAGATATTCTAGGATATCCTCTACAAGCATCCATCATTACACAATAACTATAGATATTCTAGGATATCCTCTACAAGCATCCATCATTACACAACAACTATAGATATTCTAGGATATCCTCTACAAGCATCCATCATTACACAATAACTATACATATTCTAGGATACACTCTACAAGCATCCATCATTACACAATAACTATACATATTCTAGGATATCAATTACAAGCAGCCTTCATTACACAATAACTATAGATATTCTAGGATATCCTCTACAAGCAGCCATCATTACACAATAACTATACATATTCTAGAATACCCTCTACAAGTATCCATCATTAAACAATAACTATAGATATTCTAGGATATCCTCTACAAGCATCCATCATTAAACAATAACTATAGATATTCTAGGATATCCTCTACAAGCATCCATCATTACACAATAACTATAGATATTCTAGGATATCCTCTACAAGCAGCCTTCATTACACAACAACTATAGATATTCTAGGATATCCTCTACAAACATCCATCATTACACAATAACTATAGATATTCTAGGATATCCTCTACAAGCATCCATCATTACACAATAACTATAGATATTCTAGGATATCCTCTAAAAAGCATCCATCATTACACAATAACTATAGATATTCTAGGATATCCTCTACAAACATCCATCATTACACAATAACTATAGATATTCTAGGATATCCTCTACAAACATCCATCATTACACAACAACTATAGATATTCTAGGATATCCTCCACAAGCATCCATCATTACACAACAACTATAGATATTCTAGGATATCCTCTACAAGCATCCATCATTACACAATAACTATACATATTCTAGGATACACTCTACAAGCATCCATCATTACACAATAACTATACATATTCTAGGATATCAATTACAAGCAGCCTTCATTACACAATAACTATAGATATTCTAGGATATCCTCTACAAGCAGCCATCATTACACAATAACTATACATATTCTAGAATACCCTCTACAAGCATCCATCATTAAACAATAACTATAGATATTCTAGGATATCCTCTACAAGCATCCATCATTAAACAATAACTATAGATATTCTAGGATATCCTCTACAAGCATCCATCATTACACAATAACTATAGATATTCTAGGATATCCTCTACAAGCAGCCTTCATTACACAACAACTATAGATATTCTAGGATATCCTCTACAAACATCCATCATTACACAATAACTATAGATATTCTAGGATATCCTCTACAAGCATCCATCATTACACAATAACTATAGATATTCTAGGATATCCTCTACAAGCATCCATCATTACACAATAACTATAGATATTCTAGGATATCCTCTACAAACATCCATCATTACACAATAACTATAGATATTCTAGGATATCCTCTACAAACATCCATCATTACACAACAACTATAGATATTCTAGGATATCCTCCACAAGCATCCATCATTACACAACAACTATAGATATTCTAGGATATCCTCTACAAGCATCCATCATTACACAATAACTATACATATTCTAGGATACACTCTACAAGCATCCATCATTACACAATAACTATAGATATTCTAGGATATCCTCTACAAGCAGCCTTCATTACACAACAACTATAGATATTCTAGGATATCCTCTACAAACATCCATCATTACACAATAACTATAGATATTCTAGGATATCCTCTACAAGCATCCATCATTACACAATAACTATAGATATTCTAGGATATCCTCTACAAGCATCCATCATTACACAATAACTATAGATATTCTAGGATATCCTCTACAAACATCCATCATTACACAATAACTATAGATATTCTAGGATATCCTCTACAAACATCCATCATTACACAACAACTATAGATATTCTAGGATATCCTCCACAAGCATCCATCATTACACAACAACTATAGATATTCTAGGATATGCTCTACAAGCATCCATCATTACACAACAACTATAGATATTCTAGGATATCCTCTACAAGCATCCATCATTACACAATAACTATAGATATTCTAGGATATCATCTACAAGCATCCATCATTACACAATAACTATAGATATTCTAGGATATCATCTACAAGCATCCATCATTACACAATAACTATAGATATTCTAGGATATCCTCTACAAACATCCATCATTACACAATAACTATAGATATTCTAGGATATCCTCTACAAACATCCATCATTACACAATAACTATAGATATTCTAGGATATCCTCTACAAACATCCATCATTACACAACAACTATAGATATTCTAGGATATCCTCCACAAGCATCCATCATTACACAACAACTATAGATATTCTAGGATATGCTCTACAAGCATCCATCATTACACAACAACTATAGATATTCTAGGATATCCTCTACAAACATCCATCATTACACAATAACTATAGATATTCTAGGATATCCTCTACAAACATCCATCATTACACAATAACTATAGATATTCTAGGATATCCTCTACAAACATCCATCATTACACAACAACTATAGATATTCTAGGATATCCTCCACAAGCATCCATCATTACACAACAACTATAGATATTCTAGGATATCCTCTACAAGCATCCATTATTACACAATAACTATACATATTCTAGGATACACTCTACAAGCATCCATCATTACACAATAACTATAGATATTCTAGGATATCCTCTACAAGCATCCATCATTACACACTAACTATAGATATTCTAGGATATCCTCCACAAGCATCCATCATTACACACTAACTATAGATATTCTAGGATATCCTCTACAAGAAGCCATCATTACACAATAACTATAGATATTCTAGGATATCCTCTACAAGCATCCATCATTACACAATAACTATAGATATTCTAGGATATCCTCTACAAACATCCATCATTACACAATAACTATAGATATTCTAGGATATCCTCTACAAACATCCATCATTACACAATAACTATAGATATTCTAGGATATCCTCTACAAACATCCATCATTACACAACAACTATAGATATTCTAGGATATCCTCCACAAGCATCCATCATTACACAACAACTATAGATATTCTAGGATATCCTCTACAAACATCCATCATTACACAATAACTATAGATATTCTAGGATATCCTCTCTGAGCAGCCTTCTTTACACCATAGCAATGGATATTCTAGGATATCCTTTGTGAGCACTCATCATTACACAAAATCAAAAGATATTCTAGGATATCCTCTATGAGTGTTAAACTCAGGCTACATGAGAACAACTAACTGACAGATATCATTTCAGGTCTAAAAAGCCAAGAATAAAGGCTGAGAGGAGATGTAGATTTTGAAGTTAACATTAAGCAAAAAATAAGGAAATACCAATGGCTTATGTAACAAATGCCACAAAAAGAAATCAACGTTCCAATGTACCTGGGTAAAAACTGCCCTAGAAATTCTCAGGGCTCAATTCCTCTGAGATGAGCCTTCAGAATCAGCTGCATTCATGATACATTCGCTAGCAAATGTAGCAATATACCAATATTTATGTTAATTTTTATGTGGGAAAGGCAACCCCATTACTTAACAAGAGCAAAGCTTTAAGCAAGCAACAATCTCCACTAATTTCACGCTAACACAGATGCTTGAAACTGGCGATTCCGCTGATATGTTCATAAACAGGTCAGTAAGGAGGCCAGGATGAATGATGACAATCTCAATGTATATAAAAAGAGCAAGGACATCACAGGGTGATAATGAAAAATCATTCAGGGCCATAATCAATGATGAAGGTAAGAGAAGCCAAGGAAGCTGAGATGAATGATGATGACTTCAATGTATATAAAAAGATTAAGAAGGTCACAGGTGGATGAAAAAAGATGTCCTTCAGAGCTGTAGCCAATGATGAAGTGAAACTGAAGTGTGGGAAAATATGACCAACAACATCTTAAGAACAACCAATGCCCCAGACAACCAGAAATATAGGCAGTTGAAGGATCAGTACAGGAAGTAAATCAAGTAATTAAGCTGATCAAGAAAGCCAACCATCCAGACAAATACCAGCAGAAATGATGATATTTATGAATGAAAATAGAATCAGAGGTATAACAGTGCTGAATAATAACATTTACAATAGAATAATACCTGAAAACTGGCTGGTATGTACCTTCATGACAGCCCCAAAATACACCAGAGTCAAGGAATGTGAAGACTTCAGGATAATCACAGACCCCCTCCCCCCAATGGTTACTGCAATCACAACATTGCAAAACAGCAGGGATAACATGGAGAAACACAAAAATAAAGATCTCTTAATAGTAAAAGGTGATAAAATACAAGATATCAGAGTCTAGTACACAGAGGGGCAATGTGCTGGAAAAGTATTTAGGTACGATAAATCGCCGATCGGAGCAAATGATAAATTGCTCAAAGTTGGACTCTTTCTGTCTTGTGTAATATACACCCCACTAAACCAACCTTACTACTGGTGAAGGAAAAACGGAGATGAGACTTATACATGAGTTTATTAAAAATCAAAGGTTGTAGATAAATAAATAGATAAATAAATAAATAAATTCATAACAAGGAAAAAATGCACAGGTCGTAAATTGTTTTTGAGAGTACTATATAATGACTGTCTGTGAAGGTTGTCAACATATCAAATTCCTAGTGACCTCCTTGGAAAATAGAATTTGCGTACCAGTACTTCAGTACCAGAAATGGGCCAGGGTCCTCACTCATTCTTTTATCAGGAGAAAACTTTTTGCATAATATCCTGTTTACCTCGGAGATGATATATTTTGATATTATTCCAAAATAATAAAAATCGCACCACAGAGAAAGTACAAACCCAGGAGAAAAAAAGAACCTCCTCAATAATGACTTAAGTCACAGAAGAAAATAAAGCAGGGCAAATCTGCATCACATGTGGATGGGTATCAAATTAAAGGAGAAGGTAAGGATTCGTGCAGAAAAATAAAATGGCTATTTCCAAAAGTAAAAGGATAAGTTTACCAGCAGGTCACACAAAGGCAAGACACAAATGGGATATAAGGGCGGGTCAGTAAAATAAAATATTAATCCAGAGTAATATAAAAACTAAGGTAAAATAAACCTTTCTCCTTCACAGTATACCAAAATCACGACCTACTCAACCACACGACAAACATACGAAATCTGGTATCTCCCAGATTCAAAGTGCCGTGTAGAAATGCATAAAATGCAAAAGTTACTCAATTCATAACTTATGATACCCTTCATAAGATGACATTGCTTTTAATCGTGACTTTCCTACTGACATCATTGTAATGACCTATGTTGATTTAAGTTGGAAAAACCACAAATATGAAATGTGTTACATATACGATATATCATAAGTTATGAATGTCATTATGGTCAGTACTGACAATTGATCACTATCAAAGGATAGTGAATGGTACACCTATTCAATATCATTAGCTTGATATAGTGTCCTGTATAACTGATACTAGTTTCACTAGGGATTATACTGTTCACTGGCCCAAATTACCAGACTAGATATGTACAAAACCATAACGTACATAACCACTACAACATCTCAAGAAAACAGCTTTCATGATAAATGACATGTAGGCATTCATAAAGAAGACTTAGAGACCTTAACACGGGCCAACACTCCGACAAGATAGAGACAATACCAGGCACATATAAACTGACATTTATTGATTTAACTAGCTGATGAACCAATGCTTTGCTACAGAATTCTATTTTGTACACAGAATGCTAGGTTAGGTAGTGTATGCCTTGTGAGTAATATTGTATTCAATTGCATAGCTCTTAACCTTACATCAACGGATGCCTAGAGCAAAGCAATATTCCAGACAGTTGGAGGAAATCTACGGTCAAAATGTTAAACAAAGGGAAAGGAGACACTGGGGATCCTAACTCATACAGAGGAATCGCCCTGGAATGCACGATGTTCAAGTTACTGACTAAATTACTATGCAAGAGGCTTACAAACATAATAGACCCGAAATTACCTGAGGAACAGCTCGGTTTCAGAAAAAATAGAAGCACAATCCAAGTCATTACCTGCCTACTCAATGACATACAGTCTACCTTTTCAAATCCAGGACAAAAACTACATGCAATATTTATAGACTACACGAAAGCTTTCGATTCAATCAGTCGGAAATTAATAATAGAGGAACTACAGCAATTGGTTGGTAGAGAGAACTATCTATTGCAAATTATTCAAAACATACTTCACGACAACAGCATAATCAGTGACGGTATAAATATCTCACGACCAATTCATCAAACAAACAGGGTACTCCAAGGAGATCCACTGAGCCCCTGCCCTTCAATGCAGCAACAGCTGACGTAGTTCAAGCAATATCATCAGAAAAGGTACGTCTATATATCTATGCAGATGATATGGTAATAACATCAACAGACCAGGTAGAATTGCAGATTGCCTTCGATCAACTGGTGCAACTGACAAAGGAAAATGAACTACAAATTAACGAAAAAAAAACAGTGTCCATGAGCTTCAGAAAAGGGGGACCACAGGCTTCTTTCTTCTACCAAGAAAAGAAACCAACAGCAGTGTCACACTTCAAATATCTCGGCATGACCTTACAAACATGTCGCATCATATTCAGAAAACACATAGAAGACAAAACAAACACGGCTATCAAGGCGATGAACAACATAAAACTCATCAATAGACTATCAATTGGAACAGCAATGAAATTATTCAAAATTAAAATCACTCCTATCATAACATATGGACTAGAATTAATTTGGATACACTGCACACAGAGAAATCTGGAACAGATTGAGAAAGTGAAAGCCACTTTTCTGAAAACATTATTATGCCTATCCAAATTCACACCCTCTCGGCTCGCATACGAGGAACTACGACTACAGCTACTTTTGCCAGCAACTCCTGCATATAAAGGCCTCATGGAAGTACTTTGGGAAAAGAAAAATGAAATATGGTCAGAGTTCTACGCTAGAGACGCTATGATCTACAGCGATTGGCAACAAGGGTAATCACATAAATGGGATTGTAAATAAAGGGTACAGATCTCAGCACATGGTTATGAGGGTGTTTAGGGGTTGTAGTAAGGATGTAAAGGAGAGTGCATATAAGTCTCTGGTAAGACCCCAACTAGAGTATGGTTCCAGTGTATGGGACCCTCACCAGGATTACCTAATTCAAGAACTGGAAAAAATCCAAAGAAAAGCAGCTCGATTTGTTCTGGGTGATTTCCGACAAAAGAGTAGCGTTACAAAAATGTTGTAATGTTTGGGTTGGGAAGAATTGAGAGAAAGAAGAAGAGCTGCTCGACTAAGTGGTATGTCAATTTAAGATTATCAAAAATTTTATTAATCAACCTATTCAATACAAATGATATTTGCAAAGTTAGGACTTGCATCCTATTAAACTAAGGTCTAAAGGGACATGTTTCACCCTTTAAAAGGGCATCATCAGCCTTTTTACACTCATGCTAAAGGTAAAAATCAGGATCCTGATTGTCGATATAAGAAAAGGTATATAAAATGAGAATAAAAATTAGAATGAATATTATACAATATGTGCAATCATGAGTTCTTAAATAACAATTGGCAATTAAAAATCATTTAAAATGTTTGCGAAGAAATAAGAGTTGGTATGATAATTACATCAGCAATCTTAAAATGATCTTATAAAACTGTACAAACTAGGTCTTGACCAAATAAATAATAAGAAAGTCTATGGCTAAAGTTGCCGTATCAAGGTTCGTGAAATTCGGCTGGAAGCAACCTGTTTTTTAAATGGAGAGCAATTAGAATCCAATGGCCACTCAAGACAAGATAAAACCTCTCTCGTTGAAAAGTCGTAAGGAAACTGTAGTATGGTGCATGTAGATTATAAAGTTGTGTCCAATCAATCCATTAATTTCATATTTTACGAAGTGGGATCGTGGTCTCAGTACTTTTGTTGAAGGAGTTGTGAGAAGTTGACTAATAAGTGCCGCTGTACAGATTTTGTCAGCTCATATACCGATGGTTAAAAGGGAACATTCTACGAGCACTCGTTCCGAGACCACACAAGCAGCAAGTTCATACCGCAAAAACCGAAAACATTCTGCACCATATTTCTTCAATAGTCAATCCACATTCAAAACTACAGCTAATACGTAAGACGGTCTCACTACACTCCTCAGTATAGTGTTTTTATTTAACAGTCAGCAAGATCTATTAGACGAGAGGACTTTGTACCTCAATGTGTTTTTAACTCACTAATCATGATCACTGTCACTTCACATCATTACGATTTTTAATTTGTTTGTATATTATGTAATCATTGTTTTACTACTGAAGATGGCCTTGAGATTAGGCTGAAACATGTATAGACTTTGCTTCATCTAACAGATGACTTGACTTGTATTGATAGGAGGATTTTATAAATATTTTCTTTTGTAAAGTGATAACCGTCAATACGGAATGAGATTCATAACTTGCAATGAGACATTTAGTGACACACTACGCCGTTCATGGCTTGCTTCAAGGTGTGCATGACCAGCAAATATCATGATCCAGATATCACCTGTGTTTGTGCTTTGTGCAACAGAAGCTGTGATCGATATCACGCAATGATATGCTGTGAAAGGAAGTGCTCATTGAAAATGCTTTGCAGTGAGGGACAGTGACTATCCTAATAACTATTGTCAACTTTTTTTCCTGCACAGTGTGCGCTTTTCCCCTTTATTATTAATCTTACCCCAGAAACGTGACAGAGAATTTGCCATACATATTTTCTCAAGTGAAGACTGGGTTAGAGGATTTTCATTGTAAAGGTAGGCCCTCTTGCCTACCATCGGTCACAATCAAGTTGGAGATTTTTATTATAATGGCAGACACTCACTCTATACCTGCCCTTTTACTTCATGCTTGTTGTTTAAAGGGGCCTAACATCTAGGTCATCGGCCCACTGCCGTTTTACATCCTAACAAAGACTGTGGTTTTCTCAACTGAAATCAAGATAGGTCACCACAGTGATGTCAACAGGAATGTCGCTATTAAAAGCAATGTCATCATATGATATATCATAGGTTATGAATTTCATTATGGTCCTTATTGACAATAGTTCACTAACAAAGGGTAGAGAAATATCCACCTATTCAATACCATTAGCTTAATATAGTGTCCTATATAACTGGTACTAGTTTCAACCCTACATACACTGGGTCATCTTCAGCCATGATCTAACAGGAAACATATGTTTACATACAACCAATAATAAAGAATACAATTTGGTATGTCTTAATTAAAAATCCAAGTCTAAAATATTGATGAAGTTGGATTACACTTTTAAGATAGAAACCAAAATGACACATTAAAACTGTTGTGGTTGATGTTGAACTATGTCAATGTCAGTGTTCTTAAGTCAATATGGGAATTGGTATTCCTTATCCGCATAGTTGAGCCACTTGATTTATAAATTATGTCTTCTAGAATAGTAACATGAGTAATGGTTTAAATGTAGCACGAAGAAACATTCACAATCTGAATAAGTGTTCTTTTCGTCAGATGTAGTGATATGTCTTTCAATTCAGTTTGAAGTGAATGCCTGAAAAAGAAAATATTTGAAGCAAATTGAACCACGCGTTTTGAATCTCCCCCTCATATTTTTTATCGGTTTGGTCAGCTCCATCTTCTGTAAACAATATGAATTACCACTCCTTGCTAACTTGTAGGTATTACACCTGCTAACAGATGTCTCACCTACTACGCTATCTAGGCATTGAACTACAGTATAAACTACTGTTTTCCTCCTTTCCCCGTAGATGGCTCTGGAGTAAAGGGACAATTTTTCCCTCTACTGAGTAATAGTTTCCTATAGGTTGGCCATCATGTAATAAATGTATTTTTTCTCAATTCCTTCATAGTGACAAGCCACTCCTCCCCTTAGTTACTAGTAAGAGCCCTTCCCTGGGTCTATATAAACTGAGGAAGTTGCTCCCTGAACTTGGTTTTGGAATCATCATTAGGGGCTCAAAGGACTTGATGTGATTGTAATGCCGGCTAGCCTGCCTGAGGTTTGCATAGAGGGCCACTGAGTCATGAAGGTAAGACTCAAAAGTCAACTTCAGTGTTTTAAAAAGGGGATGATGGGAGGACTTAATTTTTCTTAGCATGTGAATTCATAGGCAGTGTTTCATTTTATGGAATGTAAGGTGGTGTGTGTGTGTGTGTACCCTCCAAACCCCTTCTGCAATCTGATTCTTCATTGACTAGTTTTCAAAATTGGTTGTCACTTTTCAGTAGTTAATTATCCTAGTCACTCTGTAGTATGGATTAGCCACTGCTTCACAGACACTTAGGTTTTAACCGGCCTTATTTCTAATAGGATAGCCTAGTTGTATCTGCATCCTAGCCTTTTTTGATTTACTGACTATTGAGATAACCCTTCTAGTTTCTATACTCAAGGCTGTTTAGCAAGGGTTTGCAACCCTGTAATATAGATCTGTGAGCCGAGAAAGTTAAAAAGGACCAGTGTAATTTATTGCAAAGTGCCAGTGCATTCTGAAACCCTTCCGTTCTTTTTTTACTCTCGAAGTTTAGCTGTGCAGAAACAGAACCCCTGTGCTTCTTGCAATTTCCTTTACTTTTGTTAGTTACCTCCCTTGTGAGTTCAAGTGCCTCCTAAGATTTTCCTATTATGTAAACATTAATGGCCTTCGCGTTTGATTTGTATGTTTTATATTGCCCAGAACTATCTGGTACTATATCTATTAGCTAAATGTTAGAGATACATCTCCCTGTATTAATTAGAAGTTTCATCCTGTTAACTGTCATTAATTAGAAGCCTAAAATGCTCCATCCTGTTAACTGTTATTAAATAGAACCCTAAATGCTTTACTTTGTTAATTGGGCTTAGTCCCTCCCGAATTTTGAACACTGATTATATTATAATGTTTTCGTATGTATAGGGCCTATTTCTATATTTTTGAAAGCAAAAACCAAAAGAAAAAACTTCAAATAAATTTAAGGTGAAACTTATTATACTTGTGCTTTTCATGTCCGGAGCCAGGCCCACACACTTTTTCCCTATTACCGGTAATATCCGGAAAAAGTGGTAGCAGAGCGGTGGTTAAATGTGTCTGGACAGAGCACTATTTTTACTGTTTTGAGTTAGCTTCAATCCCTGTACTCTAAAAATATTCTGGTCTTTCTACATTTTGTATATTTTCCTATTCAAATTTATTTAGATTATGACTACTGATGACGTAGCATATCCAGGGTCCTTACAGGAGGAAGAGCTACTTGTCGAGTTGCTTATTCATATTTTAGAATAAAAGGGGACCGTTAAAAGTGATGAAATTTTACTCACATCTAATTTAGGCAAATCTATTTCCATGCCCCATTATACCGAGAGCGAGGCTGGTAATTTGGTGTTTCTGATTGAGGATTGATCTGTCATGGATTTCTTAGAAAGTGACATAGCATATCTTCACCAACTGAGAAGCGTCCAAGGTCGATTGACTTATTATTTACAGCGAACCGAAGATCTGCTTACTTTAGAGCTTAACGAAGAGCTTGGGTACCAAGTTGAGGCCCTCAGAGCTAAAACTTGTAAGTTATTGGAAAAACAGGTTCTTGGTTGTCTAGGGTTACTATCAAATTTAAGTCTGATCCTCCTTCTGCGGTACAAGTAGAAGAAGAGTTAAATAAGTGAAGTGTACCTGTAGTACCGAGTTAAATGGGTAGCACGCTTCACCCGAACATCAAAAATTTATACCATTAAAATCCTCTCCCAGTGGCTCAGCATTATGTTCAACATCCTAGTTTTACTCCTCATAGTCAGCGTTTTTCTAATTTTCCCCATCTGTTAAATTTAATGTTGAGAGGTGCCCCCCGTTACTCAGTAAATTCAGCGAGTGATGTTTCATTTCTCCAATTTCTTGTTGAGTTTTAAGTTCATGCTTTAGTTTCTGGTTTGTCATATGCTCAGATTTTACAAATTATGTACCCTTATGCAATTGGAGTGCTTTCTGTTAGCGCTGATCAAACTTCTTTACAGCACTTTCACACCCATTTGTTAACACACTTTTTTCCTGCTCGCGCCCTCAACTCTGTAATCCAAAAATATTATTTGAGGGTACGACGCCTAGGTGAAAGCCTATCCGATTTAATCTCAGACATTAAATTTCATGCCCGAGTTTTCGCTGCCCATTATAAGGAAGAGAAAATGTAGAGAGTATCTCTCCACCCTACCGGTCTTATTTGTGTTTCGCTGCCTAACCTCGCAATTTTTCTTAACTGGAGGCAATGGTAGTATCCGCTGAGAGAGTTTGCCGATTCTCTTAGGATGGCTAGTGTACCACCCGCTGTTAGGACTATTGCTAGGAAGACTGCACCCTCAAGAGTGCTACGCCTGTGGGTCACCTGACCGGTGCCCCTTTCTATCTCTAGCACGCCACCGCCTAGTGTCTGTTCTAGCACTAAGTTTAATCGCAGGCTTGCTAATAACATGTGTTTTCGGTGTGGATCCATAGGTCATCTGGCAAGGTATTGCCCTAGAGCGTGTAGTAACAGCTGACTAGACAGGGAGATGGTGTCAGCTGGTGCGACCGGCACAGTACTTTCTGAAAATGATGAAAGTTCTGTCTACTAGTGAGCCTCTATCTACTTGTTGATGGTTATGAATTTCATGTTTTTGGTCCGTATTGAACAATATATAAGTAATAATAATAATAACTTAAATGTTTCCACCTTTTCAATACAATATATTCACAAGATTACAAAATTATACGGTACTAGTTTCGACCCATCTAGGGGTCATCATCAGCCGTATTGGAGCAAAGATCATTTGTGGCGAAATCCTAAGACAATATTATTTTAAAATTATTATTTTATTTTAATATTATTTTATTTTAATTATTTTAAAATTATTATTTTAAAATAATATTGTCTTAGGATTTCGCCACAAATGATCTTTGCTCCAATACGGCTGATGATGACCCCTAGATGGGTCGAAACTAGTACCGTATAATTTTGTAATCTTGTGAATATATTGTATTGAAAAGGTGGAAACATTTAAGTTATTATTATTATTACTTCTATCTACTTGCCCCACAGAATGTTTGAAAATATCCGCTGATATTAATGGCCTCGCCCCTTTTACTAAAATAGAAGCAAATAATGAACCTGTTTTGGCCCGCTAAGACTCAGAAAGTATCGCCTGTCGTATGAGTGAAACCTGGTTTGCATCATATAAATCTGTTCGTATTTTTTTATTTTAAGCCCGTTTCACTCCCCTGTGTTTCGGCCAACTCATCCAAAATTGAGATCGTTGGCGTTGTTAAGTGTAAAATCCGTATTTTCAATTTTACTTGGATGTTATCCCTATATGTAACTAAGAATTTGTCTTGCCCCATTATTCTTGGGTCTAATTTTTTGGCCCATTCTGGGCTTATATCAGATATGCAGAATAAACTCTGCTGGTTAAAGTTTGTGACTCCATAAAAATGCCTCTACTTATGTGTAATTCTGCGTCAACTTGTGCTGTGTCGCACACTCAGAGTGAAATGGTGTCAAATCTTAGTCATTTACCTGAAGACAAGGCTGAGTGTATTAGGACAATTTGTACTGCTTTCCCCGAAGTTTTCACTGAAAAATTATGAGGAACTAGTATTTCAGAGCATAAGATTGAAGTCACTGATTCCATTCCTGATAGATATTGACCTTATCGTCTGTCACCTCCTATAATGCAGGCAATGAAGAAGATCAAAAATGTTAGACGATGAGATTATACGACCTTCGACCTACGACCTTCGACATCTGCCTATTCTTCACTTATTTTTCTAGTGCCAAAAACCACAAGGCGGTTTCTGCCCATTGCTGGATTACAGGGCCTTCAATAAGAAAGTAGTATTACAATCCGTACAGCTTCCGGATTTGCACTCTTGTTTTTCATAGTTTAAAAGCGCCAAGTAGTTTACTTCCTTAGATTTAAATCAGGCCTTTTTTGCTAGTTGCTTTACGTTGCACCGACACAGATAGGTCTTGTCTTATGGCGACGATGGGACAGCAAAGGCCCAGGAATGGGAGAAGGAAGCGGCCGTAGCCTTATTTAAGGTACAGCACCAGCATTTGCCTGGAGTGAAAATGGGAAACCAAAGAAAACCACCTTCAGGGCTGCCGACAATGGGGTACGAACCAACTATCTCCCGGATGTGAGTTCACAGCTGCACGCCCCTAACTGCACGGCCAACTCGCCCAGTAAATCAGGCCTATGAACAGATCACCTTAGCTGAGAAAAATCGTCATCTGACAGCTTTTGCTACTGACTGGAAACTCTAGGAATTTTGACTCGTGCCACTTGTACGCTCCTCGGGAGTCACAGTGCTTACCAGACTCCTAGACCTCATATTTTCAGACGTCAAGTTCAACTACGTCCATCATTATTTAGACGACGTCGTCATATATTCAGAGACCTTCGCAGATCATCGTCAACACATCAATGAAGTGTCGCTCCTTCGTAAAGCCAGTCCCACTGTTAAATTGTCTAAGGTATCTTTTACTAAGCCCCAAATGTAATTCCTTGAGCACGTTGTGTCATACAGTGGTGTCCCAGTGGACCAGTCTCGAACTCAGGCTATTCGTGATTTTAGACCCCCTAAGGACATTAAAAGTGTTGCCCGTTTCATAGGAATAACTAACTTTTCAGGAAGTGTATTCCTAATTATGCCAATCGTGCTGCCCCTCTTAACTTACTTCATCGTAAGTATTTCAAGTATTTGAAGCTAACAATATCTAATACTCCTGTGCGTGCTATGCCAGATTTTTTCAAGACCTTTATAGTCCAAACGGACGCCTGTTTGTCCGCTGTTGCAGCTGTCCTATTGCAGGACCCTGAATTAGGAAGACGTCCCATTGCATATGGTTCTAGGTCGCTTTCCCCTCAGGAGTGGAAGTACTCGGTATGTGAGCTCGAGAATTAGGCAGTTTTGTTTGCCCAAGAGAAATTCCGCATGAACCTGGAGCATGTTAAGTTTGAACTTGAGACATAATCAGACATTGTGTTGGGTCCTAGGGAAACTAGAACTGGTCATCTAGCCCAATTTACCATCAGGATTGCAGCTTTTCAATTTGATGTTCGCCACATTCGCGTACCAGATAAGGTGTTGGCCATATCTGGACGGGCATGACGGAGAAATCCGCGAGCTTGTCAAAGCATGCAAGACCTGCATGATCAGTAAACCTCAATTAAACACCAGGTTAGGCAGGCTGTCTTCCAACCAAGCTACCCGCCCAGTGGAGTGGTTATATAAAGACTATGTGGGTCCCTTACATAAATCGAAGGGAGATGGGAATAAATTCGTACTTGTGGGTGTTGACGAGTTTACCCGTTTTTCTTGGATATTCCCTACTAGGTTAGCGACTGGTGAAACCACAACCAGGTGCCTGATATCTATCCTTTGGTCCATGTCAGTTTTTGTTATCAGATAGCGCTAAAGCCCTCACTTCAAATTTATTTAGAAAGTTGTTTTAATCGATTTCGCATGTAATGACATCAGCATACTATCCCCAGCCTTCGTATGCAGAGTAAACCGTAACCTCCGCTCCGCCCTTATCGCCTTTCATCATGATGGCGTTTGGAGGTGGGATTCCTTATTGCCTTCGCTAGCGTTTGTTTTAACTCGGCTATCCATTAAGCTCATACATTTTCTATTTCTCTTGTGTTCTCTTTTGTTCCAAACTTCCCTCCTTCCAACTTGTGGAATATTAACGAGCTCCTGCCCGAAAACATAGATCCTCCTAACATTACGGCTATCTGGAAGAAAGTGAAAGAGAATCCTATGGTGTCATGTGAGAAAAAGAGGGAACGCTATCATCAAGGGCACCGGCCTAACAACATGGCTGTAGGCGATAATTTTTTCATAAAAGAAATTGTGTCTGGAAAAAATAGCTCCCCGCTTTGGTGGTCCTTTTACCATTGTTCATTTCCTTACTCCGCTCACCTTGCTTGAGAGAGATCCTGAGACCGAGATAATTTTTAGGGTTTTCCTCTCTCAAATTAAATCCGCTTAACGGTCTGCTTAGTTGGTGATGCCCAAAACGGCATATTTGTTTATTTCAAGTTATTTAAATTTTGTTTAGTTTCTCTTCCTTGGAATTAGTATTCACTAGCTGTAGTACCCGGCGTTGCCCGGATAGTTTTTGAATGTTTACATTTAATATTTGTATTACCAGTTAGTTAAGTGTGAAGTGAATGCTTATAGAATTCTTTTTGAGATGTTGATTTTACGACTTATTATGTAGTTTTAGAGTTTTTTAGATGTATCTGACTTCAAGTTTTAGATTATTTAATTATCAAGTAAACACTAATCTCGGTCATTTTATACTATTTACTTTTAAGCCCTTCTCAGCTCCTGCCTCGATGGAGGCTGAACGTGGACTTAAACGCTATCCACAACGTCACAGTTCGTATCAGCGACACATAAACAATGGATTTCGACATTAATATTGGTTATTTTCCTTATTTTTGCACGTCAGCCCCTCTCATTCCCCAACACCAGCGGGGGCTAGGTGTATCTGACCTCCACAGTAATGCTTTCTATACAGTAAGTCATGTGTATACCAAGTTTGATTGAGAGGTATGCTAGAACATACACACATACATCCTTAAACTCTGTCCCTTTGGACGTTTTCAATTTTTTGCCAGTTCTCATCCGCCTGCCGAGTAGGACTGAGCCTTATCTTAAACGGCATCCAGAGTGTTACAGTTCATCTCAGCGACCCCGAAAACTATGGATTAGACACAAATTTCGGTCATTTTCGGTTAATATTTACATTTCGCCCCTACTTTAGAGGCTAGGAGTCTCTTACCCCAGACAGTAGGTCCAGTATACACACATGCGTCCATTCTCTCGGTCATTTTCGAAATTTTGTTTTTCACTTTTTCTTACCGCTATGCGGAAGGAGGCAGAAATTGGACTTCTAAACAAATTGGAGCGTTTCTATTCATCTCAGCGACCTCGAAAAGAATGGATTCGACACTATTTTTGATTATTTCTACATCTCATCCCGTCGTAGGTGTGCTAGGGTTGTCATACCTCCACGCACTTTGTCTCCTGATAATAAGTCATAAGTGACCAAGTTTGTTTGAAATTGTTCCCGTAGTCCAGAAACGTATGGATTCAACACTAATATCGGTCATTTTCAGTCTTAATTACATTCCGTACCCTTATCTAAGGCTTCAAGGGGTGTCTTTCCCCCTTAGTATTTTTTTCAGGTAGTAGGTAATATTTGTATTAAGTTCTGCTGACAGTTATACTGGAACGTACAAAAAACATCCTTAATCTCGGTCATTTGGATATTTTCTGTTCTTGACTCCTTCTCACCCGCCTGGCAATTGGGGATCAACTTGGACTTAAACGACAACCAGAGTGTCACTCCTCATTTAAGCGACACCTAAAACCATGGATGTGACATTATTTTCAATTATTTTATATTTAACTCCCTTCCTAACCACTCACCATAAAAGGGGCCTTAATTTGGACTTTAAAAGTCCAGAGTGCCACTATTCACCTCAGCGACCCTAAAAACTGTGGATTCGACACTAATTACGATGATTTTTATATATCACTGATAGTAAAAATCCGGAGTGTCAGTATTCATCTCAGCGACTCCGAAGAGTACTCGACATTCTTTTCGATTATTTTTATACATCACTCCCCCATTGTCTCCCACCCTAAAGGGGGCTGAACTTGGACTTTTAAAAAATTCGGAGTGTAACTATTCATCTCAGCGACCCCGAAAAGTATGGATTCGACACTATTTTCGTTTATTTTTATATATGACCCCCCTAGCCCCCCGCCCCTAAGGGTTCCTGGGGTGTCCTAGCCCCACGTGGTTTGTCTCCTGATACCAAAAATCCGGAGTGTCGCTATTCACTTTGGCGACCCCGAAAACTATGTATTTGACACTATTTTCGATTATTTGTAAATTTCAATCCCCCCTCGCTCCCACCCTAAAAGGGGGCTGAACTTGGACTTTTTAAAAAAATCGGAGTGTCACTATTCATCTCAGCGACCCCGAAAAGTGTGGATTCGACACTATTTTCGTTTCTTTTTATTTATGACCCCCCCCCCCCTCGCCCTCCACCCCTAAGGGTTTCTGGCGTGTCTTACACCCACGTGGTTTGTCTCCTGATACTGAAAATCAGGATTGTCGCTATTCACTTTGGCGACTCCGAAAACTATGTATTCGACATTATTTTCGATTATTTGTATATATCACTCCCCCCTCGCCCCCACCTCAAAGGGGGCTGAACTTGTACTTTTAAAAAATTAGAGTGTCACTATTCATCTCAGCGACTCCAAAAAGTATGGATTTGACACTATTTTCGTTTATTTTTATATATGAACCCCCTCGCCCCCCGCCCTTAAGGGTTCCTGGGATGTCTTACCCCCACGTGGTTTGTCTCCTGATAACAAAAACCCGGAGTGTCGCTATTCACTTTGGCGACCCCGAAAACTATGTATTCGACATTATTTTCGATTATTTATATATATCACTCCTCCCCCCCTCGCCCCAATCCCAAACGGGCTGAACTTGGACTTTAAAAAAATGGAGTGTCACTATTCATCTCAGCGACCCCGAAAAGTATGGATTCGACACTATTTTCATTTATTTTTATATATGACCCCCTCGCCCCCCGCCGCTAAGGGTTCCTGAGGTATCTTACCCACACGTGGTTTGTCTCCTGATACCAAAAATCTGGAGTGTCACTATTTACTTTGGCGACCCCGAAAACTATGTATTTGACACTATTTTCGATTATTTGTATATATCACTACCCCTCGCCCCCGCCCCCATGGGGGCTAAACTTGGACTTTTAAAAAAATCGGAGTGTCACTATTCATCTCAGCGACCCCGAAAAGTGTGGATTCGACACTATATTCGTTTCTTTTTATTTATGGCCCCCCTCGCCCCCCCGCCCCTAAGGGTTCCTGGCGTGTTTTATCCCCACGTGGTTTGTCTCCTGATACTGAAAATTCGGAGTGTCGCTATTCACTTTGGCGACCCCGAAAACTATGTATTCGACATTATTTTCGATTATTTGTATATATCACTCCCGCCTCGCCCCCACCCCAAAGGGGGCTGAACTTGGACTTTAAAAAAATTGGAGTGTCACTATTCATCTCAGCGACCCCGAAAAGTATGGATTCGACACTATTTTCATTTATTTGTACATACGACCTCCCTCGCCCCCCCCCCCTCCCAGGGGTGTTTGGGATGTCTTACCCCCACGCGGTTTGTCTCCTGATACCAAGTCATAAGTGTATCAAATTTGGTTGAAATCGCTCCAATGGTTTGGGAGGAGATGTGGTACAAACCCACCCACCCACATACATACAATGACTTTTATATATATAGATTAATGGTTTGGGCGCCAAGCGTCTTTTGGTACAGTTCCACAGTATCCATTCGTTTTTTCTTAATTATGTGAATCCTCCCGGATTCCCCTTCTGCCTTCATGACTCCCTCACCCGTGGTTATGCCTCCGCACAGTACTTGAGCCCATTTCATGCCCCTCATCTCCGAGCTGAAATAGTTGTCATACTATTAGACGCTTTTGCTGGCTCTCTCCGTTTATCTTGAAGCCATTGGAAGAATTTCATCTCCGCCCGTAGCCCTGTGACTGGGCTCCTCATCGGAGCGTGCACCCCGGCAGAGCCATTCCCTCCTCGGCTGATGGCTGCATACAATCTACGGGCGGTCAGCGCCCCGCTCGCCCTCATGGAATCCGGACTAGCACCTGGCTTCTGTCTCGCGTAGCAAGTGTGAGGCTTGCTTTCTCCCTGTCTCCTAACATATCAGTTCGATGGTATCTTACCGAACTTTGGGGGTCCGACCATGTTGGATCACGAGCTCGGCCGTGTTGGCCGGACTTGCCGCCATCATTTTGTTATGGACTTCATTGTGTTATCCCAGGACACATCCCGTGATAATTATATATTAATGGAGTCAATATTTCAAGAGAAGCTTACATAATTAATGTTATTTAACATTTCACCAAGATGTACTTATCCTCATAAATATGTATCAATTTCATCAAGGAAAGTGGGTACGAACACTTGAATCCAAGAAGATTTCCACTGCTGGAAAAAACATTTTTTGTGACCACAAGTGTGTGCCTTGGGAGATCTGAGACATGAGTTTCCAATACCCCCTCATTTCTTTCTGGTCTGTTTAGTCAGCTCCATCTTCTGTAAACAGTATGAGCTACCTCTTCTTGCTAACCTGTGGGTATTACACCTGCTAACAGATGTCTCGCCTACTACGCTACCTAGGCATTGAACTATAAATTACTGTTTTCCTCCTTTCCCCATAGATGGCTCTGGAGTACAGGGACATTTTTCCCTCTATTAAGTAATAGTTTGCCATACGTTCGCCACGGTGTAATAAATATTGTTGGCTTAGTTACCAATAAGAGCCCTTCCCTGGATCTATATAAACTGAGTCAGTTGCTCATTGAACTTGGTCTTTGAATCGTCGTTAGAGGCTAGAAGGACTTGCTGTGATTGTAATGTGGGTTTTTCCACCTGAGGCTAGCACAGAGGGCCACTGAGTCGTGAAGGTAAGACTAAAGACAACTTCAGTGTTTTAAAAAGGGATGATGGGAGGACTTAATATATCTTAGCGTCTGAATTCATAGGCGGTGTTTCATTTTATGGAATGTAAGGTGGTGCGTTTGTGTACCCTCGAAAACTCTTCAGCAATTTGAATTTTCAGTGAATAGTTTTCAAAATTGGTTGCCACCTTTCAGTAGTTCATTACCCTAGTCACTCTGTTGTATGGATTAGCCACTGCTTCACAGGCGTTCTGACGCTTAGGGCTTAACCGGCCTTATTTCTAATAGGATAGCCTAGTTGTATCCATATCCTAGCCTTTTTTGATTCATTGCCTATTAAGATAAGCCTTTCTAGTTTCTATGTTCTATTCTTATGGCCGTTTAGCATGGGTTTGCGCCCCTGTAATATAGATCTGTGAGCCGAGGGAGTTAAAAAGGACCAGTGTCGTTTATTGTAATGTGCCACTGCATTCCGTAGCCCTTTCGGTTCTTTTCTTACTCTCGATGTTTGGCCGTGAGGAAACAGAAGCACTGTGCTCCTTTATTTTGCTAATAACCTCCCTTGTGAGTTAAGTACCTTCTAAGGTTTTTCTAATATATAAACTTTAATAGCCTTCACGTTTGATTTGTATGTTCTATATTGTCCAGAAATATCTGGTAATTTATCTATTAGCTAAATGTTAGATAGGCGTCTCCCTGTATGAATTAGAAGCCTAAAATGGTTCATGTTAACTATTATTAAATAGAAGCCTAAATGCTTTAATTTGTTAATTGGTTTTGGTCCTTGCTGAATTTTCAAAACTGATCTTAAGGTTTTCGTATTTATATTTTTGAAAGCAAAAATGAAAAGAAAAAACTTAAAATAATTTTAGGGTGAAAATTTTAATACTTATGATTTTTGTGTCCAGATCAGGCCCGCATCCTTTTTTCCTGCTACCCGGTAATACCCGGATCACACATTATTGCAAAAAGAAGGGAAGCTAGACGATCGAGATTAACATACAGCTATATGAAACTCACCCCTACGTTCCTCGTAAATTGTATGCACCTGGCACGGAAACCAACACCAGGCTGACTGTTAAGAGGCACCAGGTGTATAGCTTTTGATGGCAGGGGTTGGAGGAGGAATGCGTGAGAAGAGGTGGGTGACAGGCGGGTAGGTAGGGATAAACTGATTGGTGGACTTTTTGTTTACACTTTGCGTATATAGAAATGATTATATCACGGGATCAAATATAAATGGGATTTTTATTTAAATTAATTTATTGAAAAATACAAGGCAATTACAATTTATTTTCCGCATAGTTTACTGCTTTGGAAGTGCACTTATCCCAGCATATAGGTAACTCCCAGATGCCCTCATCGTAAAAAGAACAGAGTCGTGTCCCCAGCCAATTAAGCTCGAAGTCTTCCACACTTTCGTCATCGTCAAATAGTTGCCTTCATATAGCTTATTTAAGCGGTCCAAAAAATGGAAATCGCTGGCCGATAAGTCAGGACTGTGAGGAGGATGATCATATGTAGTCCTGGAGCGTGGAGTCAGTTAGAGCTGCAGTATGGGGCGACGCATTGGTCTCGTCTTTTGTGGTGATATCCAACCCTCGCCTTGTTCAACAGCTCACAGTCGTAAACAGCACTGATTGTGCCTCGCCGATCGAAAATGAAGGTTGCAAGAAACTTGCCAGCTGACAGTCGAGTCTTGGCTTTAACTGGAGTCCGCCACTCCTTACCGGCATGTATGGATTCGGGAGTGCAGTGGTGGACACATGTTTCATCGCAGGTGACGATCAGACTTACAAAAATGTATCACCTTCTTCCGCAAACCTTTCTGTAAGCCTCTGACAGACCTACAAACGTCTCAACTTCAGATTTTCGGTCAAAAGGCGAGGGACCCATCTGGAACACACTTTACGGAACTGTAGTTCGTATGTGATGATTGTTTGACAGCTCCTATAACTGATTCTGACTTGTTCTGCAATTTCTGATACTGTTGCCTGTCGATCGCCGTCAGTAATGTCTTTAACCACAAGAATGCTTTTGTCTGTAATGCTGGCCCAAGGATGGCAATAATGTTGCTGATTTTCCACACATTCTCGTCCTTCTTTGACTTTTTATGCCAGGCAAACACAGGTGTCCTTGAATGTGCAGTGAATCTCTGGCAAATTTCCACCGCTGTAACTCTTTCACGAGCAAGAAATTTTATAATTATGCATTGCGCAGTGGAGGCATGCACTTGTTTCTCCGACATGGTGAGCGTTACTGACGAAACAGCGAGAGATACCTAACAGCAAGCTCTCCCTACATTTAACGGTCTCGCCTATGCACAGCAGAAGCGCGGGGCCAGTCCAACCTACTGTTGATGTTCAGGAACAAAAATCCCGTTTATATTTGATCGACCTTTCTATAACAGAACATTAGGATTTTCACTGAATTCGTCAATATTACAGTTAGTGGTAAATTACTGTTCTAAATGTATGTAACAGTTCTCCAATATGTTGTTATCCACTTTCAATGTGCTTAAATCTCAGCCAATTGATGTAAAATCATGTTTTATGTCTGTCATGTGTTGTATGTGTTGTGCCATGCCAGAGAAACAATTGTATCTTGAAGCATTGAGAAGTTCCATGTATCTTATTCAAAACTACGTCCTGTTTGCCCTACACACATAATTGTACAGCTATTGCATTGTAGTCTATAGACACTTGACTGAGAAAATTTATTAGAATGATTGATGGTATGTGTTTTATAAAAATTGGAAAAATTATTATTAGTTTCAAAAGCTACTTGTTGGTTATTTTTCTTGAAAATATAAGTAATTTGGTATATGTATACACTATCGAACGTGAAGGAGAAACAGGATTTTTTTGTCTATTGATTTTCTGGTTAAAGTAGAAATATAACATCTTTTATTTGTGTTTATAATCTTATTGATTAATCTTGCATTATGCCAGTTTGATTTAGTTATTTATCGTATAACATTTAGTTCAGTTTGAAGATCTCTTCCGGATAAGGGGATGGTGACTGCTCTATTTACCATACTATAGTAACCGTTTGAGTTGGTTTTCTAACAATACGATAAGATAGCTCGCTGGGGGGTCTAGTAATACTTAAATTTAAATAATTTAGATTCTGTTGGGATTCAGATGCCAGTGTAAAATTGATACATGGATCTAGAGCATATAACCTGGAGAGGTTATAGGCCGCATTTCCAAGATCTTGATTTAATATAGCCAGAACATCATCTACATAGCGAGGCCAGTAGCATTCAGTGTATTCTAAATTATCAAAAATAAATCTCTGCTAAGATCCCCGAGGCTGGGTATCCCATGGCCAATATTGGTAAATAATATTATTGAAACTAAAGTAGTTGTAATTTAGAACCTATTTAAGATTGGACATAAACTACTGCATTTCTTGTATGGATAATTTACTATACCTCCTCAAGTTGTTGTATAATTATCTAAAGGTTCCTTTTACAGGGATACTTGGATATTATGACCTTCCAATGACGTGTAATTACATGTCAGGGAGTCATTGAAGGTCATAAGTATGATAAATGCATATGGACGGCATGGATGTAAAATAAACTGTTGATGCACGGCGAATTTATATATATTCGTAACGTATGAGCCGACACAACTCGCGAATTGATGGTAGATCTTATGGAAGAGAATCGATAGATCAAGCTCAGAACCCCGTGGTATACATCGGACCGCGTGAAAAACAGTGTAGTCACAAGCGGGTATCAATAAATATTTGCAGTAACAGCTGAGAAGAAGAAAGGCCAGACATTACATCTAGTATAACAGACGTCAAGGAAACCATGGACTGAGCCGGAATTATATACAGTTAATTATCTAACAGGCGTGTGGTGTGACGTATTTCAAGTGGAGAAGAATAAACAATGGTAGCATGTGTTCCTTTGTGAATCTCTGCGATAACGTTTCCTCAAATGTCAAAACCATATGTAAAGAAGTCAGGATCGTAGTTATGTAGTTTATGGAAAGCAGCCTCGCTATTATTATTGTAAATAATGAAGTTTGAATTTGTTTTAATGTCAATTCTTAAGTAGTACAAAAAGGATCGTGAAGCAAATAGAGAGCTCAGTTCTTGTATGCGAATTAAAGCTCTTAAAATTTAAGAAGTTGAGGCCTAAATAACGTTAACAAACTAAGTATAGCATTGAGCGATACAAATTTACACAGGCCAGTATCAATCTATAACAGTGGATTAATAAATCTGTACGAATTCGCTCTAACTATACTGTTCAAGTTTCAGGTTGAACTCAAGATGTTGCCTATATTTGTGAATAAGAAAGTCCATACAGAAGAGATGTCCGAGTAAACCAGTAGGATCCTGGTGGATCCACACTCTGCCGAAATGGACGAGATGGCTGAAAAAATAACCTGACTACCAATACCTATGGAGAAGCGAAGAAGTCAGATGAGTAGTCGAACCTTGCCCTTCTTGTTTACTTGTAGATGCTTATAGTAGAAGTAGATCTTTTTTAAATGTCACACAGGTGATGTAAAGTGAAATAACTTGAATGCTCTAACGTGCTAACGGTGTTGGTAACGTCATATAATACTACTGCGTATATTAGAATATCGTTTTCCGTTGGTGAATACTAGGGTTAGGCGATCTTTCCTGCGTTGTTTTCCGTGTTAGTGGAACAGCTATGAAGCGTGTGTGATCTTGAATGCCACAGGTAAGTTTTGATGTGCTGATGTGTGAGATATTTGAAGTGGTGATCTTATAATAATGTATAATTCCGCGGAGTGTTGTGATATGTTTAGTGGATCGATTCAGTGATGGTTATATGAATAATAGTGAAGCTCTTCAAAGATATTTAGCTCATTTATGTAGGAATGATGATTGTTCTCATTATGTGGTGGACATTGTGTGGCGTAAAATATGTAGGGTCATCTAAAGGTATAGTTGACGGTATAAGTAGAGAATGATTTATTGTGTGGTGAATTGCTGTAGTAATTTACTTCTTTGAGATGGCCAATGGTTAGGATAGTATTATTGAAAGGTATTTCCGCCGCGTATATTTGAGTTTATTAGATGAGCGTGTTTCGTAGCGTTGATTGAATGCTTTTCGAAGAGTTTGGTTAGGCATACGAGCTGACTCGAGTTTAGTTTGGTATCACATGGGTAGCGGAATGTATTTACGAATATACGAGTAGGATCTTCGACAAGCTACTCGAACGATAATTAGATTGTGAGATTATTGTCACCTGTACTGTATATCAACTTGTGGTATTGCTAGATGTAGTAAGTTAGCGCTGTAGAAGTATTTTCAGCAGGATGGAGTGGAGCCGGTGCAACGCAGATCGTCTGGCATTTGATAGTTTTCTTATATATGTTAGTAGTTAGTACTGTATTTCAGGGACAGCCACATGATGCCATTGGTTGGATGGAGACATGCAGTTAATTGATTATGGAACACTAGTATTATTATGTATTTGATGGATTTTCGGTGTTTATCATGCGCTGTTAGAACATTCAAGTTATTATTAAGTTAGTTAGGTAATTATAATGAAGTAATAAGAAAAGTAGAGCAGAGAGGACGGGTTCGTCTAGTAATACGTCAGAAATGAACAAACAAGATGAACGAATAGAGACTGAAATTGCTGATTTTCCATTATATTAATTTATATTTATTTAAATGAATCAGTATTGTGTAATGATGAGATTTTAACTTAAAGACTGACAATTATTTTTCAAGATGGACTTGATTCTTTTAATATGGTGCGATAAGAGAGGCACAAAGATAATATATTTTTACGTTGCATATTCAGTTGTTCAATTGTAGTCAGTTAATTTCATTTTATTAAAATTATTATACTTCCAATTTCTCATTGCAATTTTTCATTTATGCTTAATTTAAGTGAACTTATTATCTTGAAACTGATGTTAGATCATCATCAGACTAATTATTGATAGGATGTGACCGCTTTCTTTCCGAAGGGCCATGCCCTGAGTGGAGGATCATGTAATCCACTGAATTCTAGTCGAGCGTATCGTGAAATTTATTATCATCTCCGAATTAGGCGTCCTACGAACGGTCACAATATATTGTATCCAACAGGGGCATGAACCAAGGACTCATGATCAAGTTGGGTGCGCATTTCCTTGTCTGGTAGCGAGCTCACGGGTACTTGAAGCTTAGAACGCCACGGGTGTGGCCAAGCCAGGGAATCTTGATGCTGAATATAAGGAGAAGTCAGCCCCATTTCATGTTGTCGCCAAGCGGGAGAGGTACACTTTTCAGCATCGAAATATGAGAGCCATCATTAAACCAGCATGACCAACTTAATACTCTATCATGAAAGAATTATTGAAATTTATAATACTGCACTGCATTATAGTTTAAAAGAACTGGTCACAATTAGAGAATTTATTTAGAGTATGTGACGTCCTGTTTGGCAATAAAACTCTGCTAAAAGAAGGAATAGTTGGTTACGTAACAACGGAAAGTTACTGGGGCTATGTGGTTTATCTCTTGAAACTCACTTGACATGGGGAATCCTGCGAGCGCAGGGGAAATTGAAGAAAGATTTTTATTCATTACTAGAGTTTACATGATCAGATTTCGCACGGGTGTACCTTATTGATATTATATGATTACTGGTGACCTGCTTATCGCACTACAATGCCTCTGATATGCCGAAAACAATCTGTGTACGAATTCTGAGAGGGGAAGTTCCTTAGTTATTATAAGGCTGTCGCAGCGTCATCCCCAGGCATTTCGGTTTTCCTACTCGCGATGGACAGACCTATGTCCAATCGAGCTACGAGTTTCTTTGTCTTATGGTCTGTTACAAACAGAACATTGGTAAAACAGCTACATTTGGGTGAAACGTGATGTGCATTATTACGCGAGATACAATTACGTGCGTGATTAAATCTTGATGAGTCATGAACACAAAATTTCAACTCGTAAACTTGTTGTTATATCTGCAACGGTCACCCGAGAGAACAAAGGGGACCTGTAATAATACAAGGACTACTACGGTCTAGAACACAGGGTTGAACTCACACTTGAATAGTGAATAATTTGTGCGGATCGTGGCGTAATACCATGTATTCTTTGATTCGGGGACTTTATAATCAAAGACCGGGTCGTTTTGTGTGCGGTGACGCAGACGATCGGTACTAGTAGTACCTGTGTGTGTAACTGTGCCTAGATAACTGAAGATTTCCAGGACCAAGGACGATGGATATTAATCACCGCAGTCAGCAGATAGAATCAGCAGTAATCAACATCGAAATGACCCAGCATTAAATCCAGGATTGGCCACCCTAGCTGACCAAGCTGTTATCCAGGGACAATAAGACTGAGTAATAGCATTCTTGTATGCATGATATAGGGGTACGGATAACTCTATATAAATGTGTAGCTATTAACTAACTGGGAGTATAGTTCATTTAAATGTAAATATACCGAGGCATGGCATACGCGTTTTCCTTTTGTAATTAGTCTGGGTGACTTAACTTGTAAATATGGGTCAAATCATTTGTGGGGAAATGTGTTCTTCTTTTCATTTTATTTCGGATTTTACGTTTTTCTATAATTGTTTTATATAATTAGCTTTTGGAATAGCTGATCTAGGGGGAGCTGGTATTTAACCGGCTTGTTGAGTAGTATTAGTGTAGATTCAATGGTGTGAAAGAAGAAATGCAACTATGAGAATCGCCCAAAGAGCTGAACCATGACTTCCAATTGAGATATTTAGCTAGGGACTACTTTCATTTTTCAGTGTTCATTTAACATATGTTTTGATAACTGTAGGGCTCATTACGCTTTGAATCATGTGAAACTACCATTGTGCGTGTTGTTTTGATTAACGTGCGTGTTTGTTATGACGTAAATATTAAGCGATGGATTAATGATTATGTAAGTCACGTAGGCACATCAGGTAGAGAGTAGGCCCATTTTAAAGGATCCGTGATAATAAAAATAGCAATCTTAAGATAAAAATATTAATAACAATAATAATAATTAGAAGCCAGTGTTTTGATATTCAGATTTCTGTGTTTGATCACTATCGAACCAGCTGAGTGTAAGACTGTGTGCGACAATTGCGTCAGACGATGAAGTTAGTATGATTCGAAGTGAGGACTCACGGTGTTATATAGTGTTTATACCCAAGCGCATGCTTATGAATTGAGAGATGAATTAGGAATCACCTCAATGTAATGAGGATGTTTTGTTTATGAGGCGATTTGATGTGGAAGTGAGATTTTTAAAGGACGTTTGTTCTCCCTTGACAGTGATATGTTATCTCGCTGTTTCCCTTCCAGCTGGGTGGGCAGACAGACTTTGGAGCTGTGTTTATGAGCGAGCCTCACGTAGAGAAGTTTCTTGTGTGTCTTCGGCCTTATCGCGAACTTGTAATCTGTCTGGCATATGTTCCTGCGGGGTGTGCTAATTGATTTACTTCCTCAGCTGATTTAGATAGACTTCGCAAATATGTGTGACCCGTGTTTCTTTTAATTATTATTCTCTTGCATAAAACCATTAGTAGGGTTTTCAGAATCCCTGGAGACATCGTGGACCCCGGTTCAGTTCTGGGATTGTGTGCAGCAATCCCACAATGTTGGGACAGATGTTTAGTGTCTCACATGTATTGTGAAAATATTTTTTTTTATTTCTCATGAGTGCTTATTGTGTATTGTATTGTGATGTCATTCAGCGTTGACAATGGTTTTCGACATTGCTGCGGCAAATTTGTGTATTCGGGTGAGGATTCAATCCAAACCCAAGACCTCTGATGCTTGTATTGATTGTATTATACTACTTAAAGTTATTCCAGTGGGTAATCAATTTGTGTTTAGGTTAGGTCTCACTCAGATTTATTTACACTGAGTGTTATGACTTGTTCGCCCAGTAAAACAGAGAATAGCTTGTGATTTGTGGCAAACATTCCGTATGCGCAGTCATGACATAGTTCGCAAAGGATAGCAGTACTCAGTTTTATACGTCAAATGTTAAATCGATTCTTCTCTTTGCTCGTATATTCTTCATAATCATCAAGATTCAATAAACTCCTCTCAGTTGTTTTAAACTTTAAAACTCTCGTTCTCATTTGTAGTTGTTGTGACACCCGCTTCTCCTACCCTGTATGCCACTAAGTTATTTTATATTAGATGCTCACTAGATTTTAACCCAGTAAGCGACCCTGGTGATCTAACGCCGGAGACCCTATGGGTAAGGGCCGTGTGCAATATGTTTTTAATATAAAAAAGTGGATTTATTGGGAGGTTGGACTTCAAAATTTCTAAGGTTGTCAACTAATTCTAAAGTGTTTTAATGGGCTTTTTGGATAGAAACCTGTAATTTCTTCTTTAAGCCGTTCGGTGAGCGATGCGGCGAGATCCGCGGCTACAAGTCGCTTGCATGGCGGGAACGCGTATATATCCGCCGATTCAATACTTTTTCTCAGTTGCCTGCCAGCAGAGGTTTATTTCCTTTTTAACAGCGTATTCTGGATGAGTCTGCCCTCTGATGTGAATTTTTTAAACTATGTTCTCCCAATACCAACGTGTTGGATCATAAAGATCGCAACTTACGTCCGGACAAGAACGACCTAAAGCCTAATAGCTTGGCGCTGAAGCTTTAGCTCATCGTCTAATCGTCCCTTGGATGTAATAATATTGCTGTGGAAGGAATTTCTAGAGATTTCGATACTGAAGAGATCTCTCTAATGACACTTTAGAACTGTGATCTGATTTACTATCCCCAGTCTTGAGTTCTTCCTTCATGACTGGAGTGTGTGTTTGCCGCGAGTTACACAACATTTATTATTGCACGCATCCCTAATACAGGTCAATTCATGATTTCCGTCCAAACTGCAGAGACCGGGGTTCTATTCGATCCTTTTTCTTAATTTTTTTCCGCAAAAATATCTATAACGAATTACCGGCCCCCACGGTTAGAGGAAGGTGATTTACGGGTCATGATAAACGAAATGTTGGAATTTAGTGGGGAGAGTAGTGATATTAGTGACTTATGTTCCGCCGAAGGGGGATTCGCAAGTGACAGAAACTTACTTGGAGTTCGAATATACAGGGTTCGGGCGTACCTGATCCGAATACTGAAAAAGGACAAGGTAAGTCCTGCTTTGATCCAAAATTCCACCGTGATGTAAAGGGAGAGTTTTTAGGGAAAACAAAACTGAGCGAAATACTTTAATTATATTTTATCACGAGACTAGCTGTTACCCACGGCTTCGCTTGCGAGGATATCGTAATTTGATAAAAAAAGACTTGTTCCTCGGTACTGCACAGACATCTGTAAATCCCTAAAGTATAAAAACTCACCGAAAACTTACATTTCATTTAACTTTTGTAAACCACGTTTGTGGCATTGGCTTTTGGGGGAGAAGATGACCAGGCTACTGGCAGACCTAAATCTGGAACGTGCGACATGGAACTCTATATGTGAGAAATAGTCCTCTTTTCTTCTTTATTTCTGAAGGAGATTCCAAATACCAAATTTCATGTCTGTAACATCTTAATTTTTTAGATATAAGTATCCTCATAGAGAGAATTCAACTTCTTCTTCACTTATATTCGATCTCCAGCTTAAGTTGAATTTCCAAAAACAAAAAGTACGTGTTTCTTTATTTCTAAAGGAGACTACAAATACCAATTTTCACGTCTGTAACATGTTACGTTTATGAGATATAATGCAGTTATACTCGTATAAAAACCGCCCCACTCCTTGGCTGAGCGGTCAGCGTTGAGGTCTTCGATTCACAGGGTCCCGGCTTCGATTCCGACCTAGGTCGGGGTTTTAATCGCATGTGATTAATTCATCTGGCTCGGGGACAGGTTGCTTGTGGTTGTATCAACATTCTCCTCTTCATATTCACTCAACACACCACATTACCAACCACAACAGGAACACGCAGTAGTAATTACATCCCTACACATAAGGTTGCCGTCAGGAAGGGCATCCAGCCGTAAAACAAATCCACGTGTGCGAAGATACTCATTTTAAAAATTCACCCGTTTATTTATTCTTTTCACCCCTTTAATTGATGTTTTTCCAAAACAATGTGTTCATTTTTAACGAGATTCTAAGTACCAATTTTAACATCCGTAACATCTCCTTTCTCAGAGATATATGTATCCTCACTTCTATTCACCACCCTTCCCCCTAAAGTGGATTTTCTGAAAACGAACATTTGTGTTATTTTATTTCTCAAGGGAATTCTAAATACCAATTTTCATGTCTGTAACATGTTAGGTTTTTGTGATATATTGTAGATAATTTCGCTGCTGTAGAATCCTGGAGCTGACGTTGCCATAGTTACGGCTGTTCATTCCTTTATCCGATTCCTAGAGCAGGGGTAGTGTGGTGCCAATATCTCCGTAACGGTTGGTTTTATGGCCTTAAAACTTGGTTTTCGGGCCCAAAGGGCTTACCAAGTTTTGTTCTTTGCGTCATGGGGATTAAATTGAGCTTTGTCTCGTCCTTGTACGACAAATTCGATATTTTGCCTATTATTTTTATATCTTACCCCACATGCCCCCACCTCGAATTGTTTTGAAAATAAAATACAGCCCATGTTACTCACAGGCAATGTGGCTTTCTATAGGTGAAGTAATTTTTAAAATCAGTTCAGTACTTTTTGAGTCTATCCGTTACAAACAAACATACAAATGTTTCCTCTTTGTAATATTAGTATAGAAGTATAGATATACCAGAACATAGCTGAGCAGATAAAAGATGCCGAGCAGGAAATTGCACATAAAACCCAGTTCAGTAAGACGAAACGAAGGAGTCGAGATCAAGACCGTGTCCGAACAAATAAAGATGAAATAAAGCTTCTTATGGCCATACTGTTGCCGCAGAGGATTGTACAGAAACCTAAATCAGGACACTATTTCTCGCAATTCTTATTCACAACGCCTATTTACTATGAGCTGATGACATAGAAGAGATTTTTTCTCGCCAGACTGAGTGGGCTGGACGGTTGAGGCGCTGGTCGGCCTTCTGACCCCAAATTGGCAGGTTTGATTCTGGCTCAAACCGATGGTATTTGAAAGTGCTCAAATATGTCAGCCTCTAGTCAGTAGATTTACTGGCATACAAAAGAACTCCTGCCGGACTAAAGATCTATGTCTATGCAATCCAACTGGCCTCCTGAATCCAACTGATCTGATACGTCCTGCTGAAATCCCACCAGTTGTGCCTCACAAGAAAATTTCTTTCTAAATCCATACTGGCTCATCATGAACCAAATTTTATCATCATATATCCCTCTGATGTACTTTGTTATTAAACTCTCCAGTATTTTACAAACTATACTGGTCAGACTGATTGGTCTGTAAATCTCTGGTTTCCTTTTATCACCCTTTCCTTTATAAATTGGTATTATTATAGATTCCTTCCATTCCTTTGGTATTACACTATTATTTATGGCATAGTCAAAGAGAAATTTTAAATAAGGCACTATGTACCACCCCATTGTCTTTAATAAATCCCCAGTAATTTGATCACTTCCTGCTGCTTTTCCTTGCTGAAGCAGTTGGATTTCTCTGAAAATATCTTCATTTGTGAATGAGAAGCTTCTTGTTTCCCTATGTGTCTCTCCATCTTCTGTTACAGTTTCCAACTCCTGACAATCTTCTATTGAATCTCTGAATTCCCTACTAATTAGGTTTGCTTTCTCAATATCTGTTAAACAGTGTTCACCCCCTTCTCCCACCATTGTAGGAATTTGGATTCCTTTTCCTTTTTGATTCCTAATATATGAATACAGCTTTTTCCATTTCCCTTTGTGGTCATTACCCTCTTGAAGTATGCCATTCATATAATTCTGTTTTGCTTCCTTTTTCTCTATATTCAATCCCCTCATTAGCTGTTTTGTAGTTTTTCTATTCTCCCTATCATCTTTGATTTTCCTGTTTACTATTCTACATTTTCTTTTTAATTTTCTTATTTCCCTTGTATAATGAACAGGGTCTGAGGTCATTTTACCCTTCTTGACAGGTACAAATCTCTTCTCTCCTTCCCAAATGATTCCTTTAAATTTAGCCCAAAGTGTATCCACATTACTCCCTTCACTTATTCAACAACTGAACTGTTATTTAAGGTACTGGTAAGTCCCAAATTCATCAACTTCAATTTTTCTGTATAATTTCTTGTCTTGTGTGACCCTCTTATTAAGCATTTTTGGCACGAGTGCTACATCCATAATTACGGCCTTATGGTCACCTATTCCTTCAATTACCTCAGTTTTATCAACAATTTCCCATGGTTTAACACTAGAACGGCCGAACTTTCCTCATACCTATAAAGGCCGCAGGCGGTCATTTTGACCGCTGCCGCTTACTGACATATATCTAGCATCCAGGATCTGGGAAACATGCAAATGATCAATAATTTATTTTAAAACAACATAGTTAACCATTGGGATGTATTGTATACAGGTAAATCCATTGTTAAATATTAATAATTGTTCTTATTCTCTCACTTCTAATAGGTAGCAATGAAATATTTTTACGGACTTGCTATTGAATGCGTTTGTGAAAATTTATGATAAAAATAACAGTCTCTATTTGTTTACAATCCTATTTAGGCACTTGACAAGCAATTTATGCAAGTTATTACCTTACACGAACATTTTCCACAGACTACTTTGTTGCACGAAGAACATGTGTCAGAGGTTTTGTTCTGTTTACAATTGGAGTTCACTTGACATTGTTATCGCTTAAGACTGGCACATTGAACCTGAATCTGAGGCTCAGGCTGAAGTGTAGGGAGTTCACTCAAGCGGGATCTTGTGTTCACAAAATCAGATCTTAGTTCTTGTATTACTTCAAGAATATAATCACGTCGAGAGATTCTCTGTCCTGTAACTTCCTTGTAATCCATGAATTTATTGCTGCTAGATCAAGTACGTTGTAAAATACATGTACAGGCCACCCTCGGCGTCCAGCTCTAGTGGTGTATTTACGCGCCATTTGATCAGCTACATCCAAACAATACTTAGTTCCGTTATAAAATTCAGTAGTACTAGGGAGCTTCTTGTTATCTTCACTGACTTGAACGCTTGGATGTAGAGTGCTTAGCAGAAGCACATTCTTCTTCACTTTTCCTTGATATACTGTGAGAGTGGTGTGATCTTCCTTCTGAAGTACGACAGTCTCGTACAGATTCATATGTAGTGCTTTGATTGACTCCAGGATTTCATGCCTCACTTGATAGTTTGTTCCAACAATACTAGTTTTCTTCCCCTTCAGTCTCTCAGCCAACTTTACCGATGTAAAGAAGTTATCAGTGGTCAAGTCACGTCCTTCATGAGGTATTGGTCCATAAGTTTCATGACATTTTCAGGCAGTGACTCATTGGTATGTCGCATTTCGTCCTTCCCAAGATAAGGAAACCCACTGCATACAAACTTAGAATCAACGTCTGCCAGTAGCCAGAATTTTATGTCAAATTTATCTGGCTTGTTGACCATGTACTGCGTGAATTGCACCAAGCTTTGCTGGGGAAGAGTTCTTCATCAGCTGTGACGTTCACTCCTGATTTATAGCACGCATAACAATTCTCAATAAGTCTATTCCAAATAGCCGACGCCAAAGCAAATTTATCTGTCTGCAAACCAGTGGATCTAGTTTTACGGAGATCAAAGCGCAAATACCTCAGGATTTCTTTGAACCTGTTTCTTGCCATAGTGTTAGTGAAAACAGGGAGACCCCATAAAGAAGATCACATATGATCTATAGCTAGACTAGTAAGTTTATGAGCTCCACGGGCATGTAACAAAGCAATAAAAGCATCTAATTCTTCCAAAGAAATAGACCAATTATTATCCACTGTCTGTCTACGAGCTTCGGACTCTGCGCGAATTTTTATATGCTTCAACATGGATGCATCAATGAGTAAACGCAAGACACTAACCTTGCAATTAGTCTCTACGTTACATTTAGCATGAAAAGTAGGCCCTGCTGCCTTCTTTAGTACATTCTGAGCAGCCATCCTTCCAGGGGGGTTCCCACTATTGCCGATAACAGTCCAAATAGTTGTTCCATCCTTACCACATAGCTGATTCCCTGGTGAAAATGAAGGAGACGCTACTAGTTCATGGCCCCTTCTACTTCGTCCCCTTCCTCTTTGAACAGGTTGCCCGCTGCTAAGGGATCGTCCTTTGCTGCAAGATTGAACACAGGTGGTTGAAGGAGTAACTGCGTCTATCATAGGTGTGAAGTCCACTGTGTGCATATTTTCATTAGCCGAATCACTATCACTATCACTATGTAACATATTATCACACTGTTGAAGTATAAAATCCTCATCGTCACTCATTGCGCCTATATCTTATAATGTATCTTCGTCATTTGATTCGTCTTCTCCTACGTTTTAAAGTTCTGCTAATAATTTAATAGGACTAAGTTTTTGCCGCCGAGCCATTACGCAATATACGACACAAGGGACAGGCACTAACTCGTCCACTCACAACCACTGCTATTTAGTTACATCATACGCCCTTATAGCGCCACTTGCAAATATATCACACAATCATAGGAAGCAAGCAGTGAGCAGAATAGAGTTCTCTGTATCCATGAAGTGAAGCGGTCAAAATGACCGCTTATGGCCTTCCTAGGTATAACGGACAATATCGGTGTTCACTTATCATCTACGGATGTAATTTCTGGCGTGAATATACATAACCCTAAAGGATTAAAAGTCACGAAAGCACAACCTCGTGCGTAAAAAATTACGAGCGTGGAAATACCTCGAAATTCCCTAACTGTCAAAATGACCGCTCTGGCCGTTCTAGTGTTAACCAAGAATACATCTAGCAAGTTATTTAGACGAGTCGGTTCTTGTACTACTTGTGTAAACAAACAAACCCCATGGCACTACAACCCATGATGGGCCATGGCCTACCAAGCAGCCGCTGTTCAGCCCGAAGGCCTGCAGATTACAAGGTGTTGTGTGGTCAGCATGACGAATCCTCTTGGCCATTATTTTTGGCTTTCTAGACTGGACCACTTGTGTAAAGTAGTATAAAATATACAGTATCCAGCAATGCAAAGGCCTTCACCTCCAATTTATTCCAAAAATTCTGTTCTGTTCTGTCCATAAGCAATGTAACTACTTCAGCTTATTACCCTCAACCATCTCTGGCTGAGCGGGTCAATCATAATCTTTGATCTGCTTTGACAGCTTCTCATGAATATCATTCCCGGTGGGGTACTTCTCTCCATTGGTTAGGTTTGCTGTCAATTCGGCCGTTCGTGAGTCCCACAAGTTTACTCCTGTCTCACTCACATTCAAGTTTGTTCTCAATACACCGCTATCTAATACTGCCCGAGACAATAGATCCCGATAATATCAGAGACCTGTGGAAGAAGGCTAAAGTAACCTTAAGGCTTCTCATGAAAAGGTTAAAGAGAGATATGGCCGTGGTCGGAGGGCCACCAATTTAAAGGTCGGATATCAGGTCAAGGTTAAGAATTTCGTACCTGCAGGCAAGCTTGCCCACAGATTTCATGGGACATGTATTATTTTGAATTTCTGAACACCAGTCACCTTTTCAATGAACAACCCAGCCACAGAGAGAAACTTTAGGGTTCATATCTCCCAGATTAAAGCAGTATGATGTCTCTTGTTTTGACAATTTAGGTCACTCAGTGATGGCAGTAAGAAATCAACTATATTTCATTCGGTTTCAGTTCAGTAACTTAAATTTTTTTTGTAATTAACACGGTAAAGCATATGGGGAGGCCTTCTGCCCTGCCCATATCCATCGAAGGGGAGTATCTTATTTATAACTTGTTGAAAATGTAAATTTTATAGAGCGAAGACACTCTGGCTATTAATGTAAATGTTGAAGGATGCCTTTGGAATGCTGTAATGGTGTAATGTTCAGAGAATAGTCTGCTAGACAATTTTGTGGAGCAAAACGTGCTCTTGATATATTATATATTTTGAATACTCTGTAAAAGAAATTGTGAAGGTCCTCTCCTTGATTATATTTTGAAAAGAGCCATTTCACTCATTGGAGAATGTATAATTAGTGAGCCTCAAGAGCTCTGTTGTTGTTATTCGATGATCAAAAATTGTCTATGACCTTTTACCTGATTTTTTAAGTCTTATTTCCGAAAAAAGAAAAAAACAGAGCTGAAATGGAAATATAACTCTAATTTAAAAATGTTTAATTAATCTTTTCATTGTTGTAGATAGACCCATTCATGCCCACAATTCTTTCACCTCTGTCCACCATGGAATCTCTGGAAAAGTTATAATTCGTAGTCTTCTTCATGACTTTAACTTTGCTTATTTATTTTTTGTTACAGAATTTCCATATGAATCACTATGGAGAAGGACATTCTTCAGTAAATATTACTGGTCCTGATTTAGAATTGGTTGTGAATTTATGGCTTCAGGAAGAGGGAACTGAATCAGTAAATTAAAATGAAGACCTTTTACAAGTTATAAGAACAAACGTTCAGCGACGACTTACCTGAAATAGATTCAGATGATGAAGATAGTGATTATATTCCTAGTGAACATGACACTAACTCTGAATTCTCTGACACGTCATCTGATGAAAGCAACATTAAAACATTGGCAAGGGAACAGAAATTCTATTACAGTAAAAATAGGTACATGTGGTCAAAGAGTCCTCTTGTTCTAAAACATTTGTTTACTTGCACACAATCTGTTACGCCTTCCCAGAATCAGACAACCGCCAGCTGAAAATGATTATGTTACTCCCATAGATTATTTTCAAACCAACTTTGATAATTATATGTTTTTAGTACAAATATGGACAAACAAAGAACTTGAAAACATGCATAGCAAGTATCCAAATGATGCAGCCTTAAGAGATACAAATGAAGTGGAGTTCAAAGGTTTCTTGTCAATACTGTTATATACCGCAATTTTTAAATCCAATAGGTAAAGTGTGTTATCAATATTTGCAACAGATGGTTCAGGCAGCAATTTTTTTTTTTTTGTTATTTGCTTTACGTCGCACCGACACAGATAGGTCTTATGGCGACGATGGGATAGGGAAGGGCTAGGAGCGGGGAAGAAGCGGCCGTGGCCTTAATTAAGGTACAGCACCAGCATTTGCCTGGTGTGAAAATGGGAAACCACGGAAAACCATCTTCAGGGCTGCCGACAGTGGGGTTCGAACCCACTATCTCCCGAATACTGGATACTGGCCGCAATTAAGCGACTGCAGCTATCGAGCTCGGTAGGCAGCAAATTAAGAAGAGCATCCATGACATAAAACTTTACTATCGGCAATATGGTTTGACGATTTTACTAATCGTGAAGCTCATAAAGAACCTGATCCATCCTTCCATATTTATGAGATTTTAGAAATGTTTGTCCAAAAGAGTCAGCAAAACTATTCACTGGTAGCCAACATGACTGTCGATGAAATGCTGATCCCATTCAGAGGACAATCGAAATTCAAAATGTTTATACCAAATAAACCGGGCAAATACTGTTTGAAAATGCAGTGTATGGTAGATTCGGCAACTTCTTATATGTACAATATGCATTTATACACACAGAGGGGATCTGATAGATCTGGACTGGATGAGGAGAAACGAAAGAAATCAGTGCTAACCCAGGCTGTGCTTCGTTTATGCAGGCCTATTTTCAATACAAATATCAATGTTAGAACCGACAATTGGTGCTCGTCAATGGAGCTTCTGGAAGAATTCAGGAAGAAGGGCTTGAAAACAGTTGGAACTCAAAAAAAAAAAAAATACCAAAGAATTTCTTCCAGATCGTAAATCTTCTCAGCTTGCCTTTACTAGAGATTGTATACTGGTTATTTTTGTTCTACGGAAAAATCAAGCAGTAATATTATACTCTTCTATGCATCACAATGACATCAGTTTGATTTCTGGAAAACCTATGATCACTGTATACTACAACAGTTCCAAAGGAGGTGTTGATACTGTTGACCAGAAAAGCTTAGTTTATTCATGTGATCACTGGACGACTTGACGGCGTTTGGCTGAATTCTTCGGTATTGTAGATTTATCAGCAAAAAATGCAAAAGTAATTTATTAAAGATTATCAAATGTGCCTAAGCTTATCACTCTGCAAATTTTGAAAGCTGTTGCTGAAAATCTCAACAAGAATAATTTGATGACATGTTTATATAACACCAATTTGCCACGTCATATTCACTCAACGGTGTCGTCACTCGTCAAATTTGTTATTCCTGCAGATAGAGAACAGCCAGAAGTAGAACAAAAAAAGCCAGAAATGAAAGTACTCCTATTTATGTAATTATAAGAAAAGAACAAAGACTGCCTATCTTTCTTGCTCCTGTTTCAAACCTGTATGCTCGTCTTGCTTGAAGAAAATATGCAAATGTGTTACTGAGAAGTAGTTGAATACTTGCTGGTTCTTGATTTTCATAGGATAACATGCAATATTTTGTTTGTGTTGATTAAAGCAGTAATAGTTGTTTTATAAAAGATGCTCTGGAGATTTGTAATCTTTTTAAAATATCATGTTTTTAAAACATTGGTGTGTAGGAATGATAGTTTGATATTACAAGAGTACATGAGGAAAATATCTCATTTCTTATAAATATTTCAATATTATTCCATTAGTAAATAAGTGCATTAACAATAAAAATTACCATCAAGTAAGCAGAATTTTCATTTATATTTTAATTTTGATATTTTCAAAAAGTGAGTCCGTGGGACTCAGGATAGGTATATACATAACTGGTTTCCAGGTAGTAAATTGAGGGTTAATACTGAGCTGTTGAACATAAGTTAATTTCAATCACTATAAAGTAATCTAGAATGATACTTACAAAAGATGTACCTGCCGATCCATCAAGCCAGACTGGTTCCTTCTTGATCTCCACTTTCTGGTCCATTTCACACAGCAAGATAAGTACTTACTTCAACTTGAGCAGAAAATTGCATCCACTGATTGTCTACTGAAATGAGGAACAGAAAATACCTATATTATTATTAGTGTCATAGTTTGCAGGCCTACACTGTAAGCAAGTAGGCCAGCAGCTTTCCATGATAGTGAATTTCTTTATCATGGCCTCACAGCCTTTAGTCCTGCAAGGAATGCTAACCACAGGGACATGGCTTTTATTTCAAACATCCTACATGCACTGATTGGGATTGAACTATCTCCATGCCACCATATCCTGAGCTACCCTTCAGCTCCAGATAATGGTTTGATACAGATCTGCATTACATAAAATAAATTTCATCGTAAAGTTCGTATTGTCGTACGTATACTTTTAGGATAAGTCAATATTCCACCTTTACAATACCATAAGTTTATTGTTTATTTATTTAAACAACATTATTAACTATGATGGGACATGTTTCGTCTTCTCACTGGATTCCCTACACATGCTCGTTGATCGTCTTTTTTCTGCTACAAACAACATTATGCACTTCATTATCATCTTTTGCCGACGCACCTGAATGCTGCATGTCAACGGCACTCTCAAGAAGAACTTTAACAACAAGCTATACTGTATCGCCTCATGTGTATGATTTTAATTTTGTTCATCAACAGCTTTTGAATGTTCGTACTTGGAACAATCTGGAACATACTCGCTATTTTGGTTGACGTGTCCGGCAACCCGATTTATTTTAATGTGTTGTTCTGTCCTTGTCTTTTTTGTGCTTTTTCTTAAATATCTTACGGCTGATGATGTCTACAAGTTAGATGAAACATGTCCCGTCATAGTTATATATCAAAGTACAATAAACATATATGTTTAGGTCGGGTGCGAGGTCATTCCGCCATAAAAGGGAACGAAAGAGCTGACCAATTGGCCAAAGAAGCTTGTAATTCTAACTTGTCAGAGAGTTATACTAAATGCCCAATTTCTTTTGCCAAAAGAACCGTAAAGGATGACATGCTCTCTCGCTGGAATGAACTGTGGTTAGCAAGTAAGAATGGCTCAGTAACCAAAGACCTGTTTTTGCAAATGTATACAGTAGGCTGGGATGTAAATATATAGTGTGCAACTTTCATTTAACTCAAGTGCTATCAGGTCATGGTAAATTCAATGCTAACTTCGAGCGATTCAAAATTCCAACACAAAATGGCTCACTGTGCATCTGCACTGAAGACATTCAAACTGTAGAACACATTCTGTTCAACTGTCCTGCTTTTGAGAGAGCTCGTTTTGAACTTAAGATGCATTTGTTAACTTGCAGTTGCTATTTTGAAAAACCACTAAATTTCATATTTTACAAAAAATGCTGCACTTCTCAGTTTTCAGAATTTATTGACTATGTATTTAAATATATATAATTTGATACTGTCTGCTTATTAGCTGCTTAACATATGTATTGTACACTGACTGACAGAGCAAATGCAACACCAAGAAGGAGTGGTCAGAACTTTATGCCAATTGCAGGGTAGACTGACGTCACTGAGGTATGCTCATGATGTGAAATGCGCCGCTGTGCTGCGCACGTAGCAAACGATAAATGGGACACGGCGTTGGCGAATGGTCCACTTCGTACCGTGATTTCTCAGCCGACAGTCATTGTAGAACATGTTGTCGTGTGCCACAGGACACGTGTATAGCTAAGAATGCCAGGCCGCCGTCAACAGAGGCATTTCCAGCAGACAGATGACTTTACGAGGGGTATGGTGATCGGGCTGAGAAGGGCAGGTTGGTCGCTTCGTCAAATCGCAGCCGATACCCATAGGGATGTGTCCACAGTGCAGCGCCTGTGGCGAAGATGGTTGGCGCAGGGACATGTGGCACGTGCGAGGGGTCCAGGCGCAGCCCGAGTGACGTCAGCACGTGAGGATCGGCGCATCCGCCGCCAAGCGGTGGCAGCCCCGCACGCCACGTCAACCGCCATTCTTCAGCATGTGCAACACACCCTGGCTGTTCTAATATCGACCAGGACAATTTCCCGTCGATTGGTTGAAGGAGGCCTGCACTCGCGGCGTCCGCTCAGAAGACTACCATTGACTCCACAGCATAGACGTGCATGCCTGGCATGGTGCCGGGCTAGAGCGACTTGGATGAGGGAATGGCGGAACGTCGTGTTCTCCGATGAGTCACGCTTCTGTTCTGTCAGTGGTAGTCACCGCAGACGAGTGTGGCGTCGGCGTGGAGAAAGGTCAAATCCGGCAGTAACTGTGGAGCGCCCTACCGCTAGACAACGCGGTATCATGGTTTGGGGCGCTATTGCGTATGATTCCACGTCACCTCTAGTGCGTATTCAAGGCACGTTAAATGCCCACCGCTACGTGCAGCATGTGCTGCGGCCGGTGGCACTCCCGTACCTTCAGGGGCTGCCCAATGCTCTGTTTCAGCAGGATAATGCCCGCCCACACACTGCTCGCATCTCCCAACAGGCTCTACGAGGTGTACAGATGCTTCCGTGGCCAGCGTACTCTCCGGATCTCTCACCAATCGAACACGTGTGGGATCTCATTGGACGCCGTTTGCAAACTCTGCCCCAGCCTCGTACGGACGACCAACTGTGGCAAATGGTTGACAGAGAATGGAGAACCATCCCTCAGGACACCATCCGCACTCTTATTGACTCTGTACCTCGACGTGTTTCTGCGTGCATCGCCGCTCGCGGTGGTCCTACATCCTACTGAGTCGATGCCGTGCGCATTGTGTAACCTGCATATCGGTTTGAAATAAACATCAATTATTCGTCCGTGCCATCTCTGTTTATTCCGCAACTTTCATCCCTTTCGAACCACTCCTTCTTGGTGTTGCATTTGCTCTGTCAGTCAGTGTATATATATATATATATTATATGTCTGGTATTTTAAATATTAGTACGGTACTCTTAGTATTAAGGATTGTATATATCATATATCATACTTTTATTTTTCCATTTCTGTTCATGTCTATTTTGCTGTTTATGTATTTTGAATTTTATCAGAGAAATTGTATATTTTGTATAAACTACAAACCTAACATACTGAACCCGACAGGGGCATGATCCAAGGACATTAGGTTGATATCGATATCCGTAATTACGCACGCAATGCTATTAAAGGGAAAGAACGCTGAAAAGGATTAATATTCATATCATTAATAGAGGTCATACCGAAACTAATTAATATTCATACCATTGAGATAGATAAATTGTGTATCTTAAAATTATTCTACGAGATTTCTTTGTCTGAGACTTATTGCGCAGTATTATCCTTTGTGTAGCGGGGGCCCCGCAGATGAAGCCAAGCCAACTTAGACCCGGGAGGGGTTACGAATGGGGATTCCCTGTGACATCACTCGAGAGAAGACATCCCTCCTCAAGGCTCACAGAATGAGGGGAAACTAACTTTTTCGAAACGGAATATAGGAGCCATCTTGGAATCGGACTGGCCAACTTAATTACCTACGAGGTAGAAAATTAATAAAACTCGAATTAGGGGCTCATCTCCCGATTTAAAAGGGATGAATGTTACTGGGACATTTATTTAGAGTGTTTAATGCCCTCTTCCGTGATAACTTTCAGCAGAAGAAAGAATACTGTGTTGTTTCTGCGTGGAAAAGTACTGGGGCCATCTGGTTAGTCTCATGACACGTCCTCGACGGAGGAAATTCACCCCGTGTGGTAGGGGAAGCAGAACATATTTTAATTAATTTAAAGAAATTCACCGAAGGATAATTGAGTGGTTATGTCTCAATCGCACCAACTAGATACTGGTCACCGGTCACCCGCACTATTTTACCTCGAGTACGCCGGGAATAGGCGCTACGCAAATTAGTGGAAGGGGTATCGCTCCCTAGTAAAAACTACTGCAGGAAGGGACAAGAGTCAGTCGGGATTTGTGGCTTACAGACGGCGAAGCTACGTGCCGTCGAGCTTCCAGCGATCTTTTGTTTGAGTGAATCTCAATTTAATTTACAAGTGAAATCACGTACTGTGCGTAAATATTGCAGAGATTGGATAGACGTGATGCTAGTGTCTAAACTTTAAAGATCAGGGACGTGTCGCGAACATTAAATATAATTTGTAATAATATTATTATTATTATTACTACGGCGCTACTGTGTCGAGTAGTAACAAAGGTACGCGGAATCCGATACTGAATCGCGGATTGCGGAGTGAGGTCCGATATCGTGGCTGGACGTTCACACTGAATGTAACTAAACAAATCTTGGAATAAATAGTGACGTGTTGTGTGCCTCAGGAATACTGCCAGCGGTTTCGTCAACCTAGAACAATGGACTCCCGGTTGGAAAGAAGAATGGTGCCTCCAGTAACTGCTTTGGTGCCTATGGGTCAGCACTAAACCAGCAATGGACTCCCTGAGCTGACAACGGGTCATCGAGATGGAGATGAGTATCAATCATAATTAATATGACGTAATCAGATTGGGCGGGGAACAGTTATCATTACCTGACGCTATAATGTTAAAGATTGTAACTTCAGTAATGTAGATGTGCTACCATGATACACGTAGCTTCTATTTACTTTATTTAATTAGTAACACGTCTGAGCAATCAATTGTAAATAAAGGGGTAATACGATAAGTTTGCATGCAGTAGTATTTTGACTTAATCATTTTATTTGGGGAAACTTGTAATTATTGATGCGTCAGGAGACCAATTTTTTTAGTAATTCAGAGTAATTCAAGTTAGGCTGTAGTTAGTCCAGCGATGATAATGCATGGCTGGTAAATAGTGTAATTTTATTCCGTGAGCACCCAGAACTACGAGATATGACTTCGGAACTGACACCCAGGCCTCCACTGACATATATTTAGATAGGAAGTGTACAATTTTAATTGGCAGGCTTATCACAATTTAAGTGCAAATTGAGGAATATTTAATTCATAATTGTATTACCGTGTGACGATTTTATCTGAAATCACAATTTAGATATGGATTAATTACACCGTTATTACGAGGAAGTTAATTATGATCACGCAGTATGGTCTAATTTCCAGGTAAGTCGTGTAGGGAGATAGTGTAATGATGAACCCAATAATAATAATAATAATAATAATAATAATAATAATAATAATAATAATAATAATAATAAATTGTAGTTATGGTAGTCATGCAAGTATTGGTATCATAGAAACCGGTGCCGCGCCGCGGGATCATGATATTGTAAACGAATGTGTGTGTTGAATTGAAGTAAAGTATTGAGAGCCGATGTAATTTTGTTTAATGAACAATGAAGCTCAGTTTATTAGTGAACGATTCCCGAGATGGGGTGTTTTGTTAAGAAAGGGCGTTATGCCTGTGAAGGCCGAGGCCATTGACCACCCGCCGTGCAGGGGCTGGGGGCAGTTGACCTAGTGAGGAGAAGTGTTGGTTTTTTTTTGTATGCTCGTCCGCTCGTGTAAGGGGGAGCCTTGAGTTGAAGAGAATGAGGGCGGAAGAATCGCCCAATAATGAAATATTCAACACGCCAGAATGATGTAGTCGCTAATAAATGACACGGCGATTGTTACCAGTACTTGTTAGCTTACTGTCATTACACACTTGAGTATAATGTAGCTTAGGGTTTTCAGAGTCCCACTTCCATCCAAAGGGGTGTCAGTTCAGTTCCCGACAGCGGCATTGGTACCCCAATGCTCAACCGAAGGCTGGATGTCTCACGTGTTTACTGTATATAATTTGTGTTCTTTAAGGGTTTATGTATCTTGTTGTGATTATAATTGAGTTGCCGATGGTGTTGACCATCGGGGTGGTGAATTGTATACAAGTGAGGGTCGGTTCAAACCCGGGCGTTTGTTCCACATCTTTATGAGTTCCTTCTTGGTACTTCGTTGGGGAATAGTTGTGTGTTTAGTATAGGGATTGCTCAGATTCGTTGCATGCATGTTAATCCTATTGGTCAATGATATCACATAGCCTCAGTGTCTATGATAAGTGTTTTCCCGTTCGAATCTCGTCATAATGGATCGCTCTGCGATAGATAATACTCGGATCCATCACAAACGACTGAAAGTCGATAACAAACAACAACAATTGATAATAATCCATGTAATTCATTTGTATATAAATGCGTCATTACCATCATCATCATTAAGGACTAATAAACCACTTGTATTAATCTAAACTTTAACCCGAATGTGTTCTCATTGTAATTAGGTATGATCCGTCTCCTACCCTGTAGGCCTTTAAGCTTAGTCTAGTTAAGCGCCTATTTGTTTTATTCCAACCCGTTAACGCCCTGTAGATATCATGCCGAGCCATTAGGCGTAGGGACGGGTGCATACTAAAAATGGCGCATCCAACGTGTGGCTCGAGTTATTTAACAGTGGGGCCTAAGTCACGATAGCGAGGAGGATAATTGTACACGTTGGGCACATACTAAAATGTCGGCCCAACGTGGGACGTGTTCTGATGTTAAATAGGCGCGTATATTTATATTACCTGACATTTACACGTTGCGCACCATACTAATATATTAGTCCAACGTGGTGCGAGATAAAAGGGCGTGAGTGAACTGTGGGGGCTCGATATGTCCGTAAATAAGGGCTACCCAGATTTAGGAAATTTAGCGCCATATAGAATGACATCCAATGTCTGGCTATATAAATACGGCCCAAGGTGGGACATATTCTACGGTTTAATAGGCGTATTTTGATGTTTAATAGGCGCATAATTATCCCACCTATTGCATACCATTAATGCAAAGATAGGGGCGTGTTGTGCTGCGTATTAGGCAAGGCATACTTGTGCGGCTTCCAGGAGTGGGCACGATTATTTTGGTAACCCATGTCTGCTTCTGACATTTCCACGCGAGGCCCAGTTCATTATAGTTGAATAAGTGATACCTTGATGTCAATATTAAATCGTTTTATGAATGAGAACACAGTCATGGTCCAATGATATGGGCAGAGCTATGACATTCGAGTAAGCAGGGGCGTATCCAAAATTCAAGGGGATTAGTTCGAATCCCGGGAAACAATAAAATGAATTTCCCATAAGTGAGGTTTGAAGTGAATAGTGGCTTTTTCTTAGTGCATATCTATTCACGGATATTAGCCAGTGGTGCGTGTTTCGTCACCAAACAACCTGCTATTAGGAAATATATTTTACGTTAGTATAACCGTGGATGAGAAGAGGTAACCTCACGCCTACTTTTCCTTTTTGAGTGGCAGTAGGTTGATTTCATGGGTTCAGTTTGAGATTCTGATGACTTTGTGTGTTTGAAGGACCTCAATGCTGAGGGCATGGGTTGATTTACTGGCACTATACCACATGTGTTGGTATTTAAAATCGAGCCCAATTTTAGAATCACAGGTCAACCGGCAACTTTATTAACTGAATTTGAGGGCTAATATTATAATCATTTTCGGAAATTTCCCGTTGCTTTTCATATAAATTTCATGAACCTTAATGATGTTAGGCGGTTAGGCAGCTTCAATGATAGCCGTTTTTGAGGCTTAATTTGCAATGATGATTAAAGTAAAAATTATTTGAAGCTGGAAGAACGTAAAGTTTGGATAGAGGAATCCTTTCTTTTAAAATAAATAATAATTATATATTGTTGTGGTTTGTTGACGCCGACGTTAGCGAGGGGGGTCCTGTCATCTCAAAGGATAGCGACATGGATAGTGAAGCCATGCGGGCTTTGATGGAGGAGATTATGGTCAGCGTGAAGGACGATATTAAGACGCTTGGAAATAGGATGGAAGAGAACAGTGCGCAGAGTAGGGCACTTGAAAATAAGATGGAAGAGAGCAGGAAGACGCTTGAAAATAAGATGGATGAGAATAGTGCGCGGAGTAGGGCACTTGAAAATAAGATGGATGAGACTAGTGCGCAGATTAGGGACAGCGTGAAGGACGATATTAAGACGCTTGAAAATGAATGCAAACAGGGGCGCGCGGAGGTTAGAGAACAACTAGAGAACTTTGACGGTAAATTAACACATTTTGAGGTTAAATTGGAAGAAAACCGAACCGAGACTAGTAAGATGATTGAGGAGAAATGCAGTAGTTTAATGAACAAAATTCAGGAGGTTCAACAACAATGCGAAAAGGGGGCTAAGGAACTAAGCGATAAAATAGACGCGGTTTCTCAGCTCAATGCCGTTGTTGAAATAAAGGTCGAGGGAATAGTTGAGCGGCTTGATCAGGTTGAGACCGGTATCGAGAGAGACATAACTCGCGTGAATGGCGAAATCGTGGATGTTAAAGAGGAAATCGATCGGCTGAATGGTGAGATGGAACAGGTCAGGTCCAAAGCGAATGACCGTGACACGAAGATCGAAGAGATAGTGGAGCAGGTCAAGGACAACCAGATAAATATCAGGATCGTTGAAGAAAGGACGGAGAAAGCCTTGGCGGTAATTGAGGCCCTAGACGAAAAGATTACGTCAGTATCGCAAGCAGCGCAGTCCGATACGAAACTAACTTTTGCCAGGTTACGGAAGGAAGTGTCAGGACAAATAGTAGGAGAGACTGCTAAACAGATCCACGAATGGAGCGAAGAGAAAGGCTCGAAAATGATGGTGAAATTGGAGATCCACGAAGAACAAATTAACGCGCTTCGCGAAGAAATAGAGGGAATGAAGAAATTAGACATTCGGGATGAACCACATTTCAAAATGGAAACGGCCGGAATGAAGAAAATGGAATTAGGTAGCGGATCACATCAGTTGGGCTACAGTCTGTTCAAGGAGCAACTACCCGGCAATGAAGAGTATAAATTACCGACGATGGACGAGAGAACGTCGACCTTGCTTGGCCAAAATTCAATACCGATGTATAGCCTCTTACGTTCGGCGGATGATAAGCCAAAGAAGTTCAAACCAGGCACTAGGACTACGCCAAAAAGTTTCCTCCGCGAGGTAGATGATTATATGGCGGATCATCGGGTACCGGCGGATAGGAAGTTACGAGTAGTTGAAAAATTTTTGGAAGACCAGGCCCTTGAATGGTTTAAAGCGTTCCGCTACTGTTTTGATAGCTATGAAGGCTTTAAGAAGCTATTTTTGGAAAAATACTGGGGTTTGGACACGCAGCAAGGGCTTAGGTTAGAGCTTTACTCGAGGAGGTACGCTTCGGGAGGACCCACAAGGTTCTGCGATTATTTCACGTCCCAGCTGGTGAAGATGCGCGAACTGGACAGCCCGCCGACTGAAAGTGAATTAATAACCGCCATCACAAAGCAATTCCCAGCTGACGTCCAGCGCATGTTGATTGCGGCAAACATTCGTACGGCAGTGGAAGCCGAGCACGTGTTAAGACAGTTGGATCAGACATCTCATGTCGGGCACGGTCGAGCTAGAAACGTAGAAGCCATCAACACGTTAAATGTTCGAGAGGGAGATCAGTCGGTAAACCGGAGTACTCAGGTGATAAGTACTCAGACTGACGCTCAGATAGGCAACCAGAACAGGAATAATAGGGATTGGAGGTCTCCGAAGTGGGAAAACCACCAATGGAAGTGTCGAAATGACCAGGGTAGGAGTCAATGGTATCAGTCAGGGAGGTACAACCACGGACAGAGCGGCGCACGAGGGCGACGACCTTACGAGAGAACACCCAATTCCTACTGGGGTAACCGTGGTCGACAGAACAACAGACCGCGAGAATACTATCGGGGTGACCTCAACGACAGAAGGAATGAGTCACGCCGTTACGTCAGAGATCTGCAAGATACCCAGGCCGGAAACGATCGGTGGAAAGATTCGATGCAGCAGTTTGCTAAGTCGGATGAATGTCGAGGGGCAGAGAGCCTCGAACTACAGGCACAGAATGCTGCAAACCGTGCCAGTAATCTTGATCCCCGCGCACCACCATATTCAAGTGGAGGCGGAGGTCAGCTAAAAAAAATTAGTAAAACCGAGTGAGGAGATAGTCGGATTTTCGAGGACTACCGACGCGAAGGGGGAACCGTGGACGTCCGTGACCATCGCATCTTGGATAGTTCAGCCCGATGACCTCGTTGAAGATCCCGTTCAGGCATGTCCAAAACCAATCAGAGCGTTACCCGTCATTTTTGTCCGTGTCAACCAGTTGCTGGTTCGTTGCCTCGTAGACACAGGCGCGAGCGTCAGCGTGGTATCTAAAGTATTAGTCAAAGAACTGGAATCGAAGCAATGTATTCCAATCATTCCGATTTCCAATATTAAGGTTAGAGGAATAATTCCGGACCGCACAACTACATGCAATAGCCAGGCCTATCTAGATTTGGAAATTGGGAACAACCTCATATCACATCCGTTCATAATTCTGACTAGAATGGAATATAATATCATCATTGGAGCTGATTTTCTCCGGGAATTTAAAGCGGTCATTGACATGGACAAGAATGAAATTAGATTCAGGAACGATTCAGTTCAGGGAGATCTAAGGTTGAACGACTTCGAGGGACAACACGGGGAGGAGAAAATTTGGACCATGGAGATAGAACAATTGAAACATGAAGGAGGAGATTGCTTCCCAAACTGGGATGCCTATCGGGACGAGATGATCAAGGAGTTTGAAGGGATGATTTTCAAGTTAGAAGCGGAGAATGAAGGACCATCATTGGCGGAGGTAGTCCAAGAAAAGATCGACGAAGCGAAGATAGGGGAGGAAGACAAAGGCTCACTACAGAAAGTCATAGAGAGACACGAAAATGTATTTGGTTCACGTCCAGGGAAAATTCCGAATTTCAAATATTCCTTAGTCGTCAATAATTGGGAACCATTTCGGCAAAGACCATATCCGATACCTGAAAAGTTTCACGCTGGGGTGAAGAAAATCATACAGGAGATGGAAGATAACGGAATTATATCAAAATCACCCACACCATTTTTGAATCCATTGGTCGTGGTGGAGAAGGGCAACGGTTCGTTGCGGGTTTGCCTCGACGCGCGAGCAATAAACCAGCGCTTAATCCCAGAGTATGACCAGGCCCCGTGTATAAAAGAGGTCCTTAAGAAGTTCCGGGGAATGAAACTATTTAGTGGAGTTGATCTGACATCATCATTTCATCACGTTGAACTTGATCCAGCTACCAAAATTTTGACCGGGTTTCTGTTTGATGGGCAAACCTACGTTTTTAAGCGGTTACCCTTTGGATTGAAAACAGCAGGGTCAGCGCTCATTAGGGCACTAGATCGTAACCTCAGTGACGAAGTTAAACAGTTTACCGTGAGGTACGTGGATGACATCCTTATTGCATCTGAAACTTTGCCAGAGCACCTGGAGAAACTTGATAAACTATTAGCTGATTTAGAAAGGAACAACTTCAAGGTAAACCTACCCAAGTCTAATTTCTGCCAAAGGAGTATCCTATTCTTAGGTCATGTGATCGACTCAGAAGGAATCATGCCCAATCCTGTTAAATTAAAGGCAATTCAAAATTTTCCAAAGCCGACGAAGGTGAAACATGTCAGGCAATTTTTAGGAGTTTGTAACTTTTTCGCGGATCATTGTCCGAACTACACCAGTATAGTTGCACCATTACAAGATCTCCTCAAGAAAAACAATAGGTGGAAATGGGACCTTGCATGCGATGAAGCATTTGCTAAAGCAAAGGATCTGTTGGCCCATAGTGTGAAATTAGGATATCCGAACTATACACAAAGGTTTATTGTGCAAACTGATGCGTCGATTATAGGAGTCGGGGCAGTACTGTATCAAGAGACGCCCGAACCCGAACAGAGGATCACCTATTTGGCTTTCATGAGTCGCAAATTAAGATCGCATGAGTTGAAATACACCGTGACCGAACTAGAGATGCTCGCGATCGTGACCGCTCTTAACCATTGGAAGAAATACATTTATGGGTACCCAATTGTGTTGAGAACGGATCACAAAGCTCTGACGTTCATGATGAAATCTGCATTAACAAGCGAGAGAGTCAGCCGGTGGTGCTTGTTTGTGCAGCAATTCGACATTACAGTCGAGCACTGCGCCGGAAAGGCAAATGTAATTGCAGACGCCCTCAGTAGAAATCCAGATCCGGAACCTATCGTGGTTAGCCAAATACAGTTGATAGAACAAGGGGACCGCGAAATCATAGAAAGGCTGCGGACTATCGGTGAAGAACAGCAGAAATGTCCGGAAATGAAGAAGTTGATCGATTTCCTCCAACGTAGAATACAGCCGGGGACGGATGAATACCGTGAACTTCAGAAAAGATCCGAGAAGTACCAATTTTTTAATGGCATGCTGCATAAATTCGTGGACGAGGACCACACGCAATTCAGGATCGTGGTTCCAACGACGTTGCAGGTTGATTTAGTTTGGCTCGCTCATCATGTTACAGGTCACGCAGGGAGAGATAAAGTGATTGCTACACTTCGGGAAACTTTTATCTGGAAAAATTTGAGGAAAACTGTTCAGCAGGTACTCCTCACTTGCGACATTTGCCAACGGGTAAAACCCAATCCGTACCTACTTAAGCAAAAACCGAAGCCGTTGTTGCCAAGTAAACCTCGGGAACTGTTCGCTTTAGACTTTTACGGACCACTTCCCAAGGGAAAGAGAGGGCTTCAATACATTTTGGTATGCGTGGATGTGTTTTCAAAATTCGTCACTCTGTGTCCAATCCAGAAGGCAAATACTAGAGCCGTTATAAATCAGTTGAAGACTAATATCATACCACGTATAGGCAAGCCCGAATGTGTTCTCACGGATCATGGGTCGCAGTTCACATCGGGAAACTTCAAGCGAGACATTGTCAACTTAAACATCAAACATCATCTAAGTTCAATTAGGCATCCGGAGTCGAATCCCGCAGAGCGGATAATGCGAGAAATCGCAAAGTTTTGCCGTATCTACTGTCCTAGACAACATTGGCGTTGGGTGGACGTGATTCCTGTTATCACAGAAAGTATCAACGGCACTATCCACGAATCCACCGGCCAAATTCCGTCAGTGATTCATTTCGACAGTTTCCCGAAGAGACCATGGCACGAGGTCTTAAAATGTCCGCAGGATCCTAGGCTATCGGTTGAGCTATGCATACAGGAGACAGCAAAACATTTGAAGGCCCAAGCAGAACGGAGATTACGTCGTCTCCGTAACAAGAGGTACCATCGACCGCTGCGCGTAGGGGAACTTGTTCTCGTTAAACGACCAACAGTATCCGATCCACCTAACAAGTTCTACCACAAGTTCGCTGAACTGTACATCGGTCCTTACCGAGTCATCCAAAACCTCGACAACAACGCATACAAGGTGCAAAGCATGGACGGCGTGACCGAAACCATCTACAACGCGGCAAATCTGAAGTTGTACCATACGTCCGGAGGCAATGGAGAAGACGCGGACAACGCTGAAGAACTTGGGGCAACGGAAGAAGAAGACGATGAGGAAGGCGGAGAAGAAGATCGACGTGACGTGTCAGATGAAGAGTCGGGACCAAATGAGGAAGCCGAAGAAGTCAATTATTTGGAGAATTTGTTTTCACAGGGAGATCTTGGGGATGAAGAATGTCCAGAATGTCAGTACCTGGAGAACTACAGAGAAGCATTGCGTCAGATAGCATATTATTTGGAAAGAGAGAACCAGGAACTTCGCCAGAAAGCAAAGGTTTGGAAACAGTTGTGAATCGATATTGCCAATTGAATATTTAGCGACGAAATGTGTCCAGTGCCTGTACCCATTTCTTCTCGGGGAGAGGGGAATATGAACCCGACAGGGGCATGATCCAAGGACATTAGGTTGATATCGATATCCGTAATTACGCACGCAATGCTATTAAAGGGAAAGAACGCTGAAAAGGATTAATATTCATATCATTAATAGAGGTCATACCGAAACTAATTAATATTCATACCATTAAGATAGATAAATTGTGTATCTTAAAATTATTCTACGAGATTTCTTTGTCTGCGACTTATTGCGCAGTATTATCCTTTGTGTAGCGGGGGCCCCGCAGATGAAGCCAAGCCAACTTAGACCCGGGAGGGGTTACGAATGGGGATTCCCTGTGACATCACTCGAGAGAAGACATCCCTCCTCAAGGCTCACAGAATGAGGGGAAACTAACTTTTTCGAAACGGAATATAGGAGCCATCTTGGAATCGGACTGGCCAACTTAATTACCTACGAGGTAGAAAATTAATAAAACTCGAATTAGGGGCTCATCTCCCGATTTAAAAGGGATGAATGTTACTGGGACATTTATTTAGAGTGTTTAATGCCCTCTTCCGTGATAACTTTCAGCAGAAGAAAGAATACTGTGTTGTTTCTGCGTGGAAAAGTACTGGGGCCATCTGGTTAGTCTCATGACACGTCCTCGACGGAGGGAATTCACCCCGTGTGGTAGGGGAAGCAGAACATATTTTAATTAATTTAAAGAGATTCACCGAAGGATAATTGAGTGGTTATGTCTCAATCGCACCAACTAGATACTGGTCACCGGTCACCCGCACTATTTTACCTCGAGTACGCCGGGAATAGGCGCTACGCAAATTAGTGGAAGGGGTATCGCTCCCTAGTAAAAACTACTGCAGGAAGGGACAAGAGTCAGTCGGGATTTGTGGCTTACAGACGGCGAAGCTACGTGCCGTCGAGCTTCCAGCGATCTTTTGTTTGAATGAATCTCAATTTAATTTACAAGTGAAATCACGTACTGTGCGTAAATATTGCAGAGATTGGATAGACGTGATGCTAGTGTCTAAACTTTAAAGATCAGGGACGTGTCGCGAACATTAAATATAATTTGTAATAATATTATTATTATTATTACTACGGCGCTACTGTGTCGAGTAGTAACAAAGGTACGCGGAATCCGATACTGAATCGCGGATTGCGGAGTGAGGTCCGATATCGTGGCTGGACGTACACACTGAATGTAACTAAACAAATCTTGGAATAAATAGTGACGTGTTGTGTGCCTCAGGAATACTGCCAGCGGTTTCGTCAACCTAGAACAATGGACTCCCGGTTGGAAAGAAGAATGGTGCCTCCAGTAACTGCTTTGGTGCCTATGGGTCAGCACTAAACCAGCAATGGACTCCCTGAGCTGACAACGGGTCAAAGAGATGGAGATGAGTATCAATCATAATTAATATGACGTAATCAGATTGGGCGGGGAACAGTTATCATTACCTGACGCTATAATGTTAAAGATTGTAACTTCAGTAATGTAGATGTGCTACCATGATACACGTAGCTTCTATTTACTTTATTTAATTAGTAACACGTCTGAGCAATCAATTGTAAATAAAGGGGTAATACGATAAGTTTGCATGCAGTAGTATTTTGACTTAATCATTTTATTTGGGGAAACTTGTAATTATTGATGCGTCAGGAGACCAATTTTTTTTAGTAATTCAGAGTAATTCAAGTTAGGCTGTAGTTAGTCCAGCGATGATAATGCATGGCTGGTAAATAGTGTAATTTTATTCCGTGAGCACCCAGAACTACGAGATATGACTTCGGAACTGACACCCAGGCCTCCACTGACATATATTTAGATAGGAAGTGTACAATTTTAATTGGCAGGCTTATCACAATTTAAGTGCAAATTGAGGAATATTTAACTCATAATTGTATTACCGTGTGACGATTTTATCTGAAATCACAATTTAGATATGGATTAATTACACCGTTATTACGAGGAAGTTAATTATGATCACGCAGTATGGTCTAATTTCCAGGTAAGTCGTGTAGGGAGATAGTGTAATGATGAACCCAATAATAATAATAATAATAATAATAATAATAATAATAATAATAATAATAATAATAATAATAATAATAATAATAATAAATTGTAGTTATGGTAGTCATGCAAGTATTGGTATCATAGAAACCGGTGTCGCGCCGCGGGATCATGATATTGTAAACGAATGTGTGTGTTGAATTGAAGTAAAGTATTGAGAGCCGATGTAATTTTGTTTAATGAACAATGAAGCTCAGTTTATTAGTGAACGATTCCCGAGATGGGGTGTTTTGTTAAGAAAGGGCGTTATGCCTGTGAAGGCCGAGGCCATTGACCACCCGCCGTGCAGGGGCTGGGGGCAGTTGACCTAGTGAGGAGAAGTGTTGGTTTTTTTTTTTTGTATGCTCGTCCGCTCGTGTAAGGGGGAGCCTTGAGTTGAAGAGAATGAGGGCGGAAGAATCGCCCAATAATGAAATATTCAACACGCCAGAATGATGTAGTCGCTAATAAATGACACAGCGATTGTTACCAGTACTTGTTAGCTTACTGTCATTACACACTTGAGTATAATGTAGCTTAGGGTTTTCAGAGTCCCACTTCCATCCAAAGGGGTGTCAGTTCAGTTCCCGACAGCGGCATTGGTACCCCAATGCTCAACCGAAGGCTGGATGTCTCACGTGTTTACTGTATATAATTTGTGTTCTTTAAGGGTTTATGTATCTTGTTGTGATTATAATTGAGTTGCCGATGGTGTTGACCATCGGGGTGGTGAATTGTATACAAGTGAGGGTCGGTTCAAACCCGGGCGTTTGTTCCACATCTTTATGAGTTCCTTCTTGGTACTTCGTTGGGGAATAGTTGTGTGTTTAGTATAGGGATTGCTCAGATTCGTTGCATGCATGTTAATCCTATTGGTCAATGATATCACATAGCCTCAGTGTCTATGATAAGTGTTTTCCCGTTCGAATCTCGTCATAATGGATCGCTCTGCGATAGATAATACTCGGATCCATCACAAACGACTGAAAGTCGATAACAAACAACAACAATTGATAATAATCCATGTAATTCATTTGTATATAAATGCGTCATTACCATCATCATCATTAAGGACTAATAAACCACTTGTATTAATCTAAACTTTAACCCGAATGTGTTCTCATTGTAATTAGGTATGATCCGTCTCCTACCCTGTAGGCCTTTAAGCTTAGTCTAGTTAAGCGCCTATTTGTTTTATTCCAACCCGTTAACGCCCTGTAGATATCATGCCGGAGCCATTAGGCGTAGGGACGGGTGCAATACCTTATAGTAAAATAGGGTTCACAGCACTTTGGAAATTAAATAATAATAAAGGTGGAATATTGACTTAACCTAAAAGTACAGACTTGCATGTCACCATAATCTTTGCTTACCTACTGATTTCTACTTAAATATTCCATCCTCAATCTGTTCCAATATGTACCATTGTCCTAACAAGTTCCTACCCCATATACGTCCCTTTGAAATCAGTTGAAAAATTTGGTTTGCTCATTGTCGATTCTGTCAATCTCTTCGTAATGTCAACTTCTGCCAAATCTTTCTCCTCTATTGACCTATTCACTATCACTTTATTTTTGACCTGAACCATCCTTCTGACTTTCCAAACATTTTGGTAACATCACAATTCACAGGTTTTTGTTTTCTTTCCTTCTTTCTTTCTTTCTTTCTTTGTCTGCTGTTATCCATGTTTCACTTCCATACAGTGATGGCTCCACAACAATATGTTAAGGAAAGGTCTGTATAATATGAGTATCAGTAATTGAGGTGAGCACAGGCTTCTGCTATTGCTATTATAAACAGCGGATAGCAATTCCAGTGCCCTAAGACAGTTTGTGTGTTTATTTGAATACCTGGAGGCCACATTATGGTTATCAGGCTCGACTCAGAGGAAGAAGATACCAGCTCCACGTGCTTCTCATGAACAGTCTCCTAAGATATTTGGTATGTTAATTTTAATACAATGTGGCTCATGATGTCACCCCTTTAGGGTTCACAAAAACAATATTGAAAAGGAACCCAGAAAGACAAAGTATGTATACGACAGAAACATAGATATGGAGTCACTGGACTTACACTGATATTCACTACGTGTTCCGTGCAGTGGAACGGAACAATGCTGCAATCACAGTTGTAGAATGAGTGTTACTAAATAAGTGGTTGCATGAGGAGGTCTTCATAGAAATCTATTTTCTAAGGAAATGCATCGACCTGGTCTACATTTACACAGGACGGCAGAATGTTATGTAACAGCAACTTCCGGCTTGGTGAGGAAAACACTGTTCATGTCCGTAGTATGGCTCTTCAGTTATGCCAAGATTACCTCTGACAGATGACGGTGGAGCTGATGAGTATCAATGTACATACTGTGACCGTATCCAGGTTTCGGCTGAGTGAATATGGGTTAGTGTGTTACTGGGCTCGCTTTGTCGGCGAGACGCATGTGGCCTTGGTCAGGTGATAGATGACATGTTTCTGACATGAACGGGTAGCTGGCTGACTAGACAAAAATAATAAAAATAAAAGCAGGCGAGAGACGAAAATAGCCAGCATGTGTTCGTCTGCAATCACATTGATTTGTAATAACAGGGAATATTCATAATATCTTTGGTGGCGTAATATGCATAATTAAGAAGGTACACATGAATCGTATTTGACTGGACCCTGTTAATAATGTCACGTGTGAATTATAAAAATTAATAACTGAATTTTTACTTGATTTCAACGGTATTTTGGTAAGAAATGAAGGTGAAATTATTTAATCAAACCCCATAAGAATTCAGTAATTGAGTTGACTTCACTTCCTACAACGAGTGCTTCGCGATGATATTTAAGGCAAGTCATAAGAGTACAAGCTCTCACATGTTCATGGTTCACTCACTGCAGTCACTTCGTTCACTTCACTAGCTGGATTTCAACGCAGAACGTCAGTGGGAATACTATCATCAGGGATAGTAGACTCATTCCTGCGTTCGACGCTTTCTTCGAATTGTGCAAACCTACGACCTTAATTAGTGATACAAACAGACGTCGAAATAGCAAATAAATCTTAAATGTACGTTTCCTTTTCATCATAAATTGCAAGATTGTGTTCAGGATTTCTCTTAATTCATTTGGTACAAGTTTCAGCAATCTTCCGAGAGTGTAAACGTGGAAGAGGACCAGCCCATTGACCAGCGTCGGCAGCGGCGAGATGCAAGGGCTTCCGCCTTAGAAATTGTGAGTGAGGACCCAGAACTTCGCTATGAAGACAACAAAATAAGTTAAGTCGACAACGTCTTATTTATATCTGTTCTATATAGCTCTTTATTTCTACTCTTAATCTTTCTTTAGATTTGGTCTATAATATCTAGTTGATTTCTTTTTCACGGTATTTCACTGGTTATTTCTTATATGTGAGACAGGACTTGTAGCTTAATTTGCATACTTGTTTAATTCATGACCACGTGTTGTTGAGTTCGAAGATGATGGATCAGTTGAAGTTATCCATGTGTTATCAGAACCATCCTTTCTCGTAGTATGAATTTCATTATGATAGTGTGTGAATCTGTGTCAGATGAATTTATCGAGGTGATATTTTCCCAATATTTATAACATTTTCATGCTAAATGGGACTTTTACTCGTACCTCGTGTCTGCGATAGCATGTCATCAGGATATTAATTCCGAATCGAGTGTATGGATTTATTTAGAGTACAAGCGTTGTGGTATACGATAATTAATGGATTATTACAAGTTGTCCATTTCATGACCGTATCGATGTTTAATCAAGAAGTAGGTATAAATAACCACCTAATCGATACTTCGATTAGGTGGTTATTTATACCTACTTCTTAATTAATGGATTAGTTAATCAATGAGACAAATTTAATGAGGATACGACTTGTTTTGGGACGATGACAGGGTCTTATAAAAGTCTGACTACACATTGCGTGATGAGGGGTTAAGATGAGTTATGGTCGTCGTTATGATGTTGTACTGTACGTGTAATTTATGTGGAATTGGTATGTATGATATGAATTTGTGAGACTGAATTTTCACGTGTTAATGTAGTGATATTTTTATACATGATGTTGATCATGGTATTATGGAAATACTGAATCTTCGAGATTATACGAGGTGTAGTTAATGTAGTAATGTCTTCTGATGATAAGAATAGGTCCATGTTGATTGATGTACTCCATAATACAGGATAATATCCTAATAATGCTCATGAAAGTCAGTAATTCTAAGTTTAAGGTACGTGTAAATCTTACTGGCGGACCTTAGGTCTGGAAAGTAGATCCTCAATTGAATATCCTAATAATGTTACAGTTTGGAACCAGGCGAGCTCACTTTTTGATGTCATATTTCGTACTCACGTGGAGACTTTACCTTTTAATACTTTGGAATGAGCTAATGGGTGAGTGGAATATTCATTAACACCCAAAGATGATGCGTAAATATTGTACATTATTAGTTCTCACAAGGAGATAAGTGGGAAGACATGAACAGATATATTCGACGCCTCGAATTAACTTTCAGAAAACAAAGGCAAATTCATTTTTTCATTTAGATGTTAACAAAATTTTTGATGAACAGAACTTCACTCATGTTTTTGTCAAGGTAGTAAACTAACTAATCTTGGATATTTTCTATTATACACTTTATTAAAATTAATGCATTTTTTCAGATTGTTCTAGGAATTCTACGCAAGAACTCATTTTTCTAATCCATTCAATTTTAAATTACTAAATGAATGTTTTCAAACAGAAAAACACGGTAATGTTATCTTCAACACACTGTTAGAATAGTACGGAAACTAAGTTACGTAAACCATCCCATTTGTTAGTTTTTTTTATTTTGTCACATCAAGATCAGTAGTAATTAACGTAATGTAGCGATCATTTTCGTCATCTTAGATGTCAGGATTGCAAATATTTTATTTGAATAAAAGTGTGATATGTTCTCTATACTTAAAACATTCTTATTTTCCGAACCTTACGTCAATCCTGCCACTTGCATTTATTAAGTCAGCGGTCCTGTAGAACTGAGCACCTCTGGGGTGTCTCGTGTTCACCGGCCGACCTAGTATGGGGAAAATACCTAATAAAAACTTGATGTCTGCCAGCAAATAGAGAAATGATGTGAATTAGCAAACGACTGTGACATATAATGAGTGGAGATGCTGTGTATCAACATCAATATTCAGTTGAAAGTGCACTAGAACAGATATGTGGCAATGAGTCACTTTAAGATGCACGTAATTAATTGCCTGATGAGCAGGGCGCAACTTGTGAAGAAGAGCTATGGTATGATGAGTGCTTTAATATATTTTGTGAATAATTTGAAGAGTACCAACGTTCTGAAACAAAACATAGCCTTTCATTCTGGCCTATCTTTACCCTTGTGCTCCTCAATAAACTGGAGAAGCTAACTTTAGTGAATTATACTTAATAACAAAATTTACTAGGAGCTGGTGGCAAACTGCTTGATGTATGCTAGGTGATGGGTCAAATTGAGACTGTGGTGCTGAGTTAGCCTGGTTGAACTACTCTGCATTTGCGAAGTAATGTGATGAAAAGACTTCTCTTGCTACAGCAAAACAAAGGACAGTACTAAATTTACCTACCACAAACAGAATACTGAACTTTGCTAAAGGAAAAAAATTACGCAAATTTGATATGTGTGTCATATACGAATACAAATGGGAAGTTTACACAATAGATATTAACTGCCTTGATAACCTTATGATGTAGTGTTAGAGGAGAATGCTGATAGTGATATGGATAGAGCAAATCACGAGTCATAAGATAATAAATTGAATCTGTGAGAGGAAAGTGATTCAATGAAATATGATGAGAAGAGACAGAATGATAGAACACATCTTAGGGCACCCAGGAATGTTCAGTTAGGTTTTGAGGGAAACGTAAGTGTTGAGAACAGGAGGGATAGACCAAGGCATGAATATGACAATCAAATTAGAGTAGATGCAGGAAGTAGCAGTTATATAGAAATGAAAAGTTTAACAGAGGACAGGGTCGCATGTAATG